>NC_048598.1:64403757-65043132 GCF_003668045.3 Cricetulus griseus
GTTATAGAGAGTTAAAGTGTGTGTGTGTGTGTGTGTGTGTGTGTGTGTGTGTGTGTGTGTGTGTGTGTTTGTGCATATATAATAATCACACTTCATATGTGGAGGTCAGAGTACAACTTAAAGACAACTTAAAGTTCTCTCCTTTTATTGTGTGGCTTCTGGGAATTGAACTCATATCTTCAGTCTTGGTAGTAATTACTTCTACCTGCTAAACTATATCTCTGGCTCCTTACTAGACCTTATAACATATCCTTGTCTTGAGAGATGATGAAATACATTCTTATGTATTAGTTCTTTGAGAGTTTCATACAGTGTACTTTAATTATATTCATGCCTTCTTCAACTCTTCCTGGATCCATCCAATTTTATGTCTTTAAAGGATAAAGCAAAACAAAAATCAAACTCGAAAAGACTAATTTTTGCTACCTAAATATTATATGTGTGGTAATCTATTGGAGCATGGTACCAGAACTACCAGTCTTAGGGGGGAAAATGTCTTTCCAGCTCCTAGAAGCTAACAATTGCTAATAGTGCCTCAGCTAGGGGTGAAAATCAATCCCCTCTCCATGATGAAATTTTGTCTTTCTTGGGCTTGAACAAGTCTTGTGCATACTATTACAGATGCTGTGAGTTCACATGTACATTTCCCCTGCTGTTTCTAGAAAATACTCTTTCTTTGTAGTGATCCCACTGTGCCTGGCTATTACACTCTTTCTATTTCCTCTTCTAAAGTAATTGCCACCCCTTCAGAATATGGGCATGTGATATAGGTGACTCTTTTACAACTGAACATTCTACAGTCCCTTATTCACTATAACTTTGCCAGTTGTGGGTCTCTGTGTCAATCCACATCTGTTACTAATAGAAGCTTGCCTGATGAAGTTTGAGAGATAAATTCATTGATCTATGGCTATAACAGTAAGTCATTAGGAGTTAATTTATTAGTGTTCACCAAGCAGAAAAATAGCAGTAGGTTTTCCCCTAGAGTCTATTATTTCACTAGCCATAGGTTCTATACCATAAAATGGTACTAGATATGGGTTTCATCTTGTGGAATGGCATTTAATCCAATCAAAAAGTGGTTGTCTACTCCTATGGTGTTTGTGCCACTATTACATTAGTAGACATATCTTTCCAGGTCAGTCACTATTGTTGCATGGGGTTTTCACAGCTGGATATTACTGATGAAAACTTTTATGGTAGCCTGCATTGCACCTTCTGCAACTATGAAAAAGATAGCCAGCAGGGATGAAACTATGAAATAGGCTCTTAATTTTCTTTTGTAATGAATGACTGACTGAAAAGATCGTATCAGAATTACAATTGCAATGAAGAAATAAGTAATATTATTTCAATATTACATTAGATGTGAAATGGTGATGTCCACCTCAGCCCTTTTTGGCAGCCTGTGTTACCTGGTATGGAAGCCTGCCTGCCTGTGTGTCTGCATGTCTGAAGAATCAACACATGTATTATAGATGAAACTCTACCAGCTCTCCATGGGATAGGACACCTAACTTCATTCAAACCTAGAAATGCTTCACCCACCTCCAACATCCCTATGGGCTAGCAGCTTTAGATTAAAAATTTCTCAGACCCTTTTTAAAATTAATATTTTCAAAGTGTCATGCTTGCTCAAAGATATTCTGCAGATACTACCACTGATATCTAAGTACTGTGTAGCACAGTTTTTACAAAGATAAAACTTCTAAGAATTTTTCAGCTGCTGATGCATATCAGTGTGATAAGGTAAAATCTGGTATTGCATATCTGCCCACCTCTTCTCTTTTGAAATAACACCCTTGCTCCATGCAGTCAACAAAACTTCATGCAGATTCAAGGCTACTTAATGGTAGAGTTACACCTGAAAAAACTCTTGGTATATGAGAATATTGTAAGCTAAGCGTCTATTTTAGGATCTAGAGAGATGGCTTAGTGACTAAGAGCATTTGTTGTTTTCTGGAAGACCCAACTTCTATTCTAGGCTCTCATGCTTGTTGATGCACAATAATCTATAACTCTTAGATCTAGGTTATTTAGCATCTTCTGTGAGCTCTGAACACACAGTAAGGCAATATATACTGTAATACTAAATTAAATTACATTTTTACATATACACTTAATCTACTGGCCTTAACAGCTTAGGGTATCCTCATTCAAATGTGTGTAGAATAATTATATTAGCCTACAGATGGGAATTTGACATCTGGGGCCTCATGTCAGCATTGAGTTATGGTAGAATGCTGCATATTGCTGCGTTTGGGGGAACAAAACATGACACAGAAAGTTTAGTTACTACCAAGTGCACATATGACTACATGTAAGTTGAAAACCAATCATATATTGGCTTAACCATTTCCTTGAGGGAATTTCTTTAAGTAGAATCAATGGACCAAACAGTGAAACTCTTAGCTCTTCAGTTTGAATTACGGCCGGAGTGGTAGTTTAGTTATTAAAATGTTAGCATTGCTATCACCGGGATCTAATCTTAATCCTAGAACCCATGTAAAAGAAGTGAAAGGGTAATTAATCTCTGTGTGAGCAGATCCCTGGGCTTGTGGAGCTAGGAGCCACATTAGTAAGTCTAGGCTGGTGAGACAGCCTGTCCCCAAACACAACGAGATGCTTGGTGTTCTGAGGAGCTAGATCTGATATTTGCTTCTGCCTTCCAACTGTACACATGTATACACACATGCACCCATGCAATAGTGTGTGCACACACCCAAGCACACACAGTCTATTGGGATGCTAAACCAAATTAGTTAAAATAAGTGCAATTCAACCTGTTCTTATGTAAACAAATCTAGATAAAAGAGGCATTGAGCAGGTAAGGGAAAGCAATAAAAGTCACCAATAACTTGGCTGAAGCCAGTGAACACAGGAACATTTGATCACAACCTGGGGGTCAGTAAGGCCCTTCAGTGGCTGGAGCAAGTCCTTCAGAAGGACTATGTGACAAGTAGTGTGATTAGCTGCTCTCTGTCATTTATTAATAACTGCCATCAAGCCTCTGACTGATCACTTCAGATTCTGCTCCTGCTTCAGTATCCTTTCTACTTGAGCAAGTATCCTTTAACAAACTCAGACACAGAAAAGATATGTGGGCACAAGAAGGAAAATCCCCACAACAGGAAGTGTCAGATTAACAGTCCCAGCTAAAAATCCTTAAAGCCAGGGTGTTATGCTGTTAACAGATCCTACTGAAACCCCACAGTCAGGGAGCTTCAGGTTAACCAAAAATTAAGATTCTAATATTGAATTGGGGGAATTATTCAACCTGTATCCACTGGACATGAGTGTTTTCTCCAGTGGATTTCAAGAATATCAACATATCATGGGATAAAATGGCATATTAGTAAATAATTAATAATCTCATAGTTAAACAAGCTTTAAATATTTTAAGTTCCTCTTGGGATGTCTTGGGGTTCTGAAAAACAGGGACTAGGGAAACATTACAATTCCCCAAATGTACATGTTCATACAAATCTTCTTCCTAGAAATATCATCTCTGCACACTCAATGTTCCATGGGACAGAGTTTATAAAATACATATTTATCATCACATTTATCATGCATGTATTATTAGTTAACCATAAATGTAAAGGAATAAATCAGAATACAATGTAGCGCTTAAAAGGAGAGAACGTTCCATTTAGACTACAGCAAGTTTGAAAACACAATTAGGCTTTGCCTTGAAAGATAGCTTCTGGACATTTGGGGATTGAGGGAATGAAGTTAAACAAGGGTGAACATCTATAACACAATAGTCCCAGATCTGAGAAAGAATGTAACAAGGCAGAGAGTGTAGCTTAGATGTGCAGTAAAGGAGAAAATGTCAGTAGATGAATAGGGACATGGAAGCTGAAGATTACTGTCGAACTAAGTGTGGACAGTCACGACCTGCAGAAGTTTGGTCTCTACTCCATATAAATACTAACCTGTTCCAGGTGCATCAGTGAAGTAGCAAAAGGAGCATGCTCAGGTATAAGCTGTGGATGCCAGAGGACATCCTTGGGTACCCTCCTGATACACCATCACTCAGGTGCTTTCTACCTTGTTTTTGAGACAACTCTCTCACTGTCCTGAGACTCACCAAACAGGCTGACTGACTTAAGTAGCAAGGCCCAGGAATTCTTTGGCTCAGAACTCAGATCACAACCATGCACAACCACGACTGAATTTTTTTTCTTATACATACTTTCTGGAGATTGAATTCAGCTCCTTGTGCTTGCAAGGTGAGCACTTTCTCTCCTTAGCCATCTTTCCACCTTAGTAGTAACAGGAAGCTTCAGTTTTATGTTATGGAATTAGCACATTCATGATTAAAACACTCTTGTACTGCCCTCATAAGTAATGCATAGTTAACTTTTAAGTTTAAGTTATAAAAACAGAACCACTTGTTTTTTGGCACTGTCCTTTTCTAAGCATTTTCAGGACTGGCTGGTCCTATTCTCCGGCTCAATATTAACAGAGAATTCCTTCTGCCTAGGAATACTTGTTGCTTTCTCTGGCATTCCTAAGAGATACCTGCCAGTTTCCTCCGTATTTTTTACTTTCTGTCTACTGTGAACTTTTCAGTTATTGCACAATTTTAATAAATTTTTATGAAGGAAGTATGTCCAACTGGAGACCCTTATTTAACAGTTTATTTACATAAACAACAAACACTATGTGCAACATCTTTTGCATCCATTTGTTTTGTCCTTATAAGCACTATGTGAAGTAAATATTAGCACTTTCATCATTCAAGAAAGAAATCGAAAGGTCACATACTGTTAACCAAATAACCAAGGAACTCCCCACCATATCGTAAAAGCTGGTCACATTATTAACTTTCTGCCTATGATTAATTTCTGAGATGCCAGAAACAGTGTTGGTAAATTCTTACATGTTTATTTAAAGTAACAACGAAAAAAATTTCAAATAGATTGATGGTATAACTTAGTTTAATGAAAATTCACTCAGCATTGAATGTAGCTTTTCCTTACTGACAGTAGGCTACGGTCCTGGTTAGTTTTTATCATTAGCTAGACAAAACCCAGAATCACTGGGAAAAAGGTAACCTCATTTGAAGCATTTTCTCTTCAAAATGGCATGTGGCTAGCTCCTGATTGTCTCCATTGATGACTTATGTGGGAGAAGCCAGTCACTGTAGGTGGCATCACTAGTAGGCCTGTGCACCTAGACTATCTAAGAAAACTAGCTGAGCATGAGCCAATGAGCAAAACAGCAAGCATCTTTCCTCCATGATTCCTGCTTCCAGGTTCCTGCATTGAGCTCCTGTCCTTACTCCCCTCAATGATGAATTATGAGCTGAAAGTGTAAGTTTTCCTTGCAAGTTGCTTTTAGTCAAAGTGCTTTATCACAGCAAGAGGAAACAAATTAGAATAACCCCTAATTATTTTTTAGCATTTTAGGAATTAGCTAAATATCACTCCAATCTTTTGATCAATATTCATTGAGAAGTATTAAATATTCATTATTTGTCTAAAAGATGTTTGGGAAAGATTTTATTAAAGGGACAGAGCATTCACTAAATCCTACTTGTTCTTTTCAGAATGATACACAGTACACATAATTTCTCAAAACAACTATCTCACCAAAAATTGATACATGGCTTACAAGGTTAATGAAAGGTACTTAATAAGAAATGAAAGGAGCCTGAACCCCATAATTTAATAAGAGAAAATGTAAAAATAAATGTGCCATAACATATCATCAACAAATTTTAACAATATAAGGTTAATTAAGTAATAATATACAACAGATGGAAAGTACATAGTTTATGACAGTGAGGTAACATATATTGAAAAACAATAATTATGCTAATAATGTGTAAGAATTTTATTGTTCCTCCTTCTATTTACTAGAAACTGGAAAGTAGGGAACAAACTTAAACTATATCTTAACTTCAGAATCTTGAAAGAGAAAATATAATAGTCCCTGTTACATGTATAGTTAATAACAGGTTTTAAGTAGTCATAATCATAAAGGATGGAGGTAATATATTGCCTACTTAGGTCACTATTACTACTGAAGGATCTGAAAATATGATATATTTTATGTTGCTTAACAAAGAAAGTGCTTATGCTGGTAGTTTTAACAATCATCTTAACACAATCTAGAATAACTAGGAAGGTATTCAAATAAGCAATTATCTAGGTTAGATTGGCCTGTGAGCTTGTCTGTAGGGGATTGTCTTGATTGTTAATTGATGTAGGAAGATTCAGCCCATTGTGGGTGTCACTATTCTCTAGTTAAGAGGTCCTGAACAGATAGTAGAAAGCTAGTTAAGAGCAAGCCCACAATGATGATTTTATTCTCTTTGTTATTGATTGTGAATGTGATGTGACCAGCTACCTTGATTCGTCTTCAATGAAGAATGAAATCTAAAATTATAAGACCAATAAAACCCCTATCACCATGTTAATTTTTGGAAATTTTATCTTAACATCAGAAAGGAAACAAGAACAAAGATGCATTTGAGATTCAGAAATCACTACAGTTTAATGAAGAATCACATTGATGTGTGTTAGACCTCAGTGCTGACAAACTGTGATGGTGTAACAAACCCTGCCATCCTCTCCATGAATCCCCAGGGAGATTTTATCTTAAGGCTTACCACACTTAATGGAGAGCACGTGGCTGAGATCTGACTGATAATGACAAGCAAGAGACATGGAAAACATCCAAACATTCCTGCAGAGTACTCCATGCTCTCTGTCTCTCTCATCTCTTATCTCCTAAAAGATCCTAGGATAAAGAATATATTGACTGATGTCACCATCACCAGGTGCTTTAAAGACCACGGAGAGTGGGTGCCTTATGCCCAACAGAATATCCAGAATGTTGATACAACATTAATCATAGACATGTAGTCTGATGTCACTTAGGTCTTAAGATGAGCACAGGAGTTAGCTTAGTGAGACAATAGAGCAAGGAAAGAATGATTCAAACAGGAGTTAACTGGGTGGAAAGATGCCTCAGAGGTTTAAGAACATTTACTGTTTTTGCAGAGAGCCAGAATTCATTTCCCGGCACCTACAAAAGGCAACCCACAATTGTTCATAATTCCACCTCTAGGGGATCTGACCTCTTCAGGCCTCTACAAGTACCTGCATTCACACACACACACACACACACACACACACACACACACACACACACGGATTCAAATTATATTTTCCCATATAAGTAATGGTTGTGTAACTTTAGGGAAATTTATTTAATCTCACTAAATTTACTTTTCTTTGCTGGGACACTCCTAAAGGTTGTAAGAATTGAATTCTATAGTTACTGTGCTAGGTTTATAGCAGGAACCCTGTAAAACAAAGATGAATCTAAACTTAACCATAACTTAGTCCTTACATAGTGCTGAGAGATCTCTGTGCACAGAAAAACTAGTTAAACCATCTTTTTGCAATCATACAACCATTTAGTAGGCAGTATTTGACTTCTCAATGGTGTGTGATGATTTCACAGCAGCTCAAATCTTAAAACATCATGCTTCTTTTAATGACTTTATTCGGAGACATGGTGTTGACTTGCTAAATAAAAGGATAAGGTTTTATTTTCTTTCTCATGTCTCTGCACCAATTTATTCCATCTCTTTTCTGACAGAGTAGCTTGTGTTTAATATGTACAACTGTAGGTCATTAATTCTCAAAGTCTCTCTTAAATCAATCCTTTGGTTGTGGAGTGGAATCTTAATGCAGTTTTGGTAGTTTAGACTCTCACCTAATTTATTGCAAGGGGCTAGAACTGAAACAGAAAGAAGTATATATTAGTTATTTCAATGAATATATATACATATGAATATATATGTATATATATTCATTTCAGAAATTTCTTTTCTTTTAAAAAATAGTTACAAAGAGAAAGCTAACCAAAAACAGCTGTATATACAAGTTTAAACAGGACACACATTCTATGAATCAAAACACTTTGGGGAATGCTTGTATTTCATAACTATAGCTATCTATTTTAATAGAATCATCTATACTCTGGCAAAGAACAAGTTACACAGTTTGCTTTTGTAAACATTTTATGGGAAATAAAATGTATTGAAAGCACAAAGGAGAACTTATGAACAATTAAAAGTAGCTTAAGGAGTAGCTCATAGGGCCCCACCTCTGTCAGGATCTACAGAGAATTCGCTGTTGCTAAGGGAAGGAGAGACATTTTCATCACTGGTGTAGCTACTTGTAAGGATCCCATTTTCCTGTGAATAATTACTCATCAATGTCCTGTACTGATCTTAATGAAACCCACTGGAGTATAAAGAATAAAATTCATCACAGCAGGACATGGACTAAGTGGAAAAGGGAAGACCCACAGAAGTGGGGAGGAAACAGGAAGAGTAATGTGGAGAAGAGTATAAAATTGCAGTACATGTGTGCCTGAAAGTTCAGGGATGAAACCCATCATCTTGCATAATACACATAGTCTAATAAAATTTCAAATTAAATTAAGCCTTGATATAAAGTTAAACATTTGTACTGAATAGATATGTGCAACTGCCAAATGCTGCTGGAAACAGCCAGTTCCTTCCCAATTAAAAGCTACACAGTCTTGAGACAAAGGTGCTCTAGCTTTCCACAGTAGTGGATTTCTTTGTTCATTTCACGTTTACTATTCTATTGTCCATTTGTAAAAACCAATGATTCTGGGCTGGTGAGATGGCTCAGCAGGTTAGAGCACTTCCTGCTTTTCCAGTTAACTAGAGATCAGTTCCCAGCACACATACCTGGCAGCTCATAACAGTATATCACTCCAGGGTATATTATGCCCTCTTCTGGCATTCATAGCACTGCAGTCACATGCACATAACCTGTCCCACCTACACACACACACACACACACACACACACACACACACAGAGAGAAGAGAGAGAGAGAGAGAGAGAGGAGAGAGAGAAGAGAGAGAGAGAGAAAAGCAAAACAATTTTAAAGGCTTTGGAAACATATAATAGAATTATCCACAGTATTTTCTTTCTAATTTTATTTCAATCACCAACACAGTTTTCAGATTTATTGATCTTTAATAACTCGGTTGTAGTTTGTATATTTATAGTGCTGTATCATAATTACTTAAAGATATTAATGCTTTTATTTATCAATATTCAAGTTAATTTTCAATTTGTGGTTATTAGATATATGATTATTTCAATATGCCTGTGATAGTCAATTTAAATGTGTTGCCCCTAAAATCATGTTAGTACATATTACATGTAAGATAAATTAAAATAAAAATAAAATAATAAAATTTAAAAGACTGGGCATGGGGATTATTTGATAGAGGACTTGTTTGGCATGAATGAAGCCCTGAACTCCACTGCAGAACTCTATAAAACCAGGAATCAAGGTGTAGACTCATAACACCAGCAATCAGGAGACGAAGGCAGGAGAATCAGGAGTTCAAGGTCAGTCTCAGTTACACCTTGAATTCAAAACTAGAACAGGATACATGAGAGTCTCTCAAAATAATAATAATAACAGCAATAATAATAGTAACATAACAAAATTACTGTTGTGCACTTGATTGTGCATATAGGTCCAGCTCCTGGTTCATAATTATACAACTGTCATTTTCAGTAGCAGATCAGGAATGGCCCAGCAGCTCATTTTTGTTGTAAACATCTTTGAAGTATTGATACTTAGCAATCTATTAGTGGTGTTATTTTAATACAGTTTTTGTTTCACTTGTCCAATGATTAATACATATGACAGCATTTCACATTTACCAGGAATGTAGAGTTTCCCCATTCATAAACCACCTACTTAAATCTTTGTTCTTGAATGTTTATTTATCTTTCCTACAGATTTGGACAATGGACACGCATCTCCTGCATAAAATTGTTTTTCTAATACAATTTATAAAAAATTTCCCTTTGCTACAGCTTATATTCCATTATATTCATTTCTTTTTTATATTCATTTCTTTTATTGTAATAAAGTCCTAGGTTTTACACCGTTTTCTTCATTGTTTAAGTTATGGCATTGGATACCTATAATTCCCCTCCCCTGAACCCTTGGAAGTCTTTGATTTTTTTCACTGCCCCCATAGTTCTGCGAGTTTTGAAATGTCATATGTGTGTAATCACACAGAATTGAGGTTTTTCAGTGAGTGATGTATTGATGTTTTCTTCATGTCTTGCAATAACTTTGTATCTCATCTCTTTTTCAGGCCTGAGTAATGGCCATTGTCTAAATGTTACTGGTTTATTTATCTATCCATCTACTACAGAATATATCAGTCCTTTCCAAAGTTGGGCTGTTATAAATGAGGCTGCTGTAAGTGCCCGTGAGCAGGGATTTGTTGAACATAAATTTCCATTTCCTTTGGTTCAGTATAAAGGAATCCAGAAGATATTGTATTAAATTTATATTTATGCATATGGGAAATGACCAAATTGTCTCCTCTTTTAGATTTTGTTTATTTTTATTTATGTGTCTGTGTACGTATATGCTACACATGTGTGGGTGTACTTAGAGGGCAGAAAAATTTGATTCCTTGGAGTTGGAATTTGCAGGCAGTTATGAGCCACTGGACCAGAGATCTGGGAATCAAACTCACATCTCAGTAAGAGGAATAAAGATCCTAATATGTGAATATCTCTCTAGCTACTGGCAAATTATTGGGTGAATTTGTTAAACCACTTTTCTGTTCCTCCGGTAATACAGAAAAGTTTCTGTGTCTCCAAACACTTGCTGTCAGTGCTATGGCTATTGAACATCTAAAAGGGGAACTTGCTGTTCTAATTTTCATTTCTCTGAAGATAGACATCATGGAGCAACTTTTCTAAAGCCATTCAACATCCATGTATCATTTTAGGTGATAGGGATGTTGATTACTTGAATTGCACTACATATACTCACTCTAGGAAATGCAATCCATGAGACATTGAATCACCTAGTCAGTGAGCCTGTGTTATGGACTAATTCTGTCCCTTATATCATATGAAACTTTATTCCCAGTATGCTGGATATTTTTATGTCAACTTGACACAAGCTAAAGTCAGAAGAGAAGAAACCACAACTAAGAAAATGCATCCATAATATCAGGTTGTAGGCAAACCTGAAGGGCATTTTCTTAATTAATAATTGATGGGGGAGGGGGCAGCATATTATGAGTGACACCATCCTTGGGCTGTTGGTCCAAAGTTCTATGAGAAAGAGGCTGAGAAAGCCATGATGAACAAGCCAGTAAGCAGCACCATCTATGGCCTCTGCATCTGCTCTTGCTTTGAGGTTCCTGCCCTGCTTGAGTTCCTGCCCTCACTACTTTAGATAATGAACTGCTACATGGAAGTGTGAGTAAAATAAAGCCTTTCCTACCCAAAGTCCTTAGGTTATGGTGTTTTACTACAACAGTAGAAACACAAACTAAGAAATCCAGTGTGACTCTATTTGGATACAGGATATGAAGAAGGCAAGTAAGGTTCAATGGATTTACTAAAGTAGATCGATCCATAACCTAGGTAGGATGATAGGATTTGTAAGAAGACAACAATGGCTACATCACCTTTATATTTTGCAATACATATACAACTGATAATCTTTTTATATATTATCATAAATAAATCATTATATTTACTTTGAACTTTGTATCTCTATTTTGAAATGAGTTTGAATGAATGATTCATGACATAATTGTATACTGAATATATATTTCTGCCAAAGTGAAGTTTCTTCTCTTCTTACAATGTTTAGAATTTGTCTATAAAATTGAATAGTTTCTTATTTTCTGTTTGGGAGAATTACCTAGTGTATCTATATTGGTCTGGAGATTTCCTCAACTAAATATTTTAAAGCAATGTATTAAGCAGTTGTTACTAGTTTGCTAGTCTATGCTCTGTCTCAAGGACATATAGTTTATAATATATTATTTATAACTAAATTTATTGGTTGAAATTTTGAATGTTTATTATCTGAGTGTGTAAAGCCTATTAACTGGATGAACTTTAACAGAATCCAGCAAATTTTGTTGTGAGTCAGTCTGACTCAGGTGTGTGTCAGGCCATGAAAGCTTAGAAAATTAGTCTCTCACCTGAAGGCTTCCAATAGCAAACATATGGATAATTCAACATTACTACTGAATTTCTTCTTTTTTATAAATTTTATTTAAATTAGGAACAATCTTATTTTACAAATAATCCTAGTTCCCTCATCCTCCCATGCCTCCTTACCAAACCTCCATCCCATTCCCCCATCCACTGGAGGGTGAGGCCATTCATTGAGGGATCATAAAAATATGTCATGTCATTTGGGGCAGGGCCCCATAGACTGCCCAGTGCTCCTAGCTGACACCTCACATTCAGGGGGCCTGGTTTGGTCCTATGTTAGTTCCCAGCTGTCTGACTGGGGCCATGAGTTTCCACTAGCTCAGGTGAGCTATTTCTGTAGGTTTTTCCAATGTGGTCTTTACCCCTTTGTTTATCACTCCTCCCTCTCTGAAACTGGATTCCAGGAGTTTGGCTCAGTGCTTAGCTGTGAATCTCTGCTTCTGCTTCCATCAGCTACTAGATGAAGGCTCTAGGATGGCATTTAAGGTAGTCATCAACTTCATTATAGGGGATAGGCATTTAAGGTAGCCTCTCCACTATTGCTTAGATTCCTAGTTGGGATCATCCTTGTGGATCTCTGTACAATTCCCTAGTCCCAGAATTCTCTTAAACCTATAGTGACTCCCTCTATTAAAGTCTCTCTTTCCTTGCTTTCCTCTATTCATCTCCCCACTCAATCTTCCTGATCCCTCATGTTCTCCTCCCCCCTCCTCTGCTCCTCTCCTTTTTCTCCTACCTATCTCGCCCTGCCCCATGTTTACCATTTGTTCAGGGGCACTTGTCCCTTTCCCCTTCACTGGAGGACCATGCAAGAGAGAAATACATGGTCCTACTGAATTTCTGATGACAAATTTTCCATACAGAAAACAGCTGATAGTATAGGTTACTTAAATTCTAGATGCGAGATGAGAGAGCATGAGCGAGGTGACAGATGATACCTGGATAGATATATAGAGAGATCAACACATAGAGGATAGAAAACAGATCAAATAAGGGCTAGGTGAATAGACAGAGGGGCATAAGTTGGTAAACCGACAGATAATTCTTGAAGGAGCAGGAAAATGTTTGTGTGAATGAAAATATCCAAAACATAGACTGAGCTTTGACTTGAGTCATGTAAAAATTCCTACTGACTTACAAACCAAAGGAGGTCTGAATTATAGCTTGACTCTATAGAAATCTAGATTTCCTAAACTTCTATGGTCCCAGTGGAATACTGGGAGAACCACTGCTATGTGGAAGATGTGGGAAAAGACATACCTGCCAATCTAGAGATGGATGGAAGAGAGAAACAGAAAGGTCTCAAGTCTTAACTTCAAGGCAGCAACCTCCATGCTGTGGTTAGAATTCACAGTGTTTGTTTCTTGGAGGAAGCAAATGACTCAAGTCTGAATTTCTGTTTCCAGTTGTCCCAAGCAGCACATGCAATCAGACATTGTCTTTTCAGGAAACAATTTCAGTCTTGCCTGAGTGAGTTAAGGTGGAGACAGTTCAAAGGATTTAAGTTTATGCTTCTGTGTGTGCACGTCTGGCAGCACATAAGGGAATGATTTGCCATGAGGAATAGACGGCACATGGTAGAACTCAATATGAGCCACAGACTTGAAATGACACAGATGTTAGAGCCTAGAGTCATATAGCACTGAATATAGTACATATGTCCTTAAATTATTAAAAACCCACATGCCATGTGTTCTTTTTCTGTGGAGATCTTAGCTTTAATGCAGATACACACACACATATATACAACTGCAAACACACATGTGTGGGCTCATAGATGAAGAAGTACACACATGCATGATCATAATACAATAAAATGAAACAAAGACACAGACATACAAAAACATTGTAAGAATTTGTCTTAGTTCACAGCAGTTATTATGGACATATGTATGCATATGTGTATACCTGGGTGTGAGTAGAGTTATGGACCATGAAACTAGAAAGGGAACTACAGAAGCAAAGAAAAAAGTATCATGGAAGAGGGGAGAACAAGAGAGCAAATGTGACTTGAAAGAGGAAAGGAGAATAGTAGGGGTAAGAGAGTACAAGGCTCTCAGAAGGATGGAGGATAAAGTAGTAAGAGGATCACCCAAAGAAAATTGTGTGAAAATACTATAATTCAGACTAAAACTTATCTTATGATAATTAATAAATGCAGACATGAGATGGCTCAAGAGGCAAATGAACCTGCAGCCAAGCCTGCGAAACCAAGAGTTCAAACCCCAGGACTCACATATTACAAGGAGATAATTGACTCCCTCAAAGTGTCCTCTAATTTTTCTACATGAACACTTTGGCAGGAGCCCTTCTGCATAAATAAATTTTTTTTAAAAAAAGAACATAAAATACTAAAATTCAAGTGATGATGCCAGTGCCACTGTTGAGATTCTGGTGTGCTCTAGGTTTGCTTTCCTCTAATTTATGTGCACTGGGATTCAGGTAAAAGTATCATGAGTGCCCTGGACCCACTGTCTAGATAGTACATGATTTGGCCTTAGGGGAATTAAGAAAATTCTATCAAATCCTGCATTTGTAAGGATTGAATAGAAGTTCTAAATTTTACAAGCTCCACTTGTAAAAGCTAGTATCTTAATCAATGATCCAACAGCAAACTAAGCACAACAGAAGATAGAATTACTGTTGCAAACCAAGAGATTCCTGCAACAGTTACCGTGGAGTAGAAAAAGGAAAGTCAGAAAATACAAAGATGCAGGAAGTTCAAGAGTGTGAATTAGGAGGATGCTCAGCTGGCATGATGATCTCAGTGATAGCCCCAGAATTGACAAGAGAGGAAAGAGGAAAAAGGAAAGAGACAAGAAGAGCCAAAGTGGAAATGAAGTAAAGAAAGAAAAGTTAGGCATAAGACTGAAGTCTGGAGCAGTTGATGCGATGGTCCATGGATAAGTCAGCCTAATAAAATAGGTGAATGCCAGACACAGTGGGTAAGAGCATGCACTGATGTGGAGGACCCAAGTTTGATTCTGACCACCTGCAACTCCAGTTCCAAAGGATCTAACATTATTTTCAGATCTCTGAGGGCACTGGCCCCCATGTACACACACACACACACACACACAAACACACACACACACACACACACACACACACACACACACACACACATTCACGCACACAATTAAAAATAAAACAAGTCTTTAAACAACAAAAAGCAAGGTGTAAGGAAATGAGGAAAAACAACAAACAGAAAACACCTGCATCTGAAATCTGATCTCTACATACATGCACACCACACACACACCCTGACACCAATACAAAAATAAAATTTCAGGAAAGAAATTATGAGTCACATGTATGTTTAAGCAAAGTTCCAAAGGAATGCAATAAAGAAAATGGCTCCTATGATGAAACAAGATTGTTTAGAATTAACTAATGAAATAAATATTCATTTGGAAGAGTGTCAATGAACCCTTAGGGAAATTACTCAGTGGTTAAGAGTATCTGTTGCTCTGCCAGAAGACTGGTGTCCAGTTTGCAGCATTTGTGTCTGGCAGCTCACAACTGCATATAATACAGGGGACCTGATGCCTTCTGCTGACTTTCCAATGCAACTACACATGTTTGCAAACACATGCTGCATATATATAAATAAAACAAAATGAATCTCTTGAAAATACTTATAAAAATAAAAGGAAAGCAAGGGACATCCTAAGAATTCTCAGACACCAATTTTAATCATGAATGGTCAGAAATAATTAACAACATCTATCCCACTAACTGTTGCTTATCGGAGTGAGCAATCCATGATTCAAAGGTTTCAACATGACACAATAATAAAGAAAAGGAGAACATAATGCAAAGAAAATCATTAGATGAATTTAAGCCAATACTGTGTAACTATTAAGTGATATTTTGTGTCCATGTAAACTGATGCTTTTTATTTTTACCAGCTTTCCCTAACATCTTTTCAATGCCTATTAGAACTGTGGTGTTTAGTGTGGGCCTGAGTCATATTGTTTTCCTTGGCAGAGGAGGCTTCAATATATTTTCATTTGCTGCCTCTTTTAGACAGTGCAAAGCTCTGTTTTTGCTTACAGCATCTCTTCAGATTCACCAAAAGCCTCTGAGTAAACCGTCTGCCCTTTATTCTGGAATTAATACTTTGTTGTTATTCTTAGCAGAGAACATCTGCCTCACACCCTGGCATCCTTTATCCTTCTGGCAATTACTGAAGCTCCAAGGAGGCACATTCTCTTTCCTTGAAAATTGATCATTTGTTTAAAAGTGTGCATAGAATCCCTTACCTTTCACAATCCTCTTACTTACTTGCAGAACTGTAGATCTCAAAGAGTCCTTGGAGATAATTTAGTTTAGTCTTCTCATTTTACATCTGATAAGTCTGAATGATGAGGCTGTTAGTTCAAGGTCACCTCCTGTTTCAGAGACAAATCTAAATTCAAAACACATGTTCTCATTTCAAATCTAATAACTTTCTTACTACATTTTATTTTTTAAACTAGCAATTTTGTAGGCATGTGACACTCATCTGGAGCCTAGAATTCTGTCCAGTGAGAAGTGAGAATACAACAAAAATTACTAATAATGCCCATATACTTTGGAGTTTCCCAAAGCTGAATGTAGGAGAGCTGCCTCCTGGTCTCTGTTCTGCAAACAATGTTTAAAAATGAACCTTAAAAAGATATTATTCAAAATATATTCATTTGTACTAACAACATTGTCGAAGCCTATACAGAATATAGGACTTAATTGTTAATGGATTTTTTAAACATTTTACTGGGAATTTATTTCTGGTAAAAAAAATCACTCCTTATGCCTTGTTCTTCCTCCACAGAGAAAGTAAGACTTACAAAATCACACTACTGCTTGTGTTCTTTTAAACATGATCCTTTTAAAGTTTTTTGTCTTTGTGTGTGTGTGTGTGTGTGTGTGTGTGTGTGTGTGTGTGTGTATGCGTGCGCGCGCGCGCGCGCACGCCTGGGCATGTGTGTATCCATGTGATTATGTTTCCAAGAGTGCAGAGCCCATAAAGAACAGAAGAGGGCATTGGATCCTCAGGCTCACTGGGTAAAGGCATTTGACCCAAGCCTGATGACCTGAGTTTGATCACTGAAGCACATGGTTGAAGGAAAGTATTGATTTCTGAAGTTTGTCCTCCTTGCAGATGCTGTGACATGCTTGCACACACACCACACACATTACACATACAACTATAACAAATATGTTTTTAAAATGAATGAAAAAGAAAAAGATTTTATGTCTTTCCAGATTATATTAGGGTAGATGAATAGTAAACAGGTAGCATAGAGCTGTGAACTGGTTATCTGTGTCTCACTTGCAAAGACTGTGAACTGGTCATCTTAAAGGAATCCAAGGAGCCTGTAGCCTTTTTAGACAGGGTGCTTGGGAAAAGCCATTCTGGGTACTAATGCTAGTCTGGGTTTCAAGGATTTGATGTAGGAGGACACACCAGGACTGATGGAAGTGCAGTCCCCGCAGAAGAGCACTGGCCAAAGCATGATGTAAAGTCAGATTGTTTGGCACAGAAGTGAGGTAAAGCTTCAGGCAAGTGGCCTTCTATACTGGAGGACTGAATTGCTTGGATCAGATGAACAGTGATGAAAGTTGTGTTCATATCATGAACAGTTCCTTTTAGAGAAAATCACTGCATTTCCCACGGGTTCCAACCAAGGAGTCACCCGAAGTTGGCATCACTATTTAAGAGAGAGCAAAGTGAAACCAATGCAGTAAAAACTTTTAAAAGAAACCATCCCATTTGCTGTGAACCCTCATGCTACATTAGTAAAATATTATTAAAATATAGGTGCAGAAGCATAAAATTAGGTTCTGAAACATGACAAAAAGTAGCCCTTATTGAAACATGTATCTGTGGAATGTCTAAAGTGAACTTTCTGGTAATTTAGGCGATGCTTCAAAGATGACACAAAGGAGTTCATAATGAAGTCAATGTCTCTTTGAGTAAATTGATTAAGAGTGATGTACTTATTAAGATAAAGAAACATAGAAGCAGACTGTGGCCAGAGCAGTAGCATTCTGTTCTTATTAACCTCCAAGAAATACTCCCAAAAGATGCTAAGTGTAAAATATTTGTGATGGATATCTATCGTAGGCACACATGTCCATGAGAACTTAAATATATTGTAGGTTAATGGGGATTTAAAATCACCCTGGGTGTTGTTTGGATCTTATTTACCAAACACAATTAAAGTAAAACACATAAGCTAAACTAATGAAAGTGGGATTGGAGATATGACTCAGCTGTTAAGTGCACCTATCACCCTTGCAGAGGACCTGAGTTCAGTTCCAGGCACCCAACCACCTGAAGGTCCAGAACTACTTGTAACTCCAGCTCTAGAAGAATCTGATGCTTCTGGCCCTTACAGGCATATACATATACATATACACAGAGAGACACTTGTGCATAAACATAATAAAAAAGAAAAACTTAAAAAACAAATAAAATATTCTTACTATAGCAGATGTTATCATAAAATGTAAAACCCTACCTTGATTGGAAAAATCCACCAAGACACAATTCCAAAGAGAAACTGAACTTTGCACAAAAGAACATGAATTGTAACATCTAATTGTATGCCATTTCCAGTCTTCTTCTGCTGAAGATATACATACTGAGGTGGAGAGGAAGTATTTGGCCTCCTTGGGGAAGTTTTGAAGTTGTAAAGTAAAAGCTACTTAGATTAGTGATTCTTTGAAAAGGGCATGGAATGCCTTGAAGGAACACCATATTCTCTGAAATACACTATTCCAAATATGTGTGAAAAGCTTTTACAGAGTGGTTTCAGATACCATGTGTTTTGTACATGTGCTTCAATACAAAGCTGAAATTCCTTTTAAAGCACACCATGGGATTCTTTTCCCTACTGTAGTCATTTCTATTGTTTCATTTTATAATAGAATTTTGCCTATGCATGAAGGGTATTAATTTAACCTCATAATGAAATATTTTGATGTAAATTGCATGGTGACAACAGAGTCTTATCACTTTTAGTTTAAGAATTATGTGAAGGAAGTGATCTGAGAATCATTTGTTCTGTCCCTAGCATTGCATTAATTTGAATATATCTACTGGTTATTGGTTGTTTTAACGCTTGTGGGGCAGCCACTTTTCTGCAGAGATACCTTCTGTACAACATGTCTGTGTCTCTGGTGCTCAACATAGAGCCTCACATCATGTCAGTATGTGTACAACATGTGACCTGACCGTATGCTTGCATAAATGAAAATGGACATGAATGAACGTGCACATGAACACAGGAAGAAATGTAGATTGAAGTCATTTTTTTCTCAGTCCAAACTGTTATTGTTGATTTGTATGAAACTTATACTAATCTTCATTGAGGACCAATCCCAGTACCATGCTATCCAATTTTCACAGTTGTAAGAACATCCTAGCAGAAGAGTATACGTCTTACATGTTATATAGTTTACTATTTGAGCTTTGAAATAACTTTATTAAGTGGGGATGGAGATAGTTTAGTGGGTAATGGTATTTTCTGGCAAGTCTGATGACCTGTATCCAAACCCTGATACTCATATGGTATAAGTACAGAACTAACTCAGTGAGTTGTCCTCCAACCCACATACATATATGTGCAACCATGGCAGATGTATTCTCCCTCTCCTCTGTATCTCCCTGGCTCTCACTCTCTTCTTTGTCTCAATATCATTGAAACATTTTTAAAAACTATATTATTTCCATGCCACACATTATAACTTCTACTTGCACTGTGCAACTTGGGGGAGATTAGATACTCTAAGAACTCTGCATAATCACTGCTACTCAATATGGCAACATTTTCAGCATCTGGAAAAGAAACACACACACACACACACACACACACACACACACACACACACACACTGGCTACACTGGCTACCATTTGCATCCCTTCTCATTGTGGACAAGCACTCAGTTCTGTGTGTAACTACAGATGGCTCTAGATTGTGGACGATTTTATATTAATGGATTAAGTCATGTGTGGTCTTTCTAATCAGCCTTTAGGTAGCATGTTTTGCCAGGTAAAGACCCATATGCATACATAACTGCATAAAGCCCCATATGCATGTATAACTGCATCATATCATAAATGACTAAACACTATTCTACTTGGGGGAGGTGATACACTTCATTTTTATATGTCATTTAAAGGACATTCAGGCTATTTCTAATTTTTTTATTATATGACCAATTCTGTGAGCCCCCTGCACAGCTTTTGTGTGGATTTGTACTTCCATTTATTTTCTTTGGAGTATGCCTAAAAAGAGAACCATAGGCCCTGTGATGACTATAACTTTAGTGTGTCTAGTAAATGGCATCTATTTCTTGAGGGGCTATGTCATCCTTATAATCCACCAGCAATGTAGGAGGCTTTGATGCTCCTTGTAATCTCACTATACCTTACAGTTTTTCTGTTTAATCATAGTTATGTTGTTGGCTAGGGGATTTTGACTTCCATTTCTATAGTGACAAGTGATGTTGAAAATCTTTTTAGGAACTTAAAATCAAATTGCACATCCATTCCTTGAGAAATGGCAATCTGAACCTTTGCTCATTTACCAATTAGTCTATCTTTTTTCCAAAGATTTGGTGTGTGTGTGTGTGTGTGTGTGTGTGTGTGTGTGTGTGTGTGTGTGTGTGCTTATAGAGGTCAAAGAAGGAGTCTTTCGAATATGGAGTTAAAGGTGATTATGAAACACCTACCTTAGGAGTTGAAAACTAAATCTAGATCCTCTGGAAAAGCAACAAGTTCTCTTAACCACTGGGCAGTTTATATTTTATTAAGATGCATTACGTTTGTATATTCCGTAATAATTCTCTTATTGGCTACATTTACAATATTTTTCCAAAATATATAGCCCCACCCAACCCTAGTTTTTTTATGTAGTTTTGAGCTCAATAGCTAAAACTTAGGTGTAATATTTTTATATGTTTTCTTCGGCTATTCCTTGTGTTTTAGGAATAATATCTAAACCACTATTTAATTTCTAATTAATCTTGTTGAAAATAATTGCCAATTATTGCCCTCATAAGTCTCTTGCTTTGTGGCTCCTCTCACGGTGGAAACCACAGCCATCTCCAATCACTAAGAAGAAACTCCCCCATGTTTTCTTTAACACAAGTCCATTCTAGCACTGAGTCCACTTGATGCCCAGTTTCTACATTCCAGTTGATGCCCACACCCAATTAGCATAAGGGCTCTTGCTTGGGGCGGGGAGGCATCTTAAAGAAACATACCAATGCACTGGGAAAAGAAGAGGAGATATATGAGAACTTAAGGGATGATAGCATTATAAACAAGGATTAATATTTTACCAGGGGCCAGGACACCATGTGATTCATACAGGAAACCAAGCCTCTTCTGAGGGTATAGCATCCACCCTTCATTTTCCTGGTATGGGATCTCCACATCACTCTGTACATCCAGACCCTCAAGGAAATAAGATAAAACAACAATGAAAAAGACTCTTCAAGAGTGATATTAATTTTAATCCTTTGGCTTTTGAAACTCATGGCTTACCATCGTTTAATATGGATACAGATAACCTGGTCACTATATGATCCTGACTGACTCAGGGTCTCGAAGGGGCATATATACTTGAGGGTTTCAAATAAGCTCTGAAAAGGCAAGCTTGTAAAAGTAACTTGGTCTTGTATCTTTTGAGCAAGGATGGAGACATTGGGTGGTGGAGGGCAAGTAAGGGTACAGGGATGGAGTTGGAGTCTGAGAGGCAGAGAACCCAGACACTAGCTCTCTCTCTCTCTCTCTCTCTCTCTCTCTCTCTCTCTCTCTCTCTCTCTCTCTGTGTGTGTGTGTGTGTGTGTGTGTGTGTGTGTGTGTGTGTGTGTGTGTATGGGTATAGTTCCTGTGACAAATACCATAACAACCTTTGGGGGACTTTTAAGGGGAGACTACCTTTTGAGACAGGGCTGAAACCATTGAAAATATCCACAATTCAATATGACCTAATGGTAGTCAATCAGATAAACTATACCATTTCAGGAATTCCCTAGTCTACGATGTATTCATGGTGAGCTTTGACAGATGTAGAGACAGTTCTAAATTTCTGAGCTCTATTGCAGACAATCTGATGCAGAACTGAATAGACACCAAAACATAATGATAAGGGTAGAATCCAAGGGTTAATCCAGATTCAGAAGGGGTCAGCCAGTTCAGTCTTCACAGACAGAAGTCTTAGACAAAACAAACCTGTTTGGATTTCTGGCCCTTTCCTTTTCTTCCTCTGTGTCTTTGTTTTCATACAAATGTGTCCAGAAGAAAGGAGAAGAGACAAAATTAGTTACTTTTCTTATTGCTGTGACAATATAGCAGATAAAAGCAACCTAAAGAAAGAATGGCTAATTTTGGCTCATAGTGTGAGGTATGTTTGTGAGGTAGGTATGTTTCATCATGCTGAATGAGTCAAGGTGGCAGTAGGGTGAGGCAGGGGATCAGACTCCATCAGCAGTCAGGAAGCAGAGAGAGATGGATGCTGGTGCTCAACTCCCTTTGTCATTTCTGTTCATTCACAGACTCCACAGATGGTACTGCCCATGTTCAGGGTTGGTCTTCAAACCGCACTTAACCCAGTCAAGTAACTTCTTCACAAAACTGTTCAAGGGCTCAAGGTTTGTCTCCTAGGTGACACTAGATCTTGTCACATTGACAATCAATATAACCATTGACATAAAAGATCTCTTATTGTACATGTGCTGAGAGGTGAGTTTGCATTTCCAATGATCTTCCTGACTGCGAATGTTCTTAGACTCAAAACAAGCTGGTAATAATGCAGTTTCATCTACTAGAAAGTGACTTTGCGGTGCAAAAGTCTATGTTAATCTCTTAACAACCAGAGCGCTAGGGTGACTGTTCCATTTCAAAAGCCAGGTGAAACCTCAAAAACCCCTCGCTGGAGCAGGTGCTTCAGCATGGGATGTGGGTCATTCACCTGGCCTGGCCCTGAACTCCCAGACTAGAGACATGCCTGGGGAAAGTGCTAGCTGCCCATAAAACTTCTAGAACACAAAGGACTGATTTGTAGAATGTACTTTCCTTCTCTGGGTGAAAAAAAGGGATAAGCTATGTGTTCCCCCTCCTGGCCTCCCTGGAATAGGACTTAATTCAGAATCACAACCCTGGAGGAGTCAGGTGACCCCTTAAACAGTTGGGTCAGGCCTGAAAGGCAGCTGAGATGAGATAGAGAGGCAGCAGGGAGCATAAGTCAGCATTAAGAGCTGTGATGTTTTCCTTTTCCTCTCCAGCTGAGGAGAGATGCACTTTTAAATAGGCTGAAACTTAAATAGGCACATATGAATATGTGCATAGCAGACCCTGGATTAGCAGACTTGGAGTCTGGGGATGTGTCTCACTCAAGACTGGGAACCTGGGAAACAGAGAATCCAACAATATTTGTGCAGTGTGTGGCAGAACTTAGACAGACTGAGGCTGCACAGCTTCAGTGCCATTTACGGTTTCTCCAAGTAATAACTTACGGAGACTGTGTATCTAAGTCTAGTATGAAAAAAGAACCAATGATGACATCTGTGTTGCCTGATAAACACTGTATGCTCGCTAACGTTAGTATTACAGATAGATGACATTTTAGTTTAATTATGTATATATTTTAAATACATATATATAATATTTTATGAGGCATACTTATACTATCAAGCATTCTGTGTTTGTCAAAAATTCCATAAATGGAACTCACTGTATTTCCCCTTGCTATATCTGATTAAGCCAGACTCAGCACAGGACTCTTCAAGGTGAAGTAGAATTACCTCAAGAAAATCTTTGCAGTTCTTTAATTGTTTTGAGTTGGAAACTGAAAATAAATACAACATTTTAGAAACAGAGACCAACAGAACCAGAAATTCTGGGAATACGGCTACCAGTCTGTGTTTGAACTACCCCTGGATATGACCCTGAAAGTCTAAGCTTTGAGAATTACTGCCCATATGTATTTGCAACAGTCTGGAAGGTATACACACATCTGTCCAGCAGTCCCACTAGTAAGTATGTGGCCAAAGACATGAGCACCTCTGCTACTCAAGTGTATGTATGCAACATTCATTCTAGCATCTCACAACTCGAAGCTGGAATATCCTGCATATCTAATAGAAGAATGGATAAGTCTCTCCTTATGTCTCTCTCTTTCTGTGTATGTGTGTGTGCAATATGCTTGAGTGTATATGTGTTTGTGCAGGTGTGCATGTTACATGTGCATAAGCATGTAGAGGCCAGAGATCAACCTTGTGTGTTGATCCTCAATAGCCATCCACCTTGATTTTTGAGACAGCATATTTTACTGATCTGGAAATCATAAAGCAGGCTAGGCTGGCAGGCCAGCAAGCCTCAGGGATCCACCTGTTTACGCTTCTCCAGTGCTGAGATGCTAAGTATGCACCAGCATGTCTGGGTTTCTTTGTTCACTATGTGTATGTTTATTCTTTACATTGTTTCTGGGATTGAACTCAGATCCTTACCTCTGCACAGATTTACTGACTGAAATACCTCTAGCCCACATTTCTGCTCATCAGTGTTTGATGACAACCATTTCTGTTCTTTTTCTTCCTACTACCCAGTCAACATGATGGTTTTCTTACATGGTTGTCATTCTTGCCCCATTCAGAAACAAACACCACTGCCATGCTTTTAAACACAGTCTCTCTCCATTCCACAGACCTCTTCAGCTTCCCTTTTCCCGAGTTCCATTTACCTGCTGCCAGACCATGTCTACTCCTTCTGTCTCTAAGTTCCTCCAGGCCTAATGTGCCCATTAGACACCCAAATGTATGCTGTATTGGATTTGTATTGAACAATGTTAGTGTAAGTGGTACACCGCCTGCAATTTCAATCTGTCAGAATCATAGGTAAAATTTTCTGTCCCTCCATGGAATTATCTTTCCTCAGCAGTGTCATCTGAATTTGAATCATTTTATTATAGGTACTGTGATTGCAATTTGGTGTTAGCTTTGAAAGCTTAGGCTAATTTAATCATTTTCCTTATGAGAGGTAACACACTGGGCTGTTTGTCTAGTGGTATGTGTATTTGGTCTGTGTGTATATGGTGTGTGTATTTATGATGCCCTATGAGGTGTGAATGTATTATGTGTGTGATCTCTCTATGTTGGGATAAGGGAAGTATACTATGCATGTACAGTTTATATGTATTTGTGTGTGTGTGTGTGTATGTGTGTGTATGTGTGTATGTGTAGGTGTAGGTGTAAGTGTGCAGTGCTTGTGATGTATATGTGTGGATGATGCATACATGGTATGTTTGTAGGAAGAATATATAGTATATGGGTGTGATGTATGATGTGTATTGTGGGTATAGTATGAATATGAGACATAGGATATGTGTGCAATGTGTATGTTGTTTTCCATGGGCTTATGGCTGCACCTGAATCTACTGCTATTTTATCTACTTTTTGTGGGCCTGTAGCCACAGTCAGTGCCCCAGTACTCACCCTGTGGCCTGGAGGGTCTTGAAGGTGCAGGCTCTGCTGCTACTACCAGAAGTAGTTCTAAGTCTCTCTTGTTCTATTTAACTAAGTCTCTACTATTCTATTGTTATATTTGGGAATCACATGTTGGGGTAAAAACCTGCTGCCTCAGAGAGGCAGAGAAGCAACCAGCTGACTTTCCTTTTTAGCTGGAGACCAAGCAAGAGAGTGTCTCTCTAGCTGCCCCAAACAAAAGAGGCCTTGAAACTCCTAGTCCATCCCTATTCCTCTCTTTGTGTCTCTTGTCTGTCTTCATTGCTGCTCCATACTGTCTATGGAGAATTCTTGTCAACTACTTGTTGGCTCTGCCTCCTGACCCAAGGCTGATTTTCATCGACAAAGCATTGAGTTTCATAGTGCGACTATCTCATAACATGTGCATGTATAGATGATGCTCTGTGGGAGATGGATGTGTATGGTGTGTGTGTTTGTAGTATTTGTATATAGTTTATGTATAATGCATAATGTGACTTATGTATGATATTTGTGGTATGTTTATGTAAATGTTTATGTGGTGTATTTATGTGTGTGGATTAAGTGTGGTGTATGTAGGACTATAAGGTATATCATATGTGTGTATACGTGTGGTATTTTTTTTTAGCTTCTGTCTCTAAATTAACCATCTGAAAATTTCTGAATCATTTAGCCAGACAGTATAAACTTCAAAGCAGTGACTCTATGAGTCATATGGCAAAACAAGTTTGGGGACCACCTAATTGCATGTTAAGTACAGCAAATCTAAAGCATGTAAAGTAAAAACATACATCAGTATCCCTGAATAAGTTACTTACTGTCTTTTGAGGATGAAGGTCTTCTGACAAAGATATTTTCTGGATACAATCTGGGATTCTAAGGGGCAGCCAGGGTAGATAAATACAATGAAGTAAGTCATTTTTCAGCAAGAAATTAGGGAATTTGGAGCAAAATGGAGTTAGAGATATTTCCTATGTAGTGATGTAGGGACTCTAAATACCAAAATAAAATATGTGTGTATGTGTGCACACTTAAAAGTGGAGAAAATTAAAGTTATCAAGCATCCACATTATATGTGGCCTCTCTCCTATTGTAACTGTTTATAGCAAATTACTTTAACATTTTATACCTTTTAGACATATTCTTTCTGTTAATATAAAGTATGTGGGTGATCATGAGTATTGCAAGTGAGTCTATGTTTGCTAAAATATGGCTTTAAAGAAAGTACACAATCACATGGGTGTAAGCAGTTGCTTAGCTGACATATATTTTGTCAGTTGCTAACAAACCACCACAAATATTCTTTCAATCCGTGTCTACACTAGTCACTTTGAAGCCTGATACAGTGTGTAGATGTAGAGTATCTGAGGCCAAAGTTGCTCGTACCTCTTTGGGATGACACCAGCAGGGCATGATGTCATTAAATTCCTGGATTTATTGCTGCAATAGATATGATTTATAACAAACATATTTTATTTGCCTCATTTTTGAGTGAGAATCTTGTACATATTTGTTTCAATTTAATCAACAATATCAATATTTTGGAGAAATGTATTTGTGTTAGACATAATTACTTTTTGTGGTCAAGATACAAATAACTATTTATTCATTTACTTTTAAATTTTTTGTGACTTCCTGTTTAGACAATATTTTCTATGGAATTTATTTTGGACACAGAAATATATATTATCTAGACTGTATTGAAATGGTGATTAAGGAATTGCTTTAATTATTTCTTGAATGATTTTAATTTCATGAGCAATATTTTCACAATAATCTTACTGTAAACTTGTCAGTTTAGATAGAGTCTTTATCATATACTAAAATTTGTTTTCACTTTTCCTTTCTCATTTCTGTTTTATTTAATTGACCCATCTCTTTCGCCTGATTTCTATTTCATGTTTTAAATTCCTTAAGCTTAGTAGAAGATATGAATATCAGAAGACATGAATCCTTCTTAGTTCAGTAATTTCATGCCAATTTTATGACAATAAATAGTAAATCAGCATTATGGTTAAGATACAAAAATAATTTCTATTGATAGCCAACAATAATTAACCTAGTTCAGATTTTCCTTTCAACTTTGAAGAAATGACTTCAGATTCTTCTTTGTACATTGTTTGTGAAATTGGTGTACAGAAATCCTTATACTATTTCTGCAATTGTCTCTTTCCTGCCTCCTCTGCTTAATATTATCTTTACAAAAATTTTAATTCATTCTGGGTCATTCTTAATATGTATTATTTAAATCAACACTGTATTCCAATAGATAGTACAGATATAAAATTCAACTTGCAACAAAATTGCTAGAAACCACCTATTACAAGCAGAGGCACACAAATGAACAGTAGATCTGAAATAGAAGCCTCCTGTTTTTTTGTTTTTGTTTTTCCTTAACTGCATAGGAAAGGACACTTCTCCTGGTCTCTTGAGATATTTCCTTGGACTATCCGTTAAATCATTCTTGCATCTGTTTTAAAATAATTATTTTATTTCTGTGCCTGTGTCTATATGTGCACATGTATGCTGATGTATGTGGAGGCCAGAAGAGAGTGTTGGATCCCCTGGAGGAGGAGCTACAAGTAATTGTGTATCACCCAACAAGGATGCTGTGAGCCAAACTCTGGTCCTCTGAAAGAGCAGCAAGAAACTCTTAGCTGTTGAGCCCTTCATGCAGTGTTATATTTAGGTCAATACAGTAATCACTGTGAGTCTAGACACTTTAGGCATTATAAGAACAAACAACGTATCTGGCTAGGAAGAGAGAGAGAGAGAGAGAGAGAGAGAGAGAGAGAGAGAGAGAGAGAGAGAGAGAGAGAGAGAGAGAACAATACCAGATTTGACAGCACAAGGTACTGAAAAACAAACTGGCCAGAAATGAAAATATTTGGATGTAGCTTAGTTAGTGTAGGGGCACTCAGTTTATGTCTAAATAACTGAATCTCCACCAGAGACCAGTGAGGAAAAATATGTTTTATAAAATTCCTACGTGTTTGCCTTGCTTCTGTCAGTGAGGCTCCATTTTCAGCTCCATAGTCCCCGACAGTACCAATGCAATGCCACAACCCACTGCTAAATAACTTTACTGCATTTTTTCCTTCCAGGAACTTGTTTTATTGATCACTTAAGAAAGGTTTAATTCTAAAAGTGCTAAATAGAAATCCAAAGAGTGTGCGTCTGTTTCTTAAGGAAGTGTTCTTGAAGCATGTTGCAGAGTCTGTAATTTCAAAACATGGACAGCATATAGACTATTCACAATGCTGTATGAGACACCAGTCTTAGGGACCAGTCTTGTTGTCTTGTATTAACTCCCAGGGTACTGGCAGGAAGCCTCAGATTTTATTCAGTGAGTCTTGAATCCCAGCTATATTCTCTTAAATAGATGTCATTCACTTCTAAAATGTAAAGATCAAACAGCTACTTTCTCCTTTTCATAAATCAGCCAGATATTACCAGGGAATGAATCATCCATTGAATATTGCAAATTGGTTGAAAGACTGTTTCATCAGCATACCGTAGAGGGGCTACACTAATAAAAAGAAGCATACTAATACACCCAGAATATTTCTTATTTTCAGGTAATTATTTTTTTATTTATCTGTATTTTGTATATATGAGCATTTGCTTACAGCTATGTATGTGCATCATGTTCCAGGTTGGTGCCCTTGGGGCCAGAAGAGAACACTTGAATGGAGTCTGTGAAACTAGAGTTATAGGCAGTTGTGGACCACCATGCAGATTCTGGGAACTGAACTTGGGTCCTCTAAACTACTGAGCCATTTCACCAACTCCTTTGGGTGATTTTTTTTTGGAAATTTTTATTTAAATTAGAAACAATCTTATTTTACATATCAATCACACTTTCCCTTTTCCTGCCATGCTCCCATGCCCCCACCAACTCCCCATCCCATCCCCCTTATGCTCCCCAGGGAGGGTGAGACCTCCAATTGGAGATCATCAAAGTCTGTTACATCATTTGGGACAGGGCCTAAGCCCTCCTCCCTTGTATCTAGCTTGAGAGAATATCCTTCTATGTGGAATGGACTCCCAAAGTCCATTCACACACTAGGGATAAATACTGTTCCACTACCAGAGGCTCCAGAGACTACCCAGGCCTCCTAACTGACACCTAACTAACCAGGGCCTGGTTCAGTACTATGTTGGTTCCTCAGCTGTCAGTATGGGGACCATGAGCTCTCCCTTGCTAAGGTCAGCTGTTTCTGTGGGTTTCCTCAGCCTTTTCTTGACCCCTTTGCTCCTCATTTCTCCCTCTGTACAACTGGATTCCAGGAGTTTGGCTCAGTGCTTAGCTGTGGGTATATGCTTCTGCTTCTATCAGCTAGTGGATAAAAGCTCTAGGGTGGCATATAAGGTAGTCATCAATCTCATTATAGGGGAAGGGCATTTAAAGTAGTCTCCACTATTGCTTAGACTGTTAGTTGGGGTCATCCTTGTAGATCTCTGCACATTTCCCTAGTGCCAGATGGGAGACCAATTCTAAATCTTTATAAATAGAGAAAATGTAGCTCAATGGTCCTGAAAGTCACTGTATTACAATAGATGCAGAATTTTGAAGTTAATTCAATATCATAAGTACTGTTTTATCTATTTATCTTTATTTGTGTGCATGCATGATGTTTATTGTGCATGTGTGTGCACATTCCTATGTGTGAATACAGGAGAGTACATGAGCAGGTAAGAGAACAAACTTGTATGTCAGTCCTTACTTTCTGTTGGGTCTCTGTTGTTTTTTTGCTGTAGGTGCCAGGGTACCTCACATGAAAATTTTAACGAGTCCTCTGTCTCTGCCCTCTATCTCTGTGTATGGGCACGAAGGTCACAGATTTAATGCCTGGGTTCTATGTAGATTCTGAGAATCCAAGCTCATATCCTCATGTTCACATGGAGTGTTTTTACCCATGGAAACATTTCTCTAGCCCAAAAATATACTCTTAAACATGAAACAGTTAGATTGATACCTAACTGATACCTAAGTGCTAACCATCAGTACAAGGAATAGAGTTGCTTTTGGTGAGTATTTGGAAAAGCACATCTGTGGTTGTCATTGGTTATAAGGTTAGTTATGACCAGCAATGTCTTCCAGAATATTATACTAAGCTCTAATTATACTGAAAACATGACAAGATGTTTTCTTCAACTTTTTGGCAGCTTGATGGCCCTGTGGTTCTCAGAAGAACATTTTGTAGATAATAACATTATATTGCAATATCAAAAGCCTATACATATCTGTTCTAGAAGGTTCCAAGAAACCATTGGAGATGGGGAGAGTTTAGAAAGTTCCATTCTCAAAAAATTGAGGGAAAAATTAATAAACAGAGACTAATGTATGGAGTGCAAATGAATTTGTTCTGAAAGCATTTTTAGAACAAAGGTTATGGGTTTAAACATTTAAAATGGCCACTTTTAAAGGACAGGGTAGTGGAAGGATTGAGCCCAGGTAGAATATGTAAGCTCCTTCTTTTGATTATATTGATCATCTATTATTTTTCTTTTTCATTTTTGTGCAAGGACAGTGACTACCTCTGTTATGGTTCCAGATTTGTAAAGAGACACCATGACCACAGCAACATCTTTAAAAAATAATTTTATTTATTTGAATTAGTTAGTTTACATCCCAGCCACAGTTTCCCCTCCCTCCTCTCTTCCCAGTCCCTTCCCTTCAATCACCTCCTCTGTTCCCACACCCAATCCACTCCTCTGTTTCTGTTTTGGAAAGGCAGGTCTCCCATGAGTATCAACAAAACACGGCTTATTAAGTTGCAAGACTAAGCCCCTCCCATGTATTAAAGCTGGGCAATGCAACCAGTATAGGGGTTGAAACCCTAACCATTGTTCGGAGTCCAACAAGAGGACCAAGCTACACAACTGCAAAATATATGCAGAGTGCCAATGCTAATCCCATGCAGGCCACTAGTTGTCAGTTCAGTCTCTCTGCACCGGCATAGGCCCAAATTAGTTGGTTGTGGGTTTTCTTGTGGTGTCCCTGATCCCTCTGGCTCCTACCATCCTTCCCCCACTACATTTTCTATAGGATTCCCTGAACTCTGGACCATGGCAACTGTTATAAAGGAAACCCTTTAATCAGGGCTGGCTTATAGTTCAGGGGTTTAGTCATTATTGTCATGAAGTGCTGGAGAGGTGGCTGAGAGATCTACATTGGGAGAGAGAGGAGGGAAGACTAGGCTTGACTTGAGCATTTAAAATCCCAAAACCAACCTCCAGTGACACACTTCTTCAATAAGGCTTCATGTACTCTAACAAGGTCACACTTCCCAATAGTGTCATTCCCTATGAGTCTATGGGTACCATTTTCATTCAAACCACCACAGACACACCCAGCATTGTTTTCCACAGGGACATTAGCTATTTTTCTAATTGTTGTGCCTAAATATCAGACAAAAACATCTTCATTTGCCTTCCCAGGCAGAATAAAGTTAGAGATGAATGCTGATGCTCAGTTGGCAATCCCTTTTTATTCATTTTAGTACTGTAGGATATACATATACATGCTTACATACATACATGGATATATACCTACAAACATACACACATACATTCTGGATTGTAGTTACATAAAACTTTGCAGACTAAAGTTTTACCTTTTGTTGTTACATCACTTTCAATAAAAGACATCCTGCAGATGGAGAGCTGGCTCAGCCTGTTCTTCCAAAGAACCTGAGTTTGATTCCCTATAAATACAGCTCTAGTTGGGGGGGGTAATGTCCCTTTCTGGATTCTGAGGGTATTACTGTCATGTACATATAACCTTGTGTATACACACACACACACACACACACACACACACACGTAAATAAAAAAATAAATCTCAAAAAGATATAGCTCTAAAATATTCCATTGTATTATTGTTATAATTTATTTTGCTTTTTGTTGACCATCATCCTATAATCATTTGAAAACATATTAATTAAAAATACTTTTTTCTTGATTTCAATTTGTTTCTGGATTATAGGTTTTGTCAGTAGATTGTTTTATATCTGTACACAAACAGTATACTTGAGTATGGACTAAAAATTTGTCTTTTTTTACTCTGTACTCATAGGGAAACATTTTTGCTCCTATTAATAATGCAACTTGCCATCATATTTATGGAATAGAAGCCATTAATAATATGACTCCTTTTCATAATATCAGAACCTATTCTTTCCAATCTATAGCAGCCTTTACCAGCATTGGATAGATTTTTGATTTTGATAGGTATGAAACAGCAGCACATTGTGCTTTTTACTTGTTATTTATCTTAGAAATGTTTTGTTTTCTTAAACTTTGAATCATTTTTTTGTGGGTAGAAACATGTACATGCCTCAAACACAGATGTGGAGGTCAGAGGACAACTTACAGGTGTCAGTTGTCTCATCTCCCCATGTGTCTTAGAGATTGAATTTTAGGGATTGTGGCAAGCTTCTTTATCCATGGAGCCATCTTACAGGTTGAACACTCTGTAAGTATCTCTTTTTCACTAATACTGGTAAACTTGGCCCTTGAAAATTGCTAAACATTCCTATATCATTTCAAATGTCAATTATTTCTCTGAATCCTTTATTGCTTTCTGATACTTTAAACAGTGGCAAACATGTTTTCCTTTCTATGGAACCATAAAACAAACAATGACCATCACTGAATTAGCACTCATTGTTTATAAGAATTTTTATAGTTGGGTTCAAACCCAGGGCCTTGCACATACAAGCAAGTGCTCTACCACTGAGCCACATCACCAGCCCTAGCACTTATGATTGTTACTGGGCACTTTGTATATATTAAATCTGTATCATTTAAGCATCAAAAATATTGCAACATAGGAGTAGAATTTGGGGAAAGTTTATTAGTTATGTAATCCTAGTAACACTTTTTAAATCATATCCCCTAATAGTGCTGATCTCCAGCATGTTGACAGGTTTTATCATTTGTAGACTTTGTGCATGGAGCCATCGCTACAATGAAGTCAAAAGTGCAATGGACTTTAATGTCCAAAAGAAAGCCCTTCACAGCATTTTTACTCATCTTCCAGTTCTTACATTCTTTCTGCCCCTCATCCATGCTTTTCCCTAAGCCTTGATGTTAAGTTTAAGGCTGAGCACTCAAAAGTTACTTATTCTTAGCACTTTGACCAAGTAGAAGTGTGACATTCAGTGTCATTCCCTGAAAGGAAAAGTTTCTATGGCCAGAGCTGAGAAGATAGTTCAACAACACAAGGATTTAGTAGAACAAAAGTACTAGGTTTTATGCTCAGGGTTTTTTGCCTAAACGGGAAAGGCGATTCCTGAGGGGCATAGAATCAACCTGAGCTTCTGTAATGAATGCATGCCTTTTTATTCTTTTCAGAAATCAAAGGGTAGTGTCTATATTAACTATTCTTTTGATTATACTGATCATCTATTATGTTTCTTCATCACTTTTTTTTTCACGTACAATGACTGTCTTAGTTCGGGTTTACATTACTATGAAGAGACACCATGAAAACTCTTATAAAAGAAAATATTTAATTGGGCTGGATTTTAAGTTCAGAGATTTAGTCCATTATAATCATGGTGGGAGCATGGCAGTATACAGCAAGGATGATGCTGGAGAGGATTATGAGAGTTCTATATATAGATCTGAAGGCTGCATGAAGAATGAGACTGGACCTGGCTTGAGCATCTGAAACCTCAAATCCCATTCCCAATAACACACTTCCTCTAATAATGCCACTCCTTGATGACCAAATATTCAAATTTTTGAGCCTTTGGGGGCTATTCCTAATCCAACTAGCACAGATGGCTTGCTAGTGTGCGCTTCAGGAAGATATTGACCTGTATTTGTGGAATATGGGTCACAATCTTACTTTACCTAAAGGTTTTGGTGAAAATTTATATCACACTTAACACTGGTCTCATCAACAGTATCAGGAAGTCTGCCCTCATGTCCCTTTACTTGAGGGATATTGTAAAAAGCCCATATTATTTATTCTCTGGATCTTTCAAAGAGTTTTCTAGCAAAGACCGAAGGGTCTGTAGCTTTTTCCTCCCTACAACATTCCTTAATGTTCATGACTTTCCAAGCAGACCTTGAAAAGTTTGCATTTTTTAAATCTCATGCTGTTCTTGTTAAATATTGCTGTCAATCAACATGAGCAATCTGTGTAATATTTTTAAGTGTACTGTTAAGTTTTTCTCTGTTTCATCACCTAAGCAGAGAAATAAATATTGTCAAAATATTTAAGTAAAGCTTTACAAATTGGATCTGTTCTTTTGACTCAACGGCCACTGCTTCATTATGTTCTTGGGCATCTTAATGGCTTTTAGAGATATTGGCGATTGTGTTCATTTCTATTTAAAGGTTTGGGATCACTTTTATTTCTGTGTATGTGTATATACGTCATATGATGGACTAGGAGGCTAGAAGAATGTGTTGGAACATTTGGAGCTGGATTATAGGTGTTTGTGAGCATCTGCTGGATATGGGTCTTGGGAGCCTGATACCAAAATGGTTAGAATAGTAAGTTCTCTGAGCTGGTGAGCCATCATTCCAGGCCATTGATGATAATATAGTATCCACTTAATTACTGAAAACCTTAGTTTTCATTTTAATAATGACAAGGAAATAGATAACCTAACTTCTCTTTCATAATTTTGTTCCTATATATATTTCCCTATCAATTAACATCTTGGTATTATTTAAATTACAATTTTTTGAGACAAGGTCTTTCTCTGTAGCTTTGGCTCACCTGGGCCTTACTCAGGAATGTAGATTTCACATTCTCAGGGATGATGTTGATATTCTGTATACACAAGGATCAAGAAATCATGCATTGCTTTATAATTATGTATAAATGTTGCGCATCAATTAATATAGTTAAACTTTTAATTTTTATTTTTCTTTTGTTCCTTTCTTGTGCAGTCATATTTAAAATTACTTCACAGAGAGTAAATTGGATCCAATTCAAGAACCCTGGACACTCTAAAAAACATTTATTTTTCTCTAACATTGGTTTTGATGCCCACACATGTTTAGGTCAGTGTCTCCTGGTTTTGACAATTTTTTTTTTTTTGTGAATGCAAGCTATTTTCTTCGGGAAGCTTGTATAACTTCATTTTGAGCTTTTTATGTGATGATTGTTCATTTTTTTCTTTTCATATGTCTGCCCTCAGTCCTTCTTATCTGCTCTTTCTGCTTTCCTTAGCTCTCAAAATCCCTGCTTGTTATTTATTCAGTTATTCCCCTCTTCAGTGTTTTAACAGCTGGGACTTCTATTAATGAATGTTGACTTTTCTATTTCCCATATCTTTTACATATTTTTCATTATTTCTGCTTTCTTTATTCCTTTAGCTGCTTTCCGGAGTATTCTTAGACTTAATAGTTCAATGAACTAGTTTGTTCTTTAGCTGAACCCTTCAATTAACTACTTAATTCACTTTCATATTTAATATTTTTTATTTGTTTTAAATTCTTTTAGGCTCTTTTTATATTTCCTTCTCCATATTAACGCTTATTTCGACAAACATATTTACTGAAGCTTTTCAAAATTATATTTTTATCTGTTATCACATTTTATTTTCTTCTTATTTAGTTTGTAATAAAAATATTTACTTATCCATCCATTATCTGGATACCTGTTATGAAAGAAGGTTTGTAAAAAACCTTCACCTTCTGAGGAACCTGCTGCAAGGTAGATGAACTGACCAGAACTTAGATGGAGTGGGAGGTTTGGGATGCTGCACACTCAGCAGTGTGCTCCTGGTAGTGGGAGAGGGAGAGGCTGCTCCATGTGCCACGGCTGAAGCATCAGTCTGGACTTGATTTGAACACTTTGAATCTCTTAACCTTTTTTAATCATTAATGTCAATTTGTAAAGATGAGTGTATTTTTTTAATTATTTAGGTTAGAAATCAAAGTGGCTTGTTCTAGACATTCCCCTTGGTACTTCTTTTTATTTTGTCCTCTTGCCTCACTGCCCTCACCTACACTGCCATATCTTGACTTTTTAAAGAAAAGTATATCACTAAATAATAGCTAAGAGTTTAACATCTATATAGCATATTGAATTCTGTTTGGTTACCTGATTTCTGAGGAGACACCATTTTGTAAATTTGTTTGATGTGTGTGTGTGTGTGTGTGTGTGTGTGTGTGTGTGTGTGTGTGTGTGTACATGTAAAGGCCAGACGACAGATAATCTTGGGTGTCATTCCTCAGGCACAATCCATGTCTTGTTTTAAGACCAGGTCTCTCACTGAACCTGGAATTCATTCTTTGTACTGGTCTATCTGGTCAGTGCTCTGAAGATCTGCTTGCCCTTGCCTCCCCAGTGCTAAAATTACACTAATGTGCGGCACCTGACCTGTTGTTTTCATGTGGGTTCCCTGGATAGAACTCAGGTTCTCCTGATTATGAGGCAATCACTTTACCAACTGAACCATTTTTCCAAGCTCCTGGAGAGAGATTAACAAAAGAAAGAGACATTTCTGCTCCACAGGAATTGCTTTTCAGGATCAATGACAGGGTTGGCATATTTTCAAAGACTTGTAAATAAATGATATGGAAAAACAATATAGGACAAGAAGACAGATGTCAGCTCATTTCTGGTGATGAGCTTCAGTGGGCCTTGTTTGGTGGGTTGGCCTGACATTTACATTTATGTCAATTGCATGGATTAGAAGGAGAACATCTCTGGTAGGGAAGACAATGGCAAGTTATGATGCCACAATGACACCTAATTGTTAAGAACTATTGCCCCAGAATGTCAGTGAGGGGCTGCATTTTTCGAAAGTTGGCACTGGCAACGTTATTAAATGGGTTTGTTCATAAGGGAATATAGTACATTAGTGAGCAATTCAGCCATGACTGAGTACATGCATTAGGAAGCATGTCTTGGTAAGTTTCTGATGTTGTAAATCAAAGCTAGATTTAGTGAGCAGCATTCCTCGGAAGGGGTGATCATATATTTACCAGGCTTTGCTCAAGTAGCTCAGCTTTCAATCATGTTTGGGTCGGTATTTCATTTTTATAATTTGTTTTATGCTGTTGTCATGTTTATTATAATTGGTTCTTGTACAGGGAACTATGTAAGATGAGTATGATTAGAACTCAGTGAAAAAAAAAAAACAATCCCTATAGATTTTTATTGGATTTCTTTCATGCTTAGTAAGGAAGTAGCATTTACTTTTTTCTTTTAATTTTATATTTTTTAAAAGTGATTATAATCATCTGACTTTGGCTCTGAGCTTATTTCCCAGGTTGCTTCTATAAGTAATTAGATTATTAGATATAAATCTAAACCTTGTGAAATACTGTCAAATGTTAAAGGATAGGAAAAGATCTTCACAATGAAGCACAGTTTTTTTTAAACAATAGGATGAAAATTTTATTCACATATTTTTTAGAACCAAGTTCAAAGAATCTTTGTTTATATGGAGTTTCTGTTCTGCCTATTCCCAACATACTTCAGTCCCAAATGAACATGCAGAGATTTACATTAATTATAAACAGTTTGGCTGATGGCTTAGACCTCTTACTGGCTAGCTCTCTTTTAATTATTAACCCATAACTATTAATCTATGTATTTCTACATGGCATTATCTTACCTGAGGATGCCGAACCTATTACTCCTTTGGCGGCTACATGGCATCTCCCTGGAGGCTTCTCTCTCTTCTCTCCTCATTATTCTCATAGTCTGGTAGCACCGCCTATACTGCCTGCCTGGCTGCTAGCCAATCAGTGTATTATTCATTAACCAATAATCAATATATATATATATATATGTATATATATATATATCCCCAATAAGCCTTGCTTTCATCAAGTTTGCATGGCTTTTCTGATCAGAATAAATGTGGTTTCTTTATAACATTTTATCTTTATTAATATCTTAATTCTCATTTGATTTATATCAGAAATGTTCATCTATCTGCCACCTATTCTATCCTGTTTGCCTGCTGAAAATAGCTAGTGTATATATTTATTTTAATGAGTGAGCTGGCAATAGGCTCATCTAGTGAAGGCCCCTTCTACCAACCCTGATTTTGGGTAGTTCAATTCCTGGACCTCTATGACTAAAGGGGAGAACCAAAATTTATCCTCTGACTTCCACTTATACTCTGTGGCATAACCCCTCAGCATGTGTGTGAGCCTGTACACACAAATCAATCCAGCAAATAAATAAAATGTAATAAGGTTTTTACATATTTTCTTCTCTTTACACAAATATATTCGCACACATTTAAAGGCTCAATTGATTTAATAAGTAAATTAATATGTATATGATATTAAATATAAGGATTCTAAAATCCTATCACATTTGTATTTTGGCTTGGAAATAATTTCGTCATTAGAAATGTACTCTAAGAACATTTTAATATAGGTGGTTTATTATGATTATGTATACAAAGTCAATTACTGCTGGGTTAAAAATATTAATGGAAGACATGTTAGATGTGTAAAAATAGTATAAATAGGTAATAAATATGCATTAGAGGTAAGAAATATCAATGTATCATAATATTAGTGCTTAGGCATAAATCTCATAATTACACGACACAAATGTAAGGAAAAGTCCCATATGCAAAACAGCCCTTTTTGCTACTCAGCAATACTTTTCCATAATCACATAAAAGCCACCATGTTCCTACACGATATCATGCCTGAGAAAGTGTTGGATCATCCCTCTTCATTAAAGCCAATCTGGAAACTCTTTCACAGCCATCCTAGAGACTGAGTACAGATGATTCTTCACACCTGGCTGGTGATTCTAGGTCCTGTCAAGCTGAGATTATCAACTACTACAGGCCCAAAGGCAGAAGTGATAGCTCGTGTGGAGTTCATGTACAAAGAAGTATGAAGTGCTTTCTTTAAACAAAAAGACAAATGTTCTCCAGACAAAGATAAGTATCCTTAGGTTGACAAGATCATTTTAGGAACAACCTCTGCATTGGCAAAAGCAGGAAAAAAAAAAAACCTGAGCTATTTTGGCTGGTCACCCCCAAACTACAAAAGTATGGCCACATTCTGATATAACAGCTTAGGTACCAGGTGAAAAAGACATTACATTTGTGCCATGTTGTTTGCATAGGGGAAAATCAGAATATATAATGTTTGGAACTAGCTAGAGTTTGGGGCAACCAATGGGGCATTTAGATTATACCCCACAGAAAAGTGAGGTTGGTCTGTTGTAGTGAGACACCTCTCACTGACATACAGAAATGCAGCACAAAACAAGATCCACCGTGCCACACAGATCTTTAGTTTCTATTTAGGTTTGTAAGAAAAGCGTTTCATATTGCAGAGCTGCTTCTCTGTGGTCAGTTTTAGTTCAGAGGATGCACCCAGGAAGCATGTGCCCAACAAGGAAGTCTAAAGAACTTGGGGCATGCTCTTTACCCAGCAGGTGTCAAATGATGGATATCTTCTGGCATTTTATTTACTCCTATGAACAGAGGAGGGCATTCTGTGTATATTTCCCTTACTGCCCTCTGGTAGTTTAGGATGAGAAATGTCCTCCAGAGGTACATGGACATTTGGTTTCCAGTTGGGGACACTGTTTGGCGAGGATCATGGAACCTTTAGGAGGTTCAGCCTTACTAAAGGAAATGCCACTGAGGGCAGGCTTTAAGGTTTATAGCCTTATCCTATTTCCTGTCTTTTTTCTCAGTCTCCTGCTGCCATGCCATGCCTTTCCCACCATGCTGGAGTCTATCCTTCTGAAACTCTAAAATAACTAAACTCTTCTTTATTTTCGGTCCTGGTACTGTATCACACCAACAAAAGAGTAATTAGTATTTTTCTCTTGACTTGTGACCACATATTGATTCACCAGCTCCCTTTCTGTCTGCCTTTGCCTCAGCCTCTGTCTCTCTGTGTCTAATTGTCTCTTTATCTGTCTGTTTGTATCTGTGTCTGTTTCAATACCTCTGTCTGTATGTCTGTCTCTCTGCCTGTGTTTGCACCTATCTTAGTGTCTCTGTCTGTGTCTATCTGTCTGACTCTCACACACATATGCAACACACACACACACACACACACACACACACACACACACACACAAACACACACGCACATATACCCCCCCACAGAGACAGAGACAGAGACAGAGAGAGAACTGTGGAGATATTACAAACAAAATTTATATAGATACTTTTCCATTTGGGGCAGATATTTTAAAGATCAGAGCGTTTTGTGATCTCCGTTTACAACACGGACTGTCAAAGACCAGTCTAAGCACATTTCCTTAAGATTAGTAGCAGCTATTAGTGTCACTTACACCTGAACTGAATGTCAACTCCCCAGTGATGGACTGCACTCTCAAATGTGAGTGGTGAGAAAGCCTTACTTGCTTAAGTAGCCTTTTCAGGTATCTCTGAGAAGAGTGAGGGAAATGATTCATATTGCACATCATTAAGTGAAGTGAAATTGCTTGTATGTAAGCACTTTGAACCCAAGATAGCCAATCTGATAAACAAGATGACTACTGAGGTTAATGAGTGAGGAGCATACACAGCACAGACATCCTGAACAAAGAAACAGTGCTTGTCATGCACGAGAAAAAAGAAAAAGAAAAAACAAAGATGAGAGCTATTTAGAAAGATATGAAATAGGAAACATAAGGTTTTTAAGTTTTCTAGATGTTTATCCTTAATATCCCTCTTCTTACTCCTGCTAACATTGGCTACCCATGGCAGAAACTATACAAGGGCAAAAGGAGGATAGGTTATCATTACTGTGCTCAGTAACGTAAATGCCTTTGAAAATAGCATCAAAATATTAAATAATTTTTTCTTAAGATTATTTTTCATTTATTTATTCTCCATTTTCATTTAAATTAGAAACTGGATTGTTTTACATGTCAATCCCAGTTCCCTCTCCCTCCCCTCCTCCCTTGCCCTCCACTATCACCCTACCTATCCCATATCCTTTCTGCTCCCCCAGGAGGGTGAGGTCAACTATGGGGGAACTACAGAGTCTGTGATATCCTTGGGGATAAGGCCTAGACTCTCCACATGTGTATAGGTTGAGGGAGTATCCCTCTATGTAGAATGGGCTCCCAAAGTCCATTCCTATGCTAGGGATAAGTACTGACCTGCTACATGAGGCCCCATAGATTTTTGAGGTCTCCACAGTGACACCCGTGTTCAGGGGGTCGGGATCTGTCCCATGCTGACTTCCCAGCTATCAGTCTGGGGAACAAGAGCTCCCCCTTGTTCAGGTCAGCTGTTTCTGTGGGTATCACCACTCAGGTATTGACCCCTTTGCTCATCATTCCTCCTTCTCGGCAACTGGATTCCAGTTCATCTGAGTGTTTAGCTGTGGGTGTTTGCTTCTAGTTCTATCAGCTGCTAGATGAAGGCTCTAGAATGATATATAAGGTAGTCATCAATCTCATTATCAGGGGAGGGCATTTAAGGTAGCCTCTCCTCTGTTGCTTAGATTGTTATTTGGTGTCATCCTTGTAGATCTCCAGACATTTCCCTGGTGCCTAATTCCTCTTTAAACCTATAATAGCTCCTTCTATTATGGTATCTCTTATGTACTCTCCTCTATTCTTCCCTCAACTCAACCTTCCTTCTCCATCGTGTCCTCCTCACCCCTCCTCTCTACTGAGTAGTACTCCATTATGTACCACATTTTCTCTATCCATTCTTCAGTTGAGTGACATCTAGGTTGCTTCCATGTTCTGGCGATTACAAATAATGCTGCTATGAACATTGCTGAACATTGTCTTTGTTGTATGAATGTGTCTCTTTTGGGTATATGCCTAAGAGTGGAATTGATGGATCTTGTGGTAGACTCATTCCCGAGGAACCACCATACTGATTTCCAAAGTGGCTGTACAAGTTGGCACTCCCACCAGAAGTGGAGGAGTGTTCAACTTTCTCCACATACTCTTCAGCATAAACTGTCATTGGTGTTTTTTATTTTAGCCATTCTGATAGGAGTAAGATGGTATCTCAGAGTTGTTTTGATTTGCATTTCTCTGATGACTAAGGATGTTGAGCACTTTCTTATGTGTCTTTCAACCATTTTAGATTCCTCTATTGAGAATTCTCTAGTTTTGTACTCCACTTTTTGAGTTTCTTAAGTTCTTTGTATGTTTTGGAGATCAGCCCTCTGTCAGATGTTGGTTGGTGAATATCTTTTCCCATTCTGTGGGCTGCCGTTTTGTCTTGCTGACTGTGTCCTTTCCCTTACAGAAGCTTCTCTGTTTCATGAGGTCCCATTTATTAATTGTAGATCTCAGTAACTGAGATACTGGTGTAATGTTCACAAAGTGGTCTCCTGTACCAATTCGTTCAAGGGTACTGCTCACTTTCTTTTCTAAGAGGTTCAGTGTGACTGGATTCATATTGAGGTCTTTGACCCATTTGGACTTAAGTTTTGTGCATGATGATAGATATGGATCTATCTACAGTCTTATATATGTCAGCATCCAACTAGGCCAGCACCATTTGTTGAAGATGCTTTCTTTATTCCATTGTATAACTTTAACTTCTTTGTTAAAAAAAAAAAACAAAAAAAAAACAAAAAAACAGGTGTTCGTAGGTGTGTGTCCATTTCAGGGTTTTCAATTCTATACCACTGTCTGTTTTTGTGCCAATACCAATCTGTTTTCAGGAGTATAGCTCTATAATAGAGCTTGAATCTTTAAAAGTTTACCAATCTTTCTCTGTGGGTGGGGCAGTGAAACTGGAGTTCTTAGAGAATTCCTCCATTGCCCAGAAAACAAGAGGTCTGAGGTCTGAGCTGTGTAACCTAAAGGCATCGTGAGCTAATCTCATGGGGGTTCTAGTCACATTTTTAGAAGTCCTTCTTGGGCTATGGATACAGCCTAGTGGTAAAGTGCTTACATAGCATGCAAGAGGCTCTGGGCTCAATCTTAGCACCACACAGAAATATGCCTTGTAACAGAGCTAGTAGCTCAAATATGATTCTAGTAACTCTACAATAAGCCAGTAAATTATTGAATTAGACAATGAAGAAACAGTTTTTGAAGAAGCCATTCATATCACCACCAGATATATGAAAAAAGAAAGCTTATTAACTGTCACAAAATTGCAAGTTTAAAACACAATGACATGCCATTGCATGCAGGTAGAGTAGATGTTTTGTAGAATACATGAGTAAAATGTGTTGGGCACGGTATGGTATACAGAAAATTTATTTCTGGGAATGTAAATTTACACAGATAGTATGAGAAGCAGTTTAATTGTTTTAGTGAAAACTACAAATAAGAATTTAGTGATGTCCAGAAAGCTCACTTCTGGCTGTACAGGCAATACATTTAAGAATATTATGTTAGAAGTCACATGTTTATTGTTGCATTGTTCACAACAGTCAAGGGATGAATGTTCATGGGTGGACAAATGGTTAAAAATAATGTATAATTTGGGGCAGTGGAGATGACTCAGTGCTTAAGAGTACTTTGTGCAAGCTGGGCAGTGGTGATGCCTGACTTTAATCCCAGCACTCAGGAGGCAAAGACAGGTGGATCTCTGTGAGTTCAAGACCATCCTGGTCTACAGAGTGAGTTCCAGCACAATTTGTAAAACTACAGAGAAACCCTGTTTTGACCCCCTTCCCCAAAAATGTGCTTCATGCTTTTTGGAGGACCTGGTTTCAGTTCTCAGAACACATGTTCAGCAGCTCACAAATGCCTCTAACTTCAGCAGATGAGTTCCATCTCTGGCCTCCACAAACCCCTCCACTCATGTGCATATCCACACATAGCTAAATGCACCCACAGAATTAGAAATATCTCAAATATATGCATGCCATGAAAACATTTGCTATTCAGTATCATAGACTGCTTGTTTTGAACATTTCTTAGAAATGGAATCAAAGATGATTTTTACCTAACTTGCTTGTTTCATTTACTGTAAGTTTTCAAAGATTTTTTTGGCAGAGGAATGTAACCTGAATCAATACTTCAATCCTATTGTATCTTCTTTTTCATTGAAAAATGATATTTGCACATCTCAGTAAAGTGTGTTATAAAAATTTAATAAATGCATATAATATGCATATAATAAATGCAATAATCAAATCAGGAGAATAAACATTGCATTGGATTAAGCATTCATCATTTTCATGTAGTAGGAATTCTGTGCTAAGCTCCTTGACATGTGTCACACACACTTTCACCAGCAGTTACCCTCTGTGAACCAGATTACTTTCTTCCTAACTGCTTTGCAGCTCTCAGTTCTTTGTGCCTTCTCTCCTGGCTACCCTGTTTCATTCTATCATTTTCATGAAATTGACTGCTTCTTTTCCACAAATAAGTGAGGCTATGCCCTATGTGCCAGACTTATTTTGCTTAACATGATAAACTTCAGTGCCATTCATTCATTTTATTATAAAAGATAGGATGATATCTCTTTTATAGCTTAAATAATATTCTATGTTTATAACATCATGCGATTGCCAATCCATTCATCAGCTGACTAAATTTAGGCTTGTTTATACTTTTGGATATTATAATTATTTCTAACTTGTCTGTTTACCTGAAACTTCCATTTGAATCTTTATTTATTGCATTCCTTATATCTGGTCACATTTCTTTAAGATATATGTCTAAATTTAGGATCATTGTAACCTTACTTACTTTTTATGTTGTTGGAATAAAATAGCTGACAAAATCAACTTAAGAACCAGAGGATTTCTTTCAGCTCAACATTTGAAGAGATTTAGTTTATCTTGGTGGAGATGGAAGGCATAGCCATGGTACCTTCAGGTGGCTCTTCATGTGGTATCAACAGTCAGGGAATGGAGAAGGATTAATCCTAGAGTTAATTTGACTTCATCCATTTTCTTTTGTTACTCAGTCCAGAAATGCTAGCACATAGGAGAATGAATCCCTCTGTCTCATTAAAACCTTTCTAGGAACTCCCTACAGATATAAATAGTGGGTTGATCTCCTGGCAGTCTCTCACCAAGTCAAGTTGATTATGAAAATTAACCATTAAAGCTTAATCTTAGAGTATATTTGTATATTTGACATGTTAAGGAACTGTCAACCAGTTTTTCAAGCTGTTTGCCATGTATTAAACATGTATTATAAACTATAAGTAGTCTATGTTCTCTTCATCTCATCACTACTTATCAAACCTCTGTCTTTTTCTGTATCCTAAGGTATGTGTACTCATATGCCTTTGGTTTTGAAATATATTACATTATTCCTAATGATGTCAAATAGCATTTTTTGAGACAAGACTCACATACCTGACCTAGAACTTTCTATGTAGACCTGGCTGATCCCAAACTCACAGAGATCTGCCTGCCCTGTCTCCTAAAAACTGCAGTTGAAAGAAGTATGTACATCACTAGTTCTGGTTAATTGGCTTTTCATATGCTTATTGTCCATTTGTAAAGTCAGATACTTTGTCCATTGTTTTAACTCAATTGTTAATCTCTATCAGATTATGTAATTCATGTCACATATGCAGACTAGTTTAAATCTGTGGCTACCTAATTATTTAAGATGTTTAATTGACACTTGTAAATGAAAAAAACTTGACCATATGCATGTGCACTAAAAAAAGGTGTCAAATCATTGATGCCACTACTGGAGAACTGACTACATATGACCTAAAAAGTTGGTTTGCTAGCTTGTATTTTGGTAACTTTTTAAAAGCAAGTAATGCATTTTCTAGGAACTTTCAGATTGAAGTAGGAATTTGGGAACAGTGTTGGCATGATATGTTCATATTATTAAAAATCTGTGTGTAAAATACAATGGTTGTGATGGATGACAGAGGAGCATCTGTTTTGGGAGAATCCCACCACTGTCTGTGTATATACTAGAGGTGCATAGTATTGGCTTGCTTTTTCTGATCCCATATGACATGAGAGTCTGAGAAAAGAACTTGTGCAACATTTCGATATCAAAACATTATTTGTTAAGTAAATATGTGTCCAGCAGTTAATATTTTCATTTAAGGAAATATAAATCATTTTCTTACGTTGATTTCAGGTGACAAGAAAATGATAAATCCAACACATGGTATTGTGTTTTTAGTTTAGACAGATGGAATCTCAACTGGGCTCAAAACTGTCTGGATGAAAATCCGGTTTTAATCATTGTAGCTCCATATCATGTTGCTGGCTTATAGCCATATAACTTATGGTCCAGTGAAATCATATTTTAAGAAAATACTGTCTGCTTTTCAATCACTGGATGATCATTGTCTTGCTATGTTATTTCTATACCCAGTTTCAATTGTGATCTCCTGTCACATAGACCTATATTCTAGTACAGGTGACTTGGAAAAATATTCTACATGTAGCGAATAATAAGATGCCATCTGGCTCATAGCTAAGGATGTTCACAAGGTAGTGCTATTCAATATCTTAGTAATTGGTTACTTTTCTCTTTGATGTGACTAAATACATGAAAAGAAGTCAGTTATTAGAGGAAGGTTCATTTTGACTTACAGTTGGAGGCAAGTCTATCAAGGTGGAGAAGGTATAAAATGAACAGGAGGCATTTGTCACATTGCATTTTTAGTCAGCAATCAGAGTTGGAACATCAAATAAGGCCTGGCTATCAAAATTTAAGGCCTGCTCCTAGTAACCCACTTATACAAGTAAAACTACCTTCTAAATATTCCCCTGCCTCCCAAGCACCACTACCAGTTAGGGACCCAGAATTCAAATGTGTGAGCATTTGGAGGACATTTCATATTCAAACCACAGTACCCTGTTACAAATAGTCAAGCATACATTCTTTATAAAGTATTTTATAGTATTTAGACTGCATATTTCCCTATAACATCTTATGAAACATAATCAAACCATAAATTTTTATCTTTTCTGTATTTCATAGTATGGGTTTGTGTTTATTTCAGAGAAGCCAAAGAAATAATTAATGGTATACTAAGTGTAGTTTATATTTATTTGCCAGCACCTACTGTGGTGTGTGTTCATAAAAGAAAAATGGAATTCATTTGTACTGATCATTATAACTACTATTAGTGTTCTTGCTAGTACCATCATTGTCATTGAGTGTCATTTGTTGAGGCCCAATTGTATACTAGGTTTTCACATTGTCTCACTTCTTATTAATATGTATAATATGATAACTGTCGTCTCAGTTTTATCAATGAGTTGTAGATAGATAAAGTTGTATGTAAAGTAATGCTGAAAGAGGCTGAATATTTTTCAATAAAGTTTTGTGTTTATTTCCATGCCTTTGTACTGAAAGTATTTATTACAGTGTGCCAATGTGAATCTAGGTATGTACATGCCATGTTGTGAGTATAGAGGTCAGAAGGCAATTTGTCAGAGTCTGTCCTCTCCTTCCACCCTGTAGGTTCTGGGGATCTAACTCAGGTCATCTCACTTGGCAACAAGTGCCTTTATCTGCTGAACCATATTGCTGATCTCTTTTGTGCATTTTTTGCTTATACAGATTACATGACAGCATATTCAAATCATGAAAAGATAAGGAATCTGGATATAATCAAAATAGTCTCAACCCAGTGGGATTCAGACACACAAGGATTTTCCCATTCCTCGTGTGTGTGTGTGTGTGTGTGTGTGTGTGTGTGTGTGTGTGTGTGTGTGTAACACAGACATGAGAGCAGGTTTGTATGTGTGAGAAGTCAGCTCATGCATTTGTAAGAAAACATGGCTCTTTCTGTTGCAGATGTCCATTGGAAAGCTTTTCCAAATGAATAAAGTGCACACTAAAATGTATTGATGGGCAGTGTATCTGACACATATCATCTCTGATAACTGAGTTATAATGATGATACTTTGGTTTTTGATTTTTGCCCTTTGAGAGAAAGTAAATTTGAAATAACCAAAGCCCATCTCTGCATGTCGGAGGTATGAATCTCCTGGCACCTCTTAGCATAATCTACTTATAGGAGAGATATAAACATGGAGTGAAAAGTTTGCAGAAAAATTTGCTGGATGCTATGGTAGCATCCTAATTTAAACAGCTTGTGGGTTCCCCCCTCAATTATTATTCCAAAATCTCATCAGAATCCTCTGACATTAAATGTACTTTACAGAGACAATACAGTCCTATAACATGCAGAATCTTTAAAGTAAGATTCATATATCTCTGGTGAGATGGAAAAGAATAATTACCTTGAGTCCTGTTAGCTCCTTCAAGCAATGCTGTTACCAATTTATACAACAGAGCAAATTAAAATGTCACAGTATATATTTCTGAGGATAACCACCACAGCATTTTAAAATGTTCTTAAGCACAGAATTTTGAAAACCAAAATCCAAGAATTAATTTGGCATGCACTTGCACAAGGAAGACGATGAAATGTCCCCCAAAATGAGTTAAAAATGGATTCTGTGTTCATTTTAAGAATGGGTTGATTTCTTTATGCAGAAATAAATGTTTCTTGAGTGTCCCGAAGAGAATAATACTTAAGAAAAGCTGAAGACATGCTTTTGGTCATTGGATAAACTTGGGAAGACACAGATTCCATTATTTCTCAAAGAAAGTTCAAAATTTGTTTCCTAGCAACTGGTAGTTGAATTCTACTTCCTAGGTCAGTGTATCATATGTCAAAGAAAGACTTTCTCATCAATGTTATTCTTACATAAATAAAGATGTTCAGATGGCCATGCCAGGGAGAGGGTACTAGTTCTATCGTATAGCATCACTGCATGATTTTAAAACACAGTTGTTTGGGGCCTCCACACTCACAATAATCTCTAATTGCAGTTGCAGTGCATCTCATGCCCTCCTCTGGTCTCCATGTTTACCTGAAATCTTGAAAGTGTAGTTGCTTTCAACTTCTAGAATTTTTCTTGGTTAGTTGTTGAACATTTGAAAGTTCATTAAGCTATATTATGAAGAAAGCTTGGTTTAACGTCTGGTATAAGCCTTGTGTTGCATTGGATGTTCCTATTCTTATCCATGGTGTCCTTATTAAGCATCTGCAATGTTCCAAGTGCAGACTTAGGAATGACACCAGTGAAGGAATAAATAAGTACAAATTCTTTTCCCTTTTAGACGTTTCGAATATTAAAAAAAGACAAAACAGAGAATTGCATCATGGCACGCACATGGAAATGGCTCAGCAGGTAAAGACTTTGCATAGCAAGTATGAGGACCTTAGTGTAATCCCAGTATCTGTGTGAAAATGTCATGTGTGGTGGTTCATGATTTAATCCAGTTTTGGAGAGGTTGATGTAGGCAAATCCTGCCTAGGAAAATGTGAGACCCTTGCTCTAGGGAAGGCATATTGACTTAAAAACAAGGTGGTCTGTAAAAACTTTAGGTTGACCTCTAGCCTCCACACGCATATACATTCACCACCACCCTTGGTAACAGGCCCACACATGGGAGTATATTAGAAGTATATTAGAAGGGAGAACATGTCATACAGTTCAAGGAAAAAAATTCTAGCCATAAATGTTCAAGTAGCTAGGGGTACATATTTGAGAAATCAAATTTAACAGGTTCCTCTGATTGCAAAAACGAAGCAAAGTTTTATTGCAAAGTTCTTGAGAAAACTGAATTCATGGCAGGCTAAGGCAATAGAATGATGTGAGGCTTACTGTTAAGAATAAGAGAGAAAAGCTGTAAGATTTACTTTGACCTTTGACCTCTTCTTGAAGCTGTTTTAGGTAGGAAAATGAATGGGTGCAGGGACTGTAATTTAAAAATGTGTCTCAGTTGTAAGGACAAGCTTGGCCTGTGATATATTAAGATAACAGAACATTCCATTTATTCATAAAACGGACTTGTTCCAAATGTCAGAGGTTTTGATAAATTCATCTATCCATTCGCTTTGATTCTAAAAGAAAAAAAATAAATCCACATTTCAAAGAAAGGTCATTTTGGGGAAGAACTCAACTCTAAAGGATTTTATTTTTTATTACATGTGTACACATGTGAGTGCAGGAATGCATGGAGGCTGTTGCATCCCTTGGAGCTAGAGTTATAGGCAATTGTGAGTCCCTGAACTTTGATGCTAGGAAACCAACTTGAGTGCACTATGTGGTCTTAACTTCTAAGCCACCTCTACAGGGCCACAAAGAATTGAACTTCAATGAATAAAGGAAAATTCCTATAGCAACTATCTTGGTCAAATCATAGCTTACTTCTCAATTGCGTACCACTGATCAGTAGGAAAATCAGGTCATAAATGGCCAACTAAGAGAGATAGGGACTCCCTAGCATAAAGTGCTATCACAATCTGATAAGCATGTGGTAAGATGAAAATCTCATGATAAACTGCCTTATTTGGGTCAACAGGCTCTCTAAACACGTAAAAGCACTTACCCCAAATATCCAGTGTCCTCAGTTTGGTACCTGGAACTAATGATAGGTGGGAAGATGACCCATTCCACAAAGCCTTGCTCTCACTGCAACATGTGTGACATGACAGAGGAACTCCCCACCCACCCCATATCATGCACAACAAAATAATAATAATAATAATAATAATAATAATAATAATAATAATAATAATAATACAGCTTTAGAAGAAAATTAGTCTGCCTTACATGTTGATCATCAAAGCTTAGCAAGATACTGAGCATCATTGATAAGGCTCATTTGTGACCACATCAGTGACTAGTCATCATAGGTATGTTTCCCAGTGATAGAATCTCAAGTCCATAGGGTAGACAGCTGGGAGGTTAAGGTGGGAGAAAAAAAATTAACTGGGATTCACAAGCACAAAGATGGACTAAAACCCAAGTCAGTTTTTTTCTTTTAAACACCCATGTTTCAAGTGTCTTATGGTAACTAGGGTGCTTTAGGATGCCCACAGTTACACTTTTTACCAATCAGGATTTAGAGATTAGGGGCTTCCTTGAATGTTCCATCATTTTCAACTAGTATACAATGTAAGCCTTTCAGTCCAACCAATCAGATTCATTTGTTCCTTCTGTGGGTAGAAACAGCCAGAAAATTTCTAAAGAGCTAAAAATGCTAATAACTATTTCTATGGTTTAAGGAGGTTGATCAGCCATTGGAAAGTTCTCAGCTCCTGTAGGCTTGGGAACATGAACTTTATTTCACCCTGCAGGTAAAACGGAGTCTGAAGTAAATATGGCGTTACTCAGGCCAAGGTGCTTTTGCCCCATTCAAAATAAGGTCATAGGTGGTGCTTTTTATTTGCATGAATATGTTATTTATAAGCTGATTCATGTTGGAGAGGTGATGACTGCATGCTTACAAAAATAAGATATGGAGTCATTCAACCCCAGTATTTACACTCACAATTATACAAGCTGATTTTTTTAAATATAGAGTCAATTGAAGGAAGGTATAGCTTGAAACTCATTGCTTTTGGAAGAACACCCAGGTCCCCACAGGCCTATTAATTAGTTGGGGGATGTGTATACATTCAAAGGTCAGAAAGAAGATCAAATAAGGGGGATAAAACACATTATCCTGTCTGGGATATTATGGAGGTTTTCTCTTTCCTTTTATTTATTTTTTTCATGTAAAAGATCTTGCCAAGTAATGAGATATCTTTGAACTAGAGAGTAGTATACAAATGCTGATATTTTACTCAGACAAGGATAAATGTTTGTATTATATATAACAATATGAAAGCTGTATACATTAATTTACTTGATTATTGATCCAATAAAACACCTTGACTAAGGCAGTTTGTAAATGATACTTTTGTTTTAGTAGGGACAGCATGACGGCAGGTGGCATGGCAGCTTTAGCTGGAAGCTGAAAACTGAGAGTCCATATCACAAAAGTGAACTTGAAATGGCGTGAGTCTTTAAGTTCTCAAAGCCCACCTCCACTACATCACTTCCTCCAATAATTCCACACCCCTTGGGCCTCCCCAACTGAGGACCAAGCATTCAAATGTCAGAGCCTGTAGGGAACATTGCATTTAAACCACCACTAAGACTAAGGCTGTTGACAGTCTTTTCTAGATATGTGTCACCTGAGTACAGATAACCATGAAAAAGTTAGTTTATAAAGACCAGGAAAGAGAAAGTGGAGCCAGGGCTTTCAATGACAATTTTAGAGAGTTTTTCAAGATAAAAAAGTATGGCAATAATACTACTAATAATAGTAAATGACTAAAATAGGATGTAAAGCATGTAAATTGAGCAATGACTTTTTAAGTTGCTGTGGTTTTAAAGATGATACTATTTATCTACATGAGTATATATGTGGCTTTGTGAGGGTATGTGCATGTGAGATGCATGTGCACAGATAGGTACCCTTCTGCATTCAGAGGTTATAGAGGGCTTTTGGTGCCTGTAGCTGGAGTCACAGGCATTTCAGAGATGCTTAGATTGTTACATCATTGCTGGGATTTGAACCTCAGTCTCCATAACTGAGTAACAAATGCTTTTAGTGATTGGGCCACCACCTCAAACCAAAGGATTCTATTTTAATGAAAAGGTATTTTAATGCAAACATCCATACAAAAGCAAAACAATTGAGGAGCACTACAGCAGTGTTCTTGCTAACTTGGAAATGCATACAATTTTGTTCCCAGACGTCAGGGCTGTCCTGAGACGTTTGGAAGGCAAGTAGTGAGCCGTGAGAGAAGAAATGTTAGTATAGTATTTGAATAAGCAATGGGACAAATCTCCATTTTGTTTATACTGAGTAGTTCTGGATTCTCATTGATGTAAAATAAGGCTATAGCACACAGTGTGAGAATGGGAGAGAGGCTGGGCTGAAAAAATAGATGGTTAAGTTTACATTGCAGCATGGATCATTAAAAGTTAGTGAGGCTACATGCAAAGTTTCCTAAAAAAAACATGTGCACATATGTGTGTGTGTGAGTGTGTATTTTCATTTGTTGGTATGTGTATGCTTGTGGAAGTTAGGGATTGACATTATGTTGTTTTCCTCAGTTGCATTCCCCTTAATATTTTTGAGATTGGGTGTTTCACTGAAGTGGGTGTTCTCTAATAAATTGACTAGGATAGCCAGCCAGTGAGATTTAGAGAACATCATGTCTCCACCCACAAGCTAAGCTCCAGGTTTACAGGAGTGCATTGGGATGCCCAGTTTTTTATGCCGGTGTTATGGATCCAAACTCAGGTTCACAAGTGTAAATGCCACACACTTTACCAAAGGAGCCATCTCTCCATTGTTGTTCTGCTGTATTCCCTTACCCACTGTTGCCAGTGACATTGGCACTAAACAATCAAAAGTCAGGTCAAAATGAGGAGTCTTGTGTATCAAAGCAAACTTTTGATGTATTGCAGTGAAGGAGCAAGGCAGTGAGGGTTTGCATGAGCCTTCGAGGGGTTCCAGAGTCATTGGTTGTGGAATGTCACCAGCCAAGATGCTTTCTGCTTTGCTATTTCCTTATTTCTACTGCTAGTGTTCACGTCAGGATTACTATGGTAAACCATGTGCTGTTAGATCATTATGTGCTGTTTGAGCTAACTGAGAAACTGCCTATGGGAGTAGGATAAGCACACCTACTGATTCCATACTAAAGCCTGACTGTCTTGAAGGGTCTTTTGAGGTTCCTTGTCTGTCAAGAACAGGCAGGGCCCTGGCCCTGTTATGAGAAGGAAGGAAAACAGCAGTTAGATAATGGTATTGAAGATGAAGTGTTCCTGAGAGTAACTACTGTGTAAACCTTCTTCAATAGACATGCTTTTCCATATCTATTTTATAAAAATATCTTTGGTGGGACTGGGGAACCTGAACTCATCCATGGATTTTTGTGAAACTCAGTTGTGAACTGCAGCTAAGTGCCTCAACTGGCCCAGTTGGTTTCTGCAGGTGTTTGTAAACCCTGATTTCATGATGTAACCTTTGCTTACTCTCCCAGTCAGGTTAATATTCAGCTCTGCTGGATGTTGTAAAATCCTGACTAGATAATGTTTTGCTGTCTGTCCTGGGCTTGCCATATGTTCTTTTATTTTTGCTTGCTATGTACTTACTATACTCCTTTATATAAGGAAGTACACTGACCATAGATCATTCTCCTGACAGTACAGAACAATGGTGGTTCTTCACTGTGTACACATAGATCCTGCCCTGAGACTGTGAAGTATAGGCAAAGACATTCCAATGATTTCTGCAGTAATTTCCTTGTCTGTGACACAATTTGAAAAAAAAAAAAGTGTCACTGCCAACAGCATGAGTACCACTTGAGAACTTAGTAAAAACACAAAATTTGAGGCCTGGATTTCAGTGTAATGAATGAGACCTTGTGGGAGTGGCGTGAGTGGCTGCACTGCATATGCCCAGTGGAATTTTCTGCCCTTGCTATTGCCCATCCTTCAGAAAGTTATTCCTGTGGATTTCCTTGTTAGGTTAATCTCAAACAAACATCTTTATTGTTACTAAGATAGATGATAAAATTCTTCTTCTTCTTCTTCTTCTTCTTCTTCTTCTTCTTCTTCTTCTTCTTCTCTCTCTCTCTCTCTCTCTCTCTCTCTCTCTCTCTCTCTCTCTCTCTCTCTCTCTCTCTCTCTCTCTCTCGTGTGTGTGTGTGTGTGTGTGTGTGTATCACTGGAAGCCAGAGGAAAGCAACTGTAGTTCCTTCTCAGGAACTGTCTAGAGCCTCCTCCTGGATCCTAGGGCTCACAGATTGGCTTAGGCTAGATAGCCAGAGAGACCCAAGCATCCCCTCTTCCCCAACTTCTCAGTTCTTCTCAGTAACAAACACATGCTACCATACAAGGATTCCTCCTCCCTGGGCTCTAAGATTGAGTCCTGGTCCCCATGCTTGCAAGACAAGCACTTTACCAGCTTAGGTATCTTCCCAGTTCTCCCTTTTTGGTTTTCAAGCATTTTTATTTAACCTCTGCCACTCTGTTTCCTCTTCAGTCTTCCTCATGTAACTATACAATCAGAAAAATACATTTCTGCCTTCATATTGAAGTTGGATCTGTTTCTTATTTCCCTAGGGAAGTTCAGATGTTCTCCTCTTAGTAAATATTCACTGAACTTTAAAAAGGTCTTTCATTTACATTTTTGTGTTATTTTAATGATATATTTTATTTTAGTTATGTATACATGTTTGTGTATGGTTATGTGCACATGAATGCAATGTCGAAAAAGGCCAGAAAAGGGCACTGGATCCCCTTGCAGTCTGAGTTACAGGTGGTTGTTAGCTGTCCTATATGGGTGCTGAGAACCTATTTTGGGTCATCCATAAGAGCTTTAGGCGATCTTAACTCCTGAGACATCTCATCAGCATGTGTTTTCTGGATTTTTAAAAATTAGTATATGAAGTAATAAATATCATAATTACATTTGAAGCATAGTATATTTTAGTAGACTTTTCCTCCTCCTGATATCCCCCACTTCCCTGCTATCCTGACCTCTGCATTATAACTTTTCTCCGAGTCTAATTTCCTAGTATGCCACTTGGACAACTTTGACAACCCAGACGTCCCCAAGCAGTCTTATTTTCCTTATCTGTCCTGGTCTCTTTCCTTATGAAGGGAGGGCTTTGACTACACTTGACCATATAATATTCATTACACAATGAATTTCTGTTTTATGAGTCCACCAAACAAAGAGATACCCAATGGTAAGGATAGTTTTCCAAATCTTCATTGTCTAGTATATACAACATTTAATGGGTGTTCATGGAATTTTCTTGGAGGATGACTGAATAAGTTACTCCTAAGTAAAGTGGCCTCTGAATTCAAATGCTGTACAGTGTCTGAATCTGCTACACAGTAATTTATTACATGTTGAACACATCCAGAATAATGAGCCATCTGCTTATGAAATCCATTTCCTTGTACTCAGGTCATTTGTAACTATATTAAATAATAATTTATATTACTTACCTTATTCATATGGTAAAACCAAACATTTACTAACATTTTAGCAAGAATTTGTGATTCAAATAAGTTATTTCTCTTTAGCTATATAGAGCTTTTTATTTTGACTGTTCAGAATCTCTTTCCAGGGTAACATCATGCTCCCCTACAATGTTGGTATGCAACATTTTGAGATTCTCCCTACTTCTTGCTGATGGTTTTTACTTTTGAAACAGTAATGCAAATTGTGAATGCCCTAAAATGGTTCCCACAAATGTGTGGCTGACTTTAAGACACAGAACTATGCAATACTCTAAGGATTTAAAGCATGTGAAAATTACAAGACAGCTTATCTTGGAAGTACACCACAAAACACACAAACGGATTCCCATGGATACATTAAGTAGCATTTTTACCATATTAATTAATTCTTTAATTTTAATTTTCCTCATTTATACAGAAATAACAGCAAGACAATCGTAGTTATAATTGCACATACAGATGATTAGAAGAGCCCTAAAATTGATGCTGCTAAAGACTATATGATTTACTTTTTAAAAATCTCAAATTTATGTGGTATTTTGAATGAACAAAAGAGAGCTTGAATTTTCCAGTTAGATGGGACCATATTGCTGGGTTCTGATCAATCTGAAGTCCATGAAAAAGACCTGTGATTCTTTCAAGAAAGCTCACCCCTCACTCACCCTGCTTTTCCTGTCATTTGACTCAGTGAGAAGCAGTGTAAAGTTAGAGAGATCACTGCCCTAAAGTAGTTGATTAAGACAAAACCTCTCTCTCCCTCAATTCCCACCAGCCTTGTGGTATTTTGACTTATCTTTTATAAAAATCTAGAGACATTTGCTCCAGTTAGCATCACTGATATCGGCTCCAGATAGCCAAAATCTGTCTTCTGCCATGTTTGACACTACCTCAAATGTGACTGAGCATCTAGGTCCCACTGGCAAAGGTAATGCAGATAGAAAGAGGATCAGGGAAGTTTGAGCAGGGGTGAAGGCAAGAATTGCTGAGCTTCATTTGGAACATATAAAAGTTTACTATAATTGTAGAAAGAGTTAGTTTTGGCCTCCTGATGGAATGGTGAGAATATACAACATGGAAATATATTCAAGCTTAGAAAGCCAGATGATATGTATAGTTTGAGGCAAGTCTGGAACTAGAGCCCTTGAAGATTTGTTTCCCAGATTTATTAGTAGAAATAGTATTCCATGACCTCTATCCTTATTAGAGCACCATGGTTTATTTTATTATGATTTATTTTATTTTCATTTGTGTGTGTGCATGTATGTATGTATGTATGTGTGTGTGTGTGTATGAATGCATGTGAGGTATGTGTATATTTGTGTGTGTGTGAGTATATGACACATTTGTCAGAAGACAGGAGACAGAGTCTGAAATCTTGGATCTGGAGTTATAGGTATTGTAGGTAACCTAATATGGGTACTTAGAGGTCAACTCAGGTCCTATGCAAAAACAGCAGGTTCTGTTAGCCACCAAGCCATCTCTCCAGCCCACAGTACATCCATCTTTCAAAAGTTTTCCCCTATAATGGAATAATCATGACCCATGTTAGTCATCTCATCATTCCTGAAGTCCATCCCACATCCAGTTGCTGAAAGTGACACTGCTGTCTTGGCACATGGAGGAAAAACAGGGCTATCCAGGTCAGATCTTGTTTGGTCACTCAAGAATCTCCAGATATGTTCTTAAGTACAAATTTGAACTTGATTTAAGATTCATGTCAGCTAAGAAGGATGCCTCATACATATTCAAAGTTCTTTCTCTCCCAATGATACATTTTAATAAATCATTCATTCTTAGTAAGAAGTAGTATGGTTGCAACTTAGTTTGATACATAGCAAATTAATTGGGATTAGTAATTCAGATGATCTATATTGCTTTTCACCATGGCAGGATCTAACATCACCTAGGAGACAATGAACTGAGTACATCCATGAGGGAGCTTCTAGACTATGTTTGTCTCTGTGTGTGACTAACCTAAACTAAGGTAATTGTGGTAGGGGGAGCAGGTCCAAATTTTACCCACAGAGAGCTGGGTCATCTTATATCAACTAATAAACAGGACAATCTTTCACCAGTATGTCTCAGGTCAACCTTCCCAAGTGATTCTAGGTTGTATGTAAGTTGACATGTAAAACTAGCCATTGAATTCTATACACATGTTTTTCTATGGAGATATCTCATGGTTCATACATTCTAGTAGTTAAGTGAATAAGAAGTATTCTCTGGTTCATGTATATAGAAGAAAATTTGAGCAGAAAAGTAAATTAGATTACCATCTAGGAACTCTCCAGTGAATCCACTGTGTTTATGTAGAGCTCTTTAATAACGACTCTTTTAATTATTAGTTGTTCTTTGGGCTTTATGTTTACTAGTTTTCTAGAAAAATCTTCAGTCATAAACTTGAAGTCATTTCCTAGAAAATGCCAATTGACACAGAGTGATGAAGTGATGAAGCCTATATTTGAGGACCAACTCAGCTAAAGTAACTTAAAACTAGCAAGAGACCAGTGCAAACTTTCAGTGTGGCAGGCATTTTACCCTGTTACAAAGACTATGCACACTGAGGAAGTATGAGCCCAGTTGTTGATATCACACTCAGGTACAGAGTTGATGCTAGTATGTTGTTTACAAAAAGGGATGATACTCTATAATGACAAGCAGTGTATCAGTGGTATGCTTTAGTTATCTTGGCCCACTTTTATACACAAAATAGCTCAGGGTCACATCATTGGAATCTAGAAATATGATAGATCATCAGGCTAGTATACTTATTTATACAGTGCAATCACATATCTTATGAGAAAGCTCAGCACCAGGCCAATTTCTTTCTATGTTGATACCCTTCAAAATGAAGAGTGGTTACTAATAGCAATGGTGTGTGTGTGTGTGTGTGTGTGTGTGTGTGTGTGTGTGTGCAGAATAAATAAGTATATTTAAAGATAAACATGAGGGTTATGTAAAGAAAATAGGATAAACTGAGAGAACATGCGTGTGGGCTTCCTTATGAGGCAGTCTGAGAAAGCACAACATACCCAAGGGATAGTTTCAATTAAGTCTCAGCATTTGGGTGGCTCTCAAGTTCCGTCTAAAAATGTTTTTCATAATGCTTTCTTTTTCCTGTTCTCCCTCTCTGATCCATGGGATTACAAGGTGGCTCAGAGTCTGTCTTAAGTGAAATTATATTATAATCTGAGGAGATAAAACTGGGGCCACTATGATTGCACAAGGGGTTTGGGACATTCCTTTCCCTGACAAGGGATTTGTAGTTAGAGTCCTAGAAAATCACAGGCTCATGGTTGTGGAGGGAAAAAAGCCCTAAACAGTCATTAAGCTTTCTGAAATTCTTGCTGTTTTGTTTTTGGCCAGAGGCTTCAGCCACATTCGAGGTTGAAGGATGTCTTTCCCTTCTTGTGTCCCATCAGAAGCCTTCTTTCCATGATGCTTCTCTAGGACGTGACATATGGGATGTCCAGATCACATTTCTAACTGAACATTGACTGTTATAAGGAGAATATGCTATGCTTTGTTCTAACAGAGCACACAGACTCTGTAGCAAACAGCTATGGGGTTATGGATTCTTCTGGAAGGAGGAAGCAATCAGTCTTTGCCAATGACACATTAAAAACTTTTCCCTAACACCTAACACAGAAACAGTCTGATTTTTCTTGTCATTTCATTTCTGTTTTGTAGTTTAGAAGTTTGCTTACTTTTTAGTTGTATACCTAGTGAATTATAATCCGATAATAAGCAATATATGTTAATATGTGATGTAGGCCAATGTTTCTTTCCCAATCCCAGCCATCAGTCTCAAATAACCAACAAAGAGGCTTATAATTGTAAATGCTTAACCAATAGCTCAGGCTTGTTACTAGCTAACTCTTACACTTAAATTAACCCATAATTCATATCTATGCTTAGCCATGTGGCTTGGTATCTTTTCTTAGTACAGCATCTCATCTTGCTTCTCTGCATTTGCTGATGACTCTCAGACTCAACCCTTCCTCTTCCCAGAATTCTACTAGTCTGGATCTCATGCTCAGTCTCTTCCTGACCAGCTATTGGCCAATCAGCATTTTATTAACCAATGATATTAATACATATTTATAGTATACAAAAAGGTTGTTCTACAGCAATGTGAAATATTGTAAAGTATTTGTTAAAACTATAAAACATATTAAGTAATGAAATATATTGTGTAATTATTTTAACCCCTGTTTTTATATTTGATGACCATAATAGCAAACCTGATTGAGTGCAATTCTTCATATATAATATATATTAATACTGTGCAATATATATTAGCTAAGGGATATATATATATCCAATGAACAAAGGCATAATTTGAAAGACTGAGGCCAGGCTATATGTACAGTATTCTGTCAGTAGAACCATAGGGACTCTATAAGCCTCTTTCCATGTCTGACTTCCTAACAGGGGAAGGTTGCTGAGATGCTTACTGTTGGTGGTCCTGTCTGCAGTTTACTCATGTTCTATTAGAACTCTTTGCTCATTTGAAGTAGATCGATCAGTTCCCAGTCCATTTGTGCAGGTTGTGTGTATTATTTTAACTCAACAATTTAATGAAACATAACATATGATGTAGAAAACATAAAAGTAGTATTTACAGAAAGCTAAATGTAATTCTTTTGAACAAATCACACAATTAAGTTGTTAAAGATAATATGTAGAGTTTTGTAAGAGAAGGAAATATACAGCATTAAAATAATACAATACAGAAAAAAATCCTCAACATAAAGTTGTAGTTGGACTGTGTTACAAACAGATTTAATGTAATTTTCTTGTTTAAAGAAAATGAACATTATAGAGAATATGCTTTGGTGTGATTGTTTTGGAAGGAAAACACTTACCTCCAATCAGAGGATGTGTACTCAAAGGGAAGCTGAGCCTACATCTGGTAACTAGTCAACTGTGGCTAGTGAAGATGGTCTTCAATTAAATAGCCATAAAGATAACTCTGTCACTCCTGACTTAATTGAACATGTATTAACTCAGTGGTCAATTGCTTAAGTACACGTTCAAGTTTTCAAATGGATACCTAAATACTTTTAAATTTATTTATTTAGATTTTAAATTTATGTGTGAGAGATGAGGGTCCACGGTGTGCCTGCCAAGGTCAGGGGACAATTTGTAGGTGTCAGGTCCCCCCCTCCAATGTGAGTTTCAGGGACTGAACTCTGGTCATCAGGCTTAGTGACAAGGGCATTTATTCTGAGCAACTCACAACATCTCCCAGAGCACTTTAAAGTAGTATTTTAAAACAAATCAAAAGAAACCAAGTAAATTTTATTGATTTTAATGAAAGTGAAATAATTTTAAGTGAAGCTATAAGTTTCTGAACTTGACATAAATGCTTTCATTCTAGGAATTTTTAAATTCACATAAATTTTAAAGGAAAATGCACTAAGTGTTGTAACCATTTTAAACAATTTATACTATATATATCTTTTTCAAAATTTAAAGGAGTGTCCTGATTTCCCTGGAAGATGGGAGTCGGACCCTTTCCCCTCCTTACTTCTTTCATAGGTTTCAATGATTTCTTAATTAGTAACCTTATACCATTTGATTGTACTTTCCTTGCCATATTGTATAATTCTTCCATTTTCATGGGTCCACTGCCTCATACCCCATTTTCCATCAGGGTGTTAACCTTTCTTAATTTCATTTTTCTTAATTGAATTTCACTATTATGCAACTAATTACATTCCAAGAAAATAATGAATTCAACATTTCCTGAATACTGTTTTTTGTGTGTAGGGATGTTTCCTTGTTTCCTTTTGCCAAATGAGAATGTAATTGGAAATAAGACCAAAGTATTGAATTATACTCATTTTTTTGAACTTTAGAGAAACTTTCATGTTGTAGATTATTCATTAACATGGAGAAGTTGGAACACAACTGTTTTTTTCTCTTTCTTTTAAGTGCTTGCTCTGAAAAAATTGTATCATTATGCTTGAAGTTTGATTACAGAATAAGTATAAACAAATACACAAAGACACACAATACCGGCATATTAATAATTAATATTTCTACTATTTTGTTTATTGACTTTATTTTTATCCCATATGTTAAATGCTCCTATTTAAATGATTTTTTGTTGTTGTCTAGTTTAGTACCATTTTATATTCTGTTTGCTGGATTTTTCTACTTCAAGAATGTCCATTATTAAGCAGGGCGTTGGTGGTGCATGCCTTTAATCCCAGCACTTGGGAGGCAGAGGCAAGCGGATCTCTGTGAGTTCGAGGCCAGCCTGGTCTCCAGAGTGAGTGCCAGGATAGGCTCCAAAGCTACACAGAGAAACCCTGTCTCGAAAAACCAAAAAAAAAGAATGCCCATTATTTTTTAAAAATTTTGAGAATTTCATACATGTATGCAATGAAATAGCATTACACCTACCCCAACTCTCCTAAAATCCTTCAAACACACCATCCTCTCATGTTTCCTCCTCCTCCTCGTATTATTATTTTTTGTTTTTTTTGTTCTTATTTTTAAACAATGCCCATATAAGTCCAGTTAGGGCTGTCTGTATTTGCATGGGTGCGGAGCTATCCATTGAAGCACCATAGCTTCATCCTTAAAGAACAATGGCTCTCGTGCAATTGCCAATATTTCCTCAGAAATGGGTGGAGGCTTGAGAACTTTGTCCCTATCCATCCTGGAATCTTGGATGGCTTGATCTTGTGCATGTCCCTGCAGCTTCTTGGAATTCATGAGTGTGGTGCCCATATGTTACCCAGAAGACAGCATTTCATGACATTTCCTCCTACCTCTGGCTCTTAAATTCTTTCCATTTCCAGTTTAATATTTTCCTGAAACTTTAGGGGTTAAGAGTTATTAAGATGTCTTTGTTTTATGAATGTTCATCTTTTGAGTATATGCCTAAGAGTAGAATTGCTGGATCTTGTGGTAGACTGATTCCCCTTTTCCTGAGGAACCACCATATTGAATTCCAAAATGGCTGTAGGAGTTGGCACTCCCACCAGCAGTGGAGGAGTGATGCCCTTTCTCCACATCTTCTCCAGTATAAACTGTTATTGATATGTTTTGATTTTAGCCATTCTAACAGGAGTAAGGTAGTGTCTCAGAGTTGTTTTGATTTGCATTTCCCTGATGGCTAAGGATGTTGAGTACTTTCTTATGTGTCTTTCAGCCATATTAGATTCCTCTACTGAGAATTGTCTATTTAGTTCTGTACCCCACTTTTTAATTGGATTAGTTGGTGTTTTGGAGACTAACTTCTTGCATTCTTTGTATATTTTGGAGATCAGCCCTCTGTCAGATGTGGGGTTGGTGAAGATCTTTTCCCAGTCTGTGGGTTGCTGTTTTGGCTGAAACCTCAACCATCCCTTCTCATCTCTTTGTCCAGTGGGAGTCTCTGTATTGTCTTTGTGCTCAATTTTTTCTGTCTACTTTCTATATAATCATCTTCTAATTGCTCACATCTCTTTGCCTTTTCAGTTAATTTTTTTGCCATTGTCTCTGTTCACCATTTTATATCTTTTGTTTGTGATGTTGTGCTCAATGCCCACTCCAAATATATTTACATAATTATTTCACCTTTTTTTTTTCAAGACAGGGTTTCTCTGTGTAGCTTTGGAGCCTATCCTGGCACTCACTCTGGAGACAAGGCTGGCCTCCAACTCACAGAGATCCGCCTGCCTCTGCCTCCCGAGTGCTGAGATTAAAGGAGTGCGCCACCAATGCCCGGCCACCTTTTAAACTATCATTTTCATCATTCAAGTGGACACCCCTGTTCTCACTTTCTAGTTTTTTGATAAAATATGAATGAAATCTTCATCTTTAACAATCATTTCTGTAAGATTTATTTTCTTTATGTGTGTCCATAAGTATACATGCTATATGAATGCAGGTACTCAAAGAGGACAGGAAGACATCAAGTCTACTAGAGCTGGAGATAAAGGAAGCTGTATGTGCTAGGACCTGAACTTCTGTCCTCAACAGGAACAGTATGTCCTCTTATTCATCTCCAGAACCTACTTCCAACATCTTAGCAAGTAACTTAATTTTTAAAAATAATATTATATTTTGAATGTTTTAGCTAGTGTGCCCTCAGTGGAGTGTTTTATATGTGATTGTGGTCTGCTTTGAAATTATGTTGACTGTTTTATACTAATGACAACTCTCCTAACCCATCTACTGACACAGAAAACCAAACCTCTTAATCTTTTCCTACTTTTTACCAATTTTTGCATGATACGTACAATCTTCTACTCTTCCCATACAAGTACTAACCAGGCCTGACCCTGCTTAGCTTCTGACAGACAAGATGAGGCACATTCAGGGTGGTATGGCCACAGACACAATCTTCTTTGCTGAGGATTATTTTCATTCCTAAAATTGTCACTGGTTAACTATTTCCATTTTTAATATACTTTTTGCAAATCATTAAACATTATCAAAATATTATAAAATAACTCTCCATGTTAGCTTTATGTTGCTATGATTGATACCATGACCACATCAAGATATAGAAAAAGGAGTTTATACTGGAAGGTTCCAAATGGATACAAGTCTATGACTGTGGAAAAACAGCATAGCAAAAGAGCATAGTGGCCAGAGAAGGAAGCTGAGAACTCACATCTCAACCATGAGGACAAAGCATAGAGTAAACTAGAAGTTGGACTGGACTAAGTACTCTTCAAAACCTGCCCCCCCATAATCTACTTCTTCCAGAAAGGTTACAAATACTAAACTCCTCAAAAGGGGCCCTTAACTGGGACCCAAGTATTCAAATACCAGATCCTTTTGAGGACACATTTTATTCAAACCATCACACTGTCCTCTCCTTGAAAGCACTGTGCTCAGTTTTTACCATATCTTGATTCTACTGTCTCTACCTCCCATCTCACCAAAAAGCATAAGGAGTACAGGCATGTGCTGCCATATCAGGACACCCAAACTCAATCTGATCTCTCTTGTGTGGCAAACACATTACACACTATACTTCATCCAAGCCCAAGTTCTTTTTCTTTTTTTAAATTTAGAAACAATAATTTTGCCTATCAATCCCCCCATTCCCTCCCCCTCCCATCCCCCCATGCCCACTACAACCCCCCCCAACCAACTCCCCACATGCTCTCCAAGGGGATGAGGCCTTCTATGGAGGAATATCAAAGTCTGTCACACCATTTGGGGAGGGCCTAGGACCTCCTCCATGTAACTGGGCTGAAATAGTATCCATCCATAGGGAATGGACTCTCAACGTCCATTTGTGTACTAGGAATAAATACTGGTTCCACTGTTAGAGGTCCCATAGACTGATCAGGCCTCCTATCTGGCACCCACATTCACAGGGTTTGGTTCAGTCCAATTATGGTACCCCAGTTTTATGACTGGTGTTCCTGTGTTCTCACTAGGTCACATCAGCTGGTTCTCTAGGTTTCTCCAGCAAGGTTTGCTCATCCTTCCTCCCTCTCTACAACTGGATTCCAGGAGTATGGTTCAGTGCTTAGCTGTGGGTACCTGCTTCTGCTTCCATCACCTAATGGATGAAAGCTCTAGGATGGCAATTGAGGTAGTCATCAATCTCATTATAGGTGAAGGGCATCAAAGGCAGTCTCTCCACTACTGCCTAGATTATAAGTTGGGATCATCTTTGTGGATCTCTTAACATTTCCCTAGTGCCAGATTTCTCTTTAAATCTATACTGGCTCCCTCTATTAAGGTATCTCTTTTCTTTTTTTCCTCCATCCCTCCCCTATCTCAGTTTTCCTGATCCCTCTTGTACTCCCCCCTCTTCATCTCCCCTTCTCTTTTGCCTACATCCCTCCCCTCTCTCCCATGCTCCCAATTGGCTCAGGAGTTTTTGTCCCTTTCCCCGTCTTGAGGGGATCATATATTTTTCCCTTATGTCCTCCTTGTTTCCTAGTTTCTCTGGTGGTGTGGATTGTAGGCTGGTAGTCCTTTGCTCTATGTCTAATATCCATATAGGAGTGAGTACATACCATGCTTGTCTTTCTGTGACTGGGATACCTCACTCAGGATGGTTTCTTCCAGTTCCATCCATTTGCCTGTGAATTTCAAGATTTCATTGCTTTTTATTCTACTAACTAATACCCCATTGTGAAAATGTACCACATTTTTCCATCCATTCTTCAGTTGAGGGGCATCTAGGTTGCTTCCATGTTCTGGCTATTTCAAATAATGCTGCTATGAACATAGTTGAACATATGTCCTTGTTTATGAATTTGCATTCTTTGGGTATATGCCTAAGAGTGCATTTCCTGGAACATGAGGTAGACTGATTCCCATTTTCCTGAGAAACCACCATAATGATTTCCAAAGTGGCCACACAAGTTTGCCCTCCCACCAGCAATGGAGGAGTGTTACCCTTTCTCCACCACCTCTCCAGCACAGATTGTCAATGGTGTTTTTGATTTTAGCCATTCTGACAGGAATAAGATAGTATCGCAGAATTGTTTTGATTTGCATTTCCCTGCTAGCTAAGGATGTTGAACACTTTCTTAAGTGTCTTTCAGCCATTTTAGATTCCTCTATTGAGAATTCTCTATTTAGTTCTGAACTCCACTTTTTAATTGGATTAGTTGGTTTTTGATGACTAGCTTCTTGAGTTCTTTATATATTTTGGAAATCAGCCCTCTGTCAGATATGCAATTGATGAAGATCTTTTCCCATTCTGTGGGATCCCATTTTGTCTTATTTACTATGTCCTTTGCCTTGCAGAAGCTTCTCAGTTTCAGGAGGTCCAATTTATTGTCAATCTCAGTGTCTATGTTACTAGAGTTATGCTCATGGAGTAATCTCCTGTACCTATTCATTCAACGGTACCTCCCACTTTATCTTCTAAGAGTTTCAGTGTGGCTGGATTTCTGTTGAGGTCTTTGATACATTTGGAGTTAGGTTTTGTGCATGGTGATAGATATGGATCTATCTGCAATCTTCAACATATCTGTATCCATTTATGCCAGCACCAATTGTTGAAGATGATTTCTTTTTTCCATTGTATAGTTTTAGCTTATTTGTCAAAAATCAGGTGTTCATAGGTGTGTGGATTAATATCAGGGTCATCTTCAATTCCATTCCATTGGTCTCCCTGTCCTTTTTTGTGCCAATACCAAGCTGTGTTCATTAATATAGCTCTATTATAGGGCTTAAAGTCAGGGATGGTGATGCCTCCAGAAGTTCCTTTATTGTACAGGGTTATTTTGACTATCCTGGGCTTTTTTCCATATAAAGTTGATATTGTTATTTCAAGGTCTGTGAAGAATTGTCCTGGTATTTTGATGGGGGATTGCATTGAATCTATAGATTGCTTTTGGCAAGATTGCTATTTTTTCTATATTGACCCTACTATCCAAGAGCATGGGAGATCTTTCCATTTCCTGGCAGCTTCTTTAATTTCTTTCCTTAAAGACTCAAGTTCTTGTTATACATGACTGTCACTTGTTTGGTTAGCATTACCCCAATATATTTTATGTTGTTTTGGCTATTGTAAAGGGTAATGTTTCTCTGATTTCTTTCTCAGCCCGTTTATCATCTGTATATAGTATGGCTGCTGATTTTTTTTTTTTAGTTAATCTTGTATCCTGCCACTTTGCTGAATGTGTTTATCAGCTGTAGGAGTTCCCTGTTAGAATTTTCAGGTCACTTATGTAAACTATCATATCATTTGCAAATAGTGAATGCTTGACTTCTTCTTTTCCAATTTTTATCCTCTTTATCACCTTTTGTTGTCTTATTGCTAAAGCTAGAACTTCAAGGACAATATTAAAGAGATATGGAGAGAGTGGACAGCCTTGTCTTGTTCCTGATTTTAGAGGAATCTCATTGAGTTTCACTCCATTTAGTTTGAGGTTGGTTGTTGTTTTGCTCTGAGCTTTCTATCCTTACATACCAAGATGGCTATCACCTTCTAAGTGTACATAAAGAGTGCTTGACATTACAGTTTTATGACAGAGAGATTTGATTATAATTAATTGAAACCAAAAAAAGTAGGCCTTGTAGCTGTAGGTCAGCATTTTAGAATTGAGTGTTTCACACACCTAGCCCTCAACCTTACATGTGTCTTTCTAATCCCTTTGAAATTAATGCCCATTTGGTACATCTGGTGTATAGCCAATGACTTGATACCTGTGTGGGGTTAAATGACCACACTCCTGGCCAAGTCAAAGTACATGCAGTTGACAGAGCTCTCCAAACAAAAGTATTAGTTCTTACAAAGTAGTTATACTTAATTTAATAATTTTTAAGAACCCCAAGACACTTTACAGGGAAAGAAAAGAACTACAAGAAAGAACCTACATTCTTATTTTTTCTGATGGACCTCTTTGACTCTTCCCTATGTTTTTTAATTTTTGGCCTGCTACCTTTTGGCCATAGGGTGACAATCCCTCAAGTTCTGGTTTGATCTTCAAAAGATATTTTGAAACAGAGGTGGACTTGTTTCCAAGTAGAAACCTGGCATATTTCTTCCATCATGTTGACAAGTCACATGTTTACCAACATCTAATGAGATTAAGTCCTTGGATGATAATAAATATTTTATTTTGCACAAGTGAATCATCATCAATAATGAAAATACTACAATTGCTGTGCAATTCCCTAACATCATACTCCTTCACCATCACATGCCAGCTCCTACCATATTGTTGCCACTTGCAGCAGTGCTGACTCACTTAATTTAGGTACATTCAGACCCTTTGTGATGTTCAGGCATTACGAAAAACTAAGTCCATCATTTCCTAGGAAGAAAGGAAAGGCCAGTAGTTTCAATCAAATAGCCTCACCATGTAATTTACATGGTCCAGCAAGTTATCGTATTTTATAATATATTGGTATCTGAATCATTATTCAAGAACATCCCTGTATTGAAATTCCCTCCAGTCTGAATAGTGAATACTTAAGGTAGGTTATTTCTTCATGTCACTTTATTATAATTTTTTAAAAGATCACAGGGAAAAGACCTCAAAATGATCAGGACAGTTGTTCTAAGTGACTTGCTAATTTAGTTGATTATTTTTGGTGCCTGTGTGTGTGTGTGTGTGTGTGTGTGTGTGTGTGTGTGTGTGTGTGTGTATGTGTGGGTGTGTAAGCCAGAGGAAAGCTGTGGCTGTCATTCCTTGGTTTCTATTTGTCGTGTTTTGTAGTAGGGTCTATCAAGGTTCTGGGACTAACCAAGAAAACCAGCCTAGGTAACTCATAAAGTCAAAGGATCTGCCTGTCTCTGACTACTCAGCCCTGAGAATATAAGCACGTGTCACTCAGTATTTTTTTATTTTTAACATGTTTGTAAAGAAAAAAACAGATCTTCATTCTTACAAGGAAAATTACATATATATATATATATATGATACTTTATATAACATATTTATAAACTATATGATATACACATACACATGTATATATAGTGTGTGCGTGTGTGTGTGTGTGTGTGTGCGTGTGCGTGTGGGTGTGCGTGTGCGTGTGCGTGTGTGTGTGTGTGTGTGTGTGTGTGTGTGTGTACACTTGCATGATTTCCACCATAATGGCCAGATGAATACTTGCAGAAATCAGTTTTCTTCTGTCTCATAGGTCCTTGATATCAAACTCAGGTCTTCAGGCTTGGGGCAAGTGTCTTTTCCTGCTGACACATTGCACCAACTTTATTTATATTGTTTCTAGAAAGAAAATGACTATACTGCAAAGAGAGTAGCAATCCTGGCATTAACAGAAGAACTACCACCCAAGTTTTTCTTTTTAATATTGCAGTAGGCCCTACCAGTTCCTTTCAGCAATTTTATGGTTCACATCATCACTGTTATTTTTTGGCATCTCCTATGACATTCATTATTAATGCTTACATTATTTTTGTGTAGCCTCTTTCTATTCTTGGTATAGATTTCTGTTCAGTGATCTTAGCTTTGTCACTAGCTGAGTGAGTATATTTATTACTTGGTAATGATTATTGAACAGTCTGTCACACTTGATAATGTTTAAATATTATGGAAAAATCACATATTTCAAAAAACCTGTTACTGTGGAAGATTCCTTAGAAACCAATCCTTCAAGTAAGATTTACTCAGTTTATTTTGAATGTTTACAGCCTGTATGCATGAACTGCTTAAAGATTAAATGGTAAGTACTGAAAATTAATTGACTTCATTAGAAATATGCCAATCATTTAGAAGAAAATACTCAATGTGAATAAAGGTTTTCTAATTATTTGACCTTGGTATTTTAATATGTTTGCTTTATGACTTATGTAAGGAAAGACAGACATTTTTATTTTGGACAGAGATCAGTTCAAAGTTTTCTAAATACCTTTCAACCATTTCTACAGTCTTTTATAATTATTACAGACATATAAATTTATGATTTTTGATGTTGTTTTGGCTTTGATTATTGCTGATTAGTCTATATAAATTAATTAAGATTATCACAGACCCTCTTAGGTATTTAAATGTGTTCTATTATTTATGTGTGTGGGTGTGTGTTTGTGTATATCCCAAATATAAATATAATCCATTCAGTCCATATTGATACATCTATGTATGTTTTAAGACTAACCATTTGGTATTGGATAACCAGCTGGTGTTCTCTTCTCAGGGAATACTATTTCTCCCTCTCTCAGCATTCCCTAGCTGCCTGTTTTTCTTTGTGTATATGAGTCTACTGGTGTCATCCTTCTTTAGCCTATGTTTAGGCAGACATGTTAGTGAGACTTTGGGTGCTCCTTGTGATATCCCTAGGAGACACAGTCCCACAGCAAACTCCCTGTTCTTCTGACTCTTATATTTTTTCCACAATACACATCCTTTTCCACACTGATCTCTGAGACCCAGGTGCAGATGCTGGGTTGGAGATGTAACTTTTAGCAATAGGGTCCACAGATTTGTATTTTTAATCAGATGTGGTGTTTTGTAGTGGACTCTGTTGGAAAAGAGTTTTGCTTGCTGAGAAGTGAAGGCTACATTTATTGTGGGTGTAAGGACAAACATTTAGAATGTAGTCAGGGATTAGGCTGTTTTAGTAACAGGGCAATTGTAAGTTCCCCTCAAAGATCCAGGAATTTACTAGCCCTGGGTGGTTGGCTAGCTTTCCAGGACCAGGGTCAGTTTCCTTCTTGTTGAGCCAGCCTTAGGTCCAATTAGTGAGCTGCTGGTTACCACAAGCATATGTTCCACTTCTCACCCTTAGAGTTATCTCTTAGTTTTCAAAGGAGCAACATTATTCTTCACTTCCTGGAATTTCAACCTTTTTAATTTTATCAATATAAAAGTGAGGAAATTCAAGGCATACATTAAGGTATTTTGATACACATTTGTGTTATGAAATGCCAATAGTTTTTCTTGATTGCTAAATCTGGCCTGTCCAGAGCATGAGTATGGTGTGTCTCTCTGTGCGTATTACTACTTTATTTGTCCTTGCTAAGAATACATGGGAAAGCAAGTGGGAAAAGTAAATGACTAGCAGTCTTATCATAATTGCATCTTAATAATTTATGTTATTCACAGTTTTCTATTCTCTGTGCTTCTTAATAAGTATAAACATCACTACAAAATCACACTGATCCTTAAGTCTCGCCTTAGGAGACCTTGCTTTATGTTACCATAGTACCATAAATAAATTTAAAGGGCCAATTTGAGAAAATCGTTTGTCATCTGCATAATATACAAAAGGGAAGAAGGAGCCATGCTTCACTAAGAGGTCCTGGATTTAGACTGAACAAAAGCCAGCTAAGAAAAATGGATGTGATTAAGAAATTTCCTTAAATGCAAAATTAAATTGCCAAAACTCAATACCAGATTCAATTAAATAAATACATCCTGACAGCAGTAGCACAATGATTTTAGCTAGCCAGATTGAAAAGGTGTAAAGATGAATGAAACTTCCTGCTTCAGAAAGCTATTTAACGTATTTCTCAAGTCAAAATGTTCACATCCATTAACTGCTTATTTCTGCTCTTATGAAGTGGCCCTGAAAAGCTTTTCACCTCCTGCTGGTAAGGTCTGGGCAGATGTTCTTTGAGATACTGTATTTGACAATCAAACACTGGAACTACCTCTCTGTCCATCTCTGAATGAGCAAAACATCATATTAAACCGCTAGTATGGGTTATTTATAGTCATTAGAAAAGTTGAAAATTATTTGCTAAAACCCAGCAAACTGAAAATAGCATATCTAGATTTATTCATTTTGTAAAATAATAAACTTATGATCTATACAAGTAATCTTCAATGAGAATATGCACATCTATAAATGTGGGACCTCATATTTTTTTCAGGAAGGGTAATTAAGTAGAAAATAAGGTAGATCAATTTATCGCCATTGAGGCACTGGAACTGAGAGGCTTAGTGACAGTTCTTCTTATTTGTATATTTATCTAGTTTTGAATGAGTGTGTGTGTGCATGCATGCACATATGTGTACACAGAGGTCAATGTCTGGGGTTTCCCTATAAGTTCTTTACCGTATGTTTCAAGCCTTTCCTTGAACCTTCATCTCCCTGACTCAGCTAGTCTGCCTAGCTCAGCTTGCTGTGAGGATACCTTGTCCCTGCCTCCCAAGTCTTTCCTTAAGAGCAGGCTGCCATATGTCATGTGAATTTAGAAGAATGCTGAGTATGTGAACACTGGCTTTCATGCCTGAGTATCAAGTGCCATATCTGTTGAATCATCTCCCAGCTCTGATTTTCTTCTTACTAGTGAGCAGTTTTATACTAACAAAAATATTGGTAATTTGTAACAAACATAGGGTCAATAGTATTTTATCTTCCATAGTGTGGGACAACATAGCATGATTGTTTATGATATTTAAACAAAAATATTGACTTACATAATGCAGATAAGCAATACCATTTTACATATGAAGGATTTAATAGATTAAACATACTAACTGTATATGCCATATGAAAAATCATTCAATAAATATCACAGGTCTTTTAGTGTATATCAATTTAAATTATCAAATTTTATTTTATATTATTTTTCATACGGGGTCTCACTATGTAGCTTATCTGACCTGGAACTCTATGTAGATTAGGCTGGCCTCAAATTCAGAGATCCACATGCCTCTGCCTCTCAACTTTCAGCACTAAAGGCATGTGCCACCATACCTGGCTCTAAATTATCAGCTTCTAAAACATTGTTAATGGAATAGGTTTTAGCTTCATTATTTAGATTATTTACATTCCTGACCTAATCTATCCAAATCAATTAAGCTCATTTCTTTTAAAGATTCTTCACCTCTTCCTTCATAATGCAAAATCATACCTCTTTACAGAAAAATAAAAAGAAATTCCACAGGAATAAAGCCAAGATAAGGTGATAAAATTACCTTAAGAGTTCCCTGTTGTATTGTTCTTACAGATTTCACTATTGTAGTATTAGAGGAGACTGTGATACAAGGACTAATTGTAGGGAATACAGACAGTTCAAAATTATTGGAATTTCTTCAAAACAATAAAATATCAAGGGAAAGTTGTGATGATGATTCAGAGGGATTGAGCAATATAGTAATTCACAATATGAAAAGCTGAGTTCTAATCTCCAGCACTTATGTGAAATTTACCTGCACAGATGAAACTCCAGCAACATGGAGGTCAAAGACAAAAAGATCACTAAGGCTTGCTGTCCACCAACATAGCTACAGGTTCAGTGAGAGACCTTGTCTCAAAGAACTAAGGCAGAGAGCAATAGATATGATACCTTCTCTGACTTTTGAGAGGAACTAGGCATGTGCTCATGTATACACCAAAAAGTATATTAGAAAAATCAAGAGTGCTTTAGTTCAAAAACTAATTCAATTCTCAAGTTGATATTTCAAATAAAGAAGATTACATTTATAGCTTCAATATTATGGTCCCAACATGATATTATTTCTAACACTAAGTATTCTCCAGTGACTATATTTAATTCCAAACCCATCTTCTTTGGTATGGCACTAAATGTTCTATTCATAGTGAAGGCTGTATACTACCCTCAATTGTGAAGTCTGTGTGTTTTAAATGAATAGAGAAAGTTGGTATGAACAGAGCACCATGGGTCTTCATTTGTGTGGAGCTATCTTTTTCATGGTTTTACAACAGAGTTACCACATATTCAATTTCCTCCCAGGAAGGTTTAATTAGTTACATTTGTTGAAAAGTTTGACATAGTTCCTGGGTGCTCTATATTTAAGACTATTTTATAATTAAATGTCATCTTATAAAAGCTCTCCTTGCTTCTCTATTAATTTATTAGTGGACATTGGATTAAAAATCATAAAACCTAATACTTACTAGTGAATAAATTTAAAATCTTGACTAATAAACAGTTGGCATATGGACATTCATGTTAAAATATAGAACATTTTTACTGAGGAATATATTTTTCCCATTTAAAAGTTTTTATGCTGATACTATATAATTGGTTCCATTAAGCCATTATAATATAAATTTCATTTCTCTGAGGTCATCTCAGCCTTTGCACATAGCTGAAGTCTTTCAGTTCCAAAAAGACACTCACTGCTATCAGAGACTAAATCACAGGAGAAAAAGTAGGAAAGAAAATGAAAAACAGTGATTTGAAATAGGAAACACAAACAACTTATACCCCTCACTCACTCTTCAATTCTACAATGCTATTGACTCATCCAATTGTCGATGTTGTCTAAGAAGTTGGTCTCACTAATCCTGCCATCAAATTCAATGAAACTGAGGCACAGAGAGGGTAAATGCCTAACCCAGAATGATACTAGAAGTGAGGAATTAAGATAGAGTTTTAGGGGCCAGAGAGTTCACTCTGTGTTTATGAATATGTATTGCTCTTCTAGAGGATCCAAGTTCTGATCCTAGTACACACATCTGGTGGCTCACAGAAGCCTATAACTCCAGATCCAAGGTATCCAGATTCTGGCCTCTACAGGTATCTGCAGTCAGATGCACACACACAAAATATGCACACACATACAGACACATTAATAAACACAGACATAATTTAAATTGAAATATATTTTTTAGAAAAGATAAAATTTGACATCATATAGTCTAGCATAAAATTTGAAATCATATAGCCTGGCATAAAATTTGAGACCATATAGCCTAGCTTTCCAAGCCACATCCTATCTTAACTGGCTCCATTTTGCTAAGAGGATGGAGTTAGTAACATCAAATCCATGTAAGATTATCAATGCACAAAAGAATAAGACTTTTCATCAAATGCACTGATGGTGTCTATATATATTTGTCAGGTTTTCCCTTCCTCTGGGAAAGAGAAAATCTTTTTTCTCCAATAGACTGTCTCTGGGTTATCAACCACATTAGTGCAGGCCCCATACCCAGGAGTAGTTGGCCAATACAAAACAGACTCCATGTATTTCTGTACTTTTTATGTCTTATTAGTATCTTTTCACTTAAAATTCTTAAGTTTTCTCAAACTTTTAATAGAGTATGCATTTTTCTTCAAAATATAAAATAGGTTGTAGAGTTGGGTATGGCTGGTATATTTGTGGTTCTTACCTTTGGCCGCAAAAGGTCAGGTTAAAGTAAGAAGAATATGATTTCAAGTGACTTTTTGACAGATGTTTTAAGAATGAAAACAGAGAAGTGCTGGTGGCAGTTACTATTGTTCGACATTTTAATAGAATCTAGAATCACTTTGGAGACAAACCTATAGACATGTCTGTGACAGGGTTTCTACATTGGGTTAAACAATATGGGAAGATCCACAAGGAATCATGGGCTGAATAGAAAGGGGAAAGTGAGCCTTGCAGCAGAATTAATGTCCCTCTGTTACCTGACTGTGCATGCAATGTGACCAGATGTCTCATGCTCCTGCTGCCATTCTTGCTTAGCATGGTAGATCATAGCCTCAAATTGTGAGCCTTAAGAAGCCCTTTCTCCCTTAACTTGCCTTTCGTTAGTCTCAGCAGATAGAAACTTAGAGAATACAATTCAGCCCATCCGCGTGTGTGTGCCTGTGTGTGTGTGTGTGTGTGTGTGTGTGTGTGTGTGTGTTTGCGTGTGTGAATGCAGGCACATGCCCGGGTGCATAAAAATAAATCTTCTGTAGAAATGTATTATTGAATTACCCCCATCCAAGCATCCTAGTTATTTACCTCAGAGAGACTGCAAAAATCTCAATTACCTTGCTTACTCTTGAGATGATGTCCATATGGTCTCCCTCAATGGTCTATGGACTTTGACCAGAGTTTTCCCCATCTTGCCTTGTTTGAACTCTGCACCTCTGCCAAGTGCTATGAGTGAAAGCAATGATGGCTATCATTTAGACAGAAATAGATTAAGGAGACAGCTTGAGACTGACATTGTGGATGATAGAAAGGTTTAGTATACTATTTGTGTGGTGAGGAAGATGGACTGGTGAGCTCCCATTCAATATAAACCACCAAATGTACTAAGCTTGAACTAGTAAAGTGAAGAGGATACTATAAAAGAATGAGTCTATATCTACCAAATCCACTATCTATGATTCAACATTGTGTATGAATTGTCTATATAGAATATGCAATACATACAACACCAACCAGTCATCAAATGTACAGCATATTTAGTAGTATTTACATTGAGCCATGCCATGTCCATAATTAAACTAGGAAACTACATTTATAAACAGCTCAAAAAAGAAGCACACAGTCTTTCAGTATTCAGAAGGTGAAACTTTTAAATGGAGTATATTGACTGTCAGTGTCAAATTAGCAGAGCAGATACTGTGGGATAGAGTTACCGATAACAGGATCCAGCAGTCTTTACTACTGAAATGCCAGAATATCATATCCATGTCATACTTTGAAATGATTAATCTCTGGGAGGAAAGAAAATAATTTTGGCTAAAAGTAAGCTATATCTTTATGAAAGTTCATAATTAAAATTTTAAATGTCACTTTAGCAAATGCCACCTTTGTTGCTTTTTTTTAACACCACTAAATCTATTCCAGAAATCTGATAAAGCATGGAAAGATGAGGGAAAATCCTATTTAAAATGGTTGTTATTGGTGCTAGTGAGGTATGTCAGTGGATCAAGGCCCTTTCTACCAAACCTGATGATCCAGTTTTGATTCCTGTGACCCACATGGTGGAAGGACAAAAGTGCAAATGTCCCCTGATGTCCCAATGCCCACTACAGCATACTTCCTCCCCAAATAAATGTAATCCAAAAATAATTTTGAGTAGTCACTATCCATGAATGTAGGCTTTGTGCATGTAGGCATTGTAGCATTGGGATTGGGCCTTGCATCTGCAGCAGCTAACCCAATTATTCTTTAGAGCTCATCTGGCCTTTAAGGAGGAAGTCGTTTCATGCTGCCCTCAGCTCTTAGCAGGTAGCTCATCCTCTCCCATAATGTTTCATTTCATAGGACCTTCAAGATCCAATTGTTTAGGTACCAAAAGAATGTTTATAGGTTTCTTCAAGAGGGTGGTTATGGTTTTAGTCTTATCCTCTATAATCAAGCCAGCATCACTAATGAATACAAACTCAAACAAACAAAATTATTAGACTCTCAATTTAATAACAAAAATGTAAGTAACAAAAATCAACATAGGAAAATAACAAAAATAATTGATTTTGAGCAGAAAGTTCAAGTTGACTGTTATCACTGAAGATTTTCTGTCTTTAGAGGGTTTTGTAAATCCTACCTCTGAGCAACTCACTGAGCTTTGCATTGGTCTAGATGGATGTCATGGTGTGTAAGTTTCTCAGTTAAAAAATACTGCAAAATGTTCTTTATAGCCAGACTTTTTTAAAAAAAAATACATTTTAAGTTGGTTCTCTCTACACCTACTATGCTTTCCTACATTCCCCAAGTTAAATAATTATCTTAAGTTTACATTTGCTACACCCTCTCTACCATGGATCATGTTTTTCTAACCCATCCCTTCTCCTCTTGATTTGAACCTCCTCTCTTCTTGTTTCATCCAGTTTTCTTATGTCTTTTCTCTTTCCTTTCTCTGAGTGATTCATTTGTCTAAAATAACACACTAATTCTTGTAGACTGCTACCTTTCCTCACGCATGTGGATCATGGAGGGCTAGCCCTTTCTTGAAGTTGCCTTATTTTTTGATACTTTTAGGTTTTATTTTTATTCTATTAATATGTATTTACAAATTCATGCTGATGCCCACGGAGGCCAGAAGAAGGTATCAAATACCCTGGAACTTGAAGTACAACCATTGAGTTGTGCATCACATGTTTGGGGTGCCAGGAATGGAGTTAGGGTCTTCTGTAATAACAGTAAGGGCTTTTAATCTCTGAGCAACTTCTCCAGCTCCCAAGTTGATTTCCACGTTAGAGGTACTAACGTTTTCTAATGCTGAGATCAGTGAGGATTATCATTTATCTTGCTCATACCAGAAGTGTTAGCAGTGTCTTTGACTTCAATTAAATGAGCTTTAAAAAACAAAAGCTGCCCCTCAATGGTGACACTAAACTTCCCTCCTTGTGAACACTTTGGATATTATTTTTCTTCACCTGTACCACTAGTAACTGAATGTCTGCACATACACAAAACAGCCAATATCCACTAGACTTTATATATTAAGTAGTTTTGAAAAATATTACTTAGTACTACAGCTGTTTGTTCATCGAAACAGTCACCCCCAGTGCCAGTGTAGGGTGTTGTTTGTATACTGTAGCAGTCATGACCCCCAATGCCATTGTAGAATGCTGTCATTCACTCCATCTGTTGCTGACAAGTCTCAGCTGTGTATGGGAATGAATAATCAGTTTTGTCTCTAACAAAAGGGATAAATAAGCCACACATGCCCCGCAGGAAGGTGAGATGGTACAGGATCCATGTCTGCTCTGTGTTCCTCTACTCTCATCTCATACATCAGGATCTTAACCTATAACCTGATACTTTTTCTCTTACTCCTTCCCTACTTATCAATTATCATCCTTAAAAGTAAATAATCATTTATTCAAATATTCATTCATTATTGTATGTGTTTCTGTGTTGCAGAGGATTCCATGCATCCCTTGGTGTGTAGGTGTCAGAAGGCATCATTCAAGACTTAGTTCTTTCCTTCCACCTTGTGGGTCCTAGAGATCAAGTTCAGAGCTTCAGCCTTGAAGACAAAAATCTTTATCTGATGCGCCATCCCCTGGGCCCTGATCTGTCTTTTTAAACAAAAATTGTATGCAAATCTCCCCATCTCAGTATAGGAAGAAGAGGAGAAAACTTCCCCTGACATTGTAGGACTATATACATCTTGGTAAAATCCATTTCTCTCTCTTTTATTATTTATGCTTTACACCACTAATTGATCTATAGTTTCCTTACTCATCAACTTTGATTTAGATTTTCTGCTTTATCATTGGGAAACTGATTGTGAAAAAATCACATTAGAACCAATATTAAATTTATGTGATTTATAGTTGTCTTTCAAATTTATCAAATGCATTAGTGTTCATAATTTACATAAAGTAAATATATTATGATTTATCAGCACCACGCTCTAACCAACTGAGATAACCAGTCAGTGTGGAATATATATGATTTATAATAATTGGAATGGAGCAAAATTCATTGTGCCTTTTCAGACTTGCTCATTTTCTTTTTCATTTTTAATAAATTTTTATTTAAATTAAAAACAATCTTATTTTACATACCATTTCCAGTCCCCTCTCCCTCCTGTTCTCCCATGCATCCCACCAACCCCCAGCCCACACCTCTTACACTCCTCAGAGAGGATGAGGCCCCCCCATGAGGGATCATGAATGTCTGTAACGTCATTTGGTGCAGGACCTATGCCCTCCCACAAGTATCTAGCCTGAGAGAGTATCTCTTCATAGAAATGGGCTCCAAAGCTAATTCCTACACTAGGGAAATACTGATTCCACTGCCAGAGACTCCCTTTAGTTCCCAGACCTCCCACCTGATACCCATGCAAATGGAACTATTTCAGTCCTATGTTGATCCCTCATCTATCATACTGGGGTCTGTGAGCTCCTACTTGCTCAGGAGAGCAGTTTCTGTAGGTTTACCCAGCATGGTATTGACCCCTTCGCTCATCACTCCTCCCTCTCTACAACTGGATTCCAGGAGTTGCACTCAGTGATTAGCTGTGGACATTTATTTCTGCTTCCATTATCTATTGGGTAAAGGCTCTATGATGGCATTTAAGGTAATCATCAATCTCTTTATAGGGGAAGGACATTTAAGGTATTCTCTCTACCGTTGCTTAGATTCATAGTTGGGGTCATTCTTGTGAATCCCTGGACATTTCTCTAGCACTTGATTTCTCTTCAATGACTCCTTCTACTAAGGTACCTCTTTTCTTTTTTCTTTTTCCTTTTTTAAAAATTAATTCAGGCCGGGCAGTGGTGGTGTATACCTTTAATCCCAGCACTTGGGAGGCAGAGGCAGGAGGATCTCTGTGAGTTCGAGGGCAGCCTGGCCTACAGGGCGAGTGCCAGGATAGGCTCCAAAGATACGCAGAGAAACCCTGTCTCAAAAAACCAAAAAAAAAAAAAAAGAAAGAAAGAAAAAGAAAGAAAGAAAGAAAGAAAGAAACAAGCTTGCTTCACATGTCAGTCCCAGCTCACTCTCCCTCCCCTCCTTCCCTGCCTCCCAACACCCTTAACCCCCACCCTAAACCCTTCCCTCCCCAGAGAGGCTGAGGCCATCCGTGGTGGATCTCCAAAGTCTGACATATCATCCAGGGCAGGCAGGGCCTTGGCCCTCTTCCATGTGTCCAAGCTGAGAGAGCATCTCTTCATGTGAAAGGGACTCCCAAAGTCCATTCGTATGCCAGAGTCAAATGCTGATCTACTACCAGAGGCCCTATAGATTGCCCAGGCCTCCTCACTGACACCCGCATTCAGGGTGTCTGGATGCCTCTCAGCCATCAGTCTGGGGTCCATGATCTCCTGCTTGTTCAGGTCAGCTGTTTCTGTGGGTTTCACCAGCCTGGTCTTGACCCCTTTGCTCATCACTCCTCCCTCTCTGCAAATGGATTCCAGGAGTTCAGTTCAGTGTTTAGCTATGGATGTCCTCTCCCCTACTCCCCTCCTGATCTCTTTTTCCCAGCTTCCTCTCCCCTCCCCCCCCAAGCTCCCATTCTGCTCAGGAGATCCTGTCCCATTCCCCTTCTCTGGGGTATCATGCATGTTTCTCTTAGGGTCCTCCATGTTTTCCAGACTCTGGTGGTGTGGATTGTAGGCTGGCAATCTTCTGCTCCATGTATAAAATTCATATATGAGTGAGCATATACCATGTTTATCTTTTTGTGACTGGGTTTCCTCACTCAGGATTGTTTCTTCTAGTGCCATCCATTTGCCTGCGAATTTCAAGATTCCATTGTTTTTATCTGCTGAGTAGTACTCCACTGTGTAAATGTATCATAATTACTCTATCCACTCTTCAGTTGAGGGGTCTCTAGGTTGCTTCCAGGTACTGGCTATTACAAATAATAGACTTACTCATTTGTAATAAGTAAATGTCAGCCTAATTTGTCAATTTATTAGTTAATTTGTCAAAAATCATTTATTACCACCTGATAAATTAAAGTTTCAGGAGGAGGCCTGGAGAAATAGTTCAATGGTTGAGAGCACTTGCTGCTCTTGCTGAGGACTTGGGTTTGGTTTCCAGAAACCGAATGGTTGTTTATAAGCAACCATAACTCCAGTTGGGGGAATCCTATCCCCTCTGACTTCCATGGGCCAGGATCATGTGTGATGCACATATATGCATGAAGGCAAAAACATTCACACAGATAAAAAATAAATATAAAAATATATTGAATTTCCTAAAACTTAAATTTAGATTTTAGTTTCAGAGGAAATGAAGGAGAAACTAGTAAACAAGACATACTTTGCTAAGATAACTATATATTGATACCAACAATGGTATTGCTTTAAGGTACAATATTAACTTGTAAACCAGCATGAAATGGTGGAGTACAAGGGATTGCACATCAGAGGGAAAGGTTACTCTGACTAAAGTTTAGTGGAGTGGAGGAAGGATATGTCTTCATTTCTTTTCTTTCTTTCTGGCTTTTATGTTTTTGATGCTACTATGTGAGTGGAACCACAGTTGTGCTCAGGGGCTGCCACGCTGGTGTGTCTATGTAAGGCCTTCTGGCGTTCTGTCTCTTCATTTCTTCACTGCTCCTCTGCTATTCACAGAGGAAAGTAATATGAAGCCAATCACACAGAAATTGTATCTTTGTAGCTGAATTGAATGTTCACAGTTAGAGGAAGTGAAAGATGCTTCTAGAAGAAGAGTACTGGGGCTAAAAATGTAAGAAATGATGGTTGCTGAGATCTTTGCTTTGCAGCAGTAACTGGAGTGATGGCCACAACCAAGCTGAAAAGCCTGTGTGATCTTTGGTTGGAGAAATAGTATCATAACCAAACAATTGTGAGCAAATAGCTTACATCAGGTTATGGCAAGACATTAGCAGATCATCTATTTGAACAACAGGGCTACTGAGACTAGTGCACAGGTATCTCACTGCATAACTTTTAATCAAAATTTACAACTGGCTTGTTTTCATATAAATATTTGTTTTCATATGAATATTTACCATCATTTTAGTATGCAGTTTGGCTGTGTTAGGTAATATATGAGGATAGACTGATTTATTATACTCATTTCAACTCCTAAGACATAATATCTATCATCTATCTATGTATTTGTGTATCTATGTATCTATCTACTATCTATATATCTGTTTATCTCTATCTCTTTGTAACTATCATTTATCTACCAATCATCTATTATCTATCTTAACAAATATCTATGTATCATATATCATCTATCTGTCGTCTATTTTATCTCTCTACTCCCTATTTGTCTATCTAGCTCCTTTCAGCTATCCATTTATTGTACAGCCTTTCTTACTTGAATTTGTTGGTGATTTTTGAACTCCTTTTATCAGCTCAGATTTTAGGCTTGGCTTTGCTGGTTTTTGTGTATTACACACTTTACATTTTCTATACATAATAGGTAATGTAGTAACCTCTACCCATGTATCGTATCTTCCCTGCTCTTATGCTGGCTTGCCTTTTGTGTTTTTCTTGCCTTGCACTTTTTTCTCTGAGGGTTATTGGCTAATTTTCTTCATGGATCTTCCTGGTCTTAGCACTAATAACACTGCAGTTAGAATCATGTGTATTTATTCAGTTATTGTTAATGTTTTTGTACTGGGGAAGTCTCTCACTTTCTAGGCAACTCCTCCTCCATGAATCCATGTCATACTCTATGTCTTGTTTTCAGTGATGTCTTTTTTCACCAATCTTCATTGTCTTTGACTTGATTCCCAGCTGACAATCCTGCGTTTTACTTTTTTCTGTTGCAACTTCTGATGATTTACTATTGCTGATACTTTTTACTATGGAGAGTGGGCTAACTCTAAATTATTTCCAAGTTATTTAAATAGGCTTTTAAGAGTTTTTATCATTTAGAAACATTGAAAACCCATTTGCATTTCTATTGTATGTGGTAATAAAATAAATACATATTCCACATGTTGAAGAATATTTTTTCTGTATTTTTGTTCTGTAGATCAAACCCAGGGCTTTGTGCATGCAAGTGCCTTACCACTGAACTTCAGCTCTCAGTGAGGACACATTTGACAAAAGTCAACTCTAATTTATATACTGTCTTTATGAGTGAAGAGCAGAGAGCAAGGGGGAAATAATGATTATATTGTCCTTAATGGGTTTCATTTTTTTCAAGACAGGGTTTCTCTGTGTAGCTTTGGCACATATCCTGGCACTTACTCTGGAGACCAGGCTATCCTCGAACTCACAGAGATCCACCTGCCTCTGCCTCCCTAGTGCTGGGATTAAAGGCATGTGTCACCAACACCCGGTTGGGTTTCATGTTTTTATTAAAAGTTTACAACTGAAGGCAAAGCAGGACGACTCAATGGTTAAAAACATTTTCTGTGTAAGCTTAAACGCCTAGGTTTTGCTCCCCAGCATCCATGTAAAAAGTCATGGATGGATGCACTAATACGTGAAACCCTAGTGCTATGGAGATTAGAGACAGAAGGATCACTGTGACTTGCTGGCCACCAGCCTATGCTCAAAATTCAATGAGCAACTCTGCTTTAAAGAAATAAGGTAGAGATTAATAGATAAAGAAAACTGATGTTCCCCAGTTTTTATGTGTACACATACATACATGTACCACATACACACATACACACACACATGTACACACACACACACACACACACACACACATACACACACATGCGTAAACATTTGAGTGCACTTTGAGTGCACGAAGTATGTAGTTGGCTATACTACCACAAAATACATTTTTGAAATACCAGTCTCTTAAGGAAAACAAATGTTTACATTCAACTACAGTCTGCTACTGCTCCAGCCACCATCCAGGTCTATGTCCTCCCAGTAGCTCAAGAGTCCAATACCATGCTTATCAAAAAGGAGGAAGTTTCTCCAGAGGATTCACATTGGGACTTTAAGACAGTGGCCTAACAGTAATAAAATATGATTTCCTCTGCAAGGTTTCATTCATAATTCCTCACAGATTTTCACCAAGGTAAAATGGAAAAAAAACTGACCAGAAAGGTTAATTAGATGCAGCTGGAGACATGGTTCATTGATATAAGGAAAAGATGCAAGGGAGAGATCTCTGATTGCCAGAAACTCATAAATAAAGCTGCTGAGATGTGGCATCTGCCTTTAATTTCAGGACTTAGGTGATAGAGACAGGGCATCCCTAGGGCAGGCTGACCAGCTAAACTAGCTGCAATTTGCAAGGTAACATGTTAGTGAGAGACTCTGCATTAGTTAATAAAGTAGAGAATGATCAAGATGTCAAGCTCTGCATGTACATGTGTACCTACACACACATTCACGTGCACACACATACACATAAACTTGACACATGCATATGAAAATACAACAAAAAAACAACTAATTCCCTTAAATTGCTTTGGAGACTGAGTATGAGTAGACACTTCTATCAAAACATTATACAAGGGACTTGCAGCTCAATGTAAGCATCACATTAGCTGTGTTTGATTCCGTGCCTACAAACCCCAGGAGGTAAGGTGAGTTATTAGCAAATATTAAAGGCAGAAAGAGATAATTTATTATGGATGAGGTATTCTCAACTTAATGAATACAGATAAAGCATCAGCTACCAGAATAAATAATGTAAAGGGAATGTGAATTAAAGAAGATATGTCAACACTGGGACAGCAACATTCTAGTGCTTTATGAGAAAGAGATCTTTAATGTCTAGGAAGACAGAAAAAATGGGCATAGATGGGAGACAGTTGTGAAGGTTCTATATAGTGAATGCTATGATGATAATTCACTAACCTCTAAAACTGTACAAGCCTGCCAATTAACTGAATATTTTTATAAGAGTAGTCTTAGGCATGGTGTCTCTGCATAGCAATAGAACAATAACTAAAATTAGTTCCAGTTTTTCACACTGAGAGTAAATAAGTCTGTGATCAACACATTAAGATGATTATACAAAGACAATCAAACCATTGAAGCTATCTCTTGAGTCCCAACATATGATTTGCAAAGTGTGAATATTTCCCCTAAATAATTCCTTTTTATGGATATTTTAGTTGCGTATGCATGGCGACTTGACTGTGTAAGTGTTTCACATGAGTACATTATAGACACGCAATTGCAACCTACAAGTGTTTCACACTTATTTCTCCAGTGTGTGCTGAGTTCCTGAGTCAGAAATCTCTTCCTTGAGTGCCGTGGTCATTCACACCCTCTTGCTCAAACATTGCTCATCCCCCTCACTTGAACACTTATGCCCTCACATCCTTCCCTTCATTAAATTCACTCTCATTTGATAGTCTTTATTTTAAACAATGACTTCATTTTCATTAAAACAAACCAGAAAACCAATTCTCTAAATACCCTGGGTTTTGTTATGGCTTTTCTTAGTTCTCAATATTAAGCTTTTGTTTTGGCTTTGAACAATCTAGATGATAGCATATGTGCATAAAATATTTTAAAAGCTTTTAAAGACACATCTGTATAAACGATGGAGGGTAAATAAAATTATTATGTAAAGGAACACAGTTAATCTCAAATTCATAGGAAATATATTTATAAGTACACCATTTACATATAAACAACTTATAAATCATGTACATTTCTCAACTGAAAATGACCATAATAGGATCTGGGTTTTAAAAAAACCTGCAAAGGAAGAGAATTTATAATAGGCATAGACAAAGTTGTACCCCTGTCCACCTTCTGTATAGCCAGTTACACCTAGGTTTCTTACTCATCCTTCACTTCTATATTAATTAAAATTAATTGAAAGTTAACCACAAAGCATTAAGCCTCTGTTGGGTGGGGCCCCCAGCTTCCTATCTCTTGGCTGCAAACTCTATTCTTCCTCCATGAAGCTCTGTCTTCTCACCAGCCCAACTTTTGACATGCTTTCATTTTTCTGTGCCCACAGTTCCAATTAACACTATATAAACTCCAGACATATTCACAATATCTGGAACTTTATTCTCCTGCAAGTACACTAATCTTTAAGTATCCATTCCTCAGAGATCTCCTGTTTCAGAAAGATTCTTATAATTATTGAGAAGTTGTTTAAATTGGACTAGGAGTTATATCTACCTGAGGGTTCTAGCTTAATTTTCCATTGCTCTGAAAAAAAAATACCCTCAATAACAGCAACTTAGGAAAGACCAGGTTTCTTTTGGCTCACAATTACTGGTTACATTTCATTGCTGTGGGGAAGTCAAGGCATCACAACCATAGTCAAAAGTGGAGAGAAATGAGACTACACAAGCCCACTTCTTACTTGCTTGTCCTGAACACAGCTTCTCCACTCATACAGTTCAGGAATCTGTGCCTAAGGAATTAAGCTTCCTAAAGTGGACAGGATCTTCCAACATAAATTAACTTATTGAAGGCAATCCTCCACTGATTTGTCCACAGGCCAGCCATGTGTAGACAATCCCCTACTGAGATTCTCTTCCCAGATAATTCTAGATTTGACAATTGACAAGTGTTGACAATTAAAGTTAGCCATAATACTAATTGGTTGTAATATTGATCTTAACACATTGATCTACTTCATTATTTTTTGTGTTTTAGAATAAGGAAAATGCTGGGATCTTTATCTTCTGGGTGTCCTTGGCCATTGTGACTTACTTTAGTCTGTAGGTTTTAAACAGATGTGATGTAGGCATAGACTTGAAAGGGCTTGCATATTGAGAGTCCTTTCTTTTTACAATTTTCCCAATGTTGAGAAAACTTTCATGTGCCAGCCATAGGAGGATGACTGACAGATAGAGTTAAGCCATGTCCTACCACCATGTCAGTCATAGATATCACATGTTAAACTATCTTATCTTCATTACACAATACTACTCTGGGAACAAACAACCAATATGGCTGCTTTGCCATATTGTGCCATATTGTGATTTATACTTGAGTAAGGGATCTATATCTTATTAACTATCTTTCCCTGATACCCTGTACAGTGGATGCCTTGATATGTTTTGATTAATTGAACTTATGAAAGATATTAGTCGCCTTTACAAGAAACAGATTACATATCTTATTTCTGATGGGTATCTGAACATTCAATTCTGTGCTTAAAGGAAATCCACACACAAAGTTATTGATAGAAAATATATAAGTTTTCTAGGTAAATCTATATATACAAGTGACTAATTCACCTACCTATGTAGGTTATTATCTGTGGGTTGAAAGAGAATAAAAAATATTTCCTAGTCATCTTCAAATAATGTAATTCTCATTCTCTGAAACTGCTCGAAGAAAATGAGCCTGGGTTCAGAGGATATGGGAGCCAATGGGAGACCATCACAATTCCATTATTATCCTTGCTTTATAAATATTTTAGGCTGTGAGCAAAACTTAAGATGCAATTTCAATGTAATATATGTGTGTATATACATATATTAATATCTTCCAATTCATATACTTCAAATAGCATCATTTCTCACATAAATTTTACAATAAAATTAGCTAAATATTTTCAAGTTGCAGCTAGCTACCACCAAATATAGTCACCTCCAACTTTTTTATAAAAACTGAAAATTACACATTCAAGATTTAGATGTGGAGAGATTAGGATTTCTAGGATGTTTGGGGAAAATGGTTCAGATCTAGTCACAAGCCACTTCTTCAAGCTCTGAAAGAATCAATCTGTGTAAGGATATGTCTCTAAGCTGCTTCCAAAAGTAATAAACATCAAGCTTACAGACAAGAGTGGAAACGGAATGGCTTTGCTTTTCTTCCAGGGGATTTAATTTATTTTTAATATCACAGGTGGCTTCAGGCACATTGAAATCATCTGTCACTCTGAACTTAAATCATATCCTCTCACTTTGCAAATACTCTTTGATCAGCCTACCAGTAAATCATACCCTACTCCCTTCATCATAAACTCCAGTGTACAGATATAATCAGAGCATTACAAGTTGCTCAAGAGGGTGGGGATTACAGTCATTTAAAAGACTATAAAGAGCCTGGAGACTTGCTCAGTGGTTAGGAATGATCGCTGTTCTTTCAGAGGATCTGAGTTTGGTTTCCAGCACCTATGTCAACTGGTCCCAACTGCATGGAAGTCCAGTTCCAAAGGATCCAATCATCTTTACTGGCATCCACAGATACACACACACACACACACACACACACACACACACACACACACGCAGACACACACCCACCTACACTAAAATAAGTGATAAAAGTGATAAAGGCACAAAGGGTGCAAACGTTAACCCTGGCACTCAATGGCTAATGTTTGTTGACTCTCTTTAATGCCAATTTCAGAAATTGTATGTCATAAAAACTGAAGCCAGTGCTTAATTTATATAATTTAAATGTCATTAGTATTTCTTTAAGTCTTTAAATTTTATGTGATAATAGTTTCTTTATGTATAATTCCATTGTTCCTTTAATTTATAAGCCCATGATTTTGAATAAATAGATTTATGTTTAGGTTGTTCCCATATAAATTTGTGTGTGTGTATCTAAACTCACACATATGCATATATATGAAATTTACACACATATAGATGAAAATTTCCATATCTGTTAACTCATATTTGATTTATGGTAGCTTGTTTTATTTCATAACAATTTCCTGAAAGAGTCTGTGGGTACATTACTAGTTTATGTTAAGAAAACTGATACATTAGTTTTTATTCCAGTGAAAATTTTATTGTCTCTGTTTCAATCTAACAGTTAGGTAGTTAGAAAGAAATGTATTTATAAGTGACATCAAGTCTATTGAGTGAAGATAAAAAGACAAGAAGATTCCCTAATATGGCCAGGAGTTCTCTACAGGTTTAAAATCTGCATTCAGCTATAACTTAAATCTGGGCGAGTGTGAAACACAGCTTTATCATGCTTGTGTAAGCCAGAGAGAGGCTTCATAATACAAACTAAAACCTATTGTCCTAAATAACTATCTTACACTTATCTAGCTTTGATGTAGTATTAGAAATCTTTTTCTTGTTTTGAGAGCTCACAGTCACTATATGAGGCAGGCATTTAGAGTACAGTAAATGATAACCATCTTTATGTATTGGGGGTGAGAATGGTTTTCTTACCCATATATGCATATGCAGAGGGCCAAGGAAGACACTGGATGTCATATTGTCACTCTCTGCTTTATTCTCTTGAGACAGAGTCTCTAAATTAACCTGTAGCTGTGTTGGTTGCACCAGTGATCCTATGTGTCTTCTTTTCACAGTACTAGGGTTTCTGGCATGCATGGCCATATCAGGCTTTTAATATTGGTGCGAGGAATTTGAACTCCACTCTTCTAGCTTGTGCAGCAAACAAGTGGTAATAACTATCCTCAAGCTTATAATTGTACATATCAAAACGAAGGCCTTGTCCAGATGTTCTGGCTTGTTTTGATGTCAACTTGAAACAGGATATGCTGATCTGAGAAGAGGGTCCCTCAAATAAAAAATGCCTCCATAAGGTTGGCCTAAGGCAAGCCTGTGGAGCATTTTCTTGATCAAATAATGTAGGAGGGACCAGTTTCTGGGGATACTTTTCTCTCTGGAGAGGTGATCCTGAGGTTATAAGAGAACTTTCTGAGCAAACCATAGGGGCAAGAACGCCAGTAAGCAGTGACTTGCCATGACCTGTGCTTCCGTTCATCTCTCTAGATAGCTGCCTTGCTTGAGCTCTTGCTTAGTATTCCTCAGTGATGAACTGTTACCTAGAAGTGTAAGGTGAATAAACCCTTTCCTCCACATGTTTCTTTTAGTCATGATGTTTTATGACAACAAGGCAAACCCTAACTAAGACACCAGGTAACAACTGTTCTCAGTCCCAACCTTCAAGGCTCTGCTGAGTAGTAATTAGCCTTCTGTCCCTACTGTCATTATGCTAAATTAGACTTCGAAGGTAGCTGACCAGTACTGGCATCGTTGAATTACTGTGTAATCCTGAAATAACAATGATCAAGGGACACAGCTTTCCATTTTCTTGGAATTATGATGGTATTTTTCATGGGTAATGGACTATTTCCAGGACATATATTAGAATACAGTGCTTCATTACTCCCCCATTGAAGAGATTCGTGATCTTTTCTTGTCATTTCCTAATGAATATTTCTCTTCCATGATGGTGATGTCCTAATACTTATGTTGTTTTGTTAAAATGGATGAAAATCCTAAAGGTTCTAGAAGTTTCAAAATAGTTCTATTATTATTATTATTATTATTATTATTATTATTATTATTATTAATGCTTTAGTTTTCCATGCCATACCATTTCCATCCCTGGTACTTCTTGCCACTCCATGACATGCAGCTTCCAGGTCTTTCAACTACATTAATGACTGGATTTAGTGGAATTTCCTGCTGTATTAGGAACACGCTTTTAGTCATAGTTAAATTATTTTAAATGAGTTAATTTGATCAAGAGGGAACTCTGTTGTAAGGATTTAATCAGATCCCAAGATTAACATGAGATATAAAATCTAGTCTATCAAAAGAATCTAGTACTTTCTGGCTCATATCTCTAATCTAAATTTATTTGATCACTCATTGTCTTGTTTGAAAATAAACCGCAGGGTTTGCAGATATAGTTTAGTAGCTAAGTGTATTTACTGTCTTTGCCCAGGACATGAGTTAAGGTCCCAGCACTCATGATGCAGAACTCCTAAGCATCTATCACTCTAGTGACATGAAATACAACGCCTTTTTTGACCTCTATAGCACATTGCTCACAGGTTTGCATGTGTACCTGCAACCACATACACACAACTTTTAATATATATATATATATATATATATATATATATATATATATGAGAGGGGAGGGGAATCTGAGTAGAGTTCAATAAGCAGTAAGGCACAATAAGAGCAGCATTGACAGTAAACAAGGAGTCATTTCCACATTAAGCTTTAAGGTATTAGAGTCAGAAGCATAAACTCCATGAGGAACTAATGAGAAGATGAGCCTATTAGGCATGTTTAGTCCTTTGAACCTCAAAGCCAGCAACAAAAATAATCCTCCAGAAAGATTTGTTGAATTTTTTTCCACTACCATGTCTTCTGATTATAATAGGAGAAGGTTATTTTCTTTGTTAGGATTATAGGATTGAATTAAAAACATTTGAATAACCAAACATAATCTTCCCCCTCAAAATTTCATAACTTAATTACATTGGCAGAATGCCTTTAACAATGTAGCATAACACACCCATAAGTTCCAAGATCGAGACATGAATACCTTTCCAGCGATCATTATTCTGGCTATAATGGTACTGAATGTATGAAGTCATTACAAAGATCAAATAAGTGATGCATATTGAATGGTCAAGATAGAACTCTGCAAAAACTGGATCGTTAGCACATGCAGAAGTTTTAATACTGCAGGAGATATTTGGAACATAATGTTGTTAGCTGACTGTGATACATTATCGAGCAAATGAAGAGGGTTTTTTGGTTTTTTGCTTTGTTGGTTTGCTTTTTTAATCCAGAACATTTCACCCTTTACTTTGGAGGTTGAAATGTCATGAAAAGTCATATTTTCCTCAAGATTCTGAGAAATGTAAATTGCCCTGAAATAAATAATGTTGAAGCATTTGTACAAAGTGCTTCAAAGTTGTCCTGTAACGATGCAAGTTTGAAAGTGGAGATTTGGTCTATTCTACTTCTCTTCAGTGTTTAATATAGACATTAGCACATAAAATGAGGCAGAATATACTAGAAAATAAATAAATGATGAATAAAAGAATATGTAGTGAGTGAATGAGGAGTACAACCTTGGGAGATCCTATTGGAAAAATCAGGGGAGGTAGCAAAGAAAATTGAGAGGTGAGTGCGATGTTCAACTTTAATTTAAAGTGACCCAGCCTACAATCAACTGAGAAGAGTGTCACTGAGGAATAGTTGGCATCAGTATGGTCTGTGAGCATACCTGTGAAGGATTTTATTTCTAAATTTGGCTAAGTGAGGAAAAAAGAGACAGCCCATCACATTCCCTAAGTTTGGGTGTGGGGCTATGTAAACTAGAGAATGTGAGCTGAGAACCAGGCATCCACACATATGTTCTCTGCTCTTCACTGTGCATGTAAATAGCTGTGTTCAGTTCCTGACACCTTGACTTTGAAGCCAACTAAACCTATTTCCACCTAAGTTGATTTTTTCAGGGATTTTCTTATAGCAATAGAAATGAAAGTAGGACAGTGGTCTTCCCCTTCAGGGCTATCCCTTGAGATTGTTAATACCTCTGCCTCAGATTACTTCCTGTTTTGAGTTACTGGTTAAATAATCCTCCAAATACTTTTATTGAAATGGCTTAATGAGCACAAATATTTGCTGCCAAGCCTGATGACTATTGTTCCATCCCCAGAACCCACAAGAGGAGGAGAATAGATACAGTTCAAGAAGTTTTCCTGTGACTTCCTGTAAACATACATGTCCTGCTCCACACAAACAAATAGAAAAAGTAATTATAATATTTAAATTGGTACATTTTGTGGTATATTGATGATATTTCAAAAACATGTCTTTTAAATGTGCAAAGGTTTGAAAAAATTTATCCCCATCCATAAACATGCTCTAGTAGCACTCAAGAAAAAAATCAATTTGAGCTGATAAAAAAATGGATAAAAGGCCACACCAAGACGACAAACAGTTCACCTTTCATATGCATAAGCGCTACTCTACATTCACAGATTCAAACATAGACAGCTGGGAATATTTAGATAGACACTGAATTTGTATTGAAATACATCGGTTTTTCCATTCATTATTCTTTAAATAATATAGGACAAAAATAACCACACACATTTATTATTTTATATGGATTAAGACAAGTAATCTAAAGATATATATATATATGTGTGTGTGTGTGTGTGTGTGTGTGTGTGTGTGTGTGTGTGTGTGTGATTAGTGTACAATATGTTTAGTGGGAGGTGTGCCTATGAGTACATGCATGCGCAGGCATGTTAGTGGCACACTACATGTGTGATTATTAGAAAAAAATCTTCTCATGATTTCCAATGACTTCCACCTTGTTTGAGAAAAAAATCTGTAGTTGTTCATAACTGAATGTGTCTGAATGTTCCAGGGATTTTCCTGTCTTCACTTTGGACTTTACTTTGGGCATGTTAGGATTAAAGATGTGTTACTGCTCTACCTTTTACAGGTCCTCAAGCTTTCACTGCAAGTGCTTTACTTACTGAGTCATCTCTCTAGCTTTTTGATTTTAGACAACAGATGAATACATGAAGGTTTGGAGCCTCTGATGTCCCTAAATCTAATGCCCAGTGAATTGATAGACAATCACAATATTCTTGCTAATTTACGTCAGTTTTCCCTATGGATATTCTATCCCTGAGCATGTATGAGTATTCCCCTGGAGTTTGCATTAGTTTGAAAAAATTCATAATTTTATAACTGTCTGTCTCTTTTTGGTCATTTTCAGGCTATACTCAAAATTCTAGCTCAATTACATTTAATACAGTGTATGTTAGGAGGTCTACATTTATATCTTCTCATCCACCATTGTTATTTGTCTTGTAAAAACTCTATTACTGATGCCCAATTTTGGTTGTTTCTATAAATTACTTACATGTAGCTTTTAAAAAGTTCCCTCAAATAATTTTAAGAAAAATAAATGTATACAACAAAAATCTAAGTAATCAAATTTTACATTATTGACTTTTGTGGGTCTAAGTTTGCATGTTACATAAAAGAGAACAATGACAAAAATAAAACTTTCTGCCTGTTATAAAGATTTACTATCATTTTGTTATGTGTATGAGTTAATATTTCTATGTACATGAGTGTAATTCCTTTGAAGGCCAGAGACTCTGGCTCCCCTGGAGGTAGAGTTACAGGTGCATGTGAATTGGCCATGCTGGCTACTGGGAAGCATATTTGCATCTTCCAGAAGAGCCACAAACATTCTTAAGTGCTGGGCCATGTCTTCAGCTCTCAATTATCTATGTCTTATAAAATTTTACCACCCATCACTTTAACAAATTACTAAATCTAGAAGATAAATTCTTCCCAAAGTATTAGTTTGTAATGTTGAAAAAAAAAACATATCTACCTAATTCTTTCAGTACCTTATAAGAATGATTTGAATATTTTATATTTGTGTCTTTATCATTACAGTAAGTAGCTTAGGCTGCTAATAACTCCATCTGCTGCTCATAAGATTCATTTGATCAAAGCTCATCCCTTGCTCGATAACCAGCCCTTTATTTCAATTACTTGCTGCCTTGGATCTAAAACACAAGATTATAACTAAATATACAATAGCTCTGTAAAATGGTATCTTTGATTATTTAGGTTATCTTAATGCTGATACAAAATAATTTAATTTCTGATCAATATGTTGAAATGTTTCCTTTAAGGCATTTAAAAACATTGGATCATCCATTCTTGAAAATTCTGCAGAACTTACTTCTTGAGGCTTGAGATTCATTCCATACCAGAAAATTATCTCCACACACACACACAAAAATAAAACCCAGAAAATTATAAGTGAATGGCAACTTTCTCTGCTGTCCATTATTTTCAAATTGAGAAAACTATTTTCTCAGCTCTGATTCTGTGATATCTAAAAGAATTTGTATAGAGTCCCTTGACTCTTGTGGTGTCATATTGGTTTTCCTGTTGTTGGATGTGTTCTTATGTTGTCGTCTTCCCATCTCTTCTTCCAATGGGTACAGTTAGTGTCACTTCCTTTCCTGGTGTGTATGGGCCCGGTGTTCTCTTCATGTATAGTACTCCATTGTGTAAATGTACCACAATTTTTCTATCCATTCTTCGGTTGAGGGGCATCTAGGCTGCTTCCAGTTTCTGGCTATTACAAAGAATGCTGCTATGAACATGGTTGAACATATGTCCTTGTTATATGAATGTGCTTCTTTTGGGTATATGCCTAGGAGAGGAATTGCTGGATCTTGTGGTACTAATTCCCATTTTCTTGAGGAGTCGCCATACTGATTTCCACAGTGGCTGTACAAGTTGGCACTCCCACCAGCAGTGGAGGAGTGTTCCTCTTTCTCCGCATCCTCTCCAGAATAAGCTGTCATTGGTATTTTTGATTTTAGCCATTCTGACAGGAGTATGATGGCATCTCAGAGTTGTTTTGATTTGCATTTCCCTGATGACTAAGGATGTTGAACACTTTGTTATGTGTCTTTCAGCCATTTTAGATTCCTCTATTGAAAATTGTCTATTTAGTTCTGTACACCACTTTTTAATTGGGTTGTTTGGTGTTTGGGGGACTAGTTTCTTGAGTTCTTTGTATATTTTGGAGATATGCCCTCTGTCAGATGTGGGGTTGGTGAATATCTTTTCCCAGTCTGTGGGCTGCCGTTTTGTCTTGCTGACTGTCTCCTTTGCCTTCCAGAAGCTTCTCAGTTTCAGGAGGTCCCATTTATCAATTGTTGACCTCAGTGTCTGTGCTACTGGTGTTACATTCAGGCAGCGGTCTCCTGTACCAATTAATTCAAGGATATTTCCCACTTTGTCTTCAAACAGGTTCAGTGTAGCTGGATTTATGCTGAGATCTTTGATCCATTTTGACTTAAGTCAATAGGCTTGGGTCTAACTGCAGTCTTCTACATGTCTGCAACCAGTTATGCCAGCACCATTTGTTGAAGATATTCTCTTTGTTCCATTGTATAAATTTGGATTGTTTCTCAAAAATAAGTTCTTCATAAGTGTGTGGGGTAATATCAGGGCTTTCAATTCTATTCCATTGGTCTACCAGTCTATTTTTGTGCCAATACCAAGCTGTTTTCAGGACTATAGCTCTGTAATAGAGCTTGAAGTCAGGGATGGTGATGCCTCCAGAGGTTCCTTTATTGTATAGGGATGTTTTGGCTATCCTGCGTCTTTTGGTTCTCCATATAAAGTTGAGAATTGTTCTTTCAAGGTCTGTGAAGAATTGTGTTGGATTTTGATGGGGATTGCATTGAATCTGTAGATTGCTTTTGGCAAGATTGCCATTTTTACTATGTTGATCCTGCCTATCCAAGAGCATGGAAGATCTTTCCATTTTCTGGTATCTTCTTTGATTTCTTTCTTTAGAGACTCAAAATTCTTACAGTGCAGGTCTTTCACATTTTTGGTTAGTGTTACTCCAAGGTATTTTATGTTGTTTGTGGCAATAGTAAAGGGTGATGCTTCTCTGATTTCTTTCTCCACCAATGTGTCATCCATATATATAAGGGCTACAGATTTTTTTGACTTAATCTTGTATCCTGCCACTTTGCTGAAGGTGTTTATCAGCTGTAGGAGTTCCCTGGTTGAGTTTTTCGTGTCACTTATGTAGACTATCATATCACCTGCAAATAGTGAGAGTTTGACTTCTTCCTTTCTGATTTGTATTCCCTTGAACTCCTTTTGTTGTCTTATTGCTCTAGCTAGAACTTCAAAGACAATATTGAAGAGGTATGGAGGGATTGGACAGCCTTGTCTTGTACCTGATTTTAGAGGAATTGCATTGAGTTTCTCCCCATTTAATTTGATATTGGCTGTTGGCTTGCTGTATATTGCTTTTATTATTTTGAGTTATGTTCCTGTTATCCCTGATTTCTCCAGGACCTTTATCATGAAGGGATGTTGGATTTTGTCAAAGGCTTTTTCGGTATCTAGTGAGATGATCATGTGATTTTTTTCCTCAGTCTGTTTATATGGTGGATTACATTGATGGATTTTCGTACGTTGAACCATCCTTGCATCCCTGGGATGAAGCCTACCTGATCGGGATGGATTATTTTTCTGATGTGTTCTTGGATTCGATTTGCCAATATTTTATTGAGAATTTCTGCATCAATGTTCATGAGGGATATTGGTCTGTAGTTCTCTTTCTTAGTTGTGTCTTTGTGTGGCTTGGGTATCAAGGTTATTGTGGCCTCATAAAAAGAGTTTTGTAATGACCCTTCTGCTTCTATTGTGTGGAATACTTTGAGGAGAATTGGTATTAGCTGTACTTTGAATTTCTGGTAGAATTCTGCACTGAAGCCATCTGGCCCTGGGCTTTTTTTGGTTGGGAGACTTCTAATGACTGCTTCAATTTCATTAGAGGTTATAGTTCTATTTAAGTTGCTTGTCTGTTCTTGATTTAATTTTGGAAAGTGAAATCTGTCCAGAAAATTGTCCATTTCCTTTAGATTTTCAAATTTTGACGAATATAGGTTTTCAAAGTATGACCTGGTGATTATCTGGATTTCCTCTGTGTCTGTTGTTATGACACCTTTTCATTCCTGATTTTATTAATTTGCATGTTCACTCTTTGTTGTTTGGTAAGTTTGGATAAAGGTTTGTCTATCTTGTTGATTTTCTTTAAGAACCAACTTTTTGTTATATTGATTCTTTGTATTGTTCTCCTAGTTTCCATTTTATTGATTTCAGCCCTCGATTTGATTATTTCCTGGTGTCTGCTGCTCTGGGGTGTATTGGCGTCTTTGTTTTCTAAAGCTTTCAGTTGTGCTGCTAATTCTCTAGTGTGATTATTCTCCTGTTTCTTCATGTGGGCATTTAGTGCTATGAACTTTCCTCTTAGCACTGCTTTCAGAGTATTCCCTAGGTTTGGATACGTTGTGTCCGCATTCTCATTGAATTCTAGGAAAACTTTAATTTCTTTTTTTATTTCTTCCTGGACCCATGAATTGTGCAATTGGGTGTTACTTAATTTCAATGAGTTTGTAGGTTTTTTGTAGTTCTTGTTGTTGAATTCTAATTTTAAAGCATGGTGGTCTGATAAGTCAAAGGGCGTTACTTCAATTTTTTTGTACTTGTTGAGGTTTGTTATGTTGCCAAGTATGTGGTCAATTTTAGAGAAGGTTCCATGTGAGTTGAGAAGAAGGTAAATTGTTTTGTATTTGGGTGGAATGTTCTATAGTTATCTGTTAAGTCCAATTGCGCCATAACATCTATTAGTTCTTTTGTTTCTTTGTTAAGTTTCTGTCTGGTGTTCCTGTGAGAGTGGGGGTGTTGAAATCTCCCACTATAAGTATGTGCCATTTTATGTGTGATTTGAGTTTTAGTAATGTTTCTTTTACAAATATGAATGCCTTTGTATTTGGGGCATAAATGTTCAGAATTGAGACTTTATCCTGATGGATTTCTCCTGTGATGAGTAGAAAATGACCTTCTTCATCTCTTTTGACTGATTTTAGTTTAAAGTCCAATTTGTTGGATATTAGTATTGCTACCCCCGCTTGTTTCTTGAGTCCATTTGATTGAAAGATCTTTCCCCAACCTTTAATTCTTAGGTACCGTCTGTCTTTGAGGTTGAGGTGAGTTTCTTGTATGCAGCAGAAGGAACGATTCTGTCTTCTTATCCATTCTGCTAATCTGTGTCTTTTTATAGGGGAGTTAAGACCATTAATATTGATGGATATTAATGACCATTGATTATTGTTCATTCTTGTTTGTTTGGTGATGGTGGCAAGATTATGGTGGGATTCTATTCCTTTTTTCTTTTGACTGTTGGTAAATTGGGATTATCTATTGCCTGTGTTTTTCTGGTTGTAGTTAACTTTCCTGGGTTGCAGTTTACCTTCCAGTACTTTCTGTAGGGCTGGATTGGTGGATATGTATTGTTTGAATCTGGTTTTCTCATGGAATATCTTGTTTTCTCCATCTATAATGATTGAAAGCTTTTCTGGTTATAGTAGTCTGGGCTGGCATCCATGGTCTCTTAGTGTAGGTAGAATATCGATCCAGGACCTTCTGGCTTTCAGATTTTCCAAGGAAAAGTCAGGTGTGATTCTGATAGATTTGCCTTTATAGGTTACTTGACCTTTTTCCTTTGCTCCTCTTAATATTTTCTCTTTGTTGTGTATGCTTGGTGTTTTGATTATTATGTGGTAGTGACCTTTTTTTTGGTCCAGTCTATTTGGTGTTCTGTAGGTTTCTTGTATTTTCATTGGCATGTCTTTCTTTAGGTTGGGAAAGTTTTCTTCTATGATTTTGTTGAATATGTTTTCTGTGCCTTTGAGTTGGATTTCTTCACCTTCTTCTATACCTATTATTCTTAGGTTTAGTCTTTTCACAGTATCCCATATTTCCTGGATATTTTGTGTTAGGGATTTGTTGGACTTAAGATTTTCTTTGGTTGATGAATTTATTTCCGCTAGTGTGTCTTTAACTCCTGAGAGTCTCTCTTCCATCTCTTGTATTCTGTTGGTTATACTTATATCTGAAGTTCCTGATCATTTACCCAGCTTTTCTATTTCCAGCATTGCCTCAGATTGTGCTTTCTTTATTGTCTCTATTTCAATTTTTAGGTCTTGAACTGTTTCTTTTATTCTTTGGTTTGTTTTCTCTTCAATTTCTTTAAGGAATTTTCTCATGTCCTCTTTGAGGTCTTCTATCATTTTTCTGAATATGTTTTTAAGGTCATTCTCTTCTGGTTCATCTGCATCATGATGTTGTGGTCTTACTGGTGTATGGTTCCTCATCTCCGGTGGTGTCATATCAGGTTTTCTGTTGTTGGATGTGCTTTTTACCTTGTCCTCTTCTCATCCTTTCTTCTGGTGGGTGTAGCAAGTGTTTCTTGTTCTCCTTGTGGGTGTGGGACCCTTCTGGTAGATGCAAACAGATCCAATACTCTGATGTTGGTCCTCTTTTCGTGGATGGAGGTGTCACTGTTACCCAGACATCGGCAATGTCCTGGCGTGCGGGGTCCTGCTGGGCCGGCAGTTGGAGGCAGAGCTATCACCAGGCCTTGGGGTGTCGGATCCCACTGCTGAAATCCATATGGTCACTTGTGTCAGATGACTCTGAGCATCGATGATGAATTGGAACTGGAAACAGTTCCTGGCCTACCTGGGCTGGCGGATGGAGGCCGGGCTGCCTCTGGGTGTTCGGTGTTCATAACCCGCCACCTCAGAACTGGGTCCGGCAGGCAGGTCACTTGCCTCAGATGACTCTGAGCAGCGATGGCAAACTCATACTATTGGATTCTTGTTGTACATAGATTTGGATACATTATAATATAAATATTGTATATATTATTGTTTGTATGTAGATATAAGTATCTATCACAAGTTATTTTTATCAATGGAGCAGATGTTTTCTTGGCCCTTACTTGATGTCTTGTACTGTTATTTGTGTTGGGCATAGGGAATTCAGGTAGCCAGTGTTGCCTGCCTGCAAGTGTATTCTGTAAAATGGATGTTTGCACTGAAGTTTGGTGAGGGGGGTCTAAGAGTAGATGGTGAGAAGTCTTTGGAATTTTTCCCTTCATCCTCAGATTGTGTTCCATGTATAAACATGTATGTACATGTGTGCTCGTGCCTGTGTAGTTCAGAAAAAGTGTTTGTTCCCATAGAACTGGAGTCACTGGCAGCTCTGAGTCACCTGATGTAGGAGCTGGCAGCCAAATATTACTCATCTGCAAGAACAAGTCATGCTCTGAACAGGCTTGCCATTCTTCAGGCCCCAGCTTCTACTTCCTGAATTTCTCATAATAATATATGATTAGATAACTATGTATCTCTTGATAATTGTCTCTGCCACTTATGCTTGATTTCTACAACTTTTGATTTTAATAAAACATTTAAACATTATATTGATAACCATGGAGGACTAACTCAGGAACCTACAAACTTACATTGGTATAGCAGGTGACACATGTCAAAAATGTGTCCAGAGAAACTCAGAAATGGAATTAAGTTTTTAAGTTGTTCCTACTGGTGGATGATAGGAGAAAGTCAGGGAGAGTGATGAGCAGTTGCTATTTATCCACTCATGCATTGTTGGTGAGTAAGCAGGGTGTGACCTCTTTTAAGCCTCATTAAGTAAGTTAATCATATAAATCAGAAGGAAAATTCTAGACAGCATGGGGAGCAATTAAATTTAAACAATGCATTTTTCATTGCCAAAATATAAATAGATGTGTCAGTGTTCAAGTGTCAATCAAAAGACATTGCCATCCTTTAGAGCTAATATGAAAAACAGGAATTAAAAGGTCATTGTTCCAGTTTTCTTACTGTTTCTGAGATAAAATACTGTGACAAAAGAAAAATAATTAAGGGAGGGGCTGTAGAGAAACATCTACATGTATTGCTCTTCCAGGGTAATGGAATTCAATTCCCAGCACCCATGTGGGTAACTTATATAAGCTTCTGCAACCCCAGCTCCAGGTGACCCAATACTCACTTCTGGCCTCCACATGCTCTTCTTGCATCCCTTCCCAGCACATTTACATATAAAACTAACATAAAATTTCATCTAAAAGTCCATTAGAAGGGGGTCTATTTTAGCTCACATTTACAGGGTATAGGCTACCATAACAAGAAACTTAAGGTAACAGGAACTTAAATAGCTAGCTACATCACACCCACTGTCAAGAACAGAGACTGAGTGCATGCCTGCTTACTGCCTAGCTCCTCTCTACTCACTCAGTATATGTATTCCCAACACTTTCATGCTTAGTCTTACTACATCATCTAAGCAATCCAGACCACCCCACACAGACACGTACATGGACCAGCTTGATCTAGAGGGACACTCATAGAGACTCTGGTTTGATTGTGTCTCAAAGCCATTGTGTGTGTGTGTGTGTGTGTGTGTGTGTGTGTGTGTGTGTGTGTGTGCATGCACACAGCATGTGCAATTGCACATTCGAGTGCCTGTGTGTGATTTATGTATGCACACATACATACACATTGCTAATATGCAGAAGATTAGCAATCAGCTTTGAAAATCATTCCTTAGAAGTAAAATGCTGCAACAGATTTGAAAATGATATGCATATGATAACTGCAAATTACGTTGAAATGGTTTTTGAATAGAAGCTGCAAAAACCCATCAAGTCAAAGAAACCTCAGTCAGTGGACTTTAGTGAGGTCACAGCAATGAGCTGGGCATGGAGGAATCAGTTTACTTACTACAGTCTTCAGCAGTGCCGCATTTGACTTTTCTAAGCACCAGTTGTGATACAGGACATAGAATGTCAGAGAAAAGTGATGGGAAGCCATGAGGTAGAGGAGAGGTAAGATGCAGAGAGGTCTCTTGTACATGGAGAATTTAGGCATCTTTGGATTCTAATATTGCCCCTAATCCACAAACACACTGTATTTTCATTTTCTTTACTTCGATGTATATTCTCATTTCTCTTTTTGATTTCTAATTGATCTACTGACTACTTAAACATTTGGTTTGGTCTCAAAACTACGGAAGTATTTCAGGATATTCTCTGACTCACTTTTAATTTAATCCAGATGTGTCCAAAAATGTTTCTTCATATGATTTTAAACACTTCAGACCTTTTAAGATTTCTTTTACTCTGGAGATGGTGCAATTAAATGTTCTATAAATGTCAACCAGCTCATGTGGTTTATAGTGTTATTCCCATTTTTGTTTGTTTTTATATTTCCTCTATGTTCCATAAACTCATATAAAAGAGTCTTCAAACCTTCCATTACTCCTCATTTTAATTTAATTTTAATATAAGATATTTACAGTTATCAAACAAATGAACTTTCACAATGAATCCCCCACATATCACTCCTGGTTCTTGTTTGAAAGTCTGCTTTTGCTAATAAATATAATTCACCCAGTTTTCTTGAGTTCACTGTGAACAGAATGTGCCTTTTTATTCCATTTTCTTGATTTAAATACATGTGTATATTTATATTTAAAATTATTTTTCTGGTGTATGGATTCAAGTATTGATGTTTACTTTGAGCCATTTACATGCAATGTAAATGTGCCTTTTTATTCCATTTTCTTGATTTAAATACATGTGTATATTTATATTTAAAATTATTTTTCTGGTGTATGGATTCAAGTATTGATGTTTACTTTGAGCCATTTACATACAATGTAAATGTTGGTCTAATTATTGTATGCTATTTTTCCTATATTTTCATTTGCAATATTTTATTTTGAATCATAATTTTTCATTTCAAATTTTATCTTCTTTATTCTACTAAAAATATTTATTCACTATATTATTACTTTGTGTTTTTTCCTGGTTGGCCTGGTGTTCACTTCTTCACATATAATGAGATATAATATCAAGAGTACAATTCAAAAATTAATTTAAAATTTAAGAAGAAATTTTAAAAGTGAATGAACTCTCCATTACCATCCCATTTCACTCTCTTAGTTTAGTGGCATTATTTTCATGTGTTTTATTCATATAAATACTATAAAGCCCACAATATATTGTATCTACCTTAAATGTTTGGTTATATTTTATAGAGGATTAAGTGAAGACATTTACCTTGTTCGGGGCTCTTTAATTTGTTTGCAAATCTTTCTATCTGGCATTGTTTCCATTTTCAAGAAATCCATTCAGTATTTAGTGTTGTCAGGACATCTGGCTGGAGTATTGGGTTGTGATTTGTTCTGTAAGTGGGTATTTCACCTTTAGAACTATTTTCATTCAGCCCACAAGTTTGCATTTTGTGGCTGTTAGTTTTGTTCAGAATTTTGATGGTGTGATTCACTTGCCTCCTGACACAGGTTCCCTCAGTGTGGCTACTAGTTTGTTCTTCTCTCTGCAACATAGATTCTTGTACCTATGTTTAGGGTTTATATTTACATGGTTCTCACATATTCTTGAGAATTTCATATGTGGTCATATTGACCCTATTTCATTAGTGATTTGAAGCAAATTGATTTTATTAAACCTTGACATTGTTTTCATCTTTCATTTGTAATTAAACTGTTTTAAGTTTCTTAGTTCTGTGAGTTTGCAAATTTTGATTAAGTTTGGAAACCTTTGCTGTTTTTTATCAAATGTTTTTCCAATTCTGACTCCTCTATCCTTCAAGAATTCAAAATATATGGGTATCCGTAGCTGCTTGAAGATGAGGTATCCCATTGTGCTCTGTTCAATTATTTTTAGTATTTTTTCTCTCTGTGTTTCCCTTTATGTAAATTTGATATCTTTTTACAATTGCTTATGTGTTCTGCACTGACATTATGCTGTTAATTCTGAACAACATATGCTTTTTCTCATTGTTTTGGTACCTGTGAAAATTATTCCTTAGTTATAATGTTACTGGAGGTATTCCAACTGATTTTCCATAGTATATACATTATAAATATGCTTGTTTTTTTTATTCCTGCAAAGGTTCAAGTTTTCTGAATATTATCATAGTGGTCACTGAATATTTTTGTATTTGTAAGAATATCATTGAAGTTGTTCTAAGGTGCTGCTAAGGTAAACTGCCTGGTCTCTACCCCCTGGTAATCAGTAAGTACTGTTTGAGTCTGGGTTTGCCCCACTGTTGAAATACAAGGTTCCGAGTACATCACCCAATGCTGTGTGGTTTAGCAGAGTTGTTCTTCCTTGCCTACTAGTTCTCTCTCTCTGTCTCTCTCTCTGTCTCTCTCTGTCTCTCTCTGTCTCTCTCTGTCTCTCTCTGTCTCTCTCTCTCTCTCTCTCTCTCTCTCTCTCTCTCTCTCTGTCTGTCTGTCTCTCTCCCTCTCACTCGGTGCACATGCACAAGTGCACTCACCCATGTGTGCACACATAGAAGACAGAGTTGATGTCCAGATGTTTTCCTCACTTATTCACCATAGTTTTTTAAGACAGGGTCTCTCACTGAACCTGGAGTTCACAGATCCAGCCAACCTGACTGTCTATCAGGCCTCAGGGATCTTTCTGTCTATAACTTTGTCTTTTAGCAGAGTTGGGTTATCAATTCATGTTCACTTTGCTTGGCATTCACTCATTTACGTGAGTCCTAAGGGTGTAAACTGGGGTCCTTATATTTGCTCAAAAGTCACTTTACCATCTTCCCAGTAGTTTATTTATGTGGATATCTCTGAAATATTCTGCCTATGGATCCCTCACAATATGTGCTCTACAGTGTCCCTCTTTGTACACCTTCTATGACTCACTCTGCAGAGGGAGACCTCAGGATTAAATGTAGAATGTCCTCCTAATATCATGCCCTGTGTCTCTCTAGTCAGGAAGCTCAAGTAATCTCAAGGCTCCTTAAATGCCCTTTCCCTCTCATAATTACTCTCCTTCATTGCCTAATGTTCAGTGTCTTGGAGAACATTCTTATATACATTTTTTCAAGTTTGTTGTGTTGACTTTTATTTTATTTGGTTTTCAGTTGGCTTAGGCATGCTGGTAAAGATAATCCCTTTTAATCTTCCTGAGGTGGACATTAGAAGTCATCAAAATGAAAATTGATCCTATATCATATTTAACTTTCTATGGTTGGGTTTAGTTAGGAGTGTAATTTCCCAGCTATGAGGAGATTCAGAATAAAATATAAGGGAGTCTTGCATAATATTCAATGTATTATTTCAGAATACAACTTTAGTAAGTCAAGGGTGCTGTTGTAGTGTGTAGTTGTTGGACACAAAGAATTTGCTTCACTTCTAAGTTTAACATGTTTAGTAAATACACAATGTTTAACTGTCCCTTGTAATTTATTTTTCCCAAAAGGGTATTTCACAAATTACTGTCTAAAAATTAACATATGGAGAATGAATCCTTCTGCCAGTACAGTGTGCACTTGGTGGTAAGGCAAATTATTAAGCAGTAGCTTGATGGCATAAAAACTCTCAAGCCTTGGTGGTCACCCTTGCTCTGACCTGTCAGCCATTATTTCTAGATGGTGAGTTCTTTGGCATGCTTAATTAGTGTGATGGTTAGTTTTAATGTCCAACTTTACAGCCTAGAATCATCTTGCAAGGAGCCTTGGTTGAGGAATTGTCTAGAATAGATTGGCCTGTAGGCATGTCTGTGAGGGATTGTCTTAATGGTCGAGACATGAAGACTCACCTTCTTTGTAGGAAGCACCACTTTATACACTAGGCCGTTAACTTTGTAAGAGTGAAGAAACTTAGAAGAGCACAAGTGTCAAGCAAGCTTATGTCTATGCTCTTGACTATGGATATTATGTGACTAACTGCTTTGAGTGCTTGCCTTGATCTTGCTTCAGTAGTAGATGGTAACCTGGCTGTGAGCTAAATAAACTTCTTTCCACTCCTAAGTTGCTTTGGGTAAGGATAATTTATCCCTGAAATAGAAATAGAACTGGAAAAATTAGCATCTCAGAGAAAATAACTAGAGGTTTTTTTTGTTTGATTATATCTAATCAGGAAGTATTTCCAATCTCATTAATTAATATTCCCTTCACCTCTATTGATTTTCAAGAACTTAATGAAAGAAAATTCTGAAATCCCCAAATCATGGCTTTCTGTGTCAGTAATTTTCCTACATGAAGATTGTATAATCAACCCAAAAAGCTCAGGTGCCACTAAAGGAAAACTGGCAGGAATATAAGATTTCATTTGTTTGTGCCTGTTTGTGCATTTTTTTTGTTGTTTTTTTCAAGACAGGGTTTCTCTGTGGCTTTGGAGTCTGTCCTGGAACTTTCACTGTAGACTAGGCTGGTCTCAAACTCATAGAGATTTGCCTGCCTCTGCCTCCCGAATGCTGGGATTAAACACTGCCCGGCTGTTTGTGCTTTTTAAAAAGTGATTTTACTTTATTTTATTTTGCATACACACACACACACACTCACACACTCACCTGAATGCAGCTGCTCATATATCCAATGAGGGGCATCAGATTCTCTCCTCTGGAGTTCTAGTTGGTTGTGAGCCACCCATCATGATGCTCAGAACGGAACTCTACCCTCTCCAGGAGCAGCGAGTATTTTTAGCTACTTACCCATCTCTCCAGCCCATGTCTATCCTTTCTTGAACATTGTCCCAATAGGATAAGTCTTTACAAAAGCTCTCAAAAGTAGTTTAGGGTTTATTTTCATAATATGAACAACTGAGCCATTAGCAGTTGGCACTCCAACCTAACTGTGTGACACAAAGGAAAAATCACTCGGCTTTCTTTATCTTGAGGCTTTTATCTGGAAGACAGTTAGCATGTTTTGTAGGTTTTTTTTTTTTTTTTTTTTGCCTTTGTGTGGACTGAATAAGATAATGGTTATAAAGATTGCTTGAGGATCTTTACCATTCATCTTATACATATAATACATTTCCCAAAATATGTGTGTATCTAAATTTTCTATTTTCAATGTTTATGATGATGGTGAATACAAAGTCTGAATCTATAATATACTACTTTCTTAATTTTTTAAAGAAAACCCTTTTAAAAGATTCAAAATAGGAGATAAAATTGCTCCTTATTTCAATACAGTCTGCATGAGAGCAAGGACACAACTAACAGTTGAAAGCAGTAAGTATTTCATGACATTAATAATGATAACTGGAAACTCATCTTGCTGAGCAACAGGAGGAAATCTTTCCATGTTTGTAACACTATGGACATTTATTTATTTTTTATTTTGTTGTTGGTTTCCCCTACTTACATGGCAAGAGGGTACCACATAGAAGAGCACAAGACCTGTTATATACAGAAGGCAGATCAGAGTAGGGCCTTGAAGCTCCTGCTTGAAGAAGGATACTACAAAAAAAGAATATATTGTTTCCAGATAGTAATTACAAAGACTTAATTGTGACTCAATTAAAGTTTCTTTCTTAAAATATTATTTACAGGGAAAAGATTTTTTTAGTATAGAAACTCTCAAATGAAACTATTTCAACAGTGTGGCTAAGAATATAAAAGAACTATTGACAGTTTGTGGGATGTCAAAGAGGAATAGTCAGTTTTCTTCAGAGATGCAGGCTTGTCCATGCCCCAGTTGGTAGCCCATACCTGCTCACATACTGGCATCATGAAACTGTTTCCGTGGGTTAAAGAAAGCATATATGAATTTAGGAAAAAAAACTAGTGGATGGTATGGAAGTAGTTGTAGGAGAGGGAGTGGGATTGCATTATCAAAATATATTGTATGCACTAATGAAATTCTCAAACAACAAAAATATTAAGAAAGTCAACTCTTCCCCTTCACAACAGATAATAGGCTGTTAGTACCCATTATAAATACATAATATTTTATTTGTAATCAAAAATATATTTTAAAAACAAAATTAATATATACATATATTTAGAATATTAATTCTTATTAAGTGTTGTTGATAATATTACCATCCCCCTTTCCTCCTGGTTTAATTAAAAGAATTATTTAAATTTTTTTCTTTCTGTCATGACTTTTGGTATATCTCTCTTGAAATAACAATAAATGATCTGGAGAGGAGTTAAGAGCTTGTATTGTCCTTCTGGATTGTCTGAGTTTAAATCCCAGAACCTGCTTTGGACAGCTCCAAACCACCTATGACTCCAGCTCCAAAGAATACAATACTCTTTTCTTACCTCCATATTCAGCTGCTCACATATGCACAAACCCATACACAAACACACAGGCATACACATAAGTAAAAAGAAAAGTTTAGAATCAGGAGAAATGTCTCAGTGGTCAAGAATACTTGATGCTCTTGCAGAAGACACAAGCTTGGTCTCAAGCGCTCACATGGTACTTCACAACCCTCAGTAACCCCAGTTCCAGACAGATCCATTGCCGTCTTCTGGTCTGTATGGGTACTGTGCACAAGTGGTGCACATACACACATACAAGAAAAAACTGACAATTTAAATTTAGTTTAGGTAACTAAATTTAAATCTTTAAAAATAAACAAGAAATAACAGTTAATCTTCAAAAACACTTACCAATAATTCACTACATTTGCTTCCAGCTTCATGGTGCATGACTTTCCATGATCATTGAGGATATACACTTCAAGTTAATGTGTTATTCAACATACTTGAAACCGGATATATTTCTGGATTTGATTTGAATGTTTATGAAATATTTGCATAAGTTTACTGAATAGGCATCCACCCCTGAGCCAAAAAAAAAAAATGTCTGCTGTGCTCCCAAAGCCAAAACTCCTCTCCATCATTTTGCTATTGGTTCAGTATTGATGCTGATAGGCATCTTCTCCACACAGTTGAATATGGCGAAAACCAGGGGCCAAGATGCTCTGCTGAACTTCTCTATCTCTGTGTGCATCCACATTAGGAAGTCACTTTGTTGTATAAACTCATCCTCTACTTCACCATCACTCTCTGTGTCTTGCCAGAGGTTGACCTCTCCATTCTCTGCATCTGTCACTTCTTTCTGTTTTCTACACCTTCGTGTCTCCTTCCATTCTTTGTATATGTTGATGTTTTCAATCTTCTCTGAACTGTAGTGTTATGATGGTCATTGACTTCCAGATCCAGCTCCTGCTCTGTGCCAGAGCTCACAGTTCACTTGGCCTCCTCTGTCCTTGCTCTTGTTCTATATATACAACTCACTAAGCAACTGCAAATATGCCATTAGATTTACCAACAAGATTCCAGTTCCCAAATTTTTGGTTATTTTCAGTTCATATCCACCAATGATGGTTTGTAAAGTTTATTTTCACCATGCCAGATGGTTCACAATGCATATCCCTCCAATGCCAGGGGATCCAATGCTCTCGTCTGGCATTCATAGGCACTGCACACACATGTACACACACACACACACACACACACACACACACACACACACACATATATATATATATATGAATAAAAATATAATAATTTACAAAGAGAAGATTATGAAAAAAAACCCATGCTTACAGCAAGAATTCATAACTTTTGTAATCTGTGATCACAAGGCAGAATGGAGTTAGATATTACTGCAGTATTTTCTCCTTAACTAAATGCCCTGAGATTCAAGGTGGACTTCCATTCATCTGAATTCCAGCATTCAACTCCTGTGTTATAAGAAACAGAGAATCTCTAAATTTGAGGTAGTGTTGGCCCTAGCCCAGGAGACAGGTCTGTCATCCTTTCTAACTGTGAGCTGCTGCTGCTCTGATGGGACAGAGCATGGGCAGTCTCCACTTCAATGAATTTTAGCTTCTGAATTGGGATATGAACTAGAGCATCTGTACCCTTGAGCACAGATTGGCCATGGGTTCTGGAAATTTTTCATAACAGCAGCACTTTTTGGTGTTTCTTTACCATTCCCCATTTTAGATCACAAAGAAATTCAGATACTTGATTTTTATGCTCACAAGGTAGCTCACACCTTTGCTGAGTTGGGAATTTTTACAAGAGCTATAAATCTAAAGGGTCAAAACACCTGAAAATCTCTTCCAGACTTTCATTATATCACTTCCATGTGGAACTTGATGTGTCTTTGAGCAACAGCGAGTATGGAGAAAACACATTAAAGTAATCTGTGGTGCCCTCTGTTCCTCAACAAGGAAGTCCTGGTCCTTACTACCAGCTGGACCTTCTTGTAATTAGTTCACCATGAGTGGAGAACTATGATACCTTTCTCCCCATAAGTCAAGCTGTGGGTTCCTTAGTGTTCATTATTACCCTATTTTTTGTTGCTGCAAAGAACACTTGGAATTAAAAACTGCAACTTCCACTAAAGACATCACTAACTACCTGCCAAGAAAGTTTCAGTTCTCATATCAGTAAAGTAGGGCTAACAAAGCCAATCATTAAGGATCACTCTATATCTTAAATTCGATAACATAAGTAAAATTCTAATATTGTATCTGTCCTAACACAAATGCTCATAAATCAGAAACAACATGAAATTACAATATCTGAACTCATTATGTCCCTGATTAGTGACTCATAGAACCCCAGAATTAGATTTGTTTTACTTTCCACTTTAAATTTTAATTCACACACATTTGTACAAGTTATTTGGAGTGTGATGTTTTATGATGTATACACAGTATGTAGTGAACAAAGCAGGCTAGTGAGAACATCAGTTACCTCAAATATGATGGTTTATTCGTATAAAACCTTCAAGAGCCTCTCTTGTAGCTACTTTGAAACAGATAATCCATTATTATTGGTTTAAAACACAGGAACACATCTAGTCTGTCTAACTACCCAATGACAAGTTTCTTGATTCAGTCCTTTCCCTTAAGCCTGTGACAAACACTGTTACACTCTGGACTTCTTTCAAGTTGACTTTTTTTCTGTATTCCACATATGAGAGCAGTCATTTAATATTTGTTCTTCTAGACCTTACTTACATCTTACTTGGCCTAATATCCCCCAGGGTCAATCCATCCTTTCACAAGTGACAGGATTTTATTCTACTTATTATATCTGAACATTATTCATATGTGTATGTATGTATGTTGATTAATTTTTAAGATTTACTATATTAGTTAATTGTGGATATGTGTGGATATGCATGAAGATGGTGGTACCCCAGGAGGCTAGAAGAGGGCATGGAGCTAGTGTTAAAAATGTTTGTGAGCCACCTGAAGTGGATGCTTGGAAATGAACCTTGGTCCTCTGCAAGAGCAGTGAGAATCTTAACAGCTGCACCTTGCTTCCAGTTTCCACCTGCCCTGTGAGTATTTTAAATAAGCTGCATATTATGATTCTCAGCGTGAGTGGGGAAAGGAAAACATGATTTCTCTCTTGAGAACCCTTAAGCATTTCATCCAATTACAAATCTATAGGATCACTAAAGTCCAACAGAAACTAAAGTAGGTGCTAACTGTTAGTAATTCCCCACTACAGAATCCACTCTGCATGTTGTCTTAGAGAATTCATGCTTGACAGTGCCAAACTCCTGTAATATTGCCAGTACCTAGAAACTATTTTGGAAAGAATAAAAACTAAAGCATCCAATATTCAAAAATATTGTGAAGGAATAATACATCTAGTTGTAATTAACTATAACATACTGTGACAGTGGTTTGCTACTTACTCTTTGTTGAAGTATTGTGATTTTTCATAAGTCCTTCCATTCTTTGCACAATTTATTGTTTACAAATTTTAATTGTTTTGGTTTATGATTTTTCTGTTTTCTTGCCCAGGATAAAATTTTAAAAAAAAATAGCAACTTCCTGAATGTTGTGATATGGAATATACAGTAGCTATAGATACCCAAATGAAGGCTGCAAGAGATTGACCCTTAAACATTCCAACAGGGATATGGGAGGGGCTTATGAGGCCTTACCACATTAATGGTAATGGCTAAGGGCTGTTGGGCAGGCAACTGTGTGACTTTGTCTTCACTGGTTTACTCACTATCAAGTTGTCCATATTATAGTAAATAACTCAAGTAACCTCAATTAAACTCTGTGGTGGGGAGGACAACTAATTAGCAAGAGGGGGTGCAGAGGGAGAGTGAGGGGAATAAGATCGGATAATAGGGTGAATACAGTCAAAATAGTTGTATATATTTATAAAATTGTCAAACAGTAAAGAGAGTCTGGAGAAATGGCTCAGCTGTTAAGAGCGCTTGCTGCTTGCAGGGAACTGAGGAATCCCTGAGTGAGTGAAGTACTGAGCAAATGTGGATTTTGACTGTCACAGTGTTGAGAATGGTGGAACCCATTGGCCCATGAGAAATTGGCAAAGCTATTGCTCATATGGGCCAGGCTGCAAAGCTTTCCTACAGAGTCTGATTCTGAGTGTTCCTGAAGGACTGGTCAGTGTGTCTAAAGACCAGCAAACATAGCTTCTTCCTCTTAGGCAATTACAACCCTTACCTATAGGGAACCCTTCCAAGACTAGCTAACACCCTCCTGTGCTGTATCTAATAAAGACTCTGAGATTCCAGGTTCCACCTGTGGTCATAGCAGTAGGATTGGGGAACCACACTTGATTTCAGCTTCATTGCATGTGTGCCTGTGTGTTTAAGCTGTTGTCCTTGCCTTGCTGCCACTGTCTAGGAAACAAAGCCCTGTTCATTGAAGCGGCTTCTCTTAGAGAGATGACAGTTAGATTTTCAGTACTGTATTGGGTAGTTTTATGTGAACTTGACACAAGCTGGAATTACAGGAGAGGAGAGAGCCTCAATAGAGAAAATGCCTCAATAAAATCAGGCTATAGGCAGGTCTGTAGGGTATTTCCTTAATTAGTAATTGATGTTGGATGGTCCAGCCCATTGTGGATGGGGGCACCACTGGGCATTTGTTCCTGGGTTCTGTAAGAAAGTAGGCACAGCAAGCCAAAGAGAGAGATCCTGTAATCAGCTCTCATTCCATGGTCTCTGTATCAGCTCCAGCCTCAGGTTCCTTCCTTGTTTGCGTTCCTGTACTGACTTTCTTTGATGATAAACAGTGCTGTGGAAGTATAAACCAAATAAACCCTTACTCCCCAAGTTGCTTTGGGCATAGTGTTCCATCCCAGCAATAGAAACCTTAACTAAAGCATTCGCTCATATAAGATGGCTCACAAATGCCTATAACTCTTACTCAGGGCAGCTGATGTCCCTTTCTGACATCCAGGAGCACCTGCATGGAGCCCTCCTCTCCCACACTCAGCCACCCACCCCCCATACACACTTCTGTACCTATACATAAAATTAATCTTTAGAAATAAAGTAAAAATTAGAGAACTGAAGAAAGAATAAAAGCAGACAAGGGATGTTTATAAAGGGTACATCCTGTATATAGAGAGAAAGGAATGAGGATAGACTCAAAAGAACAGCTCAAAATTGCAAAGGAGAGCCAAGCATAGTGGCATATGCCTTTAATCCCAGTACATGGGAGGCAGAGACAAGTATATATCAGGCCAATCTGGTGTATATATCAGGTACAAGCCGGCCAGGGATACACAGTGAGACATATAGCAAAAAATTGCAATGAAGATACTCATTTAAAATAAAACACCATATTTATTCACTTGGTTATTTGTATGTTTTACTATAGGACATGAGTGTTAAGGTCAGAAGACATCTTGTAAACTTGGTCCTCTCTTCATGTAGTGCCTGAGGATCTGTCTCATGTCATCAGGCTCAGTGCCAAGCAACTTTTCCTGCTGAGATACCTAGAAAACCATTACAGTACTAGAGAAAAGAAACATCAACCTAGAAATATGCATTTACTAGAAACAGTGTTCTGTCTTCCAGTTCCATCAAGCTGGTTGTTTACTAGGTCTTCTGTGTTACTATTGACATCTTCTGATGACCCAGTAGCCATAGTTGGATATTTAACAAAATGCACAATTAAGACAATGGCAAAAATAGCCATTTCCTTAACATTATTACAAAATAAAATGTCTTCATTATAAAATTTTGTTTGCTTTTTCCTACAGGCCTCATCTTTTATATATTGAACATTGATTGCATCTTTATTCAATCAGATTCATCCTGTAGGATGGTTCTATAGGAAGAAGTCATCATAAAATATTTACCTTATTTATCATTTGAATACAGTTGAGGACAATTTAAACAACAATAAAATGAGTATGTAATTCTATTGAACAATTAAGGGGAAACTTGAAATACAGAATTCTCTGAAAATGTATACATTGAAAATATGCTCATAGACAGCTCCCATGTGAGTGTTGAATGAATCAGTGTTTTATAATTACCTTGAATTTTCAATGAGATACCTCATTTTTACAAATATATTTATACTTATCATTTCAGTACAGTATTATCATTTCTACTTTGAATAGTCACCTACAGTCCAAATTGGGCTCAAACACACTATGCAGCCAAGGATGGCCATGAATTTCTGATCTTCCTGCATCCACCCACTGAAGTGCTTGGATTATAGGCATGCAGCAGCATGCCTAGTTTGTGTAGTGCTGGCAATGGACACAGGAGTTTGTGTATTATAGGCGAGTACTCTACCGTCTGAGCCTCATCCTCAGTTCTCTTTGAACATTGTTTCATTAGTAAGAATTGCTTACATTCAAATTTAACCATTTCTCTTGTATTCTTTTAGAAAAGCTTGAAGATTGTCTTCCTTTATTTATAATGTCTAAATCAAGTAGAATAAAAGTAGCCTATGATGTTCATATAAAGAATGGACAGCACTTTAACATGCAATGAACTGTGTTCTAAGAATATGATTGAGTAGAAGAGTGAACACTTGGCTTGATAAGAACAGGATCTCATATTAGAATACCTGAAAGGGGACATCTGACAGTAACACAAAGCAGGAAGAGCTCCTGGCTATCCCACACCCACTAATGCCATCTGCCAGCAGTTAACAATTCAATTCTGAAAGCACTCTTCCTACTTGTTCACGCTGATCACTACACCCATTCTTTTGTTTCTTTCATTCTTTTTTGAAACTCTTCTGTTGTCTACTACGTCTGCAGCTCATTTGATGCCTGGAAATATTATAATCCTCTGTGTTGTGTTTATCACTCAGGTCACAACTGAAGTGGAGTGTCTCTTTGGTGGTTTCTCAGTTTTAAACTTTATTTTTGTGTATTTCTTAGCCACTCTATGAAACATAGAAAACTTGAAACATGTCTTATGCTGTAGAGCTGCTCATTAGTTTTTATACTGTCATTGTCTACAATGTAGTATTGTAGACAATATTTGTGTCTATATTTGAGTGCCCTGGTATCCAATACTCTACCCATCATCAAACTTCTATCTTGATTTCGTATTTCTCAGCTATGTGACTCCGGCATGCCTCCCATTGACCAAACCAAATAAGACAGGTACTATCCCTAATCTGATGAATCAATCAGCTCTCTTTGGTATATCTCCTTACTGTATTTTGTCTGTATTAATCAGTTCCACTGATATTGTCATGATTCAGGTCACTCTTAGCTTACCTGAAAATGATCTTTGGGCCCCTATTAACCACTAAACTGTCTTTCTAATTCTATTCTGTATTCAGAGTGGTATTTCTAAATAATACTTCTCTCTTAAAATTATCAATGCAATTTCATTTTATTTGTGAAACAGTTCAAATTTAAGCATGTCAGCACTAAAAAACAATGGTTTACTCTCTGACCACTGGTCATATTGCCTTCTCACACCAGGCAACTCTTTCCAGTGTCGTCAATACACTGTAATCCTAAATCACTTCCAATAATTTTTCCCCATTCTATGTAACATCTAACATGTAAGCTTCTCAACATGTACTCTCTATTGTGGTATACAGTTTCTCTTCAATTCACTTTGCCCATGATGTTTATGCAAAAGGATATAGTTAATTGTTACAGTACATTTCTGGTGTGCAAAGAGTTCTGGATTTGGTCCCCAGTGCCATACAAACTAGGTGAGGTTTCAAATGTGTGCCTTCCCAGTACTTGAAAGATGGAAGCAGTAGCATCAGAAGTTCAAGATCATACTCAGCTAGTGAGTTTCAGTTCAGCACAAACTAGAGACCCTGACTTACAATCTTTCAGACCATTCTTCTGTGATGTCACCTGAGTCTTAAGTGTCAAGGCTGTATTGTAGATGTAACAGTTGGGGCTGGAAACTCCACAATCAGTTGCTATTCCCGGACTTTGACCAGGTGAGGTTTCTGTAGTGATCTTCTGTCTCACTGAGCAAGAACAAATTGTAAATCACTTTATAGAAAGGACTCCCCTTTCTATTATAAATCTTCCACTTATATTTCTTCATTCATCAGTACTTAATCTCTGAGCCATCTGTCCACCACCTCCTAATTCTTCATTTGTTTTTGGTTTTTGTTTGTTTTTTATTTTATTTAAATTAGAAACAAATTTCTTTTACATGCTAATCTCCCTCTCCTCCTCCACTGCCACCCATTGACTCCTGTCCCAACCCCATTCTGCTCCCCAGGGATGGGGAGGCTGCCCATGGGGGATCTTAAAAGTCTGTCACATTATTTGGAGCAGGGCCTAGACCCTCCCCAGTGTGTCTAAGCTGAGAGATTATCCCTTTATGTGGAGAGAGCACCCACAGTCCATTTGTGTGCTAGGGGTAAATACTGATCCACTACCAGTGGCCCCATAGATTGTCCAGACATCCAAACTGATCTCTTCTTTTACGGGATCTGGGACAGTCCTATGCTGATTTCCCAGCTGTCAGTCTGGGGTCCATGAGTTTTGAGACAGGGTTTCTCTGTGGCTTTAGAGGCCATCCTGGAACTAGCTCTTGTAGACCAGACTGCTCTCGAACTCACAGAGATCGGCCTGCCTCTGCTTCCCTAGTGCTGGGATTAAAGGTGTGCGCCACCACTGCCCAGCTTCATTCATTTGTTTTATTGATGTAAAAATTATACTTGATGCTTTTATGATCTTAAATTTCGTATCAGTGAGGTAAAAATTTGAAAATGATTTTAAGGTCTTAACATTAGAGAAATCTGATGTAAGGCATTCATTTTCTAAAGTGTAATTTCTGTTTCTCTGGTGCCAGAAAATAATTTTATCTTCATTCATTTCACAAGTACCCATATCACCAATCAGAAAGTGATTGGTTACTTCCAGAACACTCCTGCCACTATTGTGACAGTGGACATATCATTAGACTTCCACACAAATGTTATAAGATGTATGCATTTGCACTCACACACATGATCTCCCATACAAACACATATCACACACACACACACACACACACACACACACACACACACACACACACACACCAAACAAGAATAACAAAATAAAGGAAGAACATTATATTAAATTAAATACTCAGACACAAAGGCCAAGAAAAATATGTAAACTTTTAAGGAGTTAAATTCTTTCTTCAGAGTTCATTAGCTTCATATTAAACCACAAAAATCAAATGAGTATTTGATAAACCATGTCTCTGGAAGTTGTCCAAGAGTGGTTTGAAAGTAATTCATTTCAATTGCTAGTTGAACTGTTGTAATATCCATCATGCATATTTCTAAGATTTAATTTAACATATTTACATTAGAAGAAAACAACTGGAATAATTTATGTGATACCTAAACCTAGGAAAAAATTTAGATGTATCTTTTATTCAGTCTACTCTACAAGGAAATTTTTCATAATTCTTTATTTAAATACTTTAAAGGGGTGGGTGGGTGGTGGTGCCCACCTTTAATCTCAACACTCAGGAGGCAGAGGCAGGTGGATCTCAGGGATTTCAAGGCCAGCCTCACCTACAGAGTGAATTTCAGTCAGCTAGGGCTACACAGAGAGACTCTCTTGAAGAGATTTTAAATGTTTCACAGTCATAAACATTAGCTACTATCATGCATTTTCTACAAAAAAAAAGCATACAATGTATGTGTTTATATACATATATAGATTATATTTAGATATAGATATATAGAAAGGATATGCATATTTCTGCATATATATTAATATATATCAAATAGCATCTAGTGTTTTAGTGTAACTCATGAAGTATGCAAAAAATTATAAAGAACATAATAGATAGAACTTTGATACAAGCTTGATAAATAAAACATTTCCAAAGGTCAAATATACTTTGTTTCTTACTTCAGAACATCTCTGGGAGAAATAAACTTGTTTTGATGTTTGCTTTTGCTTTCAGAAAATATGTCGATTATGGCAAGGAACAAAATAGCCAGGAAGCAAGAAAGTGATAAATTATTCAAGTCATGACTTCGAAGATTTCTACTTTATAAAGATTTAATGGAGAATTGGACAATAGGATTACACCAAAATCGTTAAATTTGGGATTTTGAGAGAGCCTTTGTGCTTTACTTAGGACAACACTTCCAAGGGACAACGTTTTATTTCAACTTCTCTGTAAAAAATGTCATCCAGCCACACCTCCCAGTCTGGGATAAGCTTGAGTATGTGTGGGATTTTTGAGTAGGACTGGACACAATCTGCATTCTCTCTGGTTTCTTAACAAAGCATTAAATAAGGAGGGTGGACTCTAAAGGATTCAGGAATGTTTGGTGTCTTCACAGTGAAACAAGTGAAAAAGAGAAATATCTTTTCTCATGTTTGTGTGCTCAGTAAAAGTCCCCTTTTGTCCATTCGGTATTCCATGAACATGATTTCTTTTGTTCTGAGAGGTTCTGTGTAACATCCTTCATAATGAGTAGTTGACAATTTCCTAGAATTTTCAGTTTGGGCACCCACTTCTCAGCTTTCATCTTGTAAGCAAGGCTGTGTGGGAATCCACAGTGGCAAGAAATACATTCTCTGAAGATTCTTAGTTTCTTCTGCTTTGTTCTCAGCCCTTCTTTTTAACCATACAAGGAAGCATAGTGTTCCTTAGTTTCCACAGGACTGTGATCAAATATCTGACAAAATAAACTTAAGAGACCAAAGGTTATGTAGGCTCATAGTTCAAAGGGATACAGTCCATTTTGGAGGGAAGACATGGCAGCAGGATCCTGAGGTGACTGGTGTCACTGCTCCCACTGTCAGGAAACAGAATGTGAACAAAATTTGGGCCCAAATTCCTTGCCTTTTTTTTTTTTTTTTTTTTTTTTGGTTTTTCGAGACAGGGTTTCTCTGTGGCTTTGGAGGCTGTCCTGGAACTAGCTCTTGTAGACCAGGCTGGTCTCGAACTCTCAGAGATCCACCTGCCTCTGCCTCCCAAGTGCTGGGATTAAAGGCGTGCGCCACCAATGCCCACTTTAGTCCTTGCCCTTTCTATGTGACCCCTTTCTTCTTCCAAGTTTCCACCTTGGAAGTTCCACAGGATTCCCAAACAGCACTACCAGCTGAAACCAAGTGCTGAAGCAGTAAAACCTGTGGGGACCTTTCACATCCACACAAAAATAGGTACATTTTCAATGTCCAAATCCTTTCCCTATTTTATTTTCCATCTGAAGTGACAAAGAAAAGCCATCTCTTTTGCAAGATAACTTTTTTAATTTCTGAATAAATTGCCTTCTCCACAACAGTTTCCAGGCATGGCCTTAATACTGCCATCTCCAGGTCCTGTAACACAATTTCCCGTTCCATTGTGTTCACCAGAAAGAATTTTCTCCAGTGTGTCATTGCCGGTTATGGAACACAGCTTTCCTAGTAAAGTCATTAGAGACCTAACCACTCTCCTAGACTATCACATCTTTGCTAGGAATTACCCATGTGAAGATTGGAAAATCTGTACTCATGGTAGTTACTGACTTAAATTTGTTTTAGTTTTTCTTTTAAACTTTATAGTGGTCTAAAAGTACATGTATTCATTAGAAACAATATTTTAAATTTGTATCTTTTACTGAGCTAGCAATATGTGGTATTACACTTTATGACAGTACAGGGAGAAAATATTTGTCTATTATTTACCAATCATCAATATATCTGTCTTTCAACTATTAATCATTTACCAACTATCATCTATCTTTTTATCTAGTAGCTACCTATTTTATATCATTTATCATTTATCTTTCTTTCTGTCATCTATCCTATTATCTCTCTCTATATATATCACCTGTCTGTATCTATCTATCTATCCATCTATCCATCTATCATCTATTATATATCTATAAATCATCTTTCCATTATCAACCTATCATATTTATCCATCTATTGTACATATAGGTTGTGTATTTTTCTCATAAAACAAGTTGGTGCTTTAATTTCTGTCCCTTCTTTCTTTAATCTATTTTCAAATAAATGAAAATATCCCAATAGCCTTTCCACCCAAAGACTAGAAGGCTCTTTGCATTTTGTATTATACTATCTGTGTGTATTTAGACACTATATTTAAAATATATCAGACTTAGTTATTTTCCTTTCATAAATATGAAATACTTTGAGTCTATCCTACCCATTTTTTTTACCTTTCAATAGTACAAAATGTTCCTTGGTATTGATACAAGGCTTCTTTCATAATAAATCTGCACAGTATACTTTTCTTACTATTTTATTTTTACACTTTCATACAACATTGAAATAGGATTGAGATTGTTGTTAATTCAGTGTCTTTTATCTTTTTGTGAGATTTGTTTTGTCTAATAGGACTTCTGATCTATAATAGCATGTAGGGTATTTAACAGTCTTCTTCCTAAGGTATTTCGTACTTTCTTCCTTATGACTAATTCATTTTGTTTTCCTAGACTCAGTTCTTTTTCTCACTTTTTTCTACTTCTCAAACTTTTGTCATTATACAATCAACTAAACAGTTGCATATATAACATTAAGATGTTGAAAAATTGTGAATTTTTATTAATGATATTAAACAGATGTATTAGTATCTATTTAGAAAAATAACTGGAGCATAGGTTTTTCCTATATACTTTCCCTATTGCATTCTTACCAAGTCAATTTTCATGTTGGTTCTTTCTGGCTTCCAGAAAATATAATATTTTCTCATTGTTTCTAGATAATGTCAAATAGTTATGTTGCATGCTTTTATTATATATTCAAGAAAATATTAATTTTTGAGCTCATCAATTTTCTTTGTGGCTCTAGTTTTCCTTGGTTCAGCCTCTTAATCTAGAATCCATATTATCTATTTAAAATTGGAAATTAAGAGTTGAGATCAAATGCTTAAACAGTAGTGGCTTGGAATGTACCAGAAACAGAGACATAAGTAGAGTCCAGTCTGTGCTGATCACCAGCCTGGCAAAGAACCAGGATGCCCTAACCTTCCTAGTATCAAGGGCTCTTCTTGAGACATATCTACACTACTGAACCTAACAAAAACATCTGAAAATGTAAGTTCAATTCTCTACATGTATCTCTTCATATTACCTGTAAGTTTCCTTTTTTTGTTATCTAAAATCATTTTATTTTTGTCTTTTTCTGAGTTTTTCTTTGCATTATAGTTTGTGAATTACCAAAATACAACTTAACTTCCTTTTTAAAATATTAATAATATTTATGCAGTTTATTTTTAATCTGTTATGAAAGGCTTCACAAAAAGGAAAAAATAAAGACTATAATTCTATGTACATCTATATAAACTTGTTGTGCTATTGGGTTGTAGACCTACCAGACTGCAAGCCAGTTTATTAAAATACTGTACTTTTCCCTTTAAAAGCTATTTTTTGTGACTTTACAAGGTGTAAATTTACAAAATATGTGACAACATTTTTTCCTTTTTTGGGGGGGCGGGGCAGGTACAGTTACATCCTATACAGGCATTTTATGCTTCACCAGAAATCCAATTGGATAGGTCTCCACTCAGGGTTGAATATAATTTATAATTCACCACTCCCACCCCCTAAATATACACAAGAAGCTTAAAAATTTACAAATGGATGAAGAAAGTCAATAAATAGCTTTGCTTTAAAAAATCAAAGATTCATAGTTGAATTGTGTTTTGATAATTCACAAAGAAAACCCATTCTTTAAACATGGTTGAATCTTCTCCTTTCCCTTAGAACATTCCATTTAGCGGTCCTCCGATAGGCCCTAGATCTAGGCTGTTTTTCGAATAATATTTTTCCAACTTGGCCAGTATGTGCTTCCCACATGTATATTTTCAAAGAGTAGTAATGTGAGGTCGAATCTTATGGATGTAAGTTTCCTTTTCAAAGGGTTGCTTCTGATTTAGCAGTTCTTCTAAATGCCTAGTCTGCTAATGACACTCATCTTCCCTATGCTCATTTTAAAGGTATCTGTGTATTTGTGTGGATGTGAGTGTGTGAATCGGTGAGCATACATGTCAGTGTATATATGTGTGTGCCTGTTAGTATGTGTGTGTGTGTGTGTGTGTGTGTGTGTGTGTGTGCATATGTGTTAATGTGTTTCTAATGACTATGCTCAGTCATCCTAATACACTCTCTTCTCCCCCCGTTTTTCTCTCATGCTAATTTCTCTGGTTTTCCTTCTTTCAAGTAACCTTAAGACATAACAAAGTGAAATCATAAGATTAATTTATTTCTTTGGACCAATTTCTACTTCACATTCCAATTAATTTTACATTTTTGATCTTTTAGTTTTCATTCAAATATATATGTCAAAATTCTCCAAATTAGCCAAGTAGTAGTGCACACCTTTAATTGAGAACTTTTTGGTTTATCCAACAAGTTTCAGGACAGCCAATGCTATACAAAGAGATCCTGTATTCAAAAATAAAAATGTTTCAAGTTAATTGAATTCGTAATACTTGAGTTTGTTTGATGGGTAATCTTTTTATCTTAATGCAGGTTACTTTCTCCATTCTCACACCTATGCATTTCATTCTGTTGTTCCTGAATCAGAACCATAACTTAATTATAATATATTCTCAGATTTACTTTTCATATAAATGGTTTATCATTACAGGTGGCATGATTATTTCCTGTGATTAAAAACTGCATATGTAAATATTACAAAGCAGAAACTATGTACAGTAGTTTGATATAATATTGACATCACACATAAGAATTTATTATGTAGGGATATCACAATTATAGAAAGCTTGTCATAGAATGTAAAACCTAGAGATCAATTTCTACCAATGCAAAGAGCAATAACAACAGAAAAAATAAAAATAAATGAAAGCTCAGTAATATTACAGAAAATACAACATATAAATGTGTGATTAGGTGTTGGGGAGATGATTGAGAGTATAAATTGTATACAGCTCAAGCATGAGGATGGAATTTTGCATCCACAAACTCCATGGAAAAGCTTGGCAGGTATGGCAGCCTCAGATAATCCCTGCACTTAGAGACAGAGGAAACTGGTTAGCTAAACCAGCCAGAAATGGTGAACTCTATGTTCGGTGAGAACCATCAAGGAAGGCATCCAAAGTCAATTTAAAGCTGTCCTATGCAAGTGTACATACACGAGTCCACATATATTTGATAATACAGACATATATGTATAATTGTAGTTGCTTTGTTGTTGTTTTTGTTTTGTTTTTTGTTCTTTTCTTACTTTTTTCTCTTTGGGAGGACCTTAGCTCTTTTGGGGGCCTGCCACCCAGCTCCTAAATAAATACACATGAAGGCTAATCCTTACTTATGAATGCCAGGCCTCAGCTTTGCTTGTTTCTAGCCAGCTTTTCTTAAATTATCCTGTCTACCTTATTACTTTGGGCCTTCAACTTTCTCTATTAATCTTTACTCCTTAATCTTTCTTTCAAGGCTTCTCCTTCTATTTATTCTCTCTGCCTGCCAGCCCTGACTATCCTTTCTCCTGCCTTGCTATTAGACATTCTGCTCTTTATTAGACCAATAAGGTATTTAGACAAGCAAAGCAACACAGCTTTATAGAGTTAAACAAATGAAACATGTTTGCCTCATAAAAATAAATGTAGCACATCATAAAGAATATTCTACAACATATAATACACATACATAAACACATATTCACACTGTATAATTATATGTGCACAATTATTTTTCTGGTGTGTTGTAAAGTATTGGCTGGCTGGGATAAAATATCAGGTGTAATATTATTGACCAGGAACCTGCACAAAGGCATAAATTACATAGAGATATATTTGCTCTAATTTATTTCTTTGTTTCATGAGTAGAGTTATAGTCAAGGATATTCAAAATGGCAGGAAGATTCAAGTTAGGAGCAGCAGGCGGTCATTTAGACTCACTTGGCCTAGTGTTGCATATTATTCTAAATTTTTTTGTTACCATTTTCTTAATATTGAAGGTAAATTTTTTTGTCTTTTATTTTTGTTCTTTTCAAGACAGGGTTTCTCTGTGTAGTCCTGGCTATCCTGGAACTCACTCTAGAGACTCTAGAGACTCTAAAGACCAGGCTGTCCTTGAACTCATAGATGCACCTGTTTCTGCCTCCTGACTGCTGGGATTTAAGGCATAGGCCTCCACCCCTGGCTGAGTGTTAGCATGAAAATGTATGGCCTGGGGAGATGACTCAGTGGTTAAAAATAAATGCTGTTTCTGTAGAAGCCCAGAGCTTACTTCACAGAATTCATGTTTGGCTGCTCATAATTTCATGAACTCTATCTATTTTAGCCTATGTTTTATTGCTGTGAAAAGACACTATGGCCAAGGCAACTATTATAAGAGAAAATATTTACCTAGGGATTGCTTATAGTTTCAGAGGTTTTGCTTATAGTCCTGAGGCCTACTGCTCAGTGGTCTATTGTATATTCAAACCATAATGATGAATATGGGGAAATTAATAACAACAAAATTTTATGTTTCTGAACTTTATTGTGTTATAATGTAAAAAAATTTTAAAAATTCACATTTACAACTAGAGATATAGATCAGTAAAGAGGATGTGCCTAGCATGAACAATGCACACTGTGAAATATACTTTACATTTTGCTTTATCTTATATATACAGAGAGAAAGACTAGATCTCATGTATCCAGAGCTGACCTGGAGCATAATATGTAGCTCAGGAAGGTAGAGTCCAGGAATACACTACCATACCCAGTTTCTGTGGTGTTGGGGATTAAACCTCAGGCTTTGTGTATAATAGACAAGCATTCAATGAACTGAATCACACTCAGCTCCACTATGCTATTTTGATAAATAATCATATAATCCAATGATTATTACAATCAATGAAATAAACATATCCATCACCTCACAGGGTTCCTTTTTTCCTGTTTATCTGTTGATAACAATTTAACTCTCTGTGTTAGCACAGTCTGAGTATTTAATAATCTTATTTATTATAGTTACTCTGGCACCTCTTCCTTCTATACAATTCACTTTCTGCCCTGGGTCAATAGCTCGCAATCTCTTCCACCTCCAGGATCTTGGTTTCAATCACTTTCTTCTCTTCCTATACTGCAGCTCTGTCAGGTTGTGTAGCAGAGTGAACCATGCAGTACTTATCTTACCATTCCATCTTATTTCTTTTAGGGTATCTGCCTATTTCATCCATGGCATTTCAGATAACAGTGTTTCTTATGAGAGGAAAGATGCTCCGTGTGTGTGTGTGTGTGTGTGTGTGTGTGTGTGTGTGTGTGTGTGTGTGTGTGTGTGTGTGTGTGTGTGTCTGTGTGTGTGTGTGTCTGTGTGTGTGTGTGTGTCTGTGTGTGTGTGTGTCTGTGTGTGTGTGTGTGTGTGTGTGTGTACCATAGTCTTCATCTGTTCCTCTATCAATGTTTAGGCAGATTGCATATCTTGGCTAGTTATAGAAAAGAGTGTTACAGTGAAAAGGAGACTGAGATTACATCTTGACATTTCATTTCCATTAACTCTATGCTCAGAAAAGTAATCTTTCTGGCACATAGTAGTACAATTTTTAACTTTTTGGAGAATCCACATACTATTGTCCTTCATGGGTGTGCTAATTTAATTTCCAATTAGTAGTGTGTGATTTTTTTCCACTTCATATTTTTACCAATGTATGTTAGTGTTTGCTCTTCTGTAGTGTGTGTGTGATTCATACGTATATATGTGTTTTTGAAAGTGTATGTGAATGCATGTGGAGGAGGCTAACATCAGATGTCTTCTTCCATCACTCTCCACCTTGATTCTGAGATTAGAGTTTTCACTGAACCCCATCTTGCCACCCTGGTTGTCATGGCTTCCCAGCAAACTTCTTGGATGCTCCTGTCTCTGTTTCCCCAGATCTAGGGAAACAGATAAATGCTAATTTATGTGTGGGCTCTGCAGATCTGAATTCAGAGTCTCATGCTTTGAAGGCAAGCACCTTACTCATGGAGTCATCTCCCAAGATCCCCGGCTTGTCCTTTTGAAAGTATGCATTCTTATTCATATGATGCAATGGGTTTACATTCTCTGATGATTCTTAATACTGAATATTTTCTCATATAACTGTTATTCATTTGTATGCCTTTTGTAAAGAATTGTCTATTAATACCTTTGCATATTTTAGTTATTTCCTTCTTGTCTTTAAATTGATTGCCATATATAGTCATATATACAACTACACACACACACACACACACACACATATATATGTATATACGTATATACATATGTATATACATATATATATATATATATATATATATATATATATATCACATGCCTAGTTTGAAAATTATTTATTTCATTTTACATGCCTCCTCTTCAGTGAAACTGTTGAATTTGCTGTGAGGAAAACATTCAGTTTAATACAAATATTTTAGTGGTTTTTTTTAAATGTCTGTGTATATTTTAAGAGTAATTCAAGGGGCTAGAGAGATGGCACAACAGTGAAAAGGACTCAGTTTTGGTTCAGTACCTACATCAGGTTGCTCAACTGCCTATAACTCAAGCACAGGACATCTGATGCCCTCTACTGCCTTCTGTGTGCATTGCATGCATATGTGTATACACACATGGACACATACACATAATGAAAAATAGAACAGCTCTTTTAAAGAAAAACAGATGTTGGTCTTCAGCATGGTGCTACTGTTGAATGGTGTAACCTTCAGAAAGTGGGGCCTGCTAAGAAGTCTGCAGGTCATTGGAGCATGCTGATAGCCAGGGTTTTGTGAACTTGGTCTTCTTTCTCCATGCTGACATGAAGCTTAATTCTTACTTTCCCACATACCCCTTTCCATAATACACTGTTTCACCTCAGGCCCCAAGCCCACAGGGCTAAACAACTAATGAGAGATACTGCCATGAACCAGAATGGCCTTTTTCTCTTTAGAAGCTGAGACTCTTTAGTATTTGTTCTTCTGACGGAAAGCTGAGTAGCCAAATCCTGACAGGTATCCTCCACATTGCTCGGTTACTTCCTCGCTGAAATCAGTTTGATTCTCAATAACCACAGCAGATTGCAAAGACAAATGGAAGTGCACAGTGCCTTTGTTTGTTAAAGTAGAGTAGCTCAGGATCTCTCAGTTTGCTGCAGTTGGAAAAGATTATGGGTTTTGACATTAGGAATTCCAGTTGTTTTCATAATGACATGCTGATAAACTTAGTCATTTTTAAATGGGGTAGTGGGGGGCAGTTGGCTATTGGTAAAAGCACTTGCCTCTATGCCTCAAACCTGACTACTATTCCCAAGACCCATGTAATGGAAGGAGAGAGCTGACTCCTGAAAGTGTCCTCTGACCCCCATTTGTTCACCATGACATTCACATGCTTGCCTTTATGCACACATATACACACAGTGTGTCTTATTTGAGTAAATAAGTCAAAGTTTAATAAAATTTAAAATAAAAGATAGTGCATATGTTTATGAAGCACCAAATTTCAGAAAGATTGATTTGAAATTAACCAGGAATGTCAGATTTTCATTACTGTAGTATGTTAGGTTAAAATGTGTGTACTCTAAAATAAACAGAATCAATCCTACAGGTTCATGAAAGTATAATGAGAAACATATGATGTAGTGATAGCATTTCACGCAGATGTGACATTGTGCACCTCTTTGTGTTGTGGAACTTGCTTGTCAGCTATGCAAATGCCAGCCATTATTTCTTGACTTCCTCTGATCCCTAGATAATACAAAGAATCAGATTCTCTATTTCACTTGTTTAAATCATTATGTTATATATTTTAGAGGAAACCTAAAAGAACTAAAGGCTATTACCACATTTAGTCAATTTTCAGAATAAATCCATGTAGAGAATTATTAAGCAGAACTTCAAGCTTACTTCTTACAAATGTGATAGATTATCCATCACCATGTCAAGCCACATAAGCTAATTCACATAGGATAGGTAACAACAACAACACAACAAACTATGTTTTTTCCCCAAGTTTAAATGATGGGGGTAAGTTATTAATTATTGGACACATTTATTAGCACAATAATCACTAGTTTCCATAGAACTGGCCATCTGGTAGTTTAAAAGTTGTGATGATAGGAAAAAAAATTAGCCATTATTTACAGCACTTGAGTTATTTTAGTCTAAGAATAATGACTATAAAATAAACATAGACAAACTAATTTGCTAATCAAATGTTAAGAATTGTGGGTTTCTACTGATTAGTTCTCTTTGCCTTCCTGGGTTCTAAACAAAAGCCAAATAAATACACTGTATAACTTAGAGCTTTCCTAAATTGTCACTGAACTTAAGCCTTTAATAAAAATGTTTATTTGGCTTCAGTCATAAAATTCGTAGATAGTCACAAGGAATTCTGCCACATCAATGCCTACAATCTTTTTAAGTATTTTGAAAATTAATATTTATGAAAGACTAAAGGTTACTTTTCCAAATTTGCAATTAAATGTCTATTTTATTCATAAATAGAAAATTATTAGTGAATCAATATTTATGCCATTGTCTGCTTACCAGTTTAATTCTGCCTTAGTTACTTGTAAATGGTCTTGCTTGTCAAAGAGTCAGCACATAAGATTCTTTCTTTCACTACTTTTGAAATAATCTTTCCTCTGCCTAACTTTCCCATGTTGTTCATCCTGAAGAAAGAATGTTTTCTTATCCTGTGTTCTATACATGTTGTCCTTTGCTTTCTCCTTTCTCCTCATCCTTCCTTGATTTATTGCTAAATAGTGAGCTGACATGAACCAGTATATTGAGCAGCAAAGGGGCTGAGGCAGATGCCAGGGAAGGAAGACAACACTGTCTCTGTCTCTGTCTCTGTTTCCTCTTTCTCATGTGTGTGTGGGGGGGTGTGGGGGTGTGAGGGGGGTGTCTGTGTGGGGGTGTGTCTGTGTGTCTGTGACTACTAAAGGTTTACCTCAGGACTTTGATTCTCAGTAGTCACCAACCTTCTTTTGACTCAGAGTCTCATACTTTCCTGGAACTTACCAAGTATCCCAGGCTGGCTGACTGGTGAGCCCCAGTGATCCTCTTATCTCTACGTTCCCAGTGCTAGAAGTCTAAGCTCATGTTACCACATCCTGCTTTTTCACATGAGTAGCTGTGAATCAAACTCAGGTCCATGTGCTTATAGAATTCACTTTATTGGCAGAGCCATAGTCCCAACCTGAGAGGCAGCTGTCTGCTTGAGGTTGAAGCTCAACACCTTCAGCATATGAGGCTGACCTGCTCACTGTTCTGCTGAGATGGCACCTAGGAACAGGTTCTTTTCGTTGAAGGATTACGTAAAAATATCATTCAGAAGTGGAGGGCCATTCTCTGCTCTGTAGTCTAGGAACCTTCCAGAAGGCCCCACTTCATTTTTTTGTCACATAAGCAGAAGATAGGTTCTACAAATTGCTCCATGCCGTTATCAGTGTTACTGAGGCAGGGCTTGAGAGAAGAACTTCGAAGGAAAACAACCAAGAAAGATGGCCTACTCCTGCAAATGAGGAAATTGAGGCCAGAGTTGAGATAACTACCCTATTTCTGGGAAGGACATGGAAGATAGAATGAATACAAAAAAAAAGGAGACATGATGGAATTCAGCAAGGGGCTAAAGAAAGGCTAGAAATGAGCCATGAATTGGAAGTGAACAAAAGCACACTGATGCCCTCTTTTCCCACTGTTTCTTTAAAAGCACATACATCACCAATGGGTATCTCAGCCACAGGCCGACCGAAGAGGGTGACAATCAGAATAAGCTAAGCAGACAAGCAGCAGTGCTACAGGGAACAGTTCTAGAAACTGGTTTTATGATTTTGCATAGATATGTCTTTTCTCTTAAAAGAAACAATCTTGGCTTATATTTTATTCATAGAAGCCATTCTTTACTCTGCTGCCTTGAGTGATTTGGGCTGTTCGTGGATTGGATGAGAGTGTCGTAGCTTTAAATTCACCTGTGCCCTTGAAGCAGCAGCATGGAGTGCAGCCAGTATTTCCACACTTAGCCTGCTAGCCTGCCTTTCTGTTCTGAGTCTCCTCATAAAACCGTGTTCTGCCGTTACTGTTGAGTTAAAACTGTTTGAATGTAGACATACATCACCGACCAAATTATGCAGTTAGTTCAAGAACAACAGAAGCAAAAGGCATCTCTGCATGAAGATTATTTGAAGAGTAACATTCCCAGTTTGCCCTGATGAGGAGGCAGAGTGCAGGGATTTTATTAGTGACAAATAAGCATAAATATACTAAACAGGAAGTCATATCATAGCTTTTCTTTCAGATCCAATAATAGTAAGTGTGGTTTTTCTGATTCTCTCCTCTGTTGATGGTTATTGTCTGTCCTATTTACTATTCTTTTGTAGAGAGAATTTCAATACATAAGGGTAGATTCACAGGGAGGATGTTAACTCTTTTACAAAGTTATCTTCACACTGGAGTCAATTTTTACCTCTGTAGTCACACCTTAATTAAACACAGCCAATCATCAGAGAATCTTCTCTTTCACCAGGTGGCAATCAGCACAGACATGTTTAGCTAGTCAAAGTACAAAAATTAATGACTATGACTTCTCAGCACTAAATGGGAGACCTATATCACAACTCTTGCCTCCAAGACTCAGGGAACACACATGAACACACACACACACACACACACACACACACACACACACACACACACACACACACACACAACTCAGCCACTGTCCTGAGATTCAGCACACAGGAAGTGCCCAATGCACATGAACTTCATCCTTGGTTGCTGATGACTTGTCACTTGCCTGCTATGGAGCACAGGCCAATGAGAGTGATGCAGGCAAAGACTAGACCCCTTTGAAACTTTGACAATGGTCCCTACAGCCAAAGGACACCATTGCTATTTTGCAGTTTTCATGGAAGCAAATGTGTTCATTAAACTCTCCTCCCATAATTTTTTATTTAGTAAATTATGTCTAACTTAAAACAATTATCTTTGGCACTGCAGCGACAGGTTTATGACTAAAATGTTTCTCATGAACTCCTAACAACCTGAGTTTAATACTTAGAACACACATTAGAACAGGACAAAACAGTGCCTGTGTCTGAAACCATACTGCTTGCTGGGCAATGGGAGGAAGAAGCAGAAGGGTCCTTTGGAGCCCATAAGGCACAACCAGCTCACTACAGGAGAGACCTTGTCTCAAACAAGGTGGTGGGCAGTACAAATGCCTATGATTGTCCCCTAACCTCTTTACACAGACCATGGCATATGTGTATACACACACACACACACACACACACACACACACACACACACACACACACACACACACACATACATGTAAACACACACACATACACAAATACACACACACACACACAGAGAGAGAGAGAGAGAGAGAGAGAGAGATACAAGGGGGAGAGAGTTTTAAGGGCTCCAAGACTGTCCCCAAGGTTCTGCTGTCATTGTAACTAAAACAAAGGAAAAGAGAAAAAAGAAAACCACATCCTTAAAATTGTTTTCCAGAATTTAGCGTGTCTGTGGCAAGGTGACAATCTAATGCAATGGTGGGATTCTGAGACTATGAACCTGAGGAAAACTAGGAAGCTTCCAAAGATCATAGAGATTACTTTATTTTTTTCATATATATATATATATATATATATATATAATATATATAATAGAGAGAGAGAGAGAGAGAGAGAGAGAGAGAATGTGCACATGGGTGAAGTTGCCTGTGAAGACAAGAAGAGGGTGTCAGATCCTCTGCAGCTGGTTGTTAGACACGACACAACTGAGTGTGATAAAAAGAACTATCTCTATAGCCCTGAGTTTACCTTTTAGAAAAAAAGTTTTAATCAAGCAACCTACAATTCACCATATAATGAGTTAATGGATATTGCTCAATAACAAAGATGATGGTACCAAAGACTAAAGTAGGGTGGTAGAGATGGAAAATTATAACATTATGTGAAGTATTTAGGATGGCCATGGCATTTGAATGCAGTGTGGTGTTGTGTATATTCTATATTAGAGGTAAAATCATCAGGTCTTGAACAAAGAGATTATGTATAATATATCTGACTTCAGCAATCAAATGGAAAATTAATCTTCTCAGCAAAATCCTTCTTGTGTATAGACATGTTTTGATTGTTATATTGTTTAGATGCCTTGGGATTATAAGAGCTAAAGTGTGAGGCTAAGTGCCTGAAGAAGTGACTGTCCCACAGATGACCGGTTTTATTTTAGATCCTTGGGAGATGGCTCAATCAGTAAGTCCTTCCCAAGCAAACATGGGGAACTGAATTTGACGCCCAAGAATACACATTTAAAAGGCAGGTGTGCAGGTGTGTACTTGTTATCTCAGTGCTGTGGAGCAAGAGTTGGGAGGATCTCTAGGGCTGACCAGGCAGTTAGGCTACAACAGTGAGTCTCTGACCACTAGAGAAGGTATCTGAGAGAAAGCCAAGGAGAGTGCAATCATAGTGGTGTTTACTTGGACCACCGCTGGCAGTTGGTGGGAAACAGACTTGTCATGAGTCCTCTGTCTTAGCAGTCATTGGAAATGAATGAAAGTAGAGTTGCTTTGCAAGAACTTCTTCTTGCTCACACTTGGCAGCTGCAAGCAGGAGCCAAAATCTCCAAATAGCTCTTTAATGAAAGACACAGTCAGTACAGAAGAGTCCCACAGAATCCCCAGGTTGAGTGAGTACTTTGGAGGATGCTTCACTGTGTTAGTTTAGGTTTAGTCCAGAGTCCTCAGATTTTAAACCTCTCAAGTATTATTAGCTATGATTTTTGCTAAAGTTATCTTTTTCAAAATTACTTTTGAAAATATGTTTGCCAGTTGTTGTTTGTGAACTGACGTTTAGTTAGTGTTTGTAAATCATTCCTGAACCTTTTATAACCTTACAACTTTGAAACCATCTGAGGCCACTGAGTTTCCTTCATCTAATGGCTGGGATGAAGTGAAGGTAATGGGGCTGTTTTCCTATCTTAGGAAATCCTTCCTACCCCACAATGAGGTAAACAAAACCTGTTGTCATAATTCTGTTTCTATATTACCTTCAGTAGAGTTAATCAACCCTTATTACTCAGAGTCCCTAAGTTGATATGAAACTCTAACAAGTAAAATTGTCTCTACAATTTTCTGTTTGTGGGTGTGTATGTGCATGTAATGTGTGTGTGTGTGTGTGTGTGTGTGTGTGTGTGTGTGTGTGTGTGTTTATGCACCTGTGAAGGCCAAATGATAACCTTTGGTGTTTTTACTCATATATTGTCCACCTTTCCTTTTTTGTAAAGACAGAGTTTCACATTACACTATAAAACAAGTAGCTTATTCTTGGAGGCAGGTAGGCAGGTGAGTAGGTAAGCCCCTCACTGATCTACCTGTCTCCACCTCGCAGCACTGGGATTACATGTGTTTACCAACAGTCCAGGCTGTTTTATGTAGGTTCTGGCGATTTCACTCAAGTCATCATGCATTCAAGGAAAATACTTTATTGTACATGCCTTCTCTCCAGTCCTTATTCTCTTTTTGCTCTGTGTTGAAAGAGATCCATCTAATTCAATCTGACATCTACAGACTACTCCACTCACAGCTTTGCCAGTAAACATTCTTCCCTGTTTCTGCTGATACAAATTTGGTCATTCTGTTTACTTTTATAAATATGGGAGAACATCACCACCCTTTTACATGCCTTGTGGAGCTTACATATGTGGAGGTTAGAGACGTGGGTTATAAACCTGCTCGTGTTTACTATTCCTGTAGTGGTTTTATAAATGTATACTCCCAATGGCTGTGGATAAGAGTCTTGTATTTCTGTTCCTTTTTCTTTCCTTTTCTCTCCCCAACACCTGCACTTTCATTTTTGTGTGTGTTTGCTCAACATTTGTTCTAAGACCTTCACAGATAAGTCCTTGTTACCAGGTGTCATTATTCTACAATATACCAGCAACTTCTTTTTATGTGACCAATTTGTAAACTTTTAGTCACAATGAGTGAACCAGCTATGGTATGAGAAATGGCCATTCAATTCTAACATCTAACTCTGCAATCAAAATTGCATGAATGCAACCATTCATGTACTTCATCTCCTATGTGCTAGAGAATGGCTCTGGGTCAATAATAACAATAACATGGGTGTGCCATTACTTATGAGAACATATGAGATTCACTATGAACTTCACAGAGCACAGTTATACTCTTTGCTTGACTTGAAGGTTCATGTTGACTGTCAACTTGACAGGCACTGAAACTACTTTGGGAGATGAATCTGTAAGCCTGTCTGGGAGAGACTATCTAGAGTAGGTTAATGGAGGTAGCAAAACATATCCTAACTGTGTGTGGCTTGAATCCACCAGCTGGGCTCCCAGACTGCCTTAAAAGACAGAGGGAACTTAGCATCAGCTTTCATCAGCTTCCTGTCTCCAAATGCCATATGGCCAGCCTGCTACCATGATTCCCCTGCAATGGTGAACTGAACCTTCAGACTTTAAACCAAAGTCAACCTGGCATCTGTAAGGTGGCTTCTGGCCAGGTGTTGTTATCATGGCGAGTAGAAAGCTAACTGTTACACTAGGGTTAAATGCATAGCATTCAACAGCACTGAAAAAGTAGGAAGTAGGTCAAATAGTCAAAAAGACATCAGCTCGCAGCTTTAATTCTTCTTGACCTCAAGTCATTTTACAGGAAAAGAGAAGTGCTGACAAGCTTGTCTAATCACCTGATCTAAAATGTGTGCCTTCCCCCCACCCCAAATTATGAGGCAGATACAAGCGAAAAATCCTGACCAAGTTACACAGCAGCGTCTGACCTTGAACTTTTCCTTTTCATTTTTAAAGCCACACTTTATGTAAAGCAATACAAGTTACATACCAAATAATGATAAAATAGAATGTCCTACTAGGCTTTTAGGTAGAAGTAAAGGGGGAAAAATTCAGGTTGCAAAATCTCTTCCCTGAACATTTCTTTTTTTCTTTAAGTCGCTCCTGCTAGATGGTTTCTTGATGATAGGAATCCTAAGACCCTTCAATTCTTATCTGTTGTTTTAGGAAGTTACTCCTCCATGCTACCCTGTCTGGTACAAAGAACCAGAACACAGTGGCTTGATTCCCTGCCTATCATCAACAATGCAACCTTTGTTAGCCCCTTTTCCCATTGCTATGACCAAGTAACTTACAAAAAGAAACTTGAGGAAATGCTCTCCTGGCTTACCTTTTGAGAGTATTTTCTCTATTGTGGCAGAGAAGAGGTGACACTGGTAGGCACAGGAGCTGGCTGCTCCTGTCACATCAGCAATCAGGAAGCAGAGAGTACATCGGAAGAGGGGTCTGGGTAAAAAGCCTCCATGCCTGCCTCCAATGACACAGGATTTCCAGAGGATTCCACACCCTAAAATTTCCACAAGTTTCCAAAGCAGTGCCACAATCTGGAAAACAAGTGTTCAAACATATGAGACTGTGGGAAACATTCCTCATTCAAACCACAAGGCTGCACAGGTCAGTTTTGTGGATATTTTATTTTTCAGGCTTCTTAGAAAATTGCCATTTGTTAGAGGAACCTCCTTAAACAAGAGTAAAAGCATTGTAGAGGTTTTTAAATTTATTTCTTGAGAATTTCACACATATTCATATCCTCCCATTTCCTCCTTCCAACAAATTACTCTCCCAATTTCATGTCCTTTTATTAAAAATAACATATTAGGTCCACTTAGCACTGCTCATTTGTCCACAGGTATGGGTCTACTTTCTAGAAACGGAGCGACTTATCAGTGGTCCTACCAAAAGAAGAACCATTTTCCTTCTCTTGTCAGCCATAAACTGCTAAGAGCTCCTGAACTAGAGTTGGGGCCTCCTGAGCCCCTCCCACACCCAGGTTGGAATTTTGGGATGTGTTGGGTTTCCTTGAAAAACTTTACCAGCCTCCCTTACATAAAGGAACAGAATTGTGATTTTTTTAAAAAAGCAAACCAAAAGACAAAATACATAAAGGTATCTGTTTTAATGTATATTAAGTAGTGTTAAATTATAATGAAACATTTAGGAAAATATATGTGACATTCAAATGAACACCAAATGACTTCACTTTATGCTAGTCAATATTAAATTAACTCATTAAATTACATGAAAATGTTAAACAGTCCTGAAATAAGCAATAAAAGAAAATTATGCTATAATCTTACCAGCACATCGTGGTTAGAAATTCATTCTTAAAGAAAAAAGATTTAGGCAAATATTGTAAAAGCTGCTTTAAACTCAATTATTTTTAAAAGAATTAGAGGGAAATACAGTCACTCCAGTGGTTTCATTGGGCGTTTTAAATTAATGAGCAAGGGCAATCCACTAAAGTGTAGGCAGGCATAAACAAATTGCTTTTTTTTCTATTACACAATGCTTATTAAAGTTTACCTAAGCAGAACACCAAATGTTCAACATATCAGATCAGTGGATGGTAACTTTTGACTTATATTTAAAACATTGTATTGCTAATATAACTATAAGGATCTAATAGCCAATTAACATCCAGATGTGTAATATACATGTTTGATTATTAACTTGAATCAATTAAATAGGTATTTAAATTATTTAAAAATGTAGGCTTGGTTAAAAAATTCCTTTGTTTTCTATACCCACTCCCATTATTTCCATTCTTTCATTCAAGAAAAAAGTTATGTTTAACTATTGTAATAGCTGAAATTACACAGGTGATCAGTTAAGTTGCCCAAAGAATAAAACCATTATCATTGTACAAAAATATTTTAGTTTTTGTCTGTGTTTCTAACCATGTTCAAGAGATGTTTATGAGTTACTTTACTAATGGGTAATTTTTATTTAGATTGATTCTCTGATCAAATTAATGATATCCAGACTTTTTTAGCAAACAATGTAAATTAGTAATAATATATATATATTATAATATATATTCTATTCATTGAATATTTACAAAGGCAAACAAAGGCATAATGTCTGATGGACTGTGCTTGAGAATACCAGGAAATTGTTCTATCAAACCATAGATTGTGTATCCTGTATTAGGAGACACTGCTTGCTGCTAGAAGGATCATGTGGATGGAGTCTTAAAACACTAGCACTTTTCAGTTCAATAAGTTGTAGTTTGTCAGAAAGGATAGCTCAGATAGACACACATACCAGCAGACAGTAGCTACAGTGTACTCAGGAAACCATAATCTCCCATGAAATCTGTGAGGTGAGCATAGATAGTGTGATTGTTTGAATACTGGATCCCTTGTTTAGAAAGGATTGAGGGCATGGTTTTATTAAGGAAGGTATGTCACTGGGGATGAGCTTTGAGGTTTAAAAAGCCTGCTCCTTTCCCAGTTAGCATTCTCTTATGCCCCTAGATCTAATGTGAGTGCTAAACTATTGCTTGAGTGCCATGGCTACCTGCTGCCATGCTCTCAGTCTCAATGATCATAGATTAATCCTCTGAAACAGTAAACTCCCAGTAAACTCTCTATAATTCGCTTTGGTTGGGATGTTTTATACAACTGTAGACAAGTAACTTAGACAAAACTTGCCCCCAGGATATAGGCTATTGCTGTGACAGACCTACCCAGGTTGGTTTTTCAAGGCATGTGGATGACTTTGGAACTTGGGACTAAGTGAAACAAAAAGAAACACAAAAAATACAAAATGAAGAGCCTGCAGAGAAAATAAAAAGGCACCAAGAAAGTCAATGACTGAACCAAGCTTGAGCCAAGGAGATAAGGAGAAGCTTGATATGAAATGGAATAAAGGGAAAGAGCTCACTTTGCTAATCCCACAGTTTGTGAAGGAGAAAAAGTCTAAGGAATATTCTGGCCCAAAAAGCAAAAACAAATCAATATTTATGCAAACGTAGTTTAAGGAGATGGCTTTGCTCCATCCCAAGAAGGAAGCCAAACTTTAGAATCTTGAAGGATACAGAAGTATTCCTAATTGTAGAAACTTTCTCATCAGTTAAGGAAATCCACTGAGGCCAGGCATGTGGCAGGGGAGGGCCCCTGCAGGAATGTCTTGAGAGGCCTTTGCTTGATGCTGTGAAAATGAAGACCAGATTATATTGGATGCCCCAGGATGTTGAAGATATCACAGCCACAGAGAGCTGTGTAAGGGAGTTGAAGCAGACCAAGGAAGAGAAGTGTGTTAACATAAACAAAGCTGGAAGGATGGAGCCATCTAAGTGCTTTGGCACCAGCCATGAGGCTGTAAGATTTGGAATTTGCCTTGTTAGCTTTCAGTGTTGTTTTGGTCTCCTTATACTCCCAGTCCTCCCTTTTGGAACAGTAATTCATATACTGTGCTATTGTTGGAAGTGTGAAATTTGCTTTTTAATTTTACTGGGCATTGCATTTAAGAGATTGCCTTGAGTATCAGGAGAGATCTTGGATTTTTAAATAATTTTGAGACTATAAAAGACTATGGGGCTTTTAAGTTGGACTAAATGCATTTGGCATGCTGGTATGGCTACAAGTCTATGGGATTAGGGAAGGGAAGGTGGTGGTTTGAATGCAAATAGCTCCCACTGGTTATTTGTTTAAATACATGGGCTCCAGTTGGTAGAACTGTTTGGGAAGGATCAGTGGGTGCAGCATTATTGGAGGAGGTGTGTTACTGGGGATTGGCTTGAGATTTCAAAAGCCAATGCCATTATCAATTAGCTCTCTCTGTCTTTTGCTTGTGGATCAAGATGTGAGCTCTCAGCTACATCTTCAGTTCCATGCCCACCTGCCTTGAACCTGCTGCCATGCTCTGCACCATGATGGGCATAAACTCAAACCCTCTGAAACTTTAAGCCCTAAATAAACTCTTTCTTTCCTTGTTGCCTTAGCCATGGTGCCTTATAACAATAGAAAAGTGATTCAGACAGATGTGGTGAGGTAAAAGTGGCCGCAGAACCATTAGAATGTAGAGACTTCACATCTTCTTGAGGGATCTGGGTTTGACCAAAGCTCATTTTAGAGACATAAAATTTGTTAATATTTTCGGTACTTAAATCTTAATTTCTTTTCCGGTTGCTATCATAAGATGCCCCCACCAACACCCCCCCAAGGAAAAGCAAGCTAAAGGAGAATGGATTTACTTTGGCTCAGAATTCACAATATGGTTTTCCTAATGGGGAAGCCAGGGCAACAGGAGCATACAGCAGCTGGACATATATCCACAGTCATGGAGAAGAGAAAAATAAATGCTATACTTTGCTAGCTTTTTCCTTTTATTCATTTCATCAACCTAAGCAATGGAGTGATGCTCTTAGGGTTTCCATTGCTATGAAGAGACACTGTGACCACAGCAACTCTTACGAAGGAAAATTTAAAATTGAGGTGACAGCTTACAATTGAGAGATTCGGTCCATTATCATTATGGCAAGGGTACAGGCAGACATGTTGCTGGATAAATCTTGGTCAGAAGGCATCAGGAAGTGCACCGTGACACTGAACAGGGTTTTTACATATATGAAACCTCAAAGTCCACCTCTACAGTGACACACTTCCTTCAACAACACTGTACTTACTCCAACAAGGCCACACCTCCTAATAGGTTCCACTCCCTATAGGCTTATTACACCAATTACTGTCAAACTGCCATAGGTGATGCCCACTTTTCGGTCTTCCCACCTCAGTTAATCTAAGAAATATAATCCTCTTAGGGCATGCTTAGAGACTAATTTTTCACGAGTGTTCTTGGAAGCTTGCCTGACAAATGATTGCAAATCTTGTCTGGTTGACAATAAATCCCATCAGAAATTAGGATGAGCAGATGAACACAAGAGTACACTCTCTGATAATTGTATAGGCTTTATAAAGGGAACCATCAGTGACATTGTTCATTCCTGGATACGGGTCTCACATATGTTAAACTGCAATAACAAAAGAAATTATGTGAGACTTTTTTAGGAGTGGGGATTTCTTTGTTTATTCTTCTTGGGCTTCCAAGCAAAGCAAATGGTTAGAGATGGAAGTCTCTTAACGCTAAAAGTCTGAAAATGATGGCTGCAGCATATATCCCACTATTTGACTACACAAGTAACATTTTCCTGGAACCCAGACACACTCTTGTCCCACCAATTGTCTGTGGCTGTCTCTATGCAACAAAGGCAGAATATCCTGAGAGTCCAGATGGCACACAAAGCCTAAAATACTCACAGTCAGGCACCATACAGGGACAACAAAACCAACCTCTGACTTTAGACACCACACAGCTCACAACATGGAAGCTCCTCCACACACCTTTCCACTTTTGAGGTCTGCTTTTTGTTCTTTCTTACTTACCTGGAATCAGTTATCTTCTGTGCTAATGCATGTTTCAGGTATCCAATGAAAGTCTGTCCTTGGTACCTCATGCACAATTACTTGTCCAAAAGTGTCAATTCTATTCTTATAGTCATGGAACATCCTTGGGTTATGCTCATTCTTTTTAGAGCATTGTATTGGTGCTTCCTTTGTGGTCTATTTCCAATGTTGTTTAGGTTAATGAGTTAACTGTCAGTGTAGCTCATGTTCCTTTAAAAGCTAACTTTCCTTTTTGTTCACATCTGTCCTGTGAAGACATGTTTGCTCTTAAACTTTTGGCCTTTATTTTTCTTCTTGGGCAGATTCAATTTAATGCATTTAGTTGCACTGGCTTCTTATTAATCTTGTGTAGGATATATGGACTTCTTGATTCTAAGAACATTGCCACCTTTCAGATATAGAAAATTCTCAGACATTTCTCCGACTGTATAAAACATTGTTTTGATGAAAAGCAACTTAAGGGAGAAAGAGTTTATTGTAATTCACAATTCCAGGTTTTAATTCATCTATGTGGGGAAGTCACTGAAGCAGGAGCTTGAGACAGCTGCTCACATCATACCAGTCAGAAGCAAAACAAGAATGAATGTACGTTTAGTGTTCAGCTAGCCTGCTCTACTTTACACGGTTCAGGGCCCAAAAGCAGGCAGTGGCACCACCTTCCATAAGGCTGGGTCTTCCCACATCAATTAAGGTAATCAAAACAGTCTCTTACATATGTACTCACAGATTAATCTGATATAGGCAGTCCCTCATTGACACTCTTTTCCCACATGACCATGTGAAGTTGATGATTAAAACTATCAGAGCCACCATATAACTATTTTTTGTACCTGAGGCCTCTGATCACATTTCCTAAACTTATTTTAGTGACACCATAGTTACTAGCTTTTCTTGTTTGTATTCCTATATGAGTCATTTTTAACTGAAAAGTTAGATATGTCCTTTAAATACATAGTTGTAGCTACCAAGAATACCTTACCTAACTTGAGTTTATTATTAAGCACACTAGCACACTTATAATCTTAAATATTGTGGGTTTTTTTGGTTTTTTTCCTGCTTTCTTTCAATATATATATATATATATATATATATATGTTTGCTCATGTGTGTGCAGGTGCCCATGTGTTTACAAGTGCACATTCACATAAATACCATAGGATATCCTCAGGTGGTTGTTTCCCATCTCATTCCCTACTGTAAGACAGATTTTCTCACTGGCCTGGAAATCACCAAGAAGTCTGGTATGGCTGACCAATGACCCCAAGGACTCTCTACCTTCCTACAGCAGGGATTACAAACACAAGCCACAATAATAGGCTTTTTATGTGGAGTCCAGGGTTGAGAGCCATGTTCTCATGCTTGCAAGGAAATCACTTTACCCCCTGAATGTCTGCCCAGCTCTATTCCTCTATGTATTAGATGCAGTCTGTGTCCTTCTGTCTACGTGTACCTTCTATCCTGTCTGTACCTTCTATTGGGGTTCTATTCCCATTTCTGCCTTTCATTTATTTTTGCATGTTCTCATGAAATCTATCACATATTGTCCCTAGTAATCTTTGATGTGATGAATCCTTCTCTGAAAAAAAAAAGTGTTTTTAAAATTAATTGGCAACCATTTAAAAAAAAAACTAGAATGTTCTATGCTACATCAAACTCAGCACTTGATCCAGGCAATTCAATGACTTGACTAATTCTGCCCACACCCTTGACTCATAGCCTGGTGGTAACTCTTCAGGGGTTCAACTTACCAAGGAAATAGTCCTATTACATTTCATTCTTTTTTTTGTTTGCAGATTTTTTTATTTGAATTAGAAACAAGATTGTTTTACATGACAATCCCAATTGCCTTCTCCCTCCCCTCCTCTCCTACCACCTCCTCAACTAAAACCCTACCTATCACATATTCTTTCTGCTCCCCTGGGATGGTGAGGCCTTCCATAGGGTGTCATCAGAGTCTATTGTATCCTTTGGGATAGGGCTTAGGCCCACCCCAGTGTGTCTTGGCTCAGGGAGTATTCTTCCATGTGTAATGGACTCCCAAAGTCCACACCTAAGCTAGGGATAAGTACTGAACTACTACAAGAGGTCCTGTAGATTTCCAAGGTTTCCTCATTGAAACCCATGTTCCTGGGTTCTGGATCAGTCCCATGCTGCTATCCCAGCTATCAGTCTGGGGAGCAAGAGTTCCCTGATGTTCAGGTCAGCTATTTCTGTGGTTTTCAGCAGCCTGGTCTGGACCACTTGGCTCTTCACTTGTCCTTCTCTGCAACTGGATTCCAGTTCAGTTCAGTGATTAGTTGTGGGTGTCTGTTTCTACTTCCACCAGCTGCTAGATGAAGGCTATATAAGTCAGTCATCAATCTCATTATCAGGGGAGGGCATTTAAGGTAGCCTCTCCTCTGTTGCTTAGATTGTTAGCTGGTGTCATTTTTGTAGATCTCCAGACATTTCCCTAGTGCCTGATTTCTCTGGAAACCTAAAATGTCTCCCTCTATTATGGAATCTCTATTCTTGTTATCTTCTATTCTTCCCCCTACTCAACCTTTCTGCTTCCTCATGTCCTCTGTATCCCTCCTCTTCTCCCCTTCTCATTCTCCTAGCTCCCTCCCCTGCCCGCCCCATGCTCTCAATTTGCTCAGGAGATCTTGACCCTTTCCCCTTCTCCAGGGGACCATGTATGTCTCTCTTAGGGTCCTCCTTGTTTACAAGCTTCTCTGGCATTGTGGATTGTAGGCTGGTAATCCTTTAGTCTATGTCTAAAATCCACATATGAGTGAGTACATACCATTTTTGTCTTTTTGTGATTGGGTTACCTTGCTCAGAATGGTTTCTTCTAGTTCCATCCATTTTCCTGCAAATTTCAAGATTCCATCCCCCCCTCCCCCGCCGATGAGTAGTACTCCATTGTGTAAAGGTACCACATTTTCTCTATCCATTCTTTGGTTGAGGGGCACCTAGGCTGCTTCCAGTTTCTGGCTATTACAAATACAGTTGCTATGAACATTGTTGAACAGATGTTCTTATTGTATGAATCTACAAATCTTTCAAGGAAACAGTATACTTCGTTCTTTAAGGGAAATCTTACTTTGATATTTTTCCCCATTCTCAGAACACCCATACTAGGAAATCAAATACCTTCAGGGCAAAACTCAGATTTTGTGCTGCCAGAAATCCCCAGATTCATTATTCCTTTCCTCTATCTTGGTAATTGTCTACAGGAAGCTTCTTAATTGACATCACCAGAGGTAACTCAATGTAACTCTCATGTCAGAGAGAATAAGAGATTTTATTCTGAAGCCAAATGGACCATGGTGAGAACACAAGTTTAGTTTACCACAAATTTCATGTTTCAGTGTGGTAACAGTTTAGACAAAGCATCTGTAGTAAGAGAACAACGAAAGTCATAAAGAAAGGTACTTTTCAAATATATTGGTGGATACAATGGGTAGGGGGTTACACCAAGGCTAGGAAAGCTCTGATATAGTCCTTAGAGACCATCTGCCCCCAGTCTTAGCCTTTTGGATGTTTGGAAGCTAGGGCTATGTTCATAATTCCAAAAGATTGACATAATGGTTACCAAAATACTAGGTCCTGTATAGAAGAGAGATATAAATGGCTAGTAAGGGACTAAAGACACCACAAGGTAATTAGGCTCTGTACTTACAATGTTCTGATCTCCTACATCAGTGATGTTATAACCACAAGTCAGCCATATAGGAAAGAGGTTCAGGGGTGGGTGTGGCTCCTTTTAGGAATTTTCACTCATAATCTTAGTAATCAGGTCTTTTTCATACTAGGAAAAGAAGTCTTTTGAAAACATATTTCAAAGGTGAGGTATGTTATAAAATTAAGGCTTAAATAAACAAAAGCTCTCTGCTAAGGACAACGCTTGCTCTGCTATCCCGGTAGGTAGTGGGCTGGGGTAGGGAATCTCATCCTTCAGCCCTGCTATGAACTTAATAGTTAAGTGCAGACAAATTCTCTGACTATTTTCCTCCAGCCTAGAAAAGGCCACCAGGTAAGGCTGGTTTTACACCAAAAGGCTGGGCTGCAGCAGCAAACCAAACTGTTGAGAAATGTTCTAGTGGTGCAGTCTGTCCCAAAACAGACAACTCTATGACATTTTTCACAAAATACAGGATGCATGTCTCCAGCCCTTGATTCTGGCCTGTCTTATGTCTCACTCCATGGCTACAGTGCTTCACAAAATGTGGCCATCTATGTTCTCAGCAGAGACTGGTTGGGGAACCATTGGGTTCGTTTGTTCCTTTTTGCAAAGCTCACATAAACAGGAAAGACTGCTAGGGAACAGAATTAATGTGGAAAAAGAGACATTGCTTATCCTACAGTCACAGATCCAAGAGGGGTATCAATGTTCATCTACTGTGACCAACCAGGCCACCCAAGATTCAGGACACAAAAAACTAGTTGCTATTTGAAATCCCTATATCATGAGTGGTTTGATTTGCAAAGTTAATATGTGTAACTATACTACTTTATTTCAATAACCTTGTTAAAATTATAAATGCCCTATTATGTGTAGACTCTATGTTAAATTTAACTGTCAACTTGACAGTGTAGAGTCATTTGAGAGGAACACCTTCAGTTCATTCAGAAGTTGCCTAGCTGAATTTGGCCTTCGGGCATGTCTGTGAGGGACTGCCTGAACTCTTAATTGATGGGTGATGGCCAGCCTACTGTGGGTGTTACCTGGTTCTATACTGTATGAGAAAGCTAACTGAGCCTGAGCCATAAAATGAACCAGCAAGTAGCTTTCCTTCCTGTTTTCTGCTCAGGTTCCTGACTTGAGTTCCTGCCCTAACATCTTTCAGTAATAGATTATGACCTGGAAGGACAAAGTGAAATCTACACTTTCCTTCCCAGGTTGATTTTGATCAGAATGTTTTATCATAGTAGCAGAACTAGAAATAGGTCTTATTTTAGCTCTTGTCTCAAGGACTGTTTTTTAACATTGGACAGAATAATTACTCCAAAAAATATCTCTACCTCTTTGTTACTATGCCCTTGGTCCTTATGTTGGTTAGAATTTCCTTGATACTGATTCTTGTTGCTCATTATAGATTTCCTATCTACTGGCTTGGCCTGTGTTACTATTAATCTTGAATGTTAAGTTGATGGAATTTAGAATCCCCCTGCAAACAAACTACTGGGCATGTCTGTGAGGGAATGTCAAGATTGTACTGAGATAGAAGGTTGGCCCTGAATATGGACCTTACCATCCCATAGGCTGGGGTCCTAAACTGAGTGAAAAGGAGAAAGCGAGAGAGAACCAACATCCATCTCTTTCTGCTTCCTGACTGTATGCAATTAGACCAGCTACTCCATGTTACTGTAGGCCTTGTCTGTTGTTATGGACTCCACTCCCAAACTGTGAGCTGAAATAAATCAGTCTTTCTCCCTTAAGTCAAGTTTGTTACAGCAATAAAAATCAAGATACTGTCCACTAGATTTCATTCTCTTTTCCATTTTTTCCCTACATCTTCACTATCCTCATTGGATATCTACTTTTTTATCTCCACTCCCACTTCTGTGGTTATGCTAACATAACCTACATCTTTATCCACAACTTTTTTTTTTCTGTACTACAAATGTGAATATGTGATCTGACAGAAGACAGGTATGTCACAACTAATGAGTTTCGGTATATTCCAAGATGTGTAAACTCAGTCTTCTGTGCCATCTGCTGGCTGGCTGCCTCCTTCTCAGCAGTATGCAGTGCCACAACTTGTCATGCAATCAGGCAAAGGTACCTAGGTAGAGCATCTGGCTTTCTCTATGCCATCGTGTTTCCATCCTCTTTATTTCTTTCTCACTGTCTGTTTCAGTCTTCTGCTTTGTCTTAAAACATCAAGATTCTGAACTGTTCTCCTTTATTCTGTGAGATTCTCTAATGTCCATTCTATGCTTAGATATGAAAATAAGTTATTGCACAGCCACCATTTGCAGAGACTGAGTACATACAGCAGAAGAGCTGCCAAATACTAACTAGCACATGTGTTATTGTAAGTTTATTTCTACCTCTGACAGCCATCATTAAGTGCTTGGGTCTTCCTGTCCTGTCTGCAATCCAACTCAGCCCTCACCATTGTTCTGGTTGGGTGGGATGTGATATAAAGAGAAAATGATTGATAATAAATTGTAAAGGTAAGTTTTGTCTGTGATGTATCCTGTTGCATCTCAAAAGTGTCCTGAATGGAGTTAAATCAACTTGGATGTATAGAGAGAACTGGACCTCTTAGAGGAGTGGTTCTCATGCTTCCTAATGATGCAACCCCTTAACTCAGTTTCTCATGTGGTGACCCCAACCATGAAATTATTCTCATTGCTACTTTATAACTATCATTTTGCTACTCTTATGAACAATAATGTAAATATCTGATATGCAGAAGATCTTTAACAACCCCTATGAAAGGGTCATTTGATCCCCTAAAATGATTGTTACCCACAAGTTGAGAACCACTGTCTTAGAGAAATCCTGAGCAAATAGTGAGTGGGACTTATAGAACTCCGTCTAAGTGACATCTGGAATAGAAGATTAGGAAGTCTCAAGACAAATAAGTCATCTCTGTGTGTGAGTGTGCATGGGTGAGTGTGTGTGTGTGTGTGTGTGTGTGTGTGTGTGTGTGTGTGTGTTTGTGTTTGAGTGTGTGCATTTGGTATATGTGTGTGTGATGTGTGTTAGTCAGTAATTACCAAAGTTAGGTTTCTGTTTCACCTGAATAATGTTCTAGCTTCCATTATGCTGCCTCTGATCAAAAGTAACTTATGGGTAGAAAGGATTAATCTAGTTTATACTTCCAGGTCACACTCAGTCATTGAGTGAAATCAGAGAAGAAACTGAAGCATGAGCTCAAAGGCACAAACTATGAAGAACACAAGTTGCAGGCTTGCTGATATTTAGCTAGGTTCTTTACCTGCCCACAGGAATGGTTATGTCCACAATGGGCTGAGCCATACTACAATTAATCAAGACTATCCCCTACAGACAAGTCCACATACAGATGTGATCTAGGCAATTCCCTGGTTGAAGCTTCTCAGATGACTAAAGGCTATGCTAAATTGGCAGGCAAGTCTAACCAGGGCAGAAAACAGAAACGAATTTTTCCTTGATTCTACTTCAGAGAATTGACTTTCAGTTCTTCAGGGGTAAACAAACAAACAAAAAGAAAATAAACAAGAAAGAAAGACAAACAAACAAAAAACAACTCCTGAAAAATGTGTTATATTTACACAATGGAGTACTACTCAGCAGACAAAAACAATGGAATCTTGAAATTCGCAGGCAAATGGATGGAACTAGAACTAATCATCCTGAGTGAGGTAATCCAGTTGCAAAAAGACAAAAATGGTATGTACTCACTTATATATGGATTTTAGATCTAGAGCTAAGAAGTAGCAGCCTACAATCCACACTGTCAGAGAAGCTAGGAAAGAAGGAGGACCCTAAGAAAGACACACATGGTTCCCCGGAGAACAGGAAAGGGACAAGATCTCCTAAGCTAATGGGGATCACAGGGGAGAGGAGATAGAGTTAGAAGAAAGAGAAGGGGAGAAGGGGAGGAGGATGAGGACAGGAGGGAGCAGGACAGGAGGGAGCAGGACAATCTAGTCGGGGGAGGAATGGAGGAGAGAAAGAAAAGGGATACCATCATAGAGGGAGCCATTATAGTTTTGAAGAGTATTCTGGCACTAAGGAAATGTCCAGAGATCTACAAGGTGGACCCCAACTAACAATCTAAGCAGTGGTTGAGAGGCTACCATAAAAGTCCTTCTCTGATAATGAGATTGATGATTACCTTATATGCCATCCTAATGCCTTCATCCAGTACCTGATGGAATAAGACACAGACACTCGCAGCTAAACACTGAGTTGAACTCTGGAATCCAGTTGCGGAAAGGAAGGAGTGATGAGCAAAGGGGTCAAGACCAGGCTGGAGAGACCCACAGAAACAGCTGACCTGAAAAAGGGGTTGCTCATGGACCCCAGACTGATAGCTGGGAAACCAGCATAATACTGTTCCAGACGCCCTGAAGAAGGAAGTCAGTTTGGAGGTCTGGACAATCTACAAGGCCACTGGTAGTGGATCAGTATTTACCCCTATCATACAAATGAACTTTTGGAGCCCTCTCCTCATAGAGGGATACTCTCCAGCCCCCTAGACACTGGGGAGGATCTAGGTACTTCTCCAAATGATTTGACAAACTTTGAAAATCCCCCATGGAAGGCCTCACCCTCCCTGGGTAGCAGAAAAGGGATGGGATGGGGGCTTGCTGGGGGGAAGGGGAAGAGGGGAGGGAGAGAGAACTGAGACTGACATGTAAAAGAAGCTTGTTTCTAATTTAAATAAAAGAAAAAGAAAAAACACACTCCTGGTCAGAAGAAACCTATATGTCTAAAATTGGCAGAGGTGGGATTCACAAGTACAATGCCCTTTTACTAAGTGATTAAAGACAGGGTGTTGGTTGGTAATCTACTGTCAGACCCTGAGCTCAAAGAGCAAATTCTCCTGGCATCTTTCAGTCTTCACAGGGTGGTACTGTAATGTGCTGAGTTGATCCTGAGGATATGGACTGGGCTTTCAGAAACACGTTAGTATTTGTTTAATTCTTTGAAGGTGGAGTTTAGGATTTGTTTTGAGCACCTGTAGTGACAAGACTGATTTGTGGATGCTAAGAGATCTCAGATGTGCTTGTCTGGAGTTCATTCAGGAAGAGCATCTGTGCCAAGATTAAGGTGTGAGTGTGTACTCTGTCTTTACATGGTAAGAGCAGAGAAGCACTTTATAAATACTCAATTATTTTTCACTATGTCTTATTGCTACTGTCTTGGTGACATATTTCCCATTGTTGTGTTGAAAACCCTGACAGAAGCAACTTGAGTAAGGAAGGGGTTCTTTGACTCACAGTTTAAGGGTTCATTGTGATGGGGATACCTGGAACCAGGAGCACGAGGCAGCTGATCACACTGCTTCAGATGTCAGAGAAATGAATACTGGTTCTCAGCCTGTTTTTGCCTCTTCAGTTCAGGAGCTCAGGCCATGAGATGGAGAACTCCACAATTTGGGTTGGTTTTCCCACCTCGGTGAGGGTGAGGACAATTTAGAAACTCCCTCACAGACATGTCAGGAAGTTTGTCTTCCAGGTGTCTCATGTTGGCCATCTGTACTAGCCATCATAAATATCCATGGCCTCTCATGCCAGTAATAAGTGACTTTTGAAATCGATTTGAAGTCATAACTTAGAGTCAGTAAGTAAGGCTTATCAATGTTCTTTAAAATATTACCTGGCTCCCTCAATCTTCCTAGATAGATTCACCTCAGGTGTGTTATTCACACAATTGGCCAGCTGTTGCTCTCTTTAGCTGTGAGGGACTTTATTCCTTATAATGCCCTGAGTTTCTTCATGGAACTCTCCAGGTTGTTTCAAAACATTCTGCTAGATTCTAACAAAAAGAGCTGGGCTCTGAAATCATTCTTTAAAAATCAGCCTGAGAGGAGGTTGGTGCTGTGGCTCAGTGGATAGCATGCCTTGGCTAGCACACAAAGCCTTGGGATCAAACCCCTGAACTATGTAATCCAGACATAGTGGTATACACCTGTAAACTCAGCACTTGAGAAATAGAGGCAGGCAATATGCAATTCAAGACCGACCTCAGCTACAGTGAGTTTGAAGTCATACTGGGCTGCATGAGACCCTGTTTATCTAGAAAGAAAGAAAATTCAACCTGAAAAATTCCAGAAGATAGTCTTTACTTCCTTCACATTTTATTGATCAAACCAGTGTTTTCATCCATCCAAGATTTAAGACGAAAGTCTTCTACCTACAAATGAGAAGAGCATCAAAAAAAAAAAAGGTAATTTTATTCTTCCACACTGAGCTCCTGATGGAATGTACTCAGCCAATGAAACATTGGCTGTTACCTGCATCCTATGTGTCTCTTCTGAAGTGTCTATTTCTTCCTACAGATTTTATATAGGAAATAAAGCATTACCTTACCTCCATCATAAATCACCTCTCAATTTTGCTTTTTTTATATTCTGCTTCCTCTAGAAACAATGTCAATCCATTACCCATTCTGTTATTGTGACACTTCTTTAAGATTAAATTCATTTTGTTTTCAGGTGCTCCTGTGTGTACCATCTACACTCGATGGAGTGTTCCACTCCTGCAATCATGTCACACCTGCATGAATTTTTCCAAAGACACCTGCACACATTATTGCTTTTTTGTCAATGCTGCCTTTGTTTGCTTCATTAGCTCTCCATAGGGTCAAGTGTTTTATATTAAACATTTCAAATGAGTTTTATAATTTTTTCATTATAAGATTTTTTACAGTTTTTGAATATTCATTGAGCATATTTTCCCATACATTCTACCATCTTTTTTCTCTTATCTGTCTTTCTTTTAATACCAATTATCCCCCAGACAGTTTTACTTCTACTTTCATGTTATATACATATGTATTTGCACACATATCATATATTACATGTATAAATATGCATGTATCTGTATATATACATGATTTTGTGTACATACAAAAATCTAGAAACAATAGATAATACCAAATATGTGATATTTGTCGAAGAATGGATTAATTCTATCTCCAGCTTTTAGCACAGTCCCTAACAATCAGAGCTTCCGAGTAACTCTAGAATTAAAATATGCATCCATGCTTAAAAAAACACAGAGGGGTCAGAAAGGCAACACAGGAGTTTAGGTTCTTCACTTGCAGATGACCTAAGTTTGATTCCCAGCACTCATGCTAGGCATTTCACAGCCACGTGTAACTCCAGCTCCCGGAAATTCAACCCTACTTTTGACTTCCACTGGAAATTGTATTCACATGCACATAACCCTAAGCAGACACACGGGCACATATTAAAAATACAATTTTCTTTTTAAAGAAATTCAGTGCTCTCCCCACATCCAAGGATACTTAGAAGCACAACATCATTTAGGACAAGACCATTCAGTAACAGTTTCATTTCACAATGTCTTTAACAGCTCCTTCTCCCATCTTAGGAAAGGAGGAAAAGGGACTCTGTGTGGTACACCTTGTCTGCCATGAGGATGTGAAATCAGGATCTCTCCTCTCTGCAGCTCTACCTGGCACCCTGATAATAGTGCCCAAGAAGCTTGCATTTCCCAGGAAGAAAAAGCCATGCTGTAATAATTCAGATACTGTGTTGTGTTCCTGAAACATATGGTGCCAGCTCTGACTTATCCTGGGGAAAGCTGGTCAGGAAGAGGAACTGCTGAAAAGCTGAAATCTCTCCCACAGCAAAGGAGAAAGCGGCAGGGCACTGGCATCCTTCCTCCTCCAGCTCAGGCTGCCTGCCAGTTTGTGGTCCATATGCTGAGCCTGAAGAGAAGTTTTGCTCATCATGATGATTCCTACTTGCTTGGGGCTAACATTTCCCTTAGAGTGTGCTCAAGTTCAAGGCTACACCTATTTTCACAAGTTAAAATTTACAGTCCCAAGTTGGGGAACTGGCTCAGGGTTGGCTTCCATTCTTTCTGCTAACAGTGTTGTAAGCAAGCTTCTGTTTCAACATCCCATAATGTTCAGTTGTGTGAAACATTTTTCTCTGGGGTGAACACATAGCACCAACTGTGGCAATAGATGGCAGTAGAGGAAATGTCAAATATCCCCTGTGGGGTTCTGATAATGAAGCTAAGACCACGGAACTCCGTAGCATTCTGAATCTTCAGTCTAGACCCTTATTCTCTGATGATTTCATTATGATATTGTGTATTTGAACCAACAGTTTGTTCAGGAAATAAAAAAAGCTGATTTCTTTTAGGTGAATTTAAAAATATTATTTCTTCTTTGACAGTTTCATACATGTGAAAAATGAGTGGTGATAATAAGCACACAACTCCCTTTCACACTATCACATCCTCTCTCTCTCTCTCTCTCTCTCTCTCTCTCTCTCTCTCTCTCTCTCTCTCTCTCTCTCTCTCCATCCATCCTTCTGAACCCTAAGTTCTGTTAGAGCTGCCTTGTGGAATGTTGCCTGATCTTGCTGGCTTGATCTCATGAAGATCTTATGCTGGTGCAATGAGTTCATGTAACCACTTTTATGTCCTGAAGACAGCATTGCTCAGCACTCCTCAGTCTCCAGGTATTAAATTATTTCCCCTGTTCTCTTCTTTGAACCTTGATATTCTTTGAACCTTGTTTGTGAGGGGGATGAAAGTTGTGAGAATTCAATAGTCACTTATTTTTACCAGTTCCAAGCTATGCATCTCTACATTAGCAATTAACTACTTCAGAGGAAACCTTCTCTACAACTATAACATAGACACATTTAAAATGCACACACATACACACACACACACACACACACACACACACACACACATGCGCACGCGCACACACACACACACACACACACACACACACACACACACACACACACACACACACGTGTGCTGGAGTATTTGCCTCATTTACTTAGGGACTGTCCCAAATTAAAAATACTAGCTTCCTCTCCTACCCAATCTTTTCCTTGTGCACATGAATACATATATTTATGTAAATATATAGAATATAAGAAATAGCCTTGCTTTCTTGTTGCTATTCTCACACACTGACAACATAATCCAAATAATATTTTCTTTTGTTACTGATAATCATGGGAAAACTTTGTGGCAACAATACAATGTCAGTGTTCATCTCAAAACAAAATAGTCTATGGAATAAACTGAGCAATACCTATCCAAATTCTGAGTTGGTAATTTTTTTTCCTTTTCCAAGTCTTTGTTTTAAGATTTCATCACTTATTCCTTTTTCTTACCATCCACTCTTATACTTCTCCCACATCTTTCCCACAATACCACACACATAAAATATTAATAACTTCTGCCAAACTATTTTTCACTGTACTTGTCTTTATCCTTCCCTATTTTGTACCATCACTGAGTTTTATCCTGTTTTCTTTTTCCTGTGAGTGTGTGTGTTTGTGTGTGTGTGTGTGTGTGTGAGAGAGAGAGAGAGAGAGAGAGAGAGAGAGAGAGAGAAAGAGAGAGAGAGAGAGAGAGATTTAGAGAACAAGAATAGAAGTTGGCACAAAAGCAAAGTGGGATGAGTGATCCCATTTTTCTTTAAATATCTTATCATGACCATGGTTTTATAAAGATAGAAACAAATGAATACAAAGGATCAAGGTCAAGTGATTTTGTATAAAGAGAAAAGGAGAGGCTGGAAAGATGGCTGAGGGGCTAAGAGAACATATGGACCTTTTTTCAAGGACCCCAGCTCTCAGCACACCTGTGAAATGGTTAGCAACTACTTTCGACTCCAACCCAATGGGAATCTGACGCTCTCTTCTGCTGTTCTTAGGCAACACAATTTTTCACAATGCCCCCTCACATACATATTTGACATGATGGCTTATTATTATCATCATGACAGGGGGCATAGCAGCCTGCACGCAAATGTGCTACTGGCTACATCTTGACCAGAAGGCAGCAGGAAGTCGACTGACTGCCATACTGACTGAAACTTGAGAAAAGATCACAAAGCCCACCCCCCACAGTGACACATTTTCTCCAACAAGATTGTACCTACTCTAAGAAGACCTCACCTCCTAATGGTGCCACTCCCTTTGGGGGTCATTTTCTTTCAAACCACCACAGATATTCAACTTAAAATGAAAATATGTTTATCTTAGTTCACAGTTTTGAAGGTGTCAGATCATAGATGGTTGCTATCACTTCTTTTGAGTTCATCATAAGTCATTAGGTATTTAAGATAGAAGACTGATGCTCACCTCATGACTAGAACAGAACAGAAGGTTGTTTCCACATCACCCTTCCCCATGTACATATACCCAATGACTTGAATGCTACTTATACATGCCTCTTAAAGGATCCAAAATTTCCCATTAGTGTCATTGACTAGGAACCAAGTCTCTCTCTCTCTCTCTCTCTCTATATATATATATATATATATATAGATTAAAGGCATATGCCACCACCACCTGGCCCCAAGTCTTTCATATGGACATCTCTGGGACATTCTATGTTTAAATGTTTCCATCTCCTAGTATATAAGATTTCACCATGTGCCTATTAATTTTCAGCTTTTTTCATCTTTTCTCCAACATTGTGGATTATATTATTTAGCAAATGGAACAATGGGGCTCTCCTCTTTCCTCAGTTTAAATATCTGCTGAACTTTACATTTTGATTAAAAGTTAGTCTCTCCTAGATTCTATTATTGAGTACAATGTTTTATTTTATGCTTTATTTATGTATCTCTTTGTCAAATCCTACTCCTGTCAATATAAAAGACTCATGTGTAGTCAGGACATCTATCTGTAATAAAAGCACAATGATAGAGCTGGGGGAACAACAAGGTCAAGAGTACCTTTCAGTGATACTGTGTTGGTTGTTTAGTCATGTTGTTTGTTTGTTTTTGAGACGGGCTTTCACTATGTAGCCCTGGCTTACCTGAAATCCATCCATTATGTTTAGTTTTAACTGGCAGCATGCTACAACCGAGAATCACCTGGAAAGAGAAGTACAATAGAGGAATTACATACATCAAGTTGGCCTCTGTGTGTGTCTTTGGAGGATTACCTTGATTGCTAATTGAGGTAGGATGACCCAGCCCATACCTTAAGAGGAAGGATCCTTGAAGGATACTGGAACTGTGTAAGAGAGGAGAAGGCAGGCTGAGCATGAGCATAATCAAGAAAGCAAGGATATATATGTTTATTCTCTCGCTGTTCTTGACTGTGAATATGATATTTTAGGTTCCCCACAATAATAGCTTATAACCTAGAACTGTAGTAGAATAAGTGCTTTCTTCCGAAATTTGCTTTTTGGCTGGGTATTTTTAATCAAAGCAACAGAAGTGAAACTAGGACAGACACCCTGTATTCAAACAAACAAAAAAGGACAAAAGTATTCAAGTATATAAATGCACATATGTGTAAATAAATGATATATATATATATATATCATATATTTACACTTGCCAGATTTATCTTCACTAATGAGTATCTACTAAATGATACATTAAAAAATGCTCTGTGCCTGTTTCTTCATTATTTATTATTTAGTATTTTATTGAAAATATTTTTTCACACACTATGTTATGATCATAGTTTCCCCACCTTCATTTTCTCTCAGATTCTTTCAGCTTCCCAATCCATCCAACCCATGCCTTCTTTGTCTCTCTGTAGAAAACAAACAAACGTTCTAAGCATATTTCAATTGAAGCGTTCCCGTTTATGTTCAGAGTTTGTCTTCAGGATACACATGTATCTGACAGAAAAGTTCCTTGATATGAAAAGATAACAGCCAACCACATCCCTGTGTGAGGCATAAGACTAATGACAACACAAATGGTAGGTCATCAGGGCACCATGTTCTGTCTTCCTCTCCTCTTCTTTATTGTAGATTTAGGTCACTACCAGGTCACTCTCTTTCCTCCCTGGGAACACCCCAATACTTCTGGATCTTGTTATTAGTCTCTACAGCGTATTTCTTAGTCATCATTACAGGAGCAGATCATTTTGCTTGTGAGAAGTTTCTAGTTGTATGAAGTCAGAGGCAATGAAGAGGGGGATTATTTGGGTACAAATTTTAATATTATATGACATATTTTATTTAATAACATTCCCTTTGATGTTAGGCTCCATTGGAGGAGGGTGATAATGAGTTCACTAGACCCAAGAAAAATGATAAATGGGTTTTTTATTGGGGAACATCTTACACAGACAATAATAAAGAACTGCTGCAGCATTTCTCTGCCCTTCCAATTCAATCTGCGCTCCAACAGAGAGAGAGAGAGAGAGAGAGAGAGAGAGAGAGAGAGAGAGAGAGCCCAAAAGTGAGCCCTGCTTCATGCTTCCCTCTTTCTGGCCAAAAGGTGTGTGGCCATTAAAAAAAATGCACTGGCAAGAAGATGCCACTACTCTCCATTCTTCCTTTGTAAAAGTAAAAAAAAAATGGTTTTGCTTTTTTTAACCTAATAAGTATGGTTTTATATGTTTGATTAGGCTTAAAGGAAAAGATTTAAAATGGCTGAGCTCTAACACTTTCTCTTGAATGTACTTGCCAATTTATATTAAAATTGTCTTTTAAAACAATGTACTATGAACACAAAATAAACAACAGCATCATACCTGTTGCTAGATATGCTTGGTTCTGAGAAAATTTCCTTTTGTGCCATTTATTCTGATGCTTGGTTCCACTGCTTTTTTTCTTGAGTACATGTGTTCTGTGCACCTGCCCGCTGCATTGTGGTATTTAACATGATACATTGTTTTCTTGTTTAGTTCTGTAGATTGACAACTTGTTTGAGATTCTTACTGAAAATGGTCACAGTAATGTTTGGAGCCCATATTCTAGTTGACATTTGGAAAGATGGGGGCAGTACTACAAGAAATGGGACACCTTAGTTCACAGAGAATGTACTGCAAGATCCCAAGTAGACATGAAGAAATTCAGATTATCCTTACATATACTATGAATTCCCTACACATATATACATACGACATCACTAAATTTATACATCAGGCATGGTAAAAGTAATAATAATAATATAAAAATAATATTCTGTAGTAGACATTATATAAATATGATATAAATATGGTCTTTCTCACAAAATATGTTTCTGTTATTGTTTTTGAGATAAAGTATCATTTTCCCCATGCTGGCCTTTAATGCTCTATTTGGTTATGGATGATTTGTTGGTTGTGTTTCTGTTGCTGTGATAAAATACCAAGACCAAAAGCAGCTTAAGGAAAAGGGGGTTTATTTCAGCTTACATTCCAGAGGGACAGAGTCTTCAGTGAAAGGAAAGTTATGGAAGGAAGCTTTCAAAGTGCTAGGGGAAAAAACTTGGCTGGTGTTCTTACACAGGCACACACACATACACACACACACACACACACAGAGGTGGGGGTGGGGAGAGAAGCAGGAAGTTGGACTTATCTATAGAACCTAGAAACTGTCTCAGTTGATGTACTTCCTCCACAAGGCTCTTCCTCCTAAAGATTTCATAACCTCGCTGAGCAGTACCATCAACTTGGAATGTTCTAGTACATAAGCCTATGGAGAAAATTTCTCACTCAAACCAACAATGACTTTGAACTTCTGATCTTTCTGAACATCTGATGAGTTCTTGAATTATAAGCATGTGCTAACTGCTATATGATACTGGGGCTAGAAACTATGACCTCATTCATCCTAGGGAAAATCTCTATTGAGTGATATACATCTTTAGCACAATAAAAAATATCTTGGTGTATTGGTTGCTCACTCTTATGGTGATGGAAGTTATTCTCTTATCAGGATGGTATCTTAGTTACATTTTATTGCTGAAAAATAACACCATGACCAAGACAACTTACAAAAGAAACCATTTAATTTTGGGTTGGTGGTACCAAAGTGTTAGCGTCTATTAGTATCATAGCAGGAAGCATGGTACTGGAACAGTAACTGGGAGCTTACAACTTCATCTATAAGCATGAGGTAGAGAGAGCTACCTGGTGATGCTGTGAACTTTTCAAAACCTCAAGCCAACATCAGTGACACATCTTCTCCAACAAGGCCACCCCACCTAATATTTCCCAAAAAGGTCTACCAACTAGAAACCAAGAATTCAAATATATGAGCCTATGGGAGCCATTCTCATTCAAATTCCTTTCTCAGGGCCCCAGAGAATTGTGGCCATATCATATTGTAAAATGAACTAAGTCCAACTTTAATGTTCTTCCCAATCTTTCACAGTCTCTACACAGTTTAAAAGTCCAAAGTCTCTTCTGAGATGCAAAGCAATTTCCTAACTGATCCCTTAAAAATCAAATAGCAAATTACATACTTCCAACACTCAATGGCCCAGAATATGCATTACAATTCCTAAAGGGATGAGTAAGGGCACAGTGAGGAAATAATGGACCAAAGCAAGACTGAAACCCAGAAAGGCAAATTCCAATCTTCTAACTCCCAAGTCTGAAGTTTAAGGGCTTAGTGAATCTACCATTCCAGTTTTGCTGACCATAACACATTTCTTTCTCTTGGGCTGTGTCTTAGTTAGAATTAACATAGCTGTGATGAAGCACCATGACCAAAAGCAACTTGGGAAGGAATATATATATATATATTTCCACTGAGGGAGCAAAGGCAGAGCTCATACCAGGTAGGAACCTGGAGGCAAGAACTGAGGCAGAGAACATGGAAGAGTTAGGCTTACAGACTTGCTCTTATGGTTGCTCAGCCTGCTTTTAAAGAATATGAGTCCACCAGCCCAAGTATGTCCTGGGACCAGTCTTATCAATTACTATTAAGAAAATGTCATATAGATTTGTCTGCATCTCTGACTTATGGGGTCATTTTTCAGTTCAGGTTCCCTCATTTCAAGTGACTTTTAGCTTGTTCAAATTGTCATAAAACTATCCAGAACTGGTTGGTTACACTCCCTCTATGAAATGTTCCATCACAGCCATCCATGGTTCTGGCATCTCCAATATCCTGGGATCGTCAATGCTATTGAGACTTCATTTTCACAACTTTAATTAATGACATCTCTGAGTCTTCATGCAGAGTCTCTTCTGCCACACATCTGGTCTTAGACAGCTTCCTTAAGCATGGAGGATGATTCCACAACCTTGTGCATCCTTCATGACTTTAAAGCCAGTACCATGTGGCCAACTCTACTTTGTAAATGAGCCTGGCTTCCACTTCAAATCACATTTGTGTAAGCTTTGATTAATTGTTTCTTTTAAGAGACATAAATTGCCTTAGGTTTCTCCTTTTATAAGTGTACTATAAAAATTGTGGGAGGGTAGTGTTTTGCTGTGAGGGCAGCAATCCCTTTGTTTCATTCTAGATCAGACCTCTCTTCATTTATTTCAGCATAAACTTTGGTTCCAACATTACATTTTTGGGGGGAGAGGGCGTTCCTTTTTCCCCTTAAAGTTGGTATTTTGTATTTATTTTGCCTCATTTGTTCATGTTCATTGTAAACAAGGCAGTCTATGGGACCTCTAACAGTGGAGCCAGTGTTTATCCCTATAGCACAAATGGACTTTAGGCACCCATTCCCTATGAAGGGATACTATTGCAGCCCAGATACAGAAAGGAGTGCCTGGGCTCTCCCCCAAATGATGTGAAAGACTTTGATGGTCCCCAGTGGAGGGCCTCACTATACCTGGGGAGTGGATGGGAAACATGGGAGGGTGGGAGCATGGGAGGGTGCGAGGGTGAGGGAATGGGGGATGTATATGTAAATAAGAGTGCTTCTAAAATAAATTTTAAAAAATGTAAAAAAATCTACACCCCAAAAAATTATCACTAATAACCATATAACAATACTAGAAACATACCTAGAATCAATAATAGGCTCTCCTGGAATCTCTGCCAGTGAAATTAGTCTAAAATTCTTAATTTGAGACTCAGGAAGGTTCTTATGACAAAGGCAAAAAGAAGCTGCATTCTTTGTCCAAATATCACAAAAACTGCTCCAGTTGTCAATATTATTCCCTTCTGAAACCATTTCACTTGAGTATCCATAGTCCACATTTCTCTCAACACTAGTCGTAAAACCTTCTATTTTCCTATAAAGTCCCCAAATTTTCCACATTCTTCAAAAACAAAAACAAACAAACAAACAAACAAAAAACCAGCATGGTCCGGTTTGCCACAGCAATATCCTACTCCTGGTACCAAACTCTATTAGTTATTTTTCAGTTGCTGTGACAATACATGACAAAGACATCTTTTAAAAGAAAGCATTTGATTTGTTGTTCACACCTCCAGAAGATTAAAGTCCATGATTTTCTTAGTTATAGTTCTACTGCTGTGAAGAGACACCATGATCAAGGCAACTAATAGAATAAAATATTTAATTTGGGGCTTGCTTACAGTTTCATATGGTTACTTCATGGTCAGTGTAGCCTGGAACATGGCAGCAGGCAAACAGGCATGGCACTAAGGCAGTATCTAAGAAGTTACATCTTTATCCACAGATATGAGACAGAAAGAACTTACTTGGAATAGCATAGGTCTTTGAAACCACAAAGCTTAACCCCTAGTGACACACCTCCTCCAAAAGCCTATACCTCCTAATCCTTCCTAAAGAGTCCCATCAAGTAGGAACAAAGTATAAAATATATCAGTCTGTGGGAGCCATTCTCATTTAAGCCACCAGAGATGATGTGCTGCCTAATTGGTTAAATGAAGGTGGATGATAGAGGTATTGTGATGAAAATAGGTTACTTCATAGGGGTTCTTTGATAATAAAGTCTTCAGTCTGCAGAAAGGTAACAGTTTACATGATAAATGAGGTGGTTATTCAGTGAGTAACATTTTAGTAGTGCCCTTGGAGTGGATACAAAGGAAGAAGAATGGTTCACTTCTTGGACTACACAAAGCTCTGTATTGTATTTTATTGCATTTTATTGTATTGTAACACAAGATTTTGTTCTACCATTCCCAAAGATTTAAAATATTATGGGCCATATGCTTTTGGAGCTCTGAATTTGGTATTTTCAGATGCTAGTCAACTAACCACACAAGAAAAAAAAAACTAAACAATACATAGAGATGACTACTATAGTAATTATCGTGATACGCATTGTGTACATCACACTCTGCTAAAAACTCCACAAATGTTACCATTTCTGCAGGCTTCAACTGGTCTATTATCCCGCAATTGTAAAATAAAGACATTGAATTTAAGAAAATTTAAATAATGACACTCATCAATGGCAATCTCTGTTTACTGGGCTCCAAAGTCTACATTCCCTAATGATACAAAAACTAACACAAATAACTCACTTCCAAAATGCTGCCTGTCCTTTATTAACTCACTAATTGCTTCACTCCGCTTCTCATTTCTAACATGGTTTGGCCTGGGGCTGGAGATGTGAATCAGAGATTAAAGATCTTGCTACTTTTGAAAAAGACCTGAGTTCAGATGCAAAGATCCATCATGGTAGCTCACCACTACCTGTACCTCCAGTTCCAGGGAACTAGGTACCCTTCTCTGGCATTAGTGGATACCCACATTCACATGCAAATACCACTCCCTCACCCACACATACACACAAACGAAAATAAAATAACCCTTTAAAAACTTTTAAAATGGTCTTGTCATTTTTCCTCAACATAAAATATCCTACCAATCCTTAAAAGACCAGTTTATATTTCTTCTTGTATCTCTTTGTACCCTAACTTTCCAGCATAAAGAGATTTCTTTCTCTATTACTAAGTTATGGTTATGTCTGTGTTTAGCACTTACTTGCATATGAGCTTACGGTGGAACTACTTCTGTCATATTTAGGTCTCACAGTCATATAGTCTCTTGTTTGAATTTGGTTCAGGAAGGCTCATTATTTTTGTTTTTTGTGTACTCAAGTTGAATACCTGATGTGAAAAGGGACATATGCTACAGTAAAAGAACACTGTTATAAAAAAATCCATTTTTACCCTTAGCATCTACTAAAAATGTAATATGAGAATATGTGTTAGAGACAAGTAGACCTCAACACTCTCACTGGTAAAGCTGTTAGTCACAGTGAATCTATTGTTTTACTCTTCATGGAGCTTTTAATGGTAGGCAGGGGTGTTTTACGATTCATAATGTGTCATGTTCCTGCATATTGTCATTGATAATGAAGTAACTGATTGATCAGCTGGTTATTTATTGGTTTTGGACAAGTATATAGTGAAAAGTAAAAGAAAATGAAGCTCAGACTGTGAGCTGAAGACCTGCTGCAAGAGTCCTGAGCTGCCTTTCTGCAGTTGGAGTTACCTGGTTCTACTTTGCCTCAGGGATTTTTTTTGTCACCCAGAAAGATGAAAGTTCAGAAGATAAAAAACAAGTAGAGATTACAGGGATGTGAGATAAAAAGCATTTTCGGAATGCAAGGAAATAAACCAAGATAAGCAAAGCCAAGCTTCCCCACCTACAGGCTGGGATGAAAGAAGGGTATATGACTAGCCACACAGAAAAACTAAGCTGCTTAGAAAATATTGGTCCTGGAGCTGCAGAGATGGCACAACAGTTAAGAACACTTGGTCTTAAGAGGATCTGAGTTCAATTCCCAACACCAGCAATGAGAAGTCCTTACAGTTAACTCTGGCTAGAGGGGATCCAACCTGTCTAGCCTCTAAAGGCATGAACACACCTACACACAGACACATAATTAAAAATAAAAAAATACATGTACAAAACAGAAAGTAAAATGATGGTATTGATTCCTGCACATGAATTCCATCTCATATGTGTGACATGTTTAAAAAAAACACTATTACAAATACTAATCGTCATAAACTGTTAGTGCTATCAAGAATTTCTCAGTGTTTGAGCCTTGGTGCTATTGCAAAGGACCCAAGCTCAATTCCCAGCACCCATCTCAGGTAGCTCTTAAATACCTATGACTCCAGTTTAAGGAGTTGGATATTTGTACATTTCTGGCCTCTGCAAGCACCTGCATGAATGTGCACACACACACACACACACACACACACACACACACACACACACACATTATTTTTGTTTTTTGTGTACTCAAGTTGAAGTGAAGGAGGGAAAAGGAGAGGGAGAGAAATATAAAATAAATCTTTAAAGATATATGGAAGAAAAGAAGTGAATTCTGCAAGTTATCCTCTGACCTCCTCATGCTCATTGTGGGTTCACACACATGCACACATTTATGAGCACTCACAAAATGTGGAAAAGATAAGAAAGACTTTTGGCGATCATGAGATATATGTGGTAGAGATTGTCCTATGAAAATGAATGTCTAATTTAAGAGTAAGGTATCATATACATCTCTATGTGATTTAATCTCCCACTCAGTGGGAGACACTAAAGTTATGCCTACTCTTCTCCCATCATACCTACTGGTATTAAGTACCTATGAGTTATTAAGGAGTGAATTGTAGGTAGCAGGTTTCAGGTTCTGCCTCACATGAGGAGGAATATATTTGCACAGAAGCTTTAATCGCTATTGCATTGCACAGTGATGTACAAATTAAAATTGGGAAGCTGTCATTTAAGTCGGCTTAGGAGTTATTCAGCATTAGAAATATGACACCTGCTCACCTTCAATGTGATGCTTTACCCCAGCAGCAACTGCATGAATGCTGTTCAATTTCCAGTGTGAATTGGCTGAAGGTAATAAAAGAAGTTCAATATCTGGTCGGCGATATATATTGTAGGAGATAGAAAATTACTCCTCTTGCCTTGGGCAAACTTTCTCATTGATCACAAGGCAAAAGGGGACCTTCGGTGATTTAATATTAAGCTAACAACTAAAGACTACAAAATGGAATGGACAGGTGATATTCTGTGAGTAAAATGGGTAAACTACAGAATTTTCATTTTTCATGGCTAATTCTTAGGATATTTTTACTCATGTGAAGGTATGTGTGGTTGTGTCAGTGTATGCCTCATGTGTATGGTTAGCTAAGGAGGCCAGAAGAAGGTGTTGGATCCCATGAGGCTGGAGTTACAAATGGTTATGAACTGCCTAATGTGAGTGCTGGAAACGAAACTCAGGTCCTCTGCAAGAGCAGCATCTGCTCTTAATTGCTAAACCGTTATTTCCTCAGCCTTAAATTAAATTAATCTTATAACAGTAACTTCTTTGAAATCACTGGCACCATCTTGTTTATTGAAATCAACAGAATTTAACTCTCTGAATTTGAATGTAGTTGAATTGTCAGCACAATCAATTTAGCTTAAGTACTTTTACCTAGTAACAGCATCAAGAATGACTTTAAAATAAGCACAGGAATAAGTGCAAGTCCTGTAAACATGTGTCATAAAGGGAAGAAAGCAAAAATGTCCCTTAGAGTGTGAAGAAGCACAGTCAAGGTTATTTGGTTGTTTATATAGCATGCTATAACCTAAACTCTGAAAAGCTTGTGGCTGCAGAGACGGTTCAATGGTTAAACGCACTTGATGCTTGCACAAAGTACCTAGTTAGGCTCCCATCAACCACATTCGATGGCTCACAACTGATGCCTGTAATCCCAGTTCTGGCAGATCTGACATCCCATTTTGGCCTCCATGGGTACCCATATGCATATGTGCACACTAATATACTGACTCACACATATTAACATAAATAAAAATAAAATATAAAGCTTTAAATTCACATATGTTCTATATTTTGTCACCTCCTCAATTTAATTTTTGTGTAGTATACTTGAAAATATTTTTCTCATAGTGGACATAATAGTTGCTATATACTTTTTCTGATGATGCAAATAAACACAGTCAAACGGTTTCTGATGATAAACTGGAATAGATTTCTTATGAACTTGGGTCCTTCTCCCATATAAAAATATTAGAAAAGAAAATTTTCATATATGCTGTTATCCTACAGTTCCCTTGTATTCTAACTCCAAGGGATCAAATACCCTACTCTGGCCTTTGTGGATATCAACAGACATGCTGCAATCAATCACACAAACATGTATAGATACACATAGATAATAAAAATAAATCTTAAAATAAAAAAACCATTTTGGAGATTATAATATAATCATAGCATTTCTTCCCTCCTAAAACAAAAGAAAAAGAAGTGAGTGTAGCACAATAAATTGATGGATTTCAAAGACAGGTTTTTAAAAAAGGACATATGTGGATAATAAGAGTCTTTGCTTCCAGGATGTACTAGGAAGGCATGTTCCTGAACATAATAGCTTATTAGATACAGCAAGAATGAGCTTGGGAGAGCCTTCTCTACACAACATTGATGTTCTTGAGGTGTTATGTAACAGAACCTAGCACTTGGAAAGATTCAGCCAGATAAAGTCTCCTTGAGAAATTTTCATCACACTTTCCACAAGCAAATAATGGATCTTGGACCTGCACAGAAAGCTAAAGCACTGCCCTTTAATAGTAAATTCCTGGGTCATTTATGTGACCATTGTGAACTACAAAGGCACCTGGCTGTGTCCTACTAAATGTACAATCAGAGAATACCTGCAATGACAGCAGGCTGTTGGGATGGATACATGTGACCCTTCTTGGCCTTAACTATTTAAAACAGTATTTTAAGTATTTTATTTGTTCTGACAACTTAGTGATTCTATCACTAAGACACTAGGGGTTCCATGAACTAAGGAAGTTTGGAAATCTCTGATGTTGTCTCTATTTAGTGGCTTTATTATTTTGAAATGTCTTACAAACTATTTATTGGAAAGACACAAGTCTGCATTTCCTGAACATGGATGAAGTCCTTTTTGAGGAATTTTTATGATTTCACCAAATACAGGTATATTAAAAGGCAAACAACATGGAGAAGATTTTTACTGTTACTTTAGACTCAACTGCAGCATAGTTTTTAAAGTTCACAAAAGTACATGTTATTGCGTTGGTTATATGCCGTGGCATGATTGTGCAGATCAATGACCAACACGTGGGCATTGCTTCTCTCTTTCTACTGGATAGGCCCTGTAAACTGAAGTCAGGTCCTCAGGTCTGTCAGGTAGTACCTAACTACCTCAGCCATCCTTAGCCCACTGAGCTATCTCACTGGACTACAGCACTGGTGTTTTTTATTTTTTTTTAATGAATAGTTTTGAATTTTAAAAATTCTAGCCAATAGCTAGAAACAGGAAACTAGGAAAAGCAGGTATATTGCTGGCTAGTCCTAAAATTTAAAAAGTAATGTGACAATTGTTTCAGTATGTCACTTCCCTATCAGCTCATCCATCAATAATCCATGAAAGTTTGAGTACATTAGTACAAAGAACAAACCACATCAGATAATGAATGACACAAGTTCTCAGGAAAAAAGCTTAGGCTACAGTCAGCAAACAGGATGGCAGGATAAAGTGCCAACAAGTAGCAAAACATTCCTACCACATGAATATTTCTGAGATTTCAAATGTACATATTTAAAACATGCAATTCATTTCCTGAAATTTCTGAGTACTATATTAATACAATCATTCATATATATATATATATTTGAACAGATATATTATATGGACTAAAAGATCATACATTCCTCAGATTTCTTTCCAATAAATCTGATTATTTTCTGGTCCTCCTAATAATTGGTAGAATCAATTTCTGCAATACTTTAAAAATTGGAAAGCCTCAAGATTGATGTTGGCATTGATAATTAGTGGCTGTAATTTTCTAGACCTAGGACTCTATGCTGCCTGGAAGTATGTCCTTTTATTTTCTTAGAGGGCTCTCTTGAAATCACACAAGGAACAAGTAAATGCTAACTTCTTAAAGACAAGAAGGGAGAGTTCCCAGATCTTGTCCATACCTGCCAGCAGATTCAGCAGTGTGGTTCTCCTGGACTTTAGTCAGGAGAATAGCTGACTATCACTGTACTGAGGATCCAGGGATAGACCTGCAGGAGAGACAGCCAAATAGACTCAGCTCAAATATCAAATGAGCACATATTATGGTGGCCAACCTTATTTAAGTGATGAATTAGTTTGGGCTTGTGGATCATACAGTTTCTTTTGTTAATAGTTCAAGAATAGTTCTGTTGCTATAGGACCAAAGCATATATGAATAATATCTACATACATGAGCAAGGTTGTGTTTTGGTGAAACTACTTTTAGAAGAAGTAGCATGGGGTCTGAGAGATTTCTTAGTAAATAAAGTGAAAACATGAGGACTTTAGTTCAGTTGTCCTGCACTCATAAAATAACTGGGCATGGTTGCATACATTTGTAACTCTAGTGGTGAGGGAGGCATACTTCTGTAGCTCACTGGTCAGCCATACTAAGTGAATAGTTGAGTCCTATGTTTAGAGAGAGTCTTTTCTTAAATATTAAGAGGTAGAAATGACTGATTGAGACATCTATCGACCTTTAGTTTACATATGCACACACTAGCATGCATATCTGCTTAATATGATTTACAGAAATGTATAAACATATGAAGGAGTCCACGATTTATGAAAGGAATGAACAAATAAACACTGAGAAGGAGAATAGGAAATGAAAGTGATGAGTTTAAGATGGCCTGGGTTGAAACTGTGCCATATATTAGTAATAGAAAGGAACCTGAAGAATACATCATACCTGTATTCTTTTTCTGCTTAGTCTGGAGAATGGTGTATTATACCCATAATTTTGGTTTGGGATTAGGGAGTTTATCAAGTGAGTGGCAAGCCAAAATAAAAGAATAAATAGAAAATAACATATTTTGTTATGTCATTATATATAATGTCAATATATATATATTGTATATATATATATATATTGACAGAAGACAGACAGACAGACAGACAGACAGACAGACAGACAGACAGATAATTGATAAATGAGAAGCAGAAAGAGGGAGAGGCGAGAATAAAACATCAAACTAGGTGCTCAGAACATTGAGCACTAGAGTTCCTGGTTGAGAGTTTCAGGCTAAGTAAAGTGTTCCCTCAGATGAGACTTCAAAGTAGAAGATCAAATAGTAACAGATAGAGAAGTAGGTTCATGTGGGTACCATAGCATAAATAGAGTGGGGAAGTAGAGGTCCTCTACTTGAGTTTCTGATTATGTTTTCCCCTGTGACTGAGGTTCCTATGGCTGAATTTGTGGCCTATTTTGCAAACTGTTGCCATGTTCTTGTCATGAAATGAACAACAATCATCTTTTGAAATAGTTTATCATTTAGCTGTTCTCAAGAGAACAATGTGTTTGCTCTTGAGCTGCTTTTTTTTCTCCAACATTTCTGTCACAGAGTTAGAGGATGTGAAACTATGCCCAAAGAATCTCTGTCATTAATATACTTTGGCATAAAGACTAGGGTGGGGAAACCCTGTCAATTTTTCAGTTAAGTTCAAACACGAAAAAATTACCAATATAGTATTTTTACATGTATGTACACACACATATATGTATAGTGACATTCTCAATTTTATGAAATGTGGTTTTCAATTATTTTCTTTTTGTGGCAATAGTTTATATTATATATGAAACACACACAGCTTATGTTATTCTGAAACTTGTAAAATTCTTAAGGAATAAATTTATGAATACCCTACTTCCATCAGAAACATTCCTTTTAGTTCTGTCTCTTAGAAAATACAATGAGATATTTTGTCTAAGCTGTATGCCTGCTGAATGTTGACATTACACTATTGTAAAACATAACAACTCTGATAGTAATAAGTGATCTAATTAGATCATAATTAAGCTGTGAGAGATGTATACTTATTCAGGTGACAACCAGTTGGTCATGTTACCAATATGCAAGATCTTGTAACAAGTTCTTCACAGAAATAAAATGCGCAATAGCAACAGAGTGTCACAACCTGCTGTCAGAGAACTCATGAAATCTTTCTTTCTTAGTAGTTCAGTCTAACTTCATGCTGAAGATTGCCTCTTTGATCTCAGTTAAAGATCAAATCTTAAAAATCTGGGAATGTCATATCGGTGTCTGTACTGAAGCCTGATTATCTTTGCTAGAATGCTTTAAACAGGATTAGAAATATTGATTCTCACTTAAGTACTCTCATATCACCCAAATCTCACTAATGAATTTCTTTAGATAATGACTCCTATTGGATAGTTAACAAACTATCATGAACATGTAATACATTAATCCCTCAATAAATATGTCCTGAAATCCCTGCATTAGACATGTATCACTTTGCTCCAGACTGTAATTGATTAAAGTAAAGCATTAATGAAGCATTCGGCACTTGCTTAATGTTTATATGGTCATGGTTTTTTTTTTTTTAACAAAAGTGTGGACTCCAAAGTACTTAAAAAGCCAATTTTTTCTTTACTAAGATGCTAAATAGAGGTGCAGTTGGGCCACCTTGAGTTGAAGGGAGAATGTACAAAAAATACGGTCCATTCCTTGACCTGGTAGAATTTTTTTCTTAAGGAGCTCTTATATAGTTTATTTTCTATTATGGTAATAAAGATACTCTAACAAAAGCAAATTATTCTAGGTCCCTGCCCAAGGTGAAGCTCATTATGGCTAAAAATCAAGGCAGTAGGAGCTTGATGAGCTGGCTGTATTATGTCTATAGTCAAGAGACAGAGCATCATGAAGGCTTGTCTGCTTTTGTTCAGCTGGTTTTCTCCATTTTTACAGTTCAGGATCCCCTTGCCCACAGGTTGGATCGATCTTCCATCTTGATGAACTCAATTATGACAATTCTCCACAGACAGTTTGGGATGATTCTAGATTTTATCAAGTTGGAGATTTATACTAACCATCACAGTTCTTATTATGATTAAAACATTATGGGCACTGAGGTTGAAATACTGTCTGGTTGTCTTTGTAGAAAGCAAAAATGTGGTTACTGTTTCTGGCATAGTCTTCTAGAAGTTAGAATTTGGGATAGAAATATAAATGAGCAATGCCCTTGGAATTAACACCCACAGAGAGTCAAGGAGTCTAGAATGGCCAGATGAACATAGAAACACGTAAGTCCTCAGCAGATCCCATACTTTTTACTTTTCAGAAGCCCTGGTGCTGGAATACATTTGTAGAATTATTCTTAGACTATCCAATGCATAGATACCAGGTACTTTCCTGTTGATGTGACAAAAGGCTATCACCAAGAGACACTTACAGACCAAAGTATTGATTTTGCCTTGTGGTTCCAGAAGGCAGAGTCTATCATGGGAGCCTAGGAGGAAAGCATGTCATCTGGAGCATGAAAGACAAAGATCACATTTGATCTGCACGCAGGACACAAGAGAACAGGAAGTGAGGTGAGACAATATGCTTTCAAAGCCTATTTCCAATGATCTACCTCCTCCTGCAAGGTTCCTATGTGTTCTGCAACCTCTACAAATAGTATCACCAACTAGGAACAAATACTAGGAACAAATGAGCATGTGTAGGACATCTCACATTCAAACCACATTTAAATCATTACACGTGGGGGAAAACACAAAGTGTCTTAACTCTTTGCATTAATTACTTTTTTTTTTTTTGGTTTTTTGAGACAGGGTTTCTCTGTATAACTTTGGAGCCTATCCTGGCACGAGCTCTGGAGACCAGGCTGGCCTCAAACTCACAGAGATCCACCTGCCTCTGCCTCCCAAGTGCTGGGGTTAAAGAAGTGCGCCACCAACACCCGGCCGCATTAGTTATTTTTGATGTCGTGATAAAATACATGACCCAAAGCAACATATAAGTGAAAGCATTGATTTGGCTCATGGTCCCAGAGGAAGAGAGACAATCATAGGTTGGGATGTAGAGGCAGAGCAGCTGGAGCAGGAAGCAAAGAAGAAGCTTTTTCTTACATTACATGACAAAGACAGTGTAGGGTAGGGGAGAACAGGAAGTTGGATCAGGCCATAAACCCTCAAAGCCCACACTCAGTGACATACTTCCTCCAGGAAGGTTAGACCTCTTAATGGTACTATAAGATCCCTAAACAGTACCACCAATTTGGGATCAAATGTTCAAATACATGAATCTCTGAGGGCCATTTCTCATTCAAACCACTATACTCTGCCCTGCTTACTGCCCTGAGAAAGAATCTGGCCCAGTGTCACCATTTAAAAAGAGTATCAGAACTGGGGTTGGTATGAGCCTTGTTCTTTGACCTAGTTTTATTTCTCATTGCTGTGATAAGTTAGCATGACAAATGTAATTTAAAGGAGGAAGCATATTTTGGGTCACAATTTCCAGTTATAGTTCATCTGTGTAAGAAAGTTACAGTGGCTAGAGCTTCAAAGACCTGGTCACATTATATCCACAAGAACAGGGAGGGAATGAATGATGCATACTCTGGCTCAGCCCACTTTCTCCACTCTTACCCAGGTCATGGTCTCCTGTAGATGGATGTCCCGCCTGGTCCCACAGCTGTTTAGTCCCAAATAAATACACAGAGGCTTATATTACACATAAACTGGCCAATAGCTAAGGCTTCTTATTGTCTAGCTCTCTCTTAACCCATATCTATTAATCTGTGATTCTCCACATGGTCTTGGCTTACCAGTTATGCCCAGACCTCTTCCTCCTTCAGCAGGTACATGGCATCTCCTAGAGACTCACTCTCTGTCTTCCTCTCCCTGAATTCTCCTAGTCTGGTAGCTCTGCCTATACTTCCTGCCTGGCAACAATCTTCCTGCCTATTGGCCAAACAGCTTTATGCATGAACCAATAAGAGAATCATATACTCACAGCATACAGAAGGACATTCTCCATCAGTCTCCTACCTAAGGAATAGTGCTGCCCACAGAGGGTTGAGTCTCCCAAAACTCAATTAATTAAAACAGACTCCTAGATTGCAGGTGAATCTGATATAGATGAATCCTCTTTGAGATTCTGTTCTCTTGCAATTCTAGATTTTATCACGTTCACAACATGGACACCCACACACCTATAGGCTGCACAAATAGTAAACAGCAGCAACCACTATATCCTTCTTCTCTCTGTAAAGGTCAAACCCTCAAGAGTCATGAAGGCTGTCGCATTAGCTACTCTGCTTTTCCTGGAGAAACACACACACACAAAAAAAAATGAAAGATGAGATGAACTGCCACCCATGTGTTTTAGCTAGTCTGCAGTCATGATTGACACTCACTGTTTTACTGCTTTGACATTTCCAGTTTCACCATTAGATGATGCCTCCTTTCACTTTGATAGCTTTCTGGACAGATTAATATGACATGAGAAAACTAAGAGTCTTGGGTATGGATTTTTATATGTGAGTCTCAAAATGAGGTACACTGCTTCTGAGAATATTATTTTGATTGATATTCATATTAATTGTGACCATGCAAAGAGGAAATGAATAAGATTGGCAAGTAGCACTATCCCGAAAAACTAAATTTTTTTCTGTCATTTTCTCACATTATCCTATTGTACTGCTTATATATTACCAATAACAAAATGATCATGTTGTGTCTTTCCTTACTTGCCTTTTCTAGTAATGCATAAGTTTTGTTACAATAATAATTTTATCTTGTTCTGTTTCATCCCCTATATAGTACAGTGCCTAGGTTATAATAGGAACTCAATACAGAATTGTTTAACAGATAAGCAGATTCTGTGCCTTTGTTGTGCTCCACAGATAAAATGATAGTTTTTTTTTTATTTATGTTGCATATGAGAACTGCAAAAGATCCAAACAAACTGATTTTGAGTATATGTGTATACATGGGTGGGTGTGAGTTCAAGGGAGTGTGTGCCCTCTTTTATGTACTCTGAGTTCCCAGTACAAACTCAGTGTCAGTCCTCACATTTAACTTTGATGAAGTCAGGGTCTTTTGTTCTGTGCTTCATATGCCAAGTTAGCTGGCCCATGAGCTTCTGGGACTTTGCATGACTCTACCTTCCATCTCTCCCTAGGATTACAAATACATGCTACCACATTCATGATTTCATGGGTTCTATAGACTCAAACTCAGGTCTAATTCTTTCAAGGCAAGTACTTTAACCGCTGAGCCACCATTAGTTTGCACACGCGCGCATGCACACACGTGTGTGTGTGTGTGTGTGTGTGTGTGTGTGTGTGTGTGTGTATGTTTACAATACCAATCTACCCATATTCTCAGTGACACTGTAAACCATTTCCTTGGCTCTTCATACTGAGTGAGGTATACTCAAGGTTTGAAGGAATATTGCTTTTTTCCCCCTTTTCTTTTCCAATAATTGCCCACAAATATAACATTAGAGCCATCTGCTTACCATGACACTTTCACTATCTATTCTTTCTCCTTGTGGGTAGAACCAAGTCCATTTTATAAAATAAACTTTTTCATGAATTGGTTGGATGTATTCAGGAAAAATTCTAATTTGCCAAAGACAACTTAGAAGTTATTTTCTATTTTATTTTATTTTTTCTAATTATCACTACTTGGGTTGATGTCTAGCTATACCTTAATTGTGTAGGCATAAAATTGCCCCTTTGGATGGTCTTTTAATTAACTTTTCTGTTGCTGTGATAAGAGTACCTTGGCAAAAACAATTTTAGGAAAGATTTGTTTATCTCACAGTTGGAGAGTGTAGTTGAGTGTTTCTCAGCTTCTTATGTTGTGACCCTTTAATAGAGTTCCTAATGTTGTGACCACAAGTACAAAATTATTTCATTGCTACTTCATAACTGTAATTTTGATACTATTAGGAACATAATGTAAGTATCTGATATGCAGAATATCTGATATTCAACCTCTTTGAAAATATTGTTCAACCCCCCCCCCCCCGGGGGGGTGAAACCCACAGGTTGAGACCTACTGGTATGGTCCATCATTACAGAGAAGTCATGGTGACAGTAGCATGAAGGAGCTAGACACATTTTCTACAGTCAGGGATCATAGAAAGATGTATGCTGGTGTTCAGCTTGTTCTTTTTCTCTTTATTCAGTCAATGATCCCAACCAGGGGAATGGTGCCATCAACAATGTGTAGGTCTTCTCATCTTTATCAATGTAATAACAATCAAGATAATCCTTCAGGGTCATGCCCAGAGGGCCATGTCCCAGATGATTCTTCATCTCAAGTTGAAAATCAAAATTAAGCAAGAGATACCCATATATTGACTCTAAAAATTCTTATGATCCTTTATCCTAAAGTGGGTAAACTCAGTGATGGATCACCGACTACATCCTAGAGTCTGTTCAAATAATTCCAATCCTATACATATTAAATATTTATATATTTGAACAAGTCATCTGCTGCAAAGTGCATGTTAGCTGAATCATTCACACTTAATTTTTTATTTGATTACACACATTTTTAAGTATGCAGGCAAAAGACTTCAAATAAGCTAATCCAGGACTTGGAAATAAATATTACTTTTTGATATCAACAACAAACATTTGTGTACTTTTATTTATTTTTCAACAGATTCATACATGTGTATAATGCATTTCTGTCACATGCATTCTTCCACCTTCTTTTGTCCTTTCTCACCACTGCCTTCCTCATACTGAACCTCTACCGACTTTCATGTCTTTGTCTTTGTTTTTTTTTGCTTCATGACCCAGTAGGTCCACTAGTGTACATTTTAATGTAACATATGCTTTTAAGCGCAATCAAGTACTGACATATCCCAGGTATTTACCTGTTGTTCCCCAGAATAAAGATGTGAGCATCCTTGTAATGCCCGTTACTTAAAGCTGTTTGGACATCACTACGATGACCTACTGTACTTTTGCAAATTACTTTATCTTACTTGGTGCTTTGCTATTCTCCCTGTCAGTGCCATACCTCTGATAATGTCACTTTGTACAGTGATTGCACCAATGCTTAGAATTACTGATAATTTCCACAGACAGTATCTGGGAGTGGGAAGGGAATATTTATTCCATTCTGTGAAAGAGCCTTAACAGTGACTGATTTCATACAAGATGGCTTTCCTGGCATCCAAATGCAAAGATTCTAGTCCCAAGAGAAAACCTGTGCACAAAATTAGAAATGCTAGGAAAGCTTTCCTACAACAGATATGAGTCCGGAGATGTGTTCTACTAAAAAAGAGGGGGGATGGGATACACCAATGATTTTCTCTAATCAATAATTAATATTGACAATCATGGCTGTGACCATGGTAGTTTTGAGGCAGTATATTTGAAAGGATTAAACTATAAAGAAAATAGAGACTATTTTTATGAGATCCCACAGTCAGAATTGACTGCTTGTTCAGCTGTATTTAAAAAAAATGACAAAGGTGAAAAGCAAATTGTTTATGGAGTTGGAGAGATGGCTTATTCATTAAGAAATGATATTTCTCTTACAAAGGATCCCATTTGGGTTCCCAGGATGGGCAGTTCACAAACCCCTGTAACTCCAACCCCAAGGGATCTGACACCCCCTTCTGGTATCCACAGGCACCTGCATTTCATGTATATATAGATACATGTAAACACACACATACAACAAAATAGAAGTCAATCTTAAAACAATAAGTCATTCATGAAGAAAAATGGAAAACAGGGTGCTGGTAAACAAGACAATTAAAGAGAAATAATAGCATGGTTTGGGGGTTAGCAATGGTTTCATTCTTTATTGTCTCATTTTACTTTACTTTCAGGAACTCTCAGTAAGACTGACCTTATGCACAGACCTAGAATATTAAATTCTGTATTTTAAAAGCCAGGGACATAAATCTCAATTGATATTCTTTTAAGAATGACATTTATCAAATAGATAAAGTAGTAGACAGACAGAGGTGGCCTTCAATGATCTGCATTAGCAAGTTCAAAGTACTTTATATCAAAATGCTTCCTTTGTGCTGAACATGAATACAGATTGTTTTGTGCCTTTATCTTATACATACTATAGTTGAATAGTAACTCATTAGCATTTATACTCTATTCATTACTGTAAGTAATCTGGAAATCACTTAAAGTGTGGATATAATAAAATTTATGACATTTTTATGTCAAGTTGGGTTTTGTTTGTATAAAATTTTGTAGTTTTTAAAATACTAATAGATTGTATCATGTCCCCCTTTTCTTCCCTACCCCAAGCCCCTCCCATGCATCATACACCAAATGTAGAGTAGACCCTACCAACATTTCAAGAGAACACAAAAGTCTGATTCTTGAATTCAAACCTCAGTTAAACATAGATGACCTTTGGAAATACAGATTGGGAAAGATGTGCTGACGAGCAATCATCTTTTAGCAAATATATAGATTTAGTATAGAAATGACCAATTTTACAATAGGGCGAGTCAAATTTTCATGGATTTTGAAGCCATTTTATTAATTTACCTGCCATTTATCATCTTTTATCAGTCAGTTTTGTCATTCACCTGCACTAGGCCCCATTTGGCTTGTAACCAGTATCAGCCTAATAAATGCCAGTAATCAGCAGAAGCAGGGCTGGCTTTATGGGAGAGAAAGGGAGTGAGAGATTGGAGGAACATGGTTATAGTCTGCATCAGGGCACTTTGACAACTCCCATTCTCTTCCAGTGGTGCAATTGTGCTTCCATAGGAGCATCCACAGCAGGGATTATGTCTGCTCTGGTTAGAGGTAGACAAAGTGAATAGCTGTATTTTTATCTAAGCTATATGGTGGAGTACATGAACTCTGATAGGAAGACATTTCTGGAACAGAGTTTGGGAGTTTCTTGGACTAGTGGTTTTATAGAATTATAGATAGAAAATTGTCAGTAAAAATGTGACAGGGAGGCACAAAGAAAATGCAAAGCTAAAGTGTATTAAAATTCAAGGAATTAAGTCAATGATGTCATGCATGGGGCTAGTCCCTTTCTTTAGAGTAGTACTTCTCACTAGAGGTCATCACTTTGGCCTGTCTCCTGGAGGTACATCGAAGCATCTTCAGTTGTCACATGTCTGGGGGAAGAGTACTGGCATGTAATAGAAGTCAGGAATGAATCCAGTATCCTACAACAGCCAGAGAAAATCTCAGATCAATAGTTGTTTTACCCAACTTGTCAATAATGTCAGGGTTGAGACTGCTTTAATAGAAAAATCACAACCATAAGACCCAGGTAATGTTAATGCCATTTTGAACTTCTACGGATGCCCAGAAGTAATACAGCCACTTGTCTTTCTGCTTTATTTTTATGGTTTTTCAAGACAAGGTTTCTCTGTGTAGCTTTGGAGCCTGTTCTGGCACTCTCTGTAGATCAGGCTGTCCTTGAACTCACAGAGAACTACCAGCCTCTAACTCCCAAGTGCTAGAACTAAAAGGGTATTCCACCACTGCCTGGCATTTTTCTGCTTTCTTATGCACAACCTGAGGACAATAAGATTTAGTTCTTAGTTAATGAGAAGAACTCTTTGCAAGTGCCTGCTGCAATGGAAGACAAAGACCAGCAAGAGAATGCTTAATAACTATGTATTTCTCACCCACCTTCCCCTTTTTCTATCTACTTTAGTGGTGGTGTGGGGGTTTGCTGTTCTGGACTAAGTTTATTTGGCCATCACTACCTTCTCATAGATAGGAGGAGACCTGAACATAAAAGTTCCAGGGTTTGGAGGAAAGGAAACATAACTTTATTTTCCCAGGATTACGTATGACCTTAGGCAAAGCAACTTCTTGCCTCTCTGTTTAGATTTCATAACCATTAAAAAGATGAGTGGACTTTTCCCTTCCCTTCCCTTACTTTACCTGTCTCAGAGATTAAAATAAATGTGGTACTTAGGAAAAGTAATAGTCTGACCAGAGGTGATGGAGAAATGATTTTTACTTCAGCAACATGTGTAAGTTCTTTCAGAAGTGAGACACATTATCAAAATTGAGGGATTTAAGTTTTCACCCAGATTTTCCTTGACAATGTGCTCCTGTTGCCCATGTTCCAGTGAATGGCTCTATATTCATGTGGATATAGACAGGACTAATGGGACTCAGTGATATTTGTGAGAATATAAGAGAACAGAAAATTGGGAGGAGGGCACGGTTGATCGAACAGGTGTGGGAAGAGCTGGAGGAGAAAGTTGAGGTGGATAGGATCAAAACACATTGCACATACAACTGAAATTCTTTTTTTTGCTTTTTTTTGTTGTTGTTTATTTTTTGAGACAGGGAGTCTCTGTGTAACAGCCTTGGATGTCCTGGAACTCACTCTATAGACCAGGTTGGCTTTGAATTCCTAGAGATCCATCTGCCTCTTCCTTCAAAGTACTGGGATTAAAAGAGTGTGCCATCAATGCCCAGCTCTATAATTCTTAAATAATAAATTAAAACACATTTTAAAACATATTAAGGAAATATCTTTGGAACATTTAAATGTATGTTGAAATAAATTGAACATAATTTCAATATAATTCCCAGATGAATCTAAATATTGCTCTCAAGATGATTGTGAAAGCCCATGTCCTTCATATGAGAACACAAAGGTCTGAGGCAGGCAGATTCCTGTGAGGTTAAGACTAGTCTGGTCTGCAAGGTAAGATCCAGGCCCATTAGGGATACCTACAGAGACCCTGCCTCAAAAAAGAAGACAATCTTAAGTTCAAAATTCCACACAAAATATCCATTCTATTCTATATAGTTCATTCCATTTAATATTTTCTCAGTTTTATTTATTCAACTGTCTTTTCAAATTTAAAATTCCAAGAAATTCCCAGGAATCCACAAGGATGACCCCAGCTAAGACTCTTAGCAATAGTGGGGAGGGTGCATGAACTGGCTTTCCCCTGTAATCAGATTGGTAACTACCCTGTCATCATAGAACCTTCACCGAGTAACTGATGGAAGCAGATGCAGGGATCCACAATGAAGCTCCAGACAATCTCTGAAAGTCCAGTTGAAGAGAGGGAGGAGGGATTATATGAGAAAGGGGGTCAAGAGTATGACAGGAAAACCCACAGAGATAGCTGACCCAAATTCCTGGGAGCTCATTGACTCCAGATGACAGCTAGGGAACCTACATGGGACCAAACTAGGCCCTGGGCACGTGGGTGACAGTTGTGCATTGTGGTCTGTCTGTGGGACCCTTGGCAATGGGACCGGGAACTATCCCTGGTGCATGAACTGGCTTTTGGGAGCCCATGCCATATGGTGAGATGCCTTGCTCAACCTTGATGCAGTGGGGAGGGTCTTGGTCCTGCCTCAACTTGATTTGTCAGGCTTTGTTGACTTGTTGACTCTTTATGGGAGGCCTTACCCTTTCTGAGGAGTTGATAGGGGTGTTAGAATTTGGAGAGATGGGGAGGCAGGAGGGAGGGAATGGGAACTGAGGTTGGTATGTAAAATGAATAATTTTTTAAAAAAAACAAGCTTTAAATACCTTTAATTTTTTTTCTTAATTTACTCAGGTTAGAAAACATTTGATTATAGTGTTCAAAAGACTGAATCATGACTTACCCAATCACATATCTTTTCTTTTGCCTGTAAAGATTATTGTTTGTATTATTATTTTAAAACTGTAAAGTTTATAAAATTTACATTTGACATATAGCTCGGGTTGTTTTCCAGTTTTACTGTGAGCTGATTTCAGAGACATAAGCATAATAGCATGGCATTTATTGCTTTAAAAATTATGTAAATAAAATTATGTAGATATATAACTTAAGTGGAACCTATAAAAAGAAATGCAATCTTGTTACTAAAATTCAAATGCTCAAGGAAAATATCCCAAGCACCATCCGTAGAATGCTTTTTTTCTCTAGACTTAGTCTGTCTTCATATATTTTCAATGACAATTAATTTGCAGTCATATTCATCTTCTCATTCTGTCTTCCTGGTGTGCTGTTTTTGTTGCTGCTGCAGATGGCCCTCTTGTTTTTTAACTTTCTTGTTAATTTTCCTGGAGTCGACTGGTTACCTTGGAGTAGAATCTGAAACAGCTTCATGACCAAAAAATTATTTTTTTTGAAGGCAGGATTGTACAAATGCCAACACTGGACTGTAAGGTGGTCAGAGCAGAGGCCTCCTCTGACTATAATGAGGAGCTTCTTGGGGGGAAATGCCTGATGCTCCTTAAGTTTCAATTCTAATTGACACCAAGGAGTAGGCACTGGGTTACCTTAATAAGGGTCATGACCTTGAATAAGGTGAATTTCTTCAACAAGTACAGTGTTGGGGTAGGGGGAAAATAGGGTCACAGATACAAGCCAAGTATGGATAGCCCCAGCAGGTAGTGGCCTATTAATTTGGGGCCTGAAAGTGAACACAAAGCATAATATTTTTGTGTGTGAGACTCTTGAACATTTTTTTACTTATTATTTTGTATATGTGATCACATGTAGACAAGCCTGGCCTCCTGTTGATGATATAGCCAAGAATGACCCTGAGCTTCTGATTCTCCTCCCGCTACCTTCTGAATGTGGGGATTCCAGACATGCCACCACCTACAGTGTGTGGTGTAAGGACGGAACCTACAGCCTTATACATGCTAAGCATGCAGTAAACCAACTGAGGGACATACACAGAATTGTCCTTCAGTATCATAGAAGCTGAGCTTTCACATATACTTCACTGAAGAGTTGGCCCACAAACAATTTCCCAACTATGTCTAGATAATCTCCTGAGCCCTCAGTGTTCTTGACGAAATCCAACAAAGGCTCTGCCTGTTGGACATTTGTTTGACATTTACTATCTATGGAATGACAAGCATTTTTTTTTCGTCTTTGAAGACCTAAAACTTCGAAGACACAGGTCACTCTCCACGCCAAGCTTGCCTATGTGATTCAGCATGAAGATCTTTCATTCTTTTTCGAAACTTAATCTGTTTCCAATACTTACCTCTCTCATTCATCTCACTGTTCTTTGCACATAGAATTCTTTTTATTTTTGTACCTAGGATTCTTGTTGAATAAAATGCAGTATCTTGGATCATTCTTCTCTGAAAAGAATATTCTTTTCTATTATCTTTTCCTTTATCCCTTGTTCTGATTGTCTCCTGCAACAGTTTCTCAACTTTTATTTTCCAGATCATTAGCTAGGTCCTTAGCCTTGTATTATATTTTGGATTCCATAAATTGACTTTCAAAGTGTTCAATTCTTTTCATTTTTTCTTTGTCTTTCTTTTTTCTTACATCCTGACAAGTACAGTGTATAATATCTTGTTCATGTGTTTTAAAAAACATAAACATCATGAAAAGACTAAGCTATACCAATAAACATATATTCACTTACATATTATTTTATTGTGGAAATAACATTTCAAATGGACTGTTTCAAGTCTAAATAATTTTCAAGATTAAAATGCATCTTTAGGAATGCAGAGAGATGAATATGCATTATCTCACCCATGTGTATAATTTACAAAACTGGAGGCCAGAGATTGGTCAGTACTATAAACATCAGATAAGGGGAGGAACAAATCCATGAAATGTAATGTACAAATGGGATAACTATAGAAAATTATTTTTTCATTTTTGATATTCTCTTTTTGTGAGTAATACAAATTCTTAATTTCTTCACGATGCCTTACACTTATTCTTTAGATTTTCTTCTGTAAACACTCTGCTTCTTCTTAGTCATCTGAGTATTCTTTTACATTGGTAATTGTATGCGCACATGTTCATGTGGAGTCCCAAAAAGTGTACCCTGATATCTTCCTGTCACTTTTTTCTTGGTTCCTTTGAGGCATGGTGTCTTGTTGAACTTGGACCTTCCAGTTTTCAGGAAATCAATGAGGTTGAGATTCATTGACAGGCCTTATCTCAAAACTGAGATGAAGAGCAACAGGGGAAGAGCAACAGGTGAGCAACACACACACACACACACACACACACACACACACACACACACACACACATACAAAATGAGCTTGTTTCATTTCAATGGTGCCTTCTCTTATTTAGAAGAAAATAAAATCACACTTCAATGCAAAACCTTTTCATACTGGGATACAGTCAAATAACAAATGCCCTTCACATATTTTCTTTCATTTTATCTAGTGCTATTAACCAATAATGGAATTAACAACCCATTACTTTTGGTACACCTTTGGCCAGGTCATGATGTAACAAAGCAGTGAGTTTTTACCTTGAGATTTAGAGAAAAACCATTAGCACAAGGGTGTCTATTAATTACTTGGTTCAATGAGACATAAATGGTTTGATAGGAATATAGGAACAAAAACATTTTGTGGCCCATGAGTGCATAGTTTTAGTAATGCCCCCTCTTTGTGCAGAGGTGAAAAGCTAGAGTATAGAATAACTAAGGAAGATGCAGGTAGATTTTCCTGTATGCACAATTGTCCTCATGTGGGTACATTAGAGAAGGTTGGCCAATAATATTGTGAAAAACAGCTTTCTTCATAATTTCCCAGAGTCCTCACTAGTCAGCATCACTGAATCCATTGGTAGTACAACACTATTTGAGTAAATAACCCAGCTCTGAGAAATGGGTAAATGACTTGAAAACAGTAGGTGTGAAGAGGTTTGCCTTGGCTTCCTGTGTCTTTCACTCGGTTGCTGTGGCAACCATTGCTAACAAAACAAAAACACCCATGGTAACCTTTATGATTGTGTGGAGTTGTATGTATGTGTGTGGGGGGAATTAGCAAAGAATTTGGCTCATCCATTCTCAGGAGACCCATTCAAATCATTGAAGCTTAATGTCATTTGTCGGCATCTCTTTCAACAAAGTAATCCACATACCAATTTGCTTAAATGGTGGATGCACATGCCAAATCTAATTATCCCTTATCTCACACAGTCATTAATCATTCCTATCCATTATTCATTGGCTACCCATAGCCACTACAGTCTTCAGGACATGAAACTTCAATATATATTACAGTATCTTGTTTGTAAGTGGCATTTGTCTCTGAAATAGAATGTGTAATATTTCTGAGTTAGAGGAAATATTCTTGGCATGGAAGCCAGTGATATGTTTTGTGGCATTATTCTCGTAATCTATAAAATTAATAAAGTGAAGGCAGTATGCTGGAGATCATTGTGAGGCTACAGATGACTATTACCTGGTTGTTGATACAGTGAAATGAAACTACAACCATACCCAAAGATCCCATCTATACAACCTACAATACTACCCAGGTACCCCATCAATACAATTTAAAGCAATATCCAAGGACCCCCTCAATATAACCTGTAACCATACCCCAGGGACTCCATCAATGCAACCTACAAGAATACCCAGGAATCCCATCAACACATCATACAAAAGTGACCAAGTACCCCAATGATATACCTTATAACCCAGAGACCCCACCAAAGCAAACTACAACAAGACCCAGTGATCCTCATAATACAATCTACACCAATGCCCAAGGATCCCAAATATAGTCTACAACAACACCCAAGGGTCTCACATACAACCTACAACAGTTTACAAGACCCTGCTTCATTTTGAAAATACAATTTTATGTGATGCATCAGGTGAATGTCAAATGAAATCTCTTGATGTCTGCTCTTCCCACCCCAGTCGCTTCTATTGCCTTGCCTTTGTCATTGCAGACAATCTGACTGGTGACTGAATAACTGTTAGACCATAACACAGAGTAAATTGCTTAGTTTATTTCCATTTACAAAATACAGCAAATCAAGTAATGTATTTTTATCAGTGAAAAAAAAGGCAAATTGCACATGTTATAAATTCACTATGGAGTTCTGCCTGCTTTTATGAAAGTAGGAAAGGAAAATAGTAGTTTAGCTAGTTTGTCCTGGGGCATGTTTCTAGATCAGTCAGCTCTGCCGCCTAACTCCTAACTCAAACTGTCTTTATATTGTAAAATGTGTGTCTGTACTTCACATCCTTTCTCACACCTTTGTAGGACCAATTTGATCACAGATTCCTGAAAAGATTTGTGTAACACATTCTATGGAAGACAGAGGTACAGAGTCAGTCTGATGTTGAAACAAATAAGAACACAACAAACAAACAAACAAGCAAACAAAATAAGCATAGAAGTACAGGAAGGGGATATAAAGAAGGGAAAATAAATTCAGGTGTTCTTTCTCCCCAACTGAATCCTTTTCTACACATTACTCTTTTCTAAATATGCTCATTTCTTTAAAATATTTATTATCAGGGATCTCCTGGCCTGGGGACGGGAGGCAGGTCGACTAACCTTCAGTGGTCCAAACAACACAGAGTCTGCTGACATCCCTGTGCTAGTCATGCCCCCTCTCAGGCAGAGGTCAACTAGCCCCAGGCAGGTCAACCCATCCAGAGTCTGCTGACATCCATCTGCTAATCCCTTCTCCACTCACCTGTAGAGGGAATGTCTCAGACCCACCTGCACTCATGGTGAGATCTATCAGAGTATTGGACCTATTTGCACCCACCAAAAGAGAAGCTTAGACCCATACCAACAGGAGAGAAAGAGACCCCACCTGGGCACACTGAGGAAGGGATGGGAAGACAACAATAAAAGAACACATTCAACAACAGAAAAACCAATATGATTCCACCAGACTCTAGGGACTCTACACCAGCAAGACCTGAACATCCCAACACAGATGAAGCAGAAGAGAATGACCTTAAAAACTACTTCATGAAGATGAGAGAGACCCTAAAAGAGGAATGAAAAAATCCTTTAAAAATGGAAAAAAATAAATAAAAAATTTAAGGAATGGAGGAAAAGACAAAACAAATCTTGCAAGAAACCATTCAAACAATGCAAGGTTTGAAAGGTGAAATAGAGACAATTAAAAAAAAACACAGTCTGAGAGACTTATGGACTTAGAAAAACTCAGTACAAGATCAGGAACTACAGATGCAAGCATAATCAAGATAATGCAAGAGACAGAAAGGAGAATCTCAGGTGTTGAAGATACACTAGGATAAATAGATTCATTGACCAAAGAAAATCTTAAGTCCAACAAATCGCTAACACAAATTATCCAGGAAATACAGGACACCATAAAAAGGCCAAAACTAAGAATAATAACTATAGAAAAAGGTAAAGAAACCTACCTCAAAGGTGCAGAAAACATATTCAACAAAATCATAGACGAAAACTTTCCCAACCTGAAGAAAGACATGCCAATGAAAGTACAAGAAGCTTACAGAACCCCAAATAGACTGGACCACAATAAAAAGTCCCCTCGCCATATAATAATCAAAACACCAAACATACAGAATAAGGAAAGAATATTAAGGGCAGCAAAGGAAAAAGGACAAGTAACATATAAAGGAAAACCTACCAGAATTACACCTGACTTCTTCATAGAAACGCTGAAAGCCAGAAGGTCCTGGATAGATACTGTACAAACAAAAAGAGACCATGGATGCCAGCCAAGACTACTATAACCAACAAAGCTTTCAATCACTATAGATGGAATAAACAAGATATTCCAAGACAAAACCAGATTTAAACAATAGATATCCACTAATTCAGCCCTACTGAAAGTACTGAAAGGAAAACTCCAACCTAAGGAAGTTAACTACACTCACAAAAAACATAGGCAATTGATAACCCCATTTTACCAAAAGCCAAATGAAAAACTAAATCAACACACAATTCCACCACCACAATACAACCCCAAAAGAAACAAGAATTAACATTCAATGCCCCTTAATTTCCCTCAATATTAATGGTATTAACTCACCTATAAAAAGACACAGGCTAACAGAATAGATACGAAGACAGAATTAATCCTTCTACTGCATATAAGAAATACCTCAGCTTCAAAGACAGACATTAACTCAGAGTAAAGGGTCCAATCAAATGGACCAAGAAACAAGCAGGTGTAGCTATCCTAATATCTAACAAACTAGACTTCAAACTAAATTCAATCAAAAGAGATGAAGAAGGTCAATTCATTTTCATCACAAGAAAAATCCATCAGGATTAACTCTCAATTTTGAACATCTATGCCCCAAGTGCAAAGTTAGCCTGTTCATAAAAGAAACATTATTAAAACTCAAATCACACATAAAAGCTCACACACTTATAGTGGGACACTTCAGCACCCTACTCTCACCACTAGACCGGACCACCACACAGAAACTTACCAAAGAAACAAAAGAACTAAAAGAAGTTATGACTCAATTGGGTTTAACAGACATCTAGAGAACATTCCATTCAAACAAAAAAGAATATACCTTCTCCACACCACATGGAACCTTCTTTAAAATTGACCACATACTGGGCAACATAGCAAAAAAAAATTGAAATACTCCCCTGTATCTTATCAGACCACCATACTTTAAATTTAGAATTTAACAACAACACAAATTTCAGAAAACCTAAAAACTCATGGAAATTAAACAATGTGTAATTGCACAATTCCGGGGACAAGGAAGAAATTAAAGACTTCCTAGAATTCAATGAGAAGGAAAACAAAATATACACAAACTTATGGGACATTTTGAAAGCAGGACTAAGAGGAAAATTCATAGCACTATGTGCCCACATGAAGAAACTGGAGAATAGTCACACTAGAGAATTAACAGCATACCTGAAAGCTCTAGAACACAAAGAAACAAACTCACCCCGGAGGAGTTGACACCAGGAAATAATCAAATTCAGGGCTGAAATCAATGAAGTAGAAACTAGGAAAACATTACAAAGAATAAATTTAACAAACAGTTGATTCTTTGAGAAAATCAACAAGATAGACCAGCCTTTATACCAAACTAACCAAAAAGCAGAGAGAGAACATACAAATTAACAAAATCAGAAATGAAAAGGGGGACATAACAACAGACACTGAGGAAATTCAGAGAATCTTCATATCATACTTTGAAAACCTGCACTCCACAAAATTTGAAAATTTAGAGAAAGTGGACAATTTTCTGGATATATATCACTCACCAAAGTTAAATCAAGAACAAATAAGCAATTTAAACAGACCAATAAACGCTAATGAAATAGAAGCAGTCATCAAAAATTTCTCAACCAAAAAAAGCCCAGGGACAGATGGATTTGGTGCAGAATTATACCAGAAATTCAAAGAACAGCTAATACCAATACTCCTCAAAGTGTTCCACACAATAGAAGCAGAAGGGTCATTGCAAATCTTTTTCCTAGGCTTCAATAACCTTGGTTCCCAAGCCACACAAAGACACAACTTAAAAAGAGAACTACAGACCAATATCCCTCATGAACATTGATGCAAAAAAACTCAATAACATACTGGCAAATCAAATCCAAGAACACATCAGAGAAATCATCCACCATGATCAAGTACACTTCACTTCAGGGATTCAGATATGGTTCAACATACCAAACTATATCAATATAATCTACCAAATAAACAAACTGAAAAAGAAAAACCAATGATCATCTTGCTAGATGCTGAAAAAGCCTTTGACAATATCCAACTTTCATGATAAAGGTCTTGGAGAGAACAGGGATAACAGGAACCTGAACATAATAAAAACAATATACAGTAAACCATCACCCAACATCAAACTAAATGGTGAGAAACTCAACACCAATCCTCTAAAATCAGGAACAAGACAAAGCTGTCTAGTCTCTACATATCTCTTCAATATTTTACTGGATGCTTTAGCTAAAGTAATAAGACAACAAAAGGAGATCAAGGGGATACAAATTGGAAAGGAAAAAGTCAAGCTTTCACTATTTGCAGATGATATTATAGTTTATATAAGCAACCCCAAAAACTCGATCTGGGAACTACTACAGCTGATAAACACCTAGAGCAAAATGGCAGGATACAAGATTAACTCAAAAAATGAGTAGCCCTACTATATACAGACAACAAGTGGGCTAAGAAAGAAATCAGAGAAACATCTTCCTTTACAAAAGCCTCAAACTACATGAAATACCTTGGGTTAATGCTAACCAAACAAGTGAAAGACCTGTATAGCAAGAACTTTGAGTCTTTAAAGGAAGAAACTAAAGAAGATACCAGAAAATGGAAAGATCTTTCATGCTTTTAGAGAGGTAGGATCCACATATTAAAAACGGCAATTTTGCCAAAAGCAATCTACAGATTCAGTGCACTCCCCATCAAAATATGGGCACAATTCTTCATAGACCTTTAAGAATAATACTCAACTTTATATGAAAAAACAAAAGAGTCAGGCTATCCAAAACAACCCTATACAATAAAGGAATGTCCAGAAGCATCACCATCCCTGACTTCATGCTGTATTTTAGAGCTACAGTAATGAAAGCATCTTGGTATTGACACAAGAACACACGGGTAGACCAATGGAATCTAATTGAAATCCTGAAACTAACGAACACACTAAGAAAAACCTGGTTTTTGAAAAAGAAGCTAAAATTAACAATGGAAAAAAGAAAGCATCTTCAACAATTGGTGTTGGCACAACTACACGCTGGCATGTAGAAGACTGAAGATAAATCCATAAATACATACATATATATATATATATATATATATATATATATATATATATATATATATTGCCATGCACAAAAGTTATGTACAAATGGATCAATGATGTCAACATAAATCCAACCACACTGAACCTATTAGAAGAGAAAGTAGGAGGTACCCTTGAACTAATTGGTACTGGAGACTACTTCCTGAACATAATACCAGTAGCACTGACACTGAGATCGACAATTAATAAATGGAACCTCCTGAAACTGAAATGCTTCTGTAAGGTAAAAGACAAAGTTAATAAGACAAAACAGCAGCCCACAGAATAGGAAAAGATACTCACCGACCCCATACCAACAGAGGGCTGATTTCCAATATATACAAAGAACTCAAGAAGCTAGTCACCAAAGCACCAAATATTCTAATTAAAAGTGGAGTACAGAACTAAATAGAGAATTCTCAGTAGATGAATATAAAATGACTGAAAGACACATAAGAAAGTGCTCAACATCCTTAGCCACCAGGGAAATGCAAATCAAAACAACTCTGAGATACCATCCTGTCTGAATGGCTAAAATCAAAAACTCCAGTGATAGCTTAAGCTGGAGAGGATGTGGAGAAAGGGGAACACTCCTCCACTGCTAGTGGGAGTGCAAATTGTACAGCCACTTTGGAAATCAGTATGTTGGTTCCTCAGGGAAATGGAAATCATTCTACCACAAGATCCAGCAATTCCACTCTTAGGCATATACCCAAAATATGAGCATTCATACAACAAGGACATCTGTTCAATGATGTTCATAGCAGCATTGTTTGTAATAGCCAGAACCTGGAAGCAACCTAGATGCCCCTCAGCTGAAGAATGGATGGAGAAAATGCTCCATTTTCACAAAATGGAGTATCACTCAGTGAAAAAAATAAAATAAAACAACAACAATGGAGATCTTGAAATTCACAGGCAGATGGGTAGAACTCAAAGAAATCATCCTGAGTGAGGTAATCCAGTCACAGAAAGACAAACGTGGTATTATTCACTAATATATGAATATTAGACCTAGAACAAATTGCCTTTGGGTTTTTGTTGTTTGTTTGTCTTTTGTTTTGTTTCTTTTGTTTTGTTTTGTTATGTTTTTCGGGACAGGGTTTCTCTGTATAGCTTTGGAGGCTGTCCTGGAACTAGCTCTTGTAGAACAGGCTGGTCTTGAACTCACTGAGATCCACCTGCCCCTGCCTCCCAAGTGCTGGGATTAAAAGCATGGGCCACCACCTACTGGCTACAAATTGCCTTCTTGATCAGAGCAATGTTGATGACACCTTGGGTGGATGAGAAATAGCTATTTGGGAGGCTATACCTCAAGATACTTTACTCTGGACCTGAAAGATTCCAACTATTTATTATCACTGGTAATGTGAATCATTCAGTCAACCCTTCTAGAACATTTCATGTAGGACTGGATTCTCAGAATCTTCAGTTCATACTATATCTCCTATCAAACTCCTCACTGATTAACTAAGTGCTGTCAGGTCTATTTCTAAGGTTTTTACTAAAAATCAGAAACAATTATATTGCTTTAATTGAGTTACTACAAATGTTAATGTCTGTTTATGTACATGCCCCTGAAGAGAATTAGTGTGCAGGAAGTACTCCACAAATATTAGCTGTTACTATTATTATACGCAGTGATCCCAGGAGATGCTAAATGCATTTGTGATGATTCCCCCTTTAAATGTAAACCATATTATCATTTCCAATTAATTCTGGAGTAAGTTTAAAAATTCTTTTTTTTCTCAATGGTTTGAATTTAATTAAACTTTAGGTGAAAGTCTAGAGAAAAACAAATACATAGAACATGTACAATTTTTAATATTGTGAAAACATAGTCATCTTAGAGAAGAAATACACAAATAATAGTTTTTGTTAAAGTGCTTCATGCTACTCTCTCTGATCTTAATATTCGTTATAATGATAAAATACATACAGTTTTATAATTAATTTATTAATTTTTGCATAGTATATTTAGTAAAAGTATAAAAGGCATTTGGATTTCTCCAATATCTCTTCCATTCCATCTCCCATGTCCTGACTCAGTGCAGGGTAGCACATTGCATTTTGTCATCATGTCCTCTCAGTCAATTTCAGTCTGTCTCTGCCTTTATTTGTTTCACTGTCATGACTTGAGGATAATTGAGATATTTCTTTTAGAGTGTCCCACAGTGATTGCTTGGCCATGGTATTTATGGGTAGACTAAATGTGCATGTTCATGGAGGATTTCACAGAGGTGGTATGTCCTTTCAGAGCTTCATATCACTGATGTCACGTGCCATTACTCAAGGTATTAACTATGACATTATTGTCATGTTTAAAATTATCAAAAATTATTGATAAAGTTCTAAGTGAACCTTCAAGGTTCATCCTCTCATACCATTCTAGTGCCAACTGGTTATTTTCTATGCCAACTCCACTCCCTCTCCCTTTATCCCTCTTGACCCACCTCTCCCTCTTTCCCCATCTCTCTCCCTCCCTCTCTTTTTCTGCCTTTCTCTCCACCCCTTCTCTCCCTGCCTCTCTCTCCTGCTCTCTCTCCCCACTCTTTCATTATTTCTAACATCAATGATTTAGTTTAAATTTCTTGTGCTCTCAGGACTCATTTTCATCTAAACCTTCCTGTGTGCAGCTCCGCTTCCCCTTCTTAGACTGGATTTCCATTTGTCTTTCCTTCAGTACTGACATTCTTTCAGAAACCATTATTGTATGATATGATTATGTGACTACTCAAGACTAAATCAAGTAAATCGGGTCTCCTCTTTTTGGCAATTTTAAAATATCTACAAGTGCAACTATTTGGTTACTTACGTGATTATGTACCTTAGTTTTTCATGTAAATTTCATTTGGTTATTTTTTTTTTTTTTTTTTTTTTTTTTTTTTTTTTTTTTTTTTTTTTATTTTATTAGTTCTAGTTAGGGAACAAGCTTATTTCAAGTCCCTTCTCCCTCTCCCTCCCCTCACCCCCAAACTTTCTCCCCCACCCCCAGCCCATCCCCCCAACCCCATCCACCCACTACTCCCCAGGCAGGGTAGGGCCCTCAACGGGAGCTCAGCAAAGTCCACCAAGTCTTCCTATGCTGATCCTGGGCCCTTCCCCATGTGTCCAGGGCCAGAGTGTAACCCTTCATATGGGATGGGCTCTCAAAGTCCCTTCTTGCACCAGGGAAAAATACTAATCCACTACCAGAGGCTCCCTGGAGTGCAGAGGCCTCCTTATTGACATCTATGTTCTGGGGTCTGGATCAGTCTTGTACAGGCCTCCTGGACAGCATCTGAGGTCGATGTGCTCTCCCTTGTTCAGGCCAACAGTTCCTGTGGGTTTCTCCATCCTAATACAGACCCCTTCGTTCTTCATTCCTCCCTCTCTTCAACTAAATTCCCGATTTCGGCTCATTGTATATCTGTGGATGTCTGTCTCTGTTTCCATCAGCCTCTGGGTGAGGGCTCTAGGATGGCATAAAGAGAAGTCATCAATCTCATTTTAGGGGGAGGGTTTTTAGGTTATCCTCTCCACCATTGCCTGGATTGTCAGATCGTGTCATCCTTGTAGGTCTCTGGAGATCTCCCTGGTTCCTGATCCCTTCTCGGGCCTACAGTGGCTCCCTCTGATATCGTTTCTCTCATCTTGCTCTCTTTCCTCTATTCTTCCCCCAACTCAATGTTTCTGCCCCTCCATTTCCTCTCCTCTTCTCCTCTTCTCTTGCTCTTATTGTAGCAGCTCCTTCCCCCCCCACCCTCATGCCCCCAATTAGTTCGGGAGTTCATGCCATTTCCATTCCTGGGGACCATTTAACCCTTAGAGTCCTTCATGTTTCCTAGTTTCTTTGGTGAAGAGCATTATATACTGGTAGTCTTTTGTTCTATGTCTAAAATTCATATATCAGTGAGTACATACCTTGCTTGTCTTTTTGTGACTGGGTTACCTCACTCAGGATGGTTTCCTCTAGTTCCATCCATTTGCCTGCGAATTTCAAGATTCCATTGCTTTTTTCTGCTGAGTAGTACTCCATTGTATAAATGTACCACATTTTCTCAATCCATTCTTCAATAGAGGGGCATCTAGGTTGTTTCCAGGTTCTGGCTATTACAAACAATGCTGCTATGAACATGGTTGAACATATGTCCTTGTTGTAAGTACATGCCCTATTTGGGTATATACCCAAGAGAGGAATGGCTGGATCTTGAGGTACACTGATTCCCATTTTTCTGAGCAACCGCCATACTGATTTCCAGAGTGGTCTTACAAGATCGCACTCCCACCAGCAATGGAGGAGTGTTCCTTTTTCTCCACATCCTCTCCAGCATAGATTGTCATTGGTGTTTTTTATTTTAGCCATTCTGACAGGCGTGAGATGGTATCTCAGAGTTGTTTTGAGTTGCATTTCTCTGATGGCCAATGATTTTGAGCACTTTTTTAAGTGTCTTTCAGCCATTTCAGATTCCTCTGTTGAGAATTCCCTATTTAGTTCTGCACCCCACTTTTTAATTTCGTTGTTTGGTGTTTTGGTGGCTAGCTTCTTGAGCTCCTTATATATTTTGGAAATCAGTCCTCTGTCAGATGTGGGATCGGTGAAGATCTTTTCCCATTCTGTGGGTGGTCGTTTTATCCTACTGACTGTTTCCTTTGCCTTGCAGAAGCTTCTCAGTTTCAGGAGGTCCCATTTATTAATTGCAGACCTCAATGTCTGTGCTTCTGGCGTAATGTTCAGGAAGTGGTCTCCTGTGCCAATTTGTTCAAGGGTAGTTCCCACTTTCTCTTCTAGAAGATTCAGTGTGGTTGGATTTATGCTGAGATCTTTGATCCATTTGCACTTAAGTTTTGTGCATGGTGACAGGTATGGATCTATCTGTAATTTTCTGCATGTCCGAATCCAATTGTACCAGCACCATTTGTTGAAGATGCTGTCTTTTTTCCATTGTATAGATTTAGCACCTTTGTCAAAAATAAGGTATCCATAGGTGCGTGGGTCGATATCAGGGTTTTCAATTCGATTCCATTGGTCTATCAGTCTATTTTTGTGCCAATACCAAGCTGTTTTCAGAACTATGGCTCTATAGTAGAGCTTGAAGTCGGGGATGGTGATGCCTCCAGAAGATCCTTTATTGTAAAGAGTTGTTTTGGCTATCCTGGGCTTTTTATTTTTCCATATAAAGTTGAGTATTGTTCTTTCAATGTCTGTGAAAAACTGTGTTGGGATTTTGATGGGGATTGCATTGAATCTGTAGATTGCTTTTGGCAGGATTGCCATTTTTACTATGTTAATTCTACCTATCCATGAGCATGGGAGATCTTTCCATTTTCTGGTATCTTCTTTAATTTCTTTCTTTAAAGTCTCAAAGTTCTTATTGTACAGGTCTTTCACTTTTTTGGTTAGTGTTACCCCCAGGTATTTTATGTTGCTTGTGGATATTGTGAAAGGTGATGTTTCCCTGATTTCTTTCTCATTGGATTTATCATCTGTGTATAGTAGGGCTACTGATTTTTTTGAGTTAATTTTGTATCCTGCTACCTTGCTAAAGGTGTTTATCAGCTGTAGGAGTTCCCTGGTAGAGTTTTTCGGGTCACTAATGTAGACTATCATGTCGTCTGCAAATAGTGAAAGTTTTACTTCATCCTTTCCAATTTGTATCCCTTTGATCCCCTTTTCTTGTCTTATTGCTATAGCCAGAGCTTCAAGTACAATATTGAAGAGATATGGAGAGAGTGGACAGCCTTGTCTTGTTCCTGATTTTAGAGGAAACGCTTTGAGTTTCTCTCCATTTACTTTGATGTTGGCTATTGGTTTGGTATATATTGCCTTGATCATGTTTAGATATGTTCCTGTTATTCCTGTTCTCTCCAAGATCTTTATCATGAAGGGATGTTGGATTTTGTCAAAGGCTTTTTCAGCATCTAGTGAGATGATCATGTGGTTTTTCTTTTTCAGTTTGTTTATATAGTGGATTACATTGATGGATTTTCGTATGTTGAACCATCCTTGCATCCCTGGGATAAAGCCTACTTGATCATGGTGGATGATTTTTCTGATATGTTCTTGTATTCGGTTGGCCAATATTTTATTGAGTATTTTAGCATCGATGTTCATGAGGGATATCGGTCTGTAGTTCTCTTTCTTAGTCATATCTTTGTGAGGCTTGGGTATCAAAGTGATTGTAGCCTCATAGAAAGAGTTTGGCAATATCCCATCTGCTTCTATTGTGTGGAACAGTTTGAGGAGTACTGGAATTAGCTCTTGTTTGAATTTCTGGTAGAATTCTGCAGTGAAGCCATCTGGCCCTGGGCTTTTTTTGGTTGGGAGGCTTTTGATTACTGCTTCTATCTCATTAGGGGTTATAGTTCGATTTAAACTGTCTATCTGATCTTGATTTAATTTTGGTAAGTGATATTTATCCAGAAAGTTGTCCATTTCCTTTAGGTTTTCCAATTTTGTGGAATACAGGTTTTCAAAGTATGACCTAAAGATTCTCTGGATTTCCTCAGTGTCCGTTGTTATGTCTCCCTTTTCATTTCTGATTTTGTTAATTAGCATGCTCTCTCTCTGCCTTTTGGTTAGTTTGGCTAGAGGCTTGTCTATCTTGTTGATCTTCTCAAAGAACCAACTCTTTGTTTCATTGATTCTTTGTACTGTTTTCCTAGTTTCTACTTTGTTGATTTCGGCTCTCAGGTTGATTATTTCCTGGCGTCTACTCCTCCTTGGTGAGTTTGCTTCCTCTTGCTCTAAAGCTTTCAGTTGTTCTGTCAATTCTCTAATGTGACTTTCCTCCAGTTTCTTCATGTGAGCACTTAGTGCTATGAACTTCCCTCTTAGCACTGCTTTCAGGGTGTCCCATAAGTTCGGGTATGTTGTGTCTACATTCTCATTAAATTCTAGAAAGTCTTTGATTTCTTTTTTTATTTCTTCCTCAACCAAGGAATGGTGCAATTGGGAGTTATTCATTTTCCACGTAAATGTAGGTTTTCTGCAATTCGTATTGCTGTTGAATTCTAGCTTTAATGCATGGTGGTCTGATAAGATACAGGGGGTTATTTCAATACTTTTGTACCTGTGGAGGTTTGCTTTGCTGCCAACTATGTGGTCAATTTTTGAGAAGGTTCCATGTGGCGCTGAGAAGAAGGTATATTCTTTTGTGTTTGGATGGAATGTTCTATAGATATCTGTTAAACCCAGTTGTGTCATAACTTCTTTCAGATCCTTTGTTTCTTTGTTAAGTTTCTGTCTAGTAGTTCTGTCCAGTGGTATAAGGGGGGTGTTGAAGTCTCCTACTATAAGTGTGTGTGGTTTTATGTGTGGTTTGAGCTTTAGTAATGTTTCTTTTACAAAAGTGGATGCTTTTGTATTAGGGGCATAGATGTTCAGGATTGAGACTTCGTCTTGATGGACTTTTCCTGTGATGAGTATGAAATGCCCTTCTTTATCTCTTTTGATTGCTTTCAGTTTAAAGTCTAATTTGTTAGATATTAATATTGCTACCCCAGCTTGTTTCTTGAGCCCATTTGATTGGAAAATCTTTTCCCATCCTTTTACTCTGAGGTATCGCCTGTCTTTGAATTTGAGGTGTGTTTCTTGTAAACAGCAGAAGGATGGATTCTGTCTTCGTATCCATTCTGTTAGCCTGTATCTTTTTATGGGTAAGTTAAGACCATTGACATTCAGGGATATTAACGTCCATTGTTCATTGGTTCTTCTTGGTTTTGGATTTATTGTTGGTGGTATCATTGCGTGTGGATTTTGCCCTTCTGTTTCTTTTTGTGTTTGGTGAAATTCGATTAACTACTGACAGTGTTTTTGTGAGTGTAGTTATGTTCGTTGGGTTGGAGTTTTCCTTCCAGAGCCTTCTGTAGTGCTGGATTTGTTGATATGTATTGTTTAAATCTGTTTTTGTCGTGGAATATCTTGTTTTCTCCATCTATAGTGATTGAAAGTTTTGCTGGGTACAGTAGTCTGGGTTGACATCCATGCTCCCTTAGTGCTTGTAGGGTATCTATCCAAGACCTTCTGGCTTTCAGAGTTTCCATTGAGAAGTCGGGTGTGATTCTGATTGGTTTGCCTTTATATGTTACTTGGCCTTTTTCCTTTGCTGCTCTTAATATTTTCTCTTTATTCTGTAGATTTGGTGTTTTGATTATTATGTGTCGGGGCGACTTCTTTTTGTGGTCCAGTCTGTTTGGTGTCCTGTAAGCTTCTTGTACTTTCATAGGCATATCCTTCTGTAGGTTGGGGAAGTTTTCTTCTATGATTTTGTTGAATATGTTTTCTGTACCTTTGAGCAGTATTTCTTCACCTTCTTCTACACCTATTATTCTTAGGTTTGGCCTTTTTACGGTGTCCCATATTTCCTGGATATTTTGTGTTAGGGTTTTGTTGGACTTGAGGTTCTCTTTGGTGGATGAATGTATATCCTCTAGCGAGTCTTCAGTGGCTGAGATTCTCTCTTCCATCTCTTGAATCCTGTTGGATACACTTACATCTTTAGTTCCTGATCGTTTATCCAACCTTTCCATTTCCAACATGGTCTCATTCTGTGTTTTCTTTATTGTGTGTATTTCAGCTTTCATGTTTTGAACTATTTCAAGAGCTTCCTTCACTTGCTTGGATGTTTTTTCTTGGCTTTCTTTGGATTCTTTAAGAGATTTATTTATTTCTTGAATTTTTTGGTTTGTCTTTTCCTCCAATTCATTTAATTTTTTGTTTGTTTTCTCTTCTATTTCTTTAAGGGATTTTCTTGTTTCCTCTTTAAAGGTCTCTATCAACTTGCTGAGATAATTTTTGAGGTCCATCTCATCTTCATGCTCTGTGTTGGGCTTTTCACCTCTTGCCGGAGTGGAGTCCCTAGGTTCTGGTGGTGTCATGTTGGTCTTTGTGTTGTTGAGTGAAATCTTATTCTGTCTTCTCCCCATATCCTTTTAGTGGGTGCGGGTGGGTTCTCTCTATCTCCTCTTGTGGCCCAGTGGTGTGTGGGGGCTAGGAATTCGATGTCCACAACTCTAGATGATCTCGAAGCTCCTGGTGGTCTCCTCGCTAGTTCCTAGTTTCTTGGTCGTTCGGCGGAATGGAAGAGTGGGGTGCTACCAGATTTGGGGCACAGGGAGCTCCTCCCTGCCTGGGCTTGTCTGGCCCAAGCCGGCAGGCTCAGGAGGGGGTGGTGGGATGGGGGTGGTGGGGTGTTCTGGCCTGGAGTCGGGAGCGGGCAGGAGCTCACTCACCTAGTTCCAGGTCAGTCTGCGGCGGCGGAATGTAAGAATGGGGTGCTAGCAGATTGGTGGGGCAGGGGGCTCCTCCCTGTCTGGGCGTGTCTGGCCCAAGCCGGCAGGCTCAGGCGGGGGTGGTGGGATGGGGGTGGTGGGGTGTTCTGGTCTGGGGTCGGGAGCGGGCAGGGGCTCACTCACCTAGTTCCAGGTCAGTCTGCGGCGGCGGAATGTAAGAATGGGGTGCTAGCGGATTGGTGGGGCAGGTGGCTCCTCCCTCTCTGGGCGTGTCTGGCCCAAGCCAGCAGGCTCAGGCGGGGGTGGTGGGATGGGGGTGGTGGGGTGTTCTGGTCTGGGGTCGGGAGCGGGCAGGGGCTCACTCACCTAGTTCCAGGTCAGTCTGCGGCGGCGGAATGTAAGAATGGAGTGCTAGCAGATTGGTGGGGCAGGGGGCTCCTCCCTCTCTGGGCGTGTCTGGCCCAAGCCGGCAGGCTCAGGAGGGGGTGGTGGGATGGGGGTGGTGGGGTGTTCTGGTCTGGGGTCGGGAGCGGGCAGGGCCTCACTCACCTAGTTCCAGGTCAGTCTGCGGCGGCGGAATGTAAGAATGGGGTGCTAGCGGATTGGTGGGGCAGGTGGCTCCTCCCTCTCTGGGCGTGTCTGGCCCAAGCCGGCAGGCTCAGGCGGGGGTGGTGGGATGGGGGTGGTGGGGTGTTCTGGTCTGGGGTCGGGAGCGGGCAGGGGCTCACTCACCTAGTTCCAGGTCAGTCTGCGGCGGCGGAATGTAAGAATGGGGTGCTAGCGGATTGGTGGGGCAGGTGGCTCCTCCCTCTCTGGGCGTGTCTGGCCCAAGCCGGCAGGCTCAGGCGGGGGTGGTGGGATGGGGGTGGTGGGGTGTTCTGGTCTGGGGTCGGGAGCGGGCAGGGCTCACTCACCTAGTTCCAGGTCAGTCTGCGGCGGCGGAATGTAAGAATGGAGTGCTAGCAGATTGGTGGGGCAGGGGGCTCCTCCCTCTCTGGGCGTGTCTGGCCCAAGCCGGCAGGCTCAGGAGGGGGTGGTGGGATGGGGGTGGTGGGGTGTTCTGGTCTGGGGTCGGGAGCGGGCAGGGCTCACTCACCTAGTTCCAGGTCAGTCTGCGGCGGCGGAATGTAAGAATGGAGTGCTAGCAGATTGGTGGGGCAGGGGGCTCCTCCCTCTCTGGGCGTGTCTGGCCCAAGCCGGCAGGCTCAGGAGGGGGTGGTGGGATGGGGGTGGTGGGGTGTTCTGGTCTGGGGTCGGGAGCGGGCAGGGCCTCACTCACCTAGTTCCAGGTCAGTCTCTTCATTTGGTTATTAGAAATAGTATGTGTATGGGAAATGTTCTCTTTCTTAAAAATTGTATCACTTGCATCTAAACCATTACCTGGCATCTAATTCTGGTAACATTATTTGTAAATAAATAGACCAGAGAAATACATTTAGATTTGCTCTGGTGCTTTTTTCCTCTTCTAGTGATTTGTCCTAGATTCAATAACTAGAGCTTGCCTCAGAAGTAATATTTATGGCTTAGATCTGAAATGTCCTCTGCAGTCTCATGTTTGAATGTTTATGCTTTGAGATATTGTGGAGGTTTTAGGAAATGTCCCTAAGTGGTGGAAGTAGAAAAGAGGGGCTGGGCTTTGGCAGGTGACAGCCCAGCACTTTGTACAGATGTTCTCCTCTTCCCTGGTCCAACATGTTGTGAATAGTCTTGGACTGAAACCTCCTGAAAAAGCAAAGTATTTCCTCCCATGTGTGTTGCTTCTGTTTTGTAGTCACAGTCCTAGCTAGCAAAGCAAAGTAACTGTCCGATGTAAAAGCAAAATGAGATGCCCCAGCCCTCTTTTATCAAGAATTCCATTGTTTCCCTTTCTGTTCACTGCGCTTTTAACTCAGAAATGGTCATAATCAACCTATTGTTAAGTGGTACATTGCTAAGAGAGTTAGTGTGAGGTCCCAAATGCAATTTTTTAACTTTAAAAGATTCGTTTATTTGTATTTTATGTGTGTGCATATTTTCTTCCATATATATGTGTTCCATGTTTATTCTTGGTGCCAATAGAGACCAGCAGAGGAAATGAGATGTCCTGGAACTGGGGTTACAAATGATTATGAGCCATTATATAAGTGCTGGGAACCAAGCCTGGGTCCTTGTGTAGAGCAGCAAGTGCTCTTAACTACTAAGTCATTTCTCAGATCTCCAAATTAAAATATTTGAATTAGTGAGATTGGTAAATTTGGCTTAAGTATATATATTGACATGTCAAATTAGGATTAAGTATATACACATACATATATAACCATAAATGATTTATTAAGATTAAACATACATTTATGGTGAAATCAAATCTAAGTGTTAGTGTTTCTTCTACTGCAGCTTATTAAGATAAGTCTTAGGCACACACACACATACACACACACACAAATGTAGTTTTTTTTTTTGAAGATTTCTTAAATTAACTACAAACTAGACAAAACAAGATTTAAAAAAAAATAGTGGCCTGGTTTAGGCCAATGCCCAATGTCAGGCCAATTCATACCCTTTCTATTGTAGCAAGAAGTGATGACTCCAATGTGAAGAATGCTGGAAATGCATAAGTAGACATCTTTAAAATGGACATTTGTTATGAGTATCTTTTCTCCACTGCCTTAGTGAGGCATTTGGAGCAAACAGGTCATAGTTTCCTTAAATGTATTTAAATTGGTTTTAATAAGTTGTATTATTAGGCTAAATAGTTGGTACCCCTTTCAGAAATTGGATTAAATATGGGCTGGGAAGAAGGCTCAGGGGTTAAGGTGCTTGTTATGTAAGCAGGAACATCATACTTGTCCAGAACCCACAGAAATGCTGAGTAACCTTGGCAACATGCTTGTAACTCCAGCCACAAGAAGTGGAGATGACATTCCCAGTGAAAGCTGGCTAGTCATACCAGCCATATTAGTAAGCTTTGGGTTTTAATGAGTAAGGTGGAGTACTATTCCTGCTATCAGCTGCACAACTCCACAGACACAGGCCCTCACTAATGGTCACCACACACATACATACAGATTCATTACATATTTTTATAATGAATGAGAGCAGTCTTCTCTAACCAACAACAGACTCAAACCTACTTGGAATAAATTGTCCATGAGCTGAATTTCTGCTATCATTATGTCCTTTGCTGGGGAGGTTTTGGTAAAGATGACAGAAGCAAGAATTATCTGGAAAGAATGACCTCAGTTGAGAAAATGCCTCCACCTTATTAGCATATAAGCAAGCCTGTGGGCCATTTTGGTTAATGACTGATGTGGGAATGCCCAGCCAGCTATGGATAGTATCATCCCAGGGCAACGGGCCCTGAGTTGTATAAGAAAGCACACTGGGAAAGGCATGGAGGAAGCCACTGAGTAGCTTTCCTTCATGGTGTCTGCTTCAGTTCACCCCTCCAGGTTCCTGCCCTGCTTGAGCTCATGCCTTGACTTCCCTCAGTGATGGACTGTGATCAAAAGTTGTAAGATGAAATCAATCCTTTTCTTCTCAAGTTGTTTTTTGGTCATGTTATTTTATCACAGCAATAGACAGCAAACTAGGACATTCTTCACACACTGTAGAAGTGTATCCATGTCCTACTGCTTTTACATTGCATCATGACTTATAAATCATCTAAAATTCATTTAAAGCATAGAAGGAAAGTGCCTATTCCATATAAATACTGTGTGGTTTTATATATATAAGAGTTGATAGGTGAAGAGTCCTGGAATGCCAAAGGATAGCTACATAGATTTTTCAAGACCTCTATTTGTTGATCTTTATTATAGCTCTTGTTAGTGGTGATGGTGGTGTGGGGTGATGAGGTCATACACGTGGAGGCTACAAGACCGCATCAAGAAGTCAGTTCTCTTCTACCAATCTGGTTCCTGAAATTGAACTCAAGCCAATAGGCTTGTGCCCACAAGAGCTTTTATCCCTGAACCAGCTCACTACCTTGGTTGAATATTTCTCTTTCATTTAATACTTTGTAGTTTGTAGTCTACACCATCAATGCTGCTGACAAAAATTGTATTAGCACTCCCTGTAATTTCAAGTTACTTTATGTTTTCTATACTTAGGCAATATTGACCAAATATAATGTGCTTTGTCAGCCTAGGGAAGTTGAAACATATTTAGTTAAAAGCAGTAATAATGATATAAATTAGTACAAGTACATTATGACCTGGAAAAGAATTTTCAGATGAGAGAAAGGTTTACATTCGAAATGATTTATACTATATATATATATATATATATATATATATAGTATAAATACATGTATATGCTGTGTATATATGTATATACAATACCTTCATATGCATACAATCATCTTTTATGTTTGAATTCAACTTCATTTTGTTCTTGCTGTTTAGATGATCTTTCTCTTATTCTCTTTGTGTGTCAGAGACATTTATACTTCTCTGTTCCCACTCTAACCTTTTCCTGATTACAGGCCTTGAGCTAATTAGTCATTGTGATTCCAAAGTTCATCACAAACAGCTTTGTTCCCACTCTTGCAAAGGCAGGAAGACACATCAGTATTCAGAGGGGACCCCTTGAAAACAACCCAAGATCATCTGGGACTAGATCTTCCCTTTTGAATCAACACAGCATACATTCACCATTCACCAAGTATAGTTTTGAAATTCTGTAGACTTTCCAAATGAGCCCTATTATAATGAAATATTCATAGTATGAAAATAGAAGCATAAATAGCATGAGGCCACATATAAATGATGCAGATTCTAGTAAGTAAAGATGCTTATTACTCCTGGACTTTAAGATTTCATGCTAGAGTGCATGTCCAGGAATAGCTCCCTGAACTGAAAGAGTCAGGAAGTTCAGGGCCAGCAAGGTTGTTCAGCCTGTAGAGATGCTTACAAAGCCTATAGCTGTGTGTGTAGTCCTGAGATCCATATGGGAGTAGGAGAGAGCCACTGTTGCAAGTTGTTCTCTCACCTGCATATGTGGGCTGTGACACATATGCATGAATACACAGGCATGCACACACGCCTAAAATCCAAGCAAGACACGGTTTAAAAACTCTGGGTTCTAACAGCATATCACAGAAGGCCTGCATTCCTAATGCGTGTCTTCTATTGGAGAGAACAAAGGCTCCTGACTCTGCATCCTATTTCTGCTGTATAGCAGCGACTGCAACATGTAATTGCAATAGAAGGAAGGGCTTTCCCAATTAGCTAGTCTCACCTCCGTCATTGCTTTTACACTCTGAAGCTTCAATCTCTACTGCTTTCCTAATTTTCAACTTGAAAACTGTTTTTTATCTACTCTTATTTTATCTATTCTTGTGTAGCCATCAATAGTAATAAGATTTAAAGTGAATCTACATGACTGCCTGTATCAGAGAGTATTTCTTTGTGAAAGTCAAGAGCATACCATATTTTTAATTTATAATGCATCCGTGGAAGAGATTGCATCTTTGCCATCCTACCCACCCACTTCGATATATTTATTTATATTAGCTTACTTGCTTCTTAAGTTAGTTGAAGCACAACAGCTGTAATAAGTCATATGTAGTAGGAGCTGAGCTGGATGAAAGGTTTGAAAATGTGTAAATTCTTAGAATAAAATGTCAAAGGACTTATACCTGGTCTATTTCTTTATCTTCTAGTGAGGGTCTGGAGCCATGCAAGCTTTCATGTATTGTGTGTGTGTGTGTGTGTGTGTGTGTGTGTGTGTGTGTGTGTGTGTGTGTGTGTGTGTCTGTCTGTCTGTCCACATTCACATGTGGAAGCTAAACATTGCCTATTTTCATTGATTGATAGATTGATTCTCTACCCTAATTTTGATTTTTTTTAAGGCAATATCTCTCACTGAATCTTGGCCCTAGTGATTTTCTTGTCTCCATCCTCCAGTTCGGAGGTTACAGGAGCACATCATGATATATATTATGTGGGGCTGATGACACAAACTCAGTTCCTCATGCTTGCACGGCAGTCCCCTAACTGGGCATCTCCAATCGCTTCCTCTGTTTACTTCCTCATGTTGCACATTTTTAAGTATGTGCTTGTGTTTTTTGCATGTTTACTATGTATGTATTTGTTTCATCAGGGGTCTGATGCATGTCATAACACACATGCGAAGGTCAGAAAGCAATTTGTGGTAGTTAGTTTTCTCCTTTCATTGAGTGGGACCTGAAGGTTGAACTCAGAGCATTGGCAGCAAGTGCCTTAACCTGCAAAGCCATCTCACGAGCTCTGCTTGTTATTTTTTAAAACAGAGAAATGATAAAATAAAACAAAAATAGTTATGAACAAGTAGAAAGCCAAGTATAGTTGGACATGGTGGCTCATTTGTAATTGTAGCATTTGGGGGACTAATGCAGAAGTATTGTTATTGATTCAAGGTGAGCTGAAGCTACACATAGAGTTCCAGGTGAGGTTGGATTACAGTGTGAGAGACTGACTCAAAAGTAAAACAAAAAATAATCAAATGAATCCTAACTGCATATTTCCTATGTGTACCCTTCTGGATGCAATTAATACAGACTTGGGGGCTGGAGGGATGATTGCTTGGTTAAAAGCCCTTACTTCTATTGGAGAAAACACACGTTCTGTCTCCAGGACTCAGTCAAGTCAGGCAGGTCAAAATTGCCTGTGACTACATTTTCACTGGACCCAATGCCCTTTCCTGGACTCTGCAGGAACCACTGCTCATGAGCAAATACTCATACACAGGCATGCACATACATACAAGTTTTAAAATAAAGTAGGATCTTAAAAATGATTTCCAGTCAGTGCAGCCTTTAGTATTCATAGCTCCTCTATTCAAGGGCTAGTGTGATCAGCTTCCCCAGTTAATTTCCACTCAGTCCAAACCCTGCTCTCCAGGCATATCTGTTTTCTCGTTGTCCCTTGAACACACCTGAACTCTGAGCCATTTCCCCTTCAACATTCCTATCTGTTCTGCTGACCTTCTTAATGCCCATCCCTTCCCAGAATATCTTATGGATACTTAAATTAAGAATCTCACTCCAGGCCAGTTCACTCTATTTATAATGATTTTCCAAACTTGGTAAATTGATACCACCCTTCCTAACTGGATACTGTTTTTACAAAGGACCTGAGTTCCATTCCTGGAAGCCACAATAGGTGACTTCCAACCATCTGTACCTCTAGCTCCAGGGTGGCTTCTGAGAATACCTAAAACCACATTCAAAACACATGCACATAAGCACACACACACACACACACACACACACACACACACACACACACACACACACTTAAATACAAAAGTAAATGTTTTTCTAAAAAAAAAAGAAAGCAAAATATTCAGAAATCTTTGGTTTAAATAAAGATGGTAAGCCAGAAAGATGGCTTGGTGGGTGAGGGTACTTGTCACAAAAATCTGACAATTTTAATTGGATGCCCTGAATCCTCAGGGTGGAAGCACAGAACCAACTTCCACAAATTGTCCTCTCATGGTCACACATGCACTGTGACATGTATGTATGCATACACAGGTACAACACACAGTGTAGATAAGTGTAAATTTTTCAAATTAGTAGAGTCAGACTTATTTGCTGCCTGATTTTGTACAAGCATTGCAGCCTGCATGCTCTCCTATGAACAAACATGAAAAAGTTTTGATATAGGATACAGGGTGGAGGGGCTTGATCCATCCTCAACTTGGTATATCAGACTTTGTGACTCCCTAAGGCCTTAGCCCTTCTGATGAGTTGATGGGGGTGGAAAGGGTGGAGGCAGGGGGAATGGGAGCATGAGAGGAAGGGGGAACTGGGGTTGGTATGTAAAATGAAAAGTAATTTTAAATAAATAAATAAATAAAAGGTATTGTGCAAATTCTTGTCAACTTCAAATTGTCTTTCATCTGTTGTTTTCTAACAAAATTCAGAAAACATTTTCCCTTTTATTGAAAGTAAATTCTTTCTTCATACAATATAACCTGATTATGGTTTTCCCTCCCTCCCTCCACTCTTCCCATTCTTCCTCATCTTCCCTCCTCTCTAGATCCACTCCCTTCTGGCTCTCATTAGAAAAGAACAGGCTTCAAAGATGACAAAATAACACACAAATAAGATGAAGCAAAAATTATCATACTGAAGTTGGACACAGCAACCCATCAGGAAGAAAAGATTCCCAAGAGCAAGCAAAAGAATCAGAGACCCACTCATTCTCATAATCAGGACTCCGATAAAAATACTAAGCAAATAGATATAGAATATACATACAGGAACTGGTACAGAGTCCTGTAGGTCCTGTACTATAGGGCCTTGTTCTTCTGGTGTCTTCCACTTGCTCTGGTTCTTACATTCTTCCCATCTTCTCTTTTAAAGGAGTCTCTGAGTTCTGAGGCGAGGAATATGATGGAGACCTCCAGTTTAGACTAACTCTTCATTTAGTGTCTGGCTGTGGGTCTCTGCATCTGTTCCCATCTGCTGCTGAAATCAGCCTCTCTGATGATGACTGGATAAGGCACTAATATGATTATAGCAGAATACCATTAAAAGTCATTTTATTGATGCTTTTTAAAAAAATCAATAGTGTTTGGTTTACCCTAGGTTTTGGGGGATATTTAGTTTTGAGTTCTTGGTTACGCAGGTAGGGTTGGGTATGAGTTCCTTCTTGGTGAGGGGGGCCTGAGTCAAATCAGACATTGCTTGGCTACTCCCACATGTTTCAAGTTCTATGCCACCATTTCTCTAGCATATTTTGCAGACAAATGGTTTTGTGGCTGGATTTGTGTCTACATTTTTCTTTTGGTAGCCTGAAGAGTCCCTTCCCTCACCAAAGAGACTAGAATGTAGGAGTGAAGTTTCCTGGTAGGCTCCAGCTCAACTTTTCCAATTTCAATGGGTTGGTTGTATGGGTGCCCTTCTGTCAGTTTGCAGAGAGCAAACTTATGTTTTAGCAATAGTCTGGGTTGTTTGGGGATTTCTATGGAGCTTCTTGGTTTACAACTCTATTGAATGTAAATCAATCCCACCACGGGAAGCCTTGCCTGGTGATAAGAGATGTTGCTTCTCAGGTCCTGGCTTTGTGGTAGGCATAGCCTATGGATTAGTGCAGGTGCCTGCTGGAATTAGTGGCCAGGAAACAGCAACATAGTGGAGGGTGGAGATTAGGCGATAGTGTGTGGGATCCACTTGAGATGTGAACAGGGTGGGGCAAGGAAGACTACAGCTGGTGTTTTTTTTTGTTTGTTTGTTTTGTTTTGTTTTGTTTTGAGCAGAAGGAGAGAGGAAATAGTGGAGAGAGAGAAAAGAAGTGGGAAACGGAGAGAAAGAGAGAAAGGAATGCAGCTGGAGTTCTGTTGCAGTGCTAGAGATGAGATTGGGAGACTTGTTTGGGAGGGGAAGGGAGTGGTGAGGGTCTTCACTTAGCTTACTTGTTTCCCTGTTCTGCAAAGCTGGTGCATTCACAGTGAATGCCTGCTGGTGGTGTAGGCTGATATGATGGGACGGATTTAGGGATGGGAGGCTAAGGAAAAAGGATTGCTGTGATCTTTTGGGTATTAGGACAGAGAGGGAAGGGAGACCACAGTGTGTGTGTTTCCTGCTGCAGAACTTCGAATAAGACTGACAAAACATTTTCTTAGAGATGACTTGGGACAAGGCTGGTTGTCCCAAGTAATGTAGGTTTATGTTTACTTATTTTTTCATAATCTAGCTAACAAATGCCTTAAAATACTAGGTATATTACTAAAGAGCACTCATGCTCCAAAGTTCTTAAACAACTCTGAACTCACTCAACAACCACATGAAGGTAAGAAGGGCATCAGAAGTTCACTGGCTTTTGGTTAAGATATTATTGTAATAGCAAGGGAACCCTGAGGAAACACTCAAAAAGACACCAGCTTCCTCTGAACAGTTAGCAGTTCCCTCTCTATAACACAGGCTCCTGGCTTCTCTACTGTTTGAACAAAATGATTTCAGACTCATGTTTCCTGCAGCTCTCCACTGTGAAAGAGACTCAGAGAGATAAGATGACTGCCATTCAAACTGCAACCTCATTTTTCCCTCTCTAGCTCACAAACTGATAGGAAGTTTACATTTGCCATGTCCATTTTAGAAGATGAGTATATGACTGGCAGATGACAGTGCAGTTCAATATTTAGTCAATTTCAAATTGAATGATAAGTTGAAAATCTTCCCTAAAGTCATGATCTAAAGAAATATGGAAGTTGTCTGTCTGTCATGTCTAATGGAATTGGCCTTTATATTTTAAGTACTTATGCATCTGTAATATATTCATAAAGAGGAATTTTCTTTGTATTCTCCCCTATGTATTATACATGAAAAGACCCAGAGATCCAACTCAACATCCCTTGTTCTATGATCTACAATGGAAAAACATTTGTAGGTAAGATAAGAATTTAGAATATACTAACTTAGAATGTCAAATATGTGAAGACAAACACAGCATCACACATTTGTAATTCCCAGGTACATGGGGGTTGATCAAAAGAGACACAAGTTTGAGGTATTCTATATAGCCAAGAGATAATTTATGGTAACCATATCTTCAATTTTCAAAGAGTGAGTATATAAGTATATAGCAACCCAAAATAAGAAAATAAGTAGCACATAAGTAGACAGACAAGTACATATATAGATGATGGATAAGTGAATGGATAGATAGATGATTACTAGATTCGAGATAGACAAATTATAAATAGATGATAGAAGATGATAGCTAAATAGATGATAGAATATAAATAAATGAAGACCTGATAGATGGTGATAGGTAGCAGATAGATAGATAGATAGATAGATAGATAGATAGATAGATAGATAGATGATAGATATTGGGAGAGAAAGAATAGATTTGATTTAGCTAAGGTGTGGGCTCAAGTCCAGCCAAAAGAGTTCTTTTTCCATTTTTATTTTGTGAGATCCTCCTGGCCCAGGTCCAGGCCTCTGGCCCCATTTCAACTTCTCTCTATCTGTGGTGACTGCCTATAGGAAGCTGGGCTGAAGGAGCAGTTTAAGAACAAGGTAGCATGACAATAGCTGGGATTCTGAGTCAAAACAATTTGAGGCTCCCTGGAGCCCCATTACAGGATGGTATGAGAATACCATCAAAGAGGAGGCACAGCATTCTCTTGTTAAATACATGGAGTAGGAAAGGCTTCACCTGCCAACCCATAATCTGTGCTGTGAGAACTCCCAGACTGCATACTCACTGAGTTGATTATTTTAAGTTGACTATAGTCTTGCCATTCTATGATTGGCAGTTATTCAATGATGCTTAACAGATTTGCAAGGTATTCATTTATTTATTTGGTATTCGGTATGTACATATGAGTTCCTGTGAACAAGTGTGTGTGTGTGTGTGTGTGTGTGTGTGTGTGTGTGTGTGTGTGTGTTTGTGTCTGTGTGTCTGTATGTCTGTCTGTTTGTGGGTGGCCAAGCACTGTATGCATAATGATGTAAAGAACAGAGGTCAATGATATAGAGTGCCCTCCTCTATTAACCTCCAATTTATTTTCTGAGACTGGTCTCTCATTGAGCCTGAAACTTAGTCTTTCAGTTAGACTAGCTGGTCAGTTAATTAGAGGAGAGATTTTTCTCCCTCCTCTCAGTACTGGAACTATAAGTCTTAGCTTTTTATATGGGCAGTGTAATACAATAACTTGTATTACAATAAGAAACACCCCCAACCTTTCCCATTTTCTTTTTTGAAACAGGGTCCCATGTCTCCAATATTTCAGCTCACCATGTAGCTAAATATGATGTGGAATTTCTGGTCCTCTTCATTCCACCTCTCCAGCCATGAGATTAGAGGTGTACCACCTGGTTTATCTGGTCATGGAGACTGAACCCAGGGCCTTGTGCATACTAGGCAAGCATTCTGCCAATTGAGCCTGTCCCTTGTACCCAAAGCAATATTTCCTTGGATGGCATTTGATAGATTTTCTACATATTACTATGTATTCTGTTTACAATAGAGGAGTTCATGTGTAAACTTGAGATTTAATTATGAGGATCTTGATCCCATCAAATCACAGATTATTATATGTATTTCGTGTGCCCTCATTAAGCCCTTCTACTTGGGCAGGGTTGGGAGCCTATTCAAACTGGGAGTCAAAGTCAGTAGAATCACTATACTATTTTCACAGAAGCAAATATCCTGTGTGCTATTTCTTATGTGCTCTAATACAAAGAGAACCAAGCCATCCATTAGTACTCTCTGCTTCCCTAGAACAAAAACATAATTATTAGCTCATCCATTATAGATGGTATTAATGGATAACACATAATGAAAAACTTGGCCAAGGACATTTCTCTTCAGAAGCCTAAAGTTCAAAGAGCTAAACTTATACTCAGTACTCAATAAGGGCACAGGACATATTTAGGTTCTGCTTGAGTCTTTAGATATTATCTTACTTGCTCCTCATAAAACCCTACAAGGAGGTGTTGATGATAGAGGCAAAGTGGGGAAAATAACAGCAACCAGGTACTTTCTTCATGCCAAGAATGCTAATGGACCAGGAGCTGCCTTTTATATGAAGTTAAATTGTAATGGGGGACTGGTGCTCTGAGAAGACCAGTGACTTGCTCTTGAAGAATCAACTCAAGGTTGACAATACTAGGCTTTTCTTAATTGATTTTAAGGACAAACTAATTTCACTACAACCATTTGCAGTGGTGCATGTGTGAGAGTATTGTATATAATTGTTTGTGTGGCTATGTACATGTGTATATAGGTGCTTGCTTGTTCAGATGTTGGTTGGAGGCCATCATCAAGTGTCTTTCTCCATTATCTTCAAATTTATTTTGTGGGGATAGTGTCATTCTCTGAGTCTGGAGCTTACCTATTGATTAGACTGTTTGACTACTAAGCTTTTGAATTCACATATTTCTGTACCCCTATCTCAGCAATGGGGCTTCATATGTATGCCACTGTACTTAGATTTCATGTAGGTACTGGGGCTTTGGAATTTAGTCCTCATGGTTACACAATAAACACTTTGTACAATCTTCCTATTACAATTGTTAAGGTAAATGAAGACCTTGGGGGCATAGGAGAACTAAAGTACTTAATATGTTTCAATGAGGAAAATTTTTATTCCAGATCTTTGTATTTACCCCATACTATCTAATGCTGTGTTGTACCCACAATTGATAGATAAAGGTAAACTGAGGAGCAGTGAGCAGCATATGTTAATTATACTAATGGAAAACTGGCTATGATATAGTTTTTAAAGGAAATAACCTTATTCCTATTTGAAAATAAATGTTTTAAAATGAGAATATTTTTATCATTTCGTTTTTGTTTGAAGTTACTGGTCTTGCACACAGTTAAATACCCAGAAAATTAGGAATGACTGTAGGAAAGATATCCTTCATAAAATCCCATGAAAAATAGTCACTCTGATGCACAGATTAAATAAACACAAATCCTTCCAAGGAAGCAAGTGGTTTATTGTTTATGTTTGTGGGTCATGTAATTTTTTTTTTTTGTGTGTGTGTGTGTGTGTATGCACATGTGTGGAGCTGCATGTGTGTGCACTATGATGCATGCGCATGTGGTGGCCAGAAGCTTATGCCACATTTTCTTTGATTTCTTTCCATTTTATATATTGAGGGCAAGTCTTTGACTTGAAATTAGATCATTTCTATTCAGCTAGTCAAGCTATCCAGCTCACTCTGAAATTCCCATCTTTTGCCTCTGTGACTGAAATAATAGGCAAACTTCTATGCCCTTCAGACATTCATATCTGTTCTGGGGATCTGAATTCAGGTCTTGAAGCTTGCAATATAGGTGTCTTAACCACTAAGCCATCTCTGTTCCATTAAATAGTATTTCTTGTGATAATTTCACCTATATGCACTTGTTAACTTCAAATGAATGTACCACCTGCATTCTATTGTGAAGAGTGAAAGAAAGGTGGCAATAGCTTACATATCTGCTCTATATGAGTGGTCTTCATTGATACACAGAGATGTTAGTTGATATTCAACCAGCTATCAAACTTAGGGGTCACAATCCATGCCCCAACTCAGGTCTAGCCAAAGAGCCAAGCTAAAAGTGGAAAGCAGAAAAAGGAGATTTATTCAATGTGACCACACTGGGATAAGGAATAAAGAGATCCAGTGACCTTCTTCACCACCCCCCACCCCCAACAAACTCTGGTGTCCTAAAATAAGATCACAGATTAAACAGAGTGCCAATGATATGCAAATCTAAGCAGTCTTGTCAAGGTATGGTCCTTCCCACCATGGAACCATCCTTGTCTGGGCTTCAGTCTCATCCTGTAAATGTGTGACATCTCTTTCTGAGAGGCAGGTTTCCCCTCCTTGTTGTCCTCTCAACCTGAGATTACTGAGGAAATTACCATTTCCTTTGGGGGCCATTGCTTCAGTGGTCTGATGGTCAGGTCTGTTTCAAAGCCAGTATATGAACAATGAGTGACTATAACCAGTTTAAATGGAGAAACTGAGGGGTGTTAATTGCCCATCTCATTATGAATGTGTTTAGACCTGAGCTAAAACCTGCTTTTCAGACCCCAAAATCCCTGTCCAGTATCCTTCAACCATGCCACTTACAATACCTCAAAATATAAGGAAAAGCAAGTGATGCAAATTAAGCCTCTGCCTGAAAGCATCAGCATCACATCATAATGGATAATAAAATATTTACAATATCAACAGGGTCAATGATAAGTGCACTTTTGAACAACAACAAAAAAAATGGAAGGAAGAAGCATGGTGGTATCAGTGGTTACATTATATTTTGTTTTGCTATTTTAGTAATGGAATTTTTTTAATTCAAAGCAGGAAAAGTACATTGTAGGACAAGACTGTACATTAGGTTGAAATTCTGGGAGAAGTGCAATGGGAAGCCATTTTCTGATGCTCCGGTGTGTAGACACAGGCTTTGGCATATAGTTTCGAGCTCAGAGATGAAAATCTTAACTTTGTACCCAGGTTAGGAAAAACATCCATGTATGGAGTAGAATACTGAAAAGAGATGTGAGGAAAGCTTTCACCTATGACCTTAAAGAATAGTGACTGACAGATGCTAAACTTATCAGACTGGACTTGACCTAACCTTGCAGGTGGAGGACCAAATGTGTAGGCAAACCTAATGTGCTGCAACAGACAATGCCCCCCACCCCTTCCCTGTGCTTGTAGGGTTCTGACTCTGTGGGAATGTTCTAAAGCAGGGCATTTGGGCTCTCTGGTTTAAAGTGAAGCATTTGAAAGCTTATATCATTAGTGCAGTACATGTGTGGTGACCTATCATGACATGGAAGTGTACATGAGTGTCTGTGAGTGTGAGTCCCGACATTAAAGCACCAGCTTGCTCCAGGTAAGTCCATGTGTGCCTTTGAGACTGGATATTCAACTCCATGAACTTGACACAAAATTCCTTATCACCATTATACAAAGGGCTGCTTGGGGGACTGTGGCAAAGATCAGAGGCAAGTTTTTTTTTCAGCATGATTCTTATGCTGAGGATGGATATGTGAAGGTGACAGGCAAGATCACAGCTTCCCTCCTAAGTGTCTGTTCTGAACAGTCAAGCCTGCTAATCTCACCTTGTGCTGTCATTCTGAATCTTGCTCCAAGAAAGACTTGTGTTTGTTTGTTTGTTTGTTTGTTTGTTTGTTTGTTTGTTTTGGAGAAGCAAAAGAGAAAACACTTAAGTAGAGAGATTGTGTTATTTTTGTGTTTGTTCTTAGTTTTTCTTATGCTTTTGAGACATGTACCTTCTCATTGTAGGCCTGGCTGGCTTGGAACTAACTCTGTAGACCAGGCTTGTTTCAATCTCACAGAAATCTACCTGCCTCTGCTTCTCTGGTAGTGTGAATAAATTGTGTACCACCATGCCCAGATGAATTCTTTATTTATTTATCTATTTTTAGAATATTTATCTTCCACACATGTGGAGAGTGTTCACAGAAGTAAGAAGCAAGCATCAAATAACCTGGAGCTTGAGTTACAGGCAGTTGAAACCTGGCCAAGCTGGATTCTAAGACCTGAACTCAGGTCCTCTGCAAGAGCAGTAAGCACTCTTAACCATTGAGGCTTCTCTCCTTTCTCCAAGTCCTTTGTTTCTAAGAGGCAGGAGCAACTGGGAAGGAAAGGGAAATGTCTTGAGTCTTTGATGAGTCTACCATTGAGGAAACATTAGGACACAAACAGCAAAACAGCAGCTTCCTGTTTCTTTCTGGAAAAGAACTGTGTGAATATGAATCACAATGTCACAACTACTGTGTGTGCCTAGCTTCCTCTAAGCAGGCCTAAGTGTCTTAGATGTTCCATTAGAGAAAATGTGTTTTGGTCTGTGAACAGAAGAGTGCACCTGTGTGAGCTCTGTCTGTCTCTGTGATGATGTGGGTGTGCTATTAAGATATTAGAAGCAAATGGCAATGTTTTTTTTTCAACCCTGATGTGATGCTCATGGTCTCTGCAGGAACACAGCAAGTGGTCAGAGAAGCAGGTAGGAACTGCTGTATTTCAAAAATCAATTATTCTTAAAAGTCCCTGCAAATATTCTCAAGAGGTGACCCTCAGGCAGGCAGCCATTTCCAGTAGTTAAGCTTTGGTTTGGGTTTCTGTCATCACCTATTCTGCCATACACGGTTTTCTTGTCTGGTAAGTCAAAACAGATTCAGGGGAAATATATGTAATAGAGACAAAATGATGCAAAGGGGTTGACAGGAAAGTCTCACAGCAGATGCAGTGATTTACAGCAAGAAGCAGTAAATGATTTTATATTTCAGGAACCAAAAGCACACCATACTCAAATATCTTCAGGGGCATAGAACACACATGCAAAAGGATATCCTAAATGTAGGTCCAAATTATCATATTGAAAATCTCCAGGGAGTTGTACATTGTGGTTTATGCTGGAATCCCAGATCAATGGAAGATGAAGCATGAAGATTGTGGGTTCAGGCCCATTATGGGCTATATAGCAATGCCTTGCCAAAAAAAGAAGGAGGAGGAGGAGAGAATAAGGAAGAGAAGGTGAAGGAGGAAGGAGGAGGAGGGGAAGAAGAAGGAGGAGGAGGAGGGGAAGAAGAAGGAGGAGGAGGAGGAGGAGGAGGAGGAGGAGGAGGAGGAGGAGGAGGAGGAAGAGAAGGAGAAATAAGTTAGTCCTAAAGTAAGAGAAAGGAAAGAGAAGTGTATGGAGTACTACTCGGTGGAAAAAAAAAAAACAATGGAATCTTGAAATTCATAGGCAAATGGATGGAACTAGAAGAAACCATTACGAGTGAGGTAACCCAGTCACAAAGACAAACATGGTATGCACTCACTCATATATGGATTTTACACATAGAGCAAAGGATTAGCAGCCTATAATCCACACCACCAAAGAAGCTAGGCAACAAGGAGGACTCTAAAAGAGACATACATGGTCCCCCAGAGAAGGGGAAAGGGACAAGATCTCCTGAGCAAATTGGGAGCATGGGGGAAGGGCAGAGGAAGCTAGGAGAATGAGAAGAGAATAAGAGGAGGGATGAGGCTTTCCGCAGACTGATCTACAAAGAGAGCCCTCATCCAGTGGCTGATGGAAGCAGAGACAGACATCCACAGATATACACTGAGCTGAAATCTGGAATTTGGTTGAAGATAGGGAGGAATGAAGACCGAAGGAGTCTGTACCAGGTTGGAGAAACCCACAGAAACAGTAGGCCTGAACAAAGGAGAGCACATCGACCCCAGATGCTGTCTGGGAAGCCAGTACAGACTGATCCAGACCCCTGAACATGGATGTCAATAAGGAGGCCTCTGCACTCCAGGAAGCCTCTGGTAGTGGATTAGTATTTTTTCCCTGGTGTAAGAAGGGACGTTGAGAGCCCATCCCACGTGAAGGGATACACTCTGGCCCTGGACACATGGGGAAGGGCCCAGGCCCAGCACAGGAAGATTTGGCAGACTTTGCAGAGCCCTGTTGAGGGCCCTACCTTGCCTGGGGAGTGGTGGGTGGATGGGGTAGGGGTAGGTTGAGGGTGGGGGAGGAGGGATGGGGGTGAGGGGAGGAAGAGGGAGAAGGGACTTACATGTGAAACAAGCTTGTTCCCTAACTTGAACAACAACAAAAAAAAAAAAAAAAAAAACAAAAAAAAACTAGATGGTGGATGGTGGTGATGCATGCCTTTAATCCCAGCACTCCAGAGGCAGAGGCAGGCAAATCTCTTAGTTCCAGGACTACACAGAGAAATTGTCTCAGAAAAAAAAAGAGAGAGAGAGAGAGACACCAGAAGACAACAGGCAACGGGGAACAACAGACAAGATAAATCAAGTTTTAGCAAATGAAAACCTGATGAAGGATTTAAAACTACAAAAGCAAATACAAAGCAACTTGCAGAAAATTTCAACAAGAAAAAAGCCAACTCAGGCAACAAAAATCAGAATGAATGGGGAGTTTGAAACACACCACACAGGCACAATGAGGCATAAAGCTAGAAACATGGAACTGAGTGAATTTCTGTATGAAAAAATATTCTCAGGTCCCCTCCCTCCATGCCATTTGACTAGGTGATGAGCCTTTTCCAGCCCCAGCAGGACACATGTTGTATGAAATGGAGAGTACAAAGTCTAAGAGATCAGTTTTTTGTTTTTGTTTTTTTTTTAAGTGAGGGAGGCATAGTGAAGTCAAATTAAAAGTTAAAGGAATTCAGTAAAAATTCTGAAGCCAAGTATACATCCTTGGAAGGAAATAAGATATCTATAAAACCCACAGAATCAACTAACCAGGGCCTCAGAGGAACTCAATGTAGACTGAACCAACAAGCAGGCGCTTGCATGGGGCTGACCTAAGCCCTCTACATATTTGTGAAGTTGAATAGCTTGGTCTTCTTGTGAACTCCTAACAGTGAGAACACGGACTGTCTCTGACTCTTTTACAGGCTTTTAGGACCCTATTCCTCATATGGGATCCCTTTGTCCAGTCTTAATACATGGGGATGTGCTTGGTGTTACTGCAACTTGATATGTCCTGTTTTGTTGATATCTATGCCAGGCCTGCCTTTTTCTGAAGAGAAATGGAGGAGATTTGGGGCTGGAATAGGGGTATAGAAGGAAGGTGGGAGGGAGGGAAGGAAGGAGAAACTGCAGTTGGTATGTAAAATAAACAAATTTAAAAAAAGAGGAGGGGTGAGGAGGACATGAGGTAGCAGGAAGGTTGTGTAGGGGAAGAGTAGAGGAGAGCAAAATAAGAGATACCATCAAAGAGGGAGCCAGTATAGGTTTAAAGAAAAGTCAGGCACTAAGGAAATGTCCAGAGATCTACAAGGATGATACCCACTAACCATCTAAGCAACAGTGGAGAGTCTACCTTAAATGTGCTCCCCTGATAACAAGATTATCACTTATATACTCCATCCTAAAGCCTTCATCCAGCACCTGATGGAAGTAGAAGCAGATACCCACAGCTAAACACTGAACTGAACTGGAATCCAGTTGCAGAGAAGGAGGAGTGATGAGCAAAGGGGTCAAGCCAAGGCAGGTGAAACCCACAGAAACAGCTGACCTGAACAACAGGGAGCTCTTGGCCCCCAGACTGATCACTGGGAAACCAACATGGAACTGATCCAGACCCCTTAAATGTGGGTGTCAGTGAGGAGGCCTCGGAAATATATGGGGCCTCTTGTAGTAAGTACATCAGTACTTATCCCTATTGTAGGAATGGACTTTGGGATCCCATTTCACATAGAGGGATACTCCCCCCAGCCTAGGCTCTATCTCAAAGGATATGACAGACTCTGAAGACCCCCCCCATGGAAGGCCTCATTCTCCTTGGGGAACAGAAATGGTATTGGTTAAGTAGGGTGTTAGTAGGGAGCAGGGGAGGAGGGGAGGGAGAGGGAACTGGGATTTACATGTAAAACAAACTTGTTTCTAATTTAAATTAAAACATGATTTAAAAAATCTGTCAAATTTAATAGTGATCCACCTCATAATGTAAAACACACAAATTCTAAAACACCAGCTGGCTAAAAGAGACAAGTCTTTCAAAAAGAGAGAGAGAGAGAGAGAGAGAGAGAGAGAGAGAGAGAGAGAGAGAGAGAGAGAAAGTTTAGGGCGGAAGATGTAACTCAGTACTAGAGTACTTCCCTAGCACTCGAGAAGACTTGAGTTTGACCCTAAGATTCCACATACAAAAAAAAAAAAAAAAAAAAAAAAAAAAAAAAAAAAAAAAAAAAAAAGACATAATGTCATATACTTACAACCTCAGTACTGGGGAAGTGGAGACAAGTGTATCACAAAGATTCTTTCCTCAGCCTAGCCTACTGGTGAGACAGAACAGACCTCAAAAATATTTGAAGAATGACATTAGAGGTTGTCATCTGGCCAGAACATCCATGCACTTACATGCAAGCACAAATACATGTACTCGGGAACACACACAAACACACACACACACACACACACACACACACACACACACACACACACACACACACACGATAATAGAAAATAAATACATAAAAAATAGGTTTTCTACTATCTTATATTTTAAAGCTAGTAGAGCTTAAACAAGGTATTTCTTTTATCAGTGATAATAAGATAAATTGTTATTCTGTTCATAATTCAGTTTCACTTAGCAGTAGCTAGAGATGAAAGTCACTCTCTTTTGTAGTCCTGATGAATTCATCGTGTTGCCACAAGGGACCCTGAATAGTTGGCATATAAACCAGATGCCAGTTTGTTGGGGAGATGTAGGGAGAGGATTTCAAATATGCTAATGGAAAATAAACTCAAAGTGTATCTCTTACATCATCTACATTACATGAAGGGAATCTACTCAGGATTTACATTTTCTGGCAACATGTCATATGTTTGCAGCTAACAGAGTAAATGAATGTCTTTAAAGAGTGACACCTACACTGTCAACTGTGGCAGTGATTGGATTTTCTCTAGTGTACCTATTTGATGAAGCCATTTGTTATGGAGCCTGTGTCAGAACAGCCAAAGGTGTAGCCTGGAGTTAGATTAGAAGAGGTCAGGGTGGCAAGTGAAGGGTGTGGTGTGGGTCAGTTGCCTATTATTAGAAATTTACTAATAAAGAGATGGAGAGTTGTCCCTGATTCCCACCAGCTGCAACACTCAGGAGAGCAATTCCTCCACTTCATCAGGACAGCACAATAGAGCCAAACCTGTTAGAGGAGGTGTGAGTGAGCCAGTCTCAAATTTGAGAATGGGAGCACAGACCCCATTACTCAGTTGTCCTGTGCCAACATGGTTGGGGGAGAGATGCCAGTCCTCATCAATGCCTGAGGCAGGTGAGAGAGCTGGCCCTGAGGTCACCTGCTGTGCAAACATGAGGGACTGAGTTCAGATTACAAGAAGCTAGACACTGGACATTGTCTGTAATCCAAGCACTTTTTACCAAAAGATGGCAGGCAGAGACAAGAGAATCCATATGGACCAGGAATATGTAGAGGTAAACAAGAGACCTTATGTTGGAGAGGGAGGCTCAACACTAGAGTTTGTCCTCTGATCTCCACACATGTTCTGTGTCATAAACACTGGTACTGACATACATGAAGATATACAGGTACATGTATATGTACAAACATACCATACATATACATACATATAGGCACAAAAACAAATTTATTAAATTAAATAGGGGAATCAAGATGATGATGTATTTTAAGTGCAAGGGTAGGTACCATTCAGACACCCATGCTAATAAACCGTAATAACAAAACTCTGATATTTAGTCTGTTAGTATTTCCCACTAGTTCCCACTGGGGTAAGCCAGCCTTACACAGAAAAACCAGAGTCATCACCACAACACATAAAAAGGCCAAAGCTAAGAATGGAAAATGAAGGGTGTGAAATAAGGCCAGAGAGACATTGGTATACTTCATACAGAATTAAGATGCATCTTACAGTGCTGGGTCCAACACATTTTTATTCTAATTTGTTTTCTAAACATTATATGCATGAACACTTTCAATGCCTCATTATGTACCCAACATGGGTGTCTAGGATGGCTATCTGGAGGTAGAAAGTAAAGAACTTATCAATGTTATTTCAAAAGTACTGTATTGAATGCATCACTGCATTTTAATCTGGGACAGAGGGTGGAAAATGGCATCTGGTTAATCAGGGGTTCATAGATTATTCGGTGATACAACTTAATGATGCTGAGATAAAATGAGGAATTGTGTATCTTCCCTGGAGCAGCATTATAAAGTATCCTGCCTGGTACTTAAAATTGATTGTGCATTATATTGGTTAAAGAGTAGCATTTGGAAAATAAAATTAAGGCTGATTTGCATTGCTGTAGAATACTTGAACATGCATTTAATAAGACAGTTTGTTTTGCTTTTGCTTTTAAAACACATTTAGAATTTGGATCCATTTATATTTATTCAGTGTCTTATTGAGTGAATGAATGTGTGTGTGTGTGTGTGTGTGTGTGTGTGTGTGTGTGTGTGGTGTGTGTGTGTGTGTGTGTGTGTGTGTGATGAGTTGAAATACCTACAGAAACCAGAAGAAGATATCAGATCCCCTGGATATATAGTTATAGTGTGTCTTGAACTACCCACCATGGGCCTGGGAACTGAACTCAGATCTTCTGCAAGAGCAGCAAATGCTCTTACCTACTGAGTTATCTCTCCATGTTACCTCTGAAGTTGCATTAAAGGACACAGAAATATGAGTATAATTGCTCATGGGAAAAACATCCCTCATGAGTCATATATTTCATTTAGAAACCTTGTAAAATGCAAATGTACATTTCATTAATTGGGCCACATACAATAATGCAGCAAATGTAACTAGATGGTGTTTCCAATCACATTTTAAAGATTTACTTTTATTACTTTTAAATTTATATGTCAGTGTGTGAGTATCCTGCATGGGTGTAGGAGGCTGTAGAGGCCAGAAGAGGGCACTGGGTTCCCCGGAGCTGTAGTTTCAAGGGGTTGTAAACACATGGGTTCTGGGAACAGAACTGGAGTCCTCTGAAGGAACAGCAAGCAGTCTTACCTGAGGAGCCATCTGTACCACTCTCACCCCCATTTTGAAAAAAGTGATTCTCTATTTTAATTGAAAGTTTTGAAAAGTATTGGAAGCATTCTGTTACTCAATTTGACATCTACAATCACCTGTCTGGGGTTTCCAAATCCTTGATTGACTTCTGTTGATTAAGTTTTAAGCTACAAAACTTTGTTATGCTATGTTTAATTTATGTGTATTTCCTTGCTTTGCATGCCATAGTAAATTTTTACTGCTTAGATCTTGGAAAATTTGTAAAATTATCAATAATGTTTAGGTAGTAGTATTGATGTGAGTGAAAATAAACTGCCGATTTAACACAGAGAGACTTATTAGCTAAGTAAATTATTCCTCCTTCAAATATGATTGAAAGTTATCTTATTTCTAGAAATTCTATTTTCCAGTGGGGTATTTGTGAACACAGTAGGAGTTAAAATAGCAAAGACCGGGGCTGGAGAGATGGTTCAGTGGCTAAGAGTGCTTGATACTCTTGCAGAGGATCATGGTTTGATTCACAGCACCCAAGTTAGGCAGCTCACTATTACCTGTAACTCCAGTTTCAGGGGATCCAATGGCGGCTTTCACCCTCTGTAGGTACCTGCATACACATGCTCATGCCCTCACAAAGACACACATACACATAATTAAAAATTAAATACATATTTTGAAAAGGAGAGCAACTACTCAAATAGTTACAGTGAAAATATATGCAAATGGACAGAACAGACATCTGTTTTAATTTATGGTATATTACATTATCTCTGAAAGGGGCTCAGGGGAGTTTTGGTTTCAGCATTTTAATCTTCTAAGTGAGATATATATATATATATATATATATATATATATATATATATATATATGTATATATATATATATTGATGTTATAGAATTGGTTTTGCAAATTGATATTAGAGATAAAATTACCAATGAAGTTTGTGTTTTTCTTTTCAATGTTTTTAGTTAATGTAAAAGATCAATAAACACAATAAATCTTCTCTTCTCTCCTTACCCTTATTTGCCCACTCTCTTGGAAGATTTACATTTTAAAAGGCCAGGCAAATACTACAGAGGCAGTGAGCGTATATCAAGGACCTAGTTGTAAATCTAAAGATAATCATCTAGAAAGATTGGTTATAAAATGAACATTTTGGGCTGAGTGTCAAAGATTTAATAAATTAAACTTTGTCAGGCAGAAGAAGGGATTGAGTTTCAAAGTGGCTCAGAGGTACAAAGCAAGCATCAAGAGAATTATCTCCCAAATACCCAGACATCAGTTAAAGACCCTTCAATGAGTATCAAATCTGAAAAGTGAACACAGCCGACAGGATCTTGAAAGTATTGTGTGAAAAAAAATAACCTGATGCTTCTGTGTTAAGGAACCCAAAACAAGTTTATCTTTCATGCAGTGAACTTGCTTTCATGTTAGCCTATTGTGCCACATGAATGGTAGACAGAAATTTGAGTTCTGGAAGATGAGAGCCTTTCATTTGTGTATTATGTTGCACATATGTTATGTGCCAAATAACCATGTTTTACATTGTGGTGGCTTTGCCTTTAATCCTAGCATGGGAGAGGTATAGATACATAAATCTGTGAGTTCTGGCCTACAAAGTGAGACCTGTACTAAAAAGAAAAAAATATAAAAAAACATAACAAACATGGTGCTATAGTTTGGATTATAAGTATTTCCAAAACACTGTGTATTAAAGACTTGTCTCCAGCATGAACTCTTGGGCTGAGGTGTAACTTGTAGAAAGAGGAGCCTAAGGAAACCTCCAGTTTCTTGGAGGGTGGCTGGGCAAGCATTGTCTCTTCCTTCTCCTCCTTTGCATCCTGACTGATCAGTTATCTTTCTTGTTGCCATGACAAAAGAAGTTTCAGAAAAGAAAAGTTTATTCTGGCTCATGATTTAGGGGTGAAGTTCATTGTGCCTCAGAAAGCATGGCAGTAGGAGGGTAGAGTGGCTGGTCACAGTGCTTAAGTCAGCACACTGTGGAAGGTAAATGCCTCTACCCAGTTCACTTTGCTCAGTTTTATCCAGTCTCTGACCCCTGCATACAGAATGACACCTCAACAAGTGGGTGTGCTTTCCAAGGTTAGTTAAGCAAATCTAGAAATTGCCTCACAGACACAACCTGATGTGTGTCTCCTAGGTGATTCTAAATCCTGCCAAGTTGACAATCAATATTGATTCTCATATTAACTGTAGATCACATCACTTTTGCAGTCCTGGCCCTGATGTTGTAGACTCAAAGCCACCAGATTATTGAGATAAAACTGATAAGACTGTGAGACTGAATAAACACCTTCTCTTTGTATGCTAGTTATCCTGAGTGATTATTGTAGCAAGAAAAATCTGACCAACACCCAAAGCCAGGAATAGAGATAGTAACAAAGTGCTATTTCTTAGTAAGTGGCCAGGAAAAATCTTCCAGGAAGAGGGGAATTTCACAGAGACTTTTTGGAAGGGAAAAGGGAGCCACATACATTTTTACAAAGAAATATACTGTTGTCTAAAGAACCTGCAGAAATGATTCAAAGTTCCCATGGAAGGACAACAAATGGCCAGAGGGCTGCAAGGCTGTGAGTAGAAGTGATAGGAGATGGTTTCTAAGAGCTGGTAATGGCATATGGCAAGGTGGATGATATTGTTTAAGAAACAGAGGAAGAGATACTGGTCTTCTTTTCTCTGAGACAAGAGTCTACTAAACAGTATTTGTTTGTGTTTCTATGTATGTGTGTGTGTGTGTGTGTGTGTGTGTGTGTGTGTGTGTGTGTGTGTGTGTGTGTATGCTTGTGTTTGTATGTGTACCTGCATGTGTCTGTGTGTGTTGCGGAATTGTGTGCTCATGGAATCCAGAGACTGATGTTTCATCTTCATTCACTCTCCATCTTACTTTTTTGAGACAAGATCTCTCACTGAATCAATTCTAGCTTGCCAATAGACTCTGGAATCCTCCTGTTTCTGCCTCCCAGCACTTTGTTACAGATGCTGTGCCCCCACTCCCAGTTTTCAGAAGATACTGAGAATCTGACTTGAGCTTTAATTTTGGTTTAGGAATCCCTTTACCTCCTCCCCCTACCCCAGTCCACGCCAGTCCCTACTGTAGAGTTTTTGATAGAATGATGGAATTCAGTTTCTCTTGTAAATAGCTGAGTTTACCTTTTCTGTGCAATTTGAGAGGAAGCAACCTTGTAGGAGAAGATATCAACAAGCTTCTTACGGCAATCCAGACAAAAGATTCAAACCATTCCAGACAAATTTTTAGAGGCAGAAGTAGCAAGACATAAAGATCTATTTTGAAGTGACAGTCAACAAAGATTAGATGTGTTGTAATAGGGAGACTGACGGGCAGAAAGAAGAAACTATGACTGCTTTTTTTTACTGCTACAAGTAATTTTTAAAATGGAGCTGCCAATTACGGAAATTGCATAGATGATGAAATGGGGATAAGTCAGGAGAAGCTTTGGGGCCCATAATCATGTTGAGATGTTTGTTAGTCATTAAGAGAGAGAGCAAGAAAATGCAAACTATTTATATTAGAAGGTAAAAGAATGAATGGACTAGAGGAATGCAATGTGATTATCAGACAGCTGGGGCTACAGAGATGACTCGTTGGTTATGAGAGCTTGCTGCTCTTTCAAAGAGCTCAGATCGTGTTCTAAGCACCATGCTGTGAGGCTCACAAGTGTCTATATCTCCAGATGCAGCCTCTTCTAGCCTCTTTGGCACCTTTACAAGTGTGTACATACAGAAATACAGAGAAACACCATAGACATAAAATCCAAAGATTATCAGGCAGTGTTAACTATCCATATCCATCATAGATTGCTATATTCCTCAGTGGACTTTAGTTTTTCACCATGAATGAATATAATCAAGTTAAGGCAAGAAAAGAGGAATGTTTAGTGAATTCTTTGGTTAATGTTTAGATAGATGACTTGGAAGCATTTTTCCATCTATCCATTGTAAGGATGGCACTCAATGACATGATGTGCTAATTTGTATGGATTGAGAACTTTCCTCATTGATAATTTAATAACTGTTTCCCCAGACAAAAATTGCCAATTGATAGAAACGTCGAGGATGTCCTACCAGCTTCTTTTGGAAGCATTCTCAACCACACAGAACATAACAGTTTCAGACGAAAGGGAAAGGATATTAATCTATGGAATGTCCTGTGTCCTCTCTGTTTTACTTATTTTCTTAATTAAACTTCAAAATACATATTTTTTGTTTTTGAGATAGAAATCTTTGTTTTAATTTTAGAGAAGAATGTAAAAATAAATCTTGGCTAAGGAGGTAGTTCAGTTAGTAGAATTTTTTATTTTACAAGCACACGGAACTTAGTTTGGCTCCAAGAACGGATGTTAAAAACAACAAATTAAAGTATTAGATATCACCACAACATCAGAGGTGCATGGTGCTATAAGACTATCCTGACTGGCCTTGGATGAAAGAGAGAAATAATGGGAGGGAGAGTACATTCATCAACACCTCCTGCTCTCCTATCTGTTGGGAAAATGAAACTTGGTCTTTTCAGAAACTTGAAGCAAAATCAAAGAAAGTGCAGAGATAGCTAGAATTTATGGTTTATTAGGGTAATTAACACATACAACAATAGCAATGACATTCTCCAAACTAAGGAGATATTTAAGGTATTGTGCAATATCTGGGCAAAATAAAACTGTCAATAAGGTTGGAAAATGTATAAAATCCCAGAGGAAAGTGGCTTTGAAAAATGGGTGTGATTGAAGGATAGGTCACTTATGGTTATGTAGGATAACTTCTATAAGGCTATGAATTCTACCAGATCCACTTTATGACAGGAGAAGCATGAGAAATCTAAAATATATCAGACTCTAAATATGCCAAAGGCCTTGGGGAAGCATTAGATTTGGTCCTGCTGAAGATGGGTCTAACTAAACAGAGCTTAATCTTGTGCATGTCAAATCATTTGTATAATTTAAAGTCATAAACATGAGAGGCTTCATGGGGTGGGCTGGACACCTACCTTATTGAAACAAACTTGCCAGTTGCCTAAGGATTCACTGGCACATTCTCTTCAAAGAAAAGGAAGCAGGGAACTCTGATAGGTGGCTTCTACCAAAGGCTGTATTTCTTTTTGTTGTTGTTTTGTTTTGTTTTTTGTTTTTCGAGACAGGGTTTCTCTGTGTAGCTTTGGAGCCTATCCTGGCACTCACTCTGGAGAGCTGGCTGGCCTCGAACTCACAGAGTTCCGCCTGCCTCTGTCTCCTGAATGCTAGGATTAAAGGCTTGTGCCACCTGGCCCAAAGGCTATATTTCAAGAATGACATTTTCTTCACAGCCTAGTTGCAAGTGCACTGTAAAATATAGGAAGCAAAATAGCAAGAAAATGCAACAACACTTCCTCAAGAGTAAACCTTGGTTTTGTAATGTGTCAGAGAATCTTAATGCCTTAAGGAAAATATAGGGTAGAGCTATTTGTTTTGTTTTCCCACATTTAAGACAATGAAGTGTGTGTGTGTGTGTGTGTGTGTGTGTGTGTGTGTGTGTGTGTGTGTGTGTGTAAGAGAGAGAGTGTGCATGTGCACACACACACACACACACACACACACACACACACACACTTGTACTCTGGTATGCATGTGTGCATATGGGTGTCAGAGTACCTATGTATGGACACCAGAGATAGACACCAGGTGTCTTTATCAATCACTTTCTATACCATTTCTTGTGACAATGAAACACAGAGTTCCCCCTTTCTTCTAGACTGGTTGACTAGAGAGATTCATGGTTCTTCCTGTCTTTGCCTCCCCATTGGTGGGATTACAAACACAACACTTCTGTGTCTGGTTTTTATTTATACGTTACATTTTTTTTTCTTTTAAATGCACTTACTAAACACAATTGCTCATAGGATAACTTATACTAAAAATACTAAAATATATATTAGGCAGTAGTGGTCTTTCTCCTGATTGGTAGATGCTGTAAAATATTCTCCTTGCTGACTTCCAAGATTGAGAAAAACTTAGTAATAAAAAAGGAAAATCAAAATATAACAAACCAAACCCACCAAGGCTGATTGTCACAGACCAGTGTTCCTCTGTTATAATATGAATGTCTATATCCTCCTCAATTTCATGTTAAAATCACAACTCCCAAGGTAGTGTTATAGCAGATGGGACTCTGAGACATGGGTAGGTAGAAATGACCTCCCCTCTATTTTTTTTAGTACCCTTATGAAGAGACTCTGTTAGTTGCCCTTCCACCACTCAAAGATACAAAAAAGTCATCTCAGAACCAGTGTTCCCACCAGATGCCAAATCTACCAGCCCTTTGATTTTGAACTTTAGAGTTTCAATGAATAAAAATTAAGGCTTCTGTTTAATCATACAAGTTACAGTATTTTTGTTATAGCAAAATGGACTGCTGTCCTTTGTGTTAGAGAAATTGCTTAAAAATCATCTAAAATATATCTAGTATGACCTGCATATGGTCATCCATTAACTTTTATCAAATATCCAAACCTAATATTCATATATAATAAATAGATGATAGAGAAATCAAAGATAAATAGATGGTTGATAAATAGAAAATAGGAAAATATTAGATGGATAACAGATATTTTGTTGATAAATAGATGATTTAATACATAATGTAATATGTGAGAGATGCTTGATATATAAAAGATAAGTAGGTGATAAACAAATAGATAGATAGATAGATAGATATTACATTGATAGATAACATATTTCATAGCAATTTCAAGCCAAGCAAACAGTTGATACAGCAGGCACTGTATGACATTTATGGATTCAATACACATTGTATATTTTTATATCTTTTAACTTAAGATAATACATCACTAAGTTTATAAGCAGCTGATTATGTGCTCTAGTTATGCAACCTTGCACATGGATTCTTTCAGGTCTTGGTGTTCTGACTTTAAATGGAAGCAAGGATAACATCTTCGCTCCAGAGTTATTGAATGAAAAGCACTAGATGGTGCCTGCTCACATCAAGCACTCAATAAATGTGAGCCATTATTGTTTTCACTATTATTATTATTCACAGGAAAAAATGCAAAACATGAAAATGGATTCAGTAGACTGGTGGAGTGGAAGGAATATTCCAATGGTTATGTGGTAACTAATGGCATGAGGCACTAAATGGCATGTGAGAAATGCCTAAGTAGAAATCAAGTGCCCTGCGAGTGGAAAACAGAAAACATTTCACTGAAGTAAGGATCGTGTAGCTTCTTGGAGGAGTCAGAACTAGAGAATGTCTTTATATGGAGAGACTATACCTTTGAGCAATCACCTTCAAGGAGGCAAAAACAGGATTGTAGCATTTCTTAGCAAATGAGAAGAATCCGTCAGACAAGACAGTGTACTAAGACACAGAAATGTGAGGCCAGGTGGTGCCAAGGTGGGTGCTATAGGTGAAGGAACCTTGGGTGTATGAAGAGGAGATGACTTTAAGAGTAACTAACTTGTTTAAATAGCATGCCACATACCCATTTATGACCGAAAAATTGCAGGCTGTGGACTCCAGCTCTTCAAAGACAAATAAGTCACCAAGTTCAGAGGGGTAAGAGGCATGGTCTCCTGAAAATATAGATGCTACTAATGGAGGTATTACTGTTCTCTGGATCATAGAGCTTGTGTCATTCTCTTAGCAGTAAGAGTGGACTTAGACTGTAACCCCTTTCTTTTTCCAGGTTTACCTGGAATTGAACACATTGGCATTTGTCTGCAATAAACTTGAAATTGAACAAATAGACCTCAATCTGCAATCTTTATCTATAGTGCTGAACCCAGGCTACATCGATAGTTTTTAAAAGCATGTAAATGAGTTAATGGCCTTGAATTGAGGTTCCACAGCAACATAAAACATCACCCTCTTATGTGTTGGTGTTTACTAACTCCGAAGACTTCTAAAAGCAAGGTTGACATCGGCTTTCAATGCCATAAACACATTTTGAAAAGGCGGGGGCAGTTTTATAACTGCATTCGCTGGGAAGAGAGTTTGACCCTGAAGAGCTGAAATCTCAGTTTTACTTTAAAATGGCATAGAAAGCTAGTTCTCAGTGTAATCACTGTATTTTACTTTATATTCTTTAATAGCTTCCTTATATTATGTGTTTAGTAAGAGCCAGGAACTCAATTAAGCATTTTTAAAACTTTTATTTTAAAACAAAATGTAAGTACACACACACACACACACACACACACACACACACACACACACACACACACACACACACACACACACACACACCACAAGAATAAAACACCACTGGCCTCCTAGAGAACTATCCACATGCTCTGACCATTCTCCTTCCAAAACTATCTACTATCATGAACTAAATAACAGCCATTTTGCTTGAGTTTCTTTACAGCTTATATTTAAGTATACAACCTGAAGCACTATAGTTTCATCATCACTTTTCATACTGAAATGTCTTTTAGCTATAATCTAATCAACATGCTAACCTTTCTCTCCCCTCGGACTTCTTTCCTTGAAATGAATCAGTTGCAATCTTGGGTTTGTTGTATTTGGAAGTCTGCCCTACAGTGGATCTGATGTTTGTACATTCCTTGTACCAAACTATACATTCTTCTCTGTAGTTACTACAGAGAAGACTCTCGATTAGACACAGCTTGGGACTTTGGCAACACTATAAGTAACTTGTACTTCCTTTACTCAGAAACTTATTAACAATGTATGGATCAATTATTTCATTAGACATTCCAAAGTGACAATACTTTAACTTCAAATTCATTGTTTCTATATAATGTATTGAATAATTTTGCATCTTGGACATGCTTCCTGTTATCCATGATATGGTTATCCAGGCCAGAATTAATGCTTTATCCTGTCCTTTTACCTGTTATTTATGATGGTAATTAATTGATTCCCCATTTCAGAAAAGTATCAGCATTATAAAATAACTGATGGACACCATCAATTACAGCACTTATTGGAGACCAAAACTCTCTATCTTTGCCTTAACAGAGCCTTGCCATAGTCAGTTTTACTTCTCTGGTTGGTTAGCTTTGATAGTATTTAGACTAGATCACATCAAGATATTCAAGGACAGAAATAGCTCTTATCTTCAACTAGATTTTCCCCCTTTTTTCTGAGAAGCCTTGACATCTTTTATCACCCCAATCTTTGTATGAGATCTGCTCATTTTTCCTGTGTTTGGCAGATATACTAAATAAAAATACAGGATGCCCAGTTCAGTTGAAAATGCAGATTAACAAACTTGAGATGTTCTTGTCATAAAAAAGTATATACACTGAAATTCATAAATAAAATTTCATTAGAAACCATGAATTCTATTTAACAGCTGATTGGGACTGGTTAGTCACTGTCTCTAAATATGTAAGTCCAAATCCTCTGAGAAGTAGGTGCAAATGGATATACAAGAGAGCAGCTGATAAATACCTGTTTGGTGAGAAATGTCCCCCACTCTCATGTGTTTGAAGATCTAACCTGCTGTTTGAGGAGGTTATGAAACTATTAGGAGATGGCACTTAGCTTAAGGAAGTATCAGGTTACTGGGGATGGGCTTTTAGAGCTTATATCCTGGCCCCACTTTTTGAACACTCTCTCTCTCTCTCTCTCTCTCTCTCTCTCTCTCTCTCTCTCTCTCTCTCTCTGAGATGAAATGTGATCTCTCTGTTTCCTGGTTGACAGGCTGGCCTCAAGCTACTGTTACTGCATTCTCTCTCACAACTAATTCTGTTCCTTTACAATTAAAGGCCAAAATAAGCAACTTTCTCCTCTAAGTTACTTTTGGTTATGGTATTTATTCACAGCAATAAGTAAGTTCCTAACACTCTGTCTACAAAGGAAAAATGGAAGGAATGGCAGATGTGGCTTCACATTGGCTTGACCACTGTCAAGAGGGAGAGAAGAGAAAGTTCGACAGGAACATCTTCAGATTATAGAACAGTTCTAAGAGAATTGAGGAGTCCTCAGGCTAAGGTCACCCATTCCAGGAGTCCAACAGATCTTGTGAAAAAGGCTTGAGCAGTATCCCTGCTGCACAATCACATTATTTGTGTGGTAACAGTTGTAGTCTCACTTGGAATGCAATTTGCATTCAGCACAAGGTAATAATGAGATCTCCAAATCAATTAAATGTAGGGGTGGTATGCTTTTAAAATGAAGGCTCTTTTGGAGCCTTCTTTGGGGATATTGAGAATCTTTTATTTTGAATTATTTTGTTTCATTCTTTTAAATGTATGTGTGTGTCCAAATGTGTGAATATGCATATGAGTGATGATATTCACAAAAGCCAGTATATGTATATGACTGCTGATGCCCATAAAGGCCAGAAGAGAGTTGCAGATCCCTTGGAACTAGAACTACAGATGACTGTGAACAGTCCACTATGGGGTTGGAAACCAAACTCTGATCCTCTGCAACAGCAGCAAGAACTGTTAACCACTGAGCCATTTCCCAGACACACTAATAATCTTGATTGTTATGACCTTTGAAATTGGGGAATGAGAATATCACATAATTGGCCATTTAGCTTCTAATACTACACATTTAATTTACTATGCTTTAATCTTTGTGTGTTGCCTGGTGGTGGTGGCACATGCCTTTAATCCCAGCACTCAGGAAGCAGAGGCTGGTGGATCTCTGTGAGTTCGAGGCCACCCTGGTCTCCAGAGCGAGTTCCAGGACAGCCAGCCTCCAAAGCAATACAGAGAAACCCTATCTCAAAAAATAAAAACTTTGTGGTTTGTGCATGCATGATATAAGTGTGTGTGCATTGTGTTGTGAGTGTAGGTGTGCCTGTGTACAAGATGTGCATGACACAGTATGGATCTGGAGATCATATGACAACCTTTGGTGCGATATATTACCACACTTCCATTTTCCTCTATTTTAATTTTGTTTCATTTATTTATTCATTCACTTATTTATTTATTCATTTATCTTTTGAGATGGGACTCTTACTATCTAGCCGCAGAGGGCCTAGAACTCAGAGATGTAACTGCTGTTGTCTCCTGAGTTCTGGAGTTAAAGGTGAGTGCCACCACACCCAGTATTTTCCACCTTCTCTGACAGAAGATCTCTTGTTGTTTGTGATGCTTACTCCAGGCTAGCTACTAAATGAGATTGTGAGAATTCTGTCTTTCTCCCACCTCATTTTAGGAACACTGGGATTACAAATGCCCACTACCATGTCTGGCTTTCCTTAGGTACTGGGGTCCAAAATCAGGTCTGACAGACTTTACACACGGAACCATCTCCTTAGTCCACAATGCACCATTTAATAAAAATACATTAATGTAACCAGCATGCATTAGTAAAATTAAAAATGGTACATTTTTATACATAACATCTTTGCTATTCTCCATGTGTAGACTTTGGTTATGCTAAAGTTACATGGTCAGAACTCAAAACTATTATGTGCTCTTATTTAATCATGAATTTATATCAATTCTGTAGTACCCAGACACATAACACACTCTGAATTAGTTTTCCTATTTATTTAAATTAGAAACAAGTTTGGTTTACCTGTCAATCCCAGGTCCCTCTACCTCCCCTCCTCCCCTGTCCCCCACTGACCCCATATTCCACCCCCTTTCTTCTCCACAGGGAGGGTCCTTGGTTAATACCTTCTCTGGTGGTGCGGATTGTAGGCTGGTAGTCCTTTGATCTGTGTCTAAAATCCACATATAAGTGAATACATACCATGTTTCTCTTTTTGTGGCTGGGTTACCTCACTCAGGAACGTTTCTTCTAGTTCGATCGATTTGCCTGCAAATTTCAAGATTCCATTGTTTTTTTCCTGCTGAGTAGTACACCACTGTACCACATTTTTTTTTATCCATTCTTCAGTTGGGGGGCATCTAGGTTGCTTCCAAGTTCTGGCTATTACAAATAATGCTGCTATGAACATACTGGAGCAGATGTGCTTGTTGTATGAATGTGCATCTTTGGGTATATGCCTAAGAAAGTAATCGTTGGATCTTGTGGTAGACTGATTACCATTTTTCTGAGGAACCACCATACCTATTTCCAAAATGGCTGTATGAGTTGGCACTCCCACTAACAGTGGAGTAGTGTTCCTCTCCAGCATAAACTGTCATTGGTGTTTTTGATATTAGCCATTTGGCCAGGAGTAAGGTGGTATCTCAAAGTGGTTTGGGGTTGCATTTCCCTGATGGCTAAGGATGTTGAGCACTTTCTCAAGTGTTTTTCGGCCATTTTGGATTCCTCTGTTGAGAAAATTTAGTTCTGCACTCCAACTTTTAATTGCATTGTTTGGTGTTTTGATGGCTAGCTTCTTGAGTTCATTGTATATTTTGGTGATCAGCCCTCTGTCAGATGTGGGGTTGGTGAATATTTCTCCCATTCTGTGGACTGTTGTTGTGTCTTGTGGACTGTATCCTTTGCTTTACAGAAGCTTCTCAATTTCAGGAGGTCCCATTTATTAATTGTTGATCTTGGTGTCTGTTCTAGTGGTGTGATGTTCAGGAAGTGATCTCCTGTACCAATTCGTTCAAGGGTACTTCAAATTTTCCCTTCTAAGAGTTCAATGTGGCTTGATTGATGTTGATGTCCTTGATCCATTTGGAATTAAGTTTTGTGCATAGATATGGATCTATCTGCAGTATTCTACAAGCCAGCATCCAGTTATGGCAACCCCATTTGTTGAAGATGCTTTCTATTTTCCGTTGTATAATTTTAGCTTCTTTGTCAAAAATCAGGTGTTCGTAAGTGTGTGGGTTAATATCAGGGTTTTCAATTCAATTCCATTGGTCTACCTCTGTATTTTTGTGCCAATACCAAGATATAGCTCTATTATAGAGCTTGAAGTCAGGGATGATGATGCCTCCATAAGTTCCTTTATTGTACAGGGTTGTTTTGGGTATCCTGGTTCTTTTGTTTTTCCATAATATGTTGAGTATTGTGCTGGTATTTTGATGGGGATTGCATTGAATCTATAGATTGTTTTTGGCAAGATTGTCATTTTTACTATGTTGATCCTACCTATCCAAGAGCATGGGAGATCTTTACATTTTCTGTTGTCTCCTTTAATTTCTTTCTTTAAAGACTCAAAGTTCTTACAGGTCTTTCACATTTTTGGTTAGTGCTACCCAAAGATATTTTATGTTGTTTGTGGATATTGTGAAGGATGATGTTTCTCTGATTTCTTTCTCATCGCATTTATCATCTGTATATAGTAGGGCTACTGATTTTTTTAGTTAATCTTGTATCCTGCCACTTTGCCAAAGGTGTTTGTCAGCTGTAGTAGTTCCCTGATAGAGTTTTTAGGGTCAGTTATGTAAACTATCATATAATCTTCAAATAGTAAAATGTTGACTTCTACTTCTCCAATTTGTATCCCTTTCATCTCCTTCTGTTTTCATATTGCTCTAGATAGAACTTCAAGTACAATATTGAAGAGATATGGAGAGACTAGACAGCCTTGTCTTATTCTTGATTTTAGAGTAATCACATTGAGTTTCTCTCCATTTAGTTTTATGTTGACTGTTGGTTTGCTGTATATTGCTTTTATTATGTTCCTGCTATCCCTGATCTCTCCAAGACCTTTATCATGAAGGGGTGTTGGATTTTCTCAAATGTTTTTTTTTCAGCACCTAGTGAGATGACCATGTTGTTTTTCTTTTTCAGTTCATTTATAAGTGGATAACATTGATAGATTTTCATATGTTGAACCATCCCTGCATCCCTGGGATGAAGCCTACTTGATCATGATAGATGATTTCTGTGATGTGTTCTTGGATTCTATTTGCCAATATTTTACTGATTATTTTTGCATCAATGATCATGAGGGATATTGGTCTTCAGTTGTCTTTCTTAGTGGGGTCATTGTGGGCTTGAGTAACAAGGTAATTGTAGCCTGGTTTAAACAGTTTGGTAGTGACACTTCTGTAGTAATAAGTCTTTGCTTCAAAGCCACCTGAGCTCTGCCATCACATGGGCACTCTCTGCTAGACTGCCTGAGTTCTGTCCCCTCCCATGGTAATGTTGCAAGTAACAACAGAGACTTATATTAGGTACAAATGCTGCTTGGCCACTGACTAGGATTTTTCATTTGCTAGCTCAGTCTTAATTTTCATAAATCTATATATTTTATAAGACTTATTTTATTAGACGCCTTCTCCTGGGGCCCTCTCCTGCTGGAGGATCACATGGTGACTCCAGAACAGAGACCAGGAGGCAGAGAGAAGGGAAATGACTTCCTTCTTGCCCTTGCTTATATATGAGTCTCCCTGCTATGTCACTTCCTGCCTGGATCACCACTTCTTTACTACATTTCCCAGAATCCTCCTTGACTCCTAGTCCCGCCTAACTTGCTGCCTCATTGGCCAAACAGTACATTATAATCCAATAAGACAAACACATACACAGCAGCACTTCCCCCATAACCCTTCTGCTTTTATTGTATGGAACACTTTGAGGAGAATTGGTATTAGCTGTTCTTTGAATTTCTGGTAGAATTCTGAACTGAAACCATCAGACCCTGGGCTTTTTTTTTTTTTTTTTTTTTTTTTTGGTTGGGAGACTGTTGATGACTGCTTCTATTTCATAATGGTTTATAGGTCTGTTTAAATGCTTATATGTTTTTTTATTTAATTTTGGTAAGTGGTATCTATCCAGAAAAAAATGCCAATTTCCTTTAGATTTTTGAATTTTGTGGACTACAGGTTTTCAAAATATGACATGATGATTCTCTGGATTTTCTAATTGTCCGTTGTTATATCCACATTTTCATTTCTGATTTTGTTAATTTGCATGCTCTCTCTCTCTCTCTGATTTCTGCTTAGTTTTGAAAAAGGTTTGTCTATCCTGTTGATTTTCTCAAAGAACCAGCTCTTTATTACATTGATTTTTGTGTTGTTTTCCTAGTTTTTACTTTATTTATTTCAGCCCTCAATTTGATTATTTCCTGGTATCTTCTCCTCCAGGATGAGTTTGCTTTTTTGTTCTAGACATTTCAGTTGTGCTATTAATTCTCTAGTGTGACTGTTCTCCAGTTTCTTCATGTGGGCACTTAGTGGTATGAACTTTCCTTTTCACACTACTTTCAAAGTGTCCCATAAGTTTCAGTATCTTGTGTCTTCATTCTCCTTGCATTCTAGGAAGTCTTTAATTTCTTTTTTATTTCTTCCTTGACCCAGGAATGGTGTAATTGTGCATTTGTTCAATTTCCATGAGTTTGTAGGTTTTCTTCAGTTTGTGTTATTGTTGAATTCTAACTTTAAAGCATTGTTGTCTGATAATATACAGGGGGTTATTCCAACTTTTTTGCACTTATTGAGGTTTGCTATATAGCTGAGTATGTGGCCGATTTTAGAGAAGGTCCCATGAGGAGCTGAGAGGAACATATATTCTTTTGGGTTTTGATGGAATGTTCTCTAGATGTCTGTGAATAACAATTGGGTCATAACTTCTGCTAGTTCCTTTGTTTCTTTGTTAAGGTTCTCCCTGGTAGTGCTGTCTAGTGGTGAGAGTCGGGTATTGAAGTTTTTGACTGAAAGTGTGTGAAGATTTATGTATGATTTGAGTTTTAGTAATGTTTCTTTTATGAATATGGATACCTTTGTATTTGGGGCATAGATGTTCACAATTGAGACTTCATCTTGATGGATTCCTACAGTGATGAATAAGAAATGACCTTCTTCATCTATTTTGATTAATTTTAGTTGAAAGTCCAATTTGTTAGATATTAGGATTGCTAAAACTGCTTGTTTCTTGGGTCCTTTTGATTGGAAAATCTTTTCCCAACCTTTAACTCTGAGTTACCATCTGTCTTTGAAGTTGAGGAATGTTTCTTGTATGCAGTAGAAAGATGGATTCTGTTGTCATATCCATTCTGTTAGCCTGTGTCTTTTTATAGGCTAGTTAAGACCATTAATATTGAGGGAAATTAAGGACCATTGATTGTTAATTCTTGTTTGTTTTGGATTTGTTGGTGGTGATGGTATTTTGTGTGGATTTCTCCCCTTTTTTCTTTTTGCAGTTGGTAAATTGGAATTATCTATTGACTATGTTTTTGTGGGTATAGTTAACTTCGTTGGGTTGGAGCATTCCTCCCAGATATTTCTGTAGGGCTGGATTAGTGGATATGTATTATTTAAATCTGGTTTTGTCATGGAATATCTTGTTTTACCATCTATAGTTATTGAAAGCTTTGCTGGGTATAGTAGTCTGGGCTGGCATCCATGGTCTCTTAGTGTTTGTACAATATCTATCCAGGACCTTCTGGCTTTGAGAGTTTCCATGGAGAAGTCAAGTGTAATTCTGTTAGGTGTGCCTTTATATGTTACTTGGCCTTTTTCCTTTGCTGCTCTTAATATTTTCTCTTTATTCTGTATGTTTGGTGTTTTTATTATGGACCAATCTATTTGGTGTTCTGTAAGTTTCTTGTACTTTCATTGGCATATCTTTCTTTACGTTGGACAAGTTTTCTTCTATGATTTTGTTGAATATGTTTTCTGCAACTTTGTAATGGGTTTTTTCACCTTCTTCTGTACCTATTATTCTTAGGTTTTACCTTTTCACAGTGTCCCATATTTCCTGGATATTTTGTGTTAGGGATTTGTTGGACTTGAGATTTTCTTTGATTGATGAATCTATTTCTCCTAGTGTATCATAAATGCCTGAGATTCTCTCTTTCATCTCTTGTATTCTGTTGGTTATGTTTGCATCTGTAGTTCTTCATTGTTTACCCAGCTTTTCTATTTTTAGCATTTCCTCAGAATGTGTTTATTTTTAATTGTCTCTATTTCATCTTTCAAACATTGCACATTTGAATTGCTTCTTGAAGTTTTTGGTTTGTCTTTTCCTCCATCTTTTGAATTTTTTGTTTGTTTTTTCTTCCATTTCTTTAAGGGATTTTCTCATTACCTCTTTGAGAGTCTCTATCATCTTATAAAGTTTTCTTTGTGTTGTTTTCTTCTGCTTCATATGTGCTATGATGTTCAGGTCTTGCTGGTCTGGAGTCTCTCGATTCTGGTGGCATCATATTGATCTTTCTATTAATGACTGTGTGCCTATACTCTCGCCTTCCTGTCCCTTCTCCCAGTGTCTACTGGTGTGGTCTCTGCCTCTATTGGTGGGTAAGGGACCAAAGTTCTTCTCCAGTTGGTACAAGCAGGTCTAAAACTCTGATTGCTTGCCTCATCCAGTGGTTGGAAGCAAGACTAGTACTGCGAAGTTGGCAGACTCTGGATGGGCTGTTCCACTGGGAGTGGGTCCCCTGTGTGCAGGCCTCAGAGCCTCAGGAGGCTCCAATCAGGGCACTAGAAGGCTAAAAACAGTCCCATTCTTACCTCCTCCAGTGGATGGAGGTGGGATTAGCACCTTGATGCTGGCAGACTCTGGATGGGCTGGTCTATTGGGATGGGTTCCCCAAGGTGAAGTTCCCAGGTCTCCCTGAAATATTTTGTTGTTGTTGTTGCTATGATCAGTAACTTAATAAAAGCACCTTAAGAGTGGAAATAATATATTTCAGCTTACATTTCTGTTTATCACTGTGGTAAGCAAGGACAGGAACTCAAAGCAGTAACCTGAAGTTACGCTTACTTGCCATTTCTCTACATTATTACCTCTAGCCAAGGAATTCACCCATAGCCGGAAAAAAAAGTACAACAGGAATCATGAAGCGTGTTCCTGGCTGACTTTCATGCAGTTGTTCATGTTTAGCTAGCTTTCTTATACAGCCTAGGACTACCAACCTAGGGAACAGTGCTGCCCACAATGTGCTGGAACTTCCTAAATACATTAGTATTCAATATAATCCATACAGAAAAATATATAGAACAATCACATCGGCTAAATCCTTCAACCATGACTCCCTTCTCAGGTTCTGCTAATCTGTGTCAAGTTGACAGGTAAAACTGACATTCAGATTTACTGTAGGAAACTTTTGTTCCACCTTATCTTCACTTGAATTTCTTAAGTATACCACTTCATTTCTTCTCAGTAGAATAAGTGTTGTATCAAAGCAAAAATAATCTAATATTAATTTAAAAACAAGTGTTTCCCATCCTTTTCTTGACTTCAGCATATTAAATTTTGCTTATTTTTGTTTGTTACATGCTAACATTATACAGTATAATTTTTCAAAGAGTTTTTTTTTTTTAAATTTCAGAACTGTTATCTAAATGATAGAGTTTCTTTCTAAGTTGTACGTATTTTTGTACTTGGTATTTTTGCTCTCTCTCTCTCTCTCTCTCTCTCTCTCTCTCTCTCTCTCTCTCTCTCTTTCCTCCTTCTTTTATCCACACAGGTCATATTAGTTCTATCAAAATTATTTCTGGCTAACATTGAAATGTAAAATTGGAGGCCAGTAATAGGTAGGTGAGTGCACTTAACTATATGACAGTAAAAAATTATTTACAAACAGGATTTGACTTATGAGCTGTATTTGAATTGTTAGCTAGAATTCCATAATCCCTGGTGTAGAGGGATAGTACCTGTCTCTATTAGGGTCTCTATTGCTGTGCAGAGACACCATCATCATAGCAACTCTTATAAAGAAAACAGTTAATTTGGATTGGCTTACAGTTTCAGAAGTTTACTCAATTATCTATATGGGGGCATGCAGTTAGACATGTTGTTGGAGAAGGAACCAAGAGTTCTGTATCTTGATCAGTAGGCAGCAGAAACAACTGTGTGCTACTGGGTATTGCCTTAACATATACGCCTTCAAAGCCTACCTCCAGAGTGACACACTTCCTTTAACAAGGCCACACTTGCTTATAATGACACTCCCTATGAGCCACGCATTCAAGCATATGAGTCTATGGGGGCCATTCCTATTCAAACCATCATAGTCCCTTTCTGTTTTATTTGTTTGCTTTTAAGTCTTTTTTATTAATTTAAAATTAAGTTTATTATTTAATGTGCATGAATGTCTATGTAATATGCATGTGTATATCAGAATATGAGGGTAGAGTTTAGAGGAGATCTTAGAAATGTCAATTCTCTTCTACCATATGGAACCTGGGATTTGAACCCAGTTTATCACATTTGGCAGCAAGCACCTTTACCTACTGACCTACCGCATCACTTTTTATTCTATTTTATTGGTATCAATCTTTACATGGTATTTGATCCTGATGGTATTATGGGACTTATTTTTTTAATTAATTTGTTTCTTTGAATTTATATGTAATTAAAAGTACTTCCCAACTGCAAATTGTCTACTTTTCTCTTGTTATCATATAATAGCAATATGAAAGTATGTGTGGTAATTTACATATTAGTATTGTATATAATTAACATATAATAAATATATAATAGTAATATAAATATATGTGTGTAACATATAAATATACACATATGTATATGGCTTACTCAGTACAGTTGTAAGCATGAACGCCTGTGTTAGATCCTCAGAATAATATAACAAAGGTAGACATGGTTGTGCATACTTGTAATCCCAGAGCTGGGAGGCATATACAAGGGAATCCTTAGGTCCATTTCAATAAACAAGGTAGATGGTTCTCAAGGAATGATACCCTAGGCTGTCCTCTAACCTCCAAATTACAGACACAGACACAGACACAGACACAGACACAGACACACACACACACACACACACACACACACACACACACACACACAAGTACCAATTAGTATGAGAAAGGTAACAGACAGGTCAGTATGCCTACATGGATCCTATGGTATTCACTAAACTGAATATTATCATACGCTAACACTAATGTATGGAAACATACTGCTTGTAATCTTGCCTTGGATCCCAGCATTCAGGAAGCAGAGGCAGGAAGATCTCTAAGATAAGGTCCAGACTAGTCTAGATAGCAAGTTTCAGGGCAGCCAGGGATAAACAGTAAAGTCCTGCTTCAGAAAAAGAAATTGTATGTAGAGGACATAAAACAAAGATAATATGATTGAGCATAGTTATGTATGTGGGCCTTGTGATACTTTTAATTCTATATGGACAATCTTCAAGCAACGAAAGTGCACTAAGGACCACAAAACAACTCAATACCAGTGTGGATCTTTGTCCTCCAAATACTCATAAAACATGTGCATTAGAGGAGAAAGGAACAAATTAGACGTAAATATTGTCATTGCTGCTACTCTTCTAACTTGTTTCTGAGAGTTTGCTACAGTGGTGTTTAGTATTTACCACATAGTAACTGACCACAGCCTCACAAGCATAAGCATAAGAAAATGCCAACTTAGCTCATCTTAAAATAAAGTTTACTCTGTGTGTGTGTGTGTGTGTGTGTGTGTGTGTGTCTGTGTGTGTGTGTGTGTGTGTGTGTGTATGAACATGCAAACATGTATGTGTCTTCCACAGAATGTATGTAGAGGTGAAAAGACAACTTTTGGGAATTGCGTCTCATCTTCCACCAAGTGGGTTTCAGGGATAAAACTCAGATCAGCAGTCTTTACCTGCTGAGGTATCTTAACTGACTTTCACTTATTGTTTTGCAGTCAAACAAATCTGACAGGCTCTTAGTCATAACCATCATGAGTATATAAGACAAATCTCAACATCATTGAGCCCCTACATGCTAAATACATGAACACGATATATTGTAAATCTGGAGGATAAACATGATATAGTTTATATATCTAAATCGGGAGCAATGACAATTTCCCCCTTTGGTGGCTGTTTTAGTTTTACTTTGTTGTCAGATAAAATACTTACATGGCTTACAATTCCAGGTTATGCTTAGTCATTGTGTGAAAGTCAAAGAAAGAAACTGAATCAGCAAATTCCATCCACAGTCAAGAGCAGAGAAGAAACCTTGCATGCTCATGCTCTGCTCCCTTAATCTACTCAAATAGAGCCCAACCCACAGTGGGCTCTCTCTTAACCCAGTTAAGAAAAGTCCTTCAGAGACATGCTCAGGGCCAACCTGATGTAGATAGCCCATACTGGATACTGTCTTCCAAAGTGAGTCTATATTTTATCAAGCTAATAATATAAAGTAACTATAACATTATCTCACAGTGATTCTTTTCAATAAAATTCAAAAACCAAAACACAAACCTTCACATTAGAACCTGATGGAGACTAGTATTGAGATAGTGAGAAAAGAATTTTTCTGTCAGGGGCATTCCTTACAAGTGCTTCTCTGTCCAGGTGTTGCATGCCTTTAATCCCAGCACTTGGGAGGCAGAGGCAGGCGGATCTCTGTGAGTTTGTGGCCAGCCTAGTCTCCAAAGCGAGTGCCAGGATAGGCGCCAAAGCTACACAGAGAAACCCTGTCTCAAAAAACAAAAAAAAAAAAAAAAAAAAAAAAAAAAAACAAAAAAGTGCTTCTCTGTTTATTTAACAAGGAAAACAGTTAGGCTCCTACCCAGTACTACATGCTAAAGACAAACAAACAGCAAAAAAAATACCCACAACAAAACTTTAAGCCCAGTTCCCCTCAAAGACTTGCTTTCTTCTAAGAGTTATAATTTACTGCACAAAGTAAGATTTTATTCACAATTGTGGTGCTAAATAAGTCAGTCCAGAAGACAGGTATGATTTACAGCGTAAGCAATACCCTATAGGAATAGTTAGTTAAAAAAAAATCAAGTGGACTTTAGAGTTCATGGATTGATGTCCATAATCATTGGGATAGATGGCAAATACACAGTCTGCTTCTCCATGGGGAAGGTAGGAGACCAACAAAGAGGACTACTCATCCATCCAGGAAGTGTGAAGATTAAAAATCCCTACTGTAAGTCAGTAAAAAGATAATTGCAGAGTCTTTCCCTAGTGGTTGATTTTTATGAACTGAACTATTCCTTACATATTCTTTCCACCTCCTCCCCTAGTCCTTATTGTCTGGTTATTACATTTACCAAATGATAAAATATTACAAAAATGTTAAGCTTGAAATTAATTGGTAATTTCAACTTCAAATCACCTGCAGGAGAATGAGAAAGTTATAAGCAATACTGTAAATTACAGAATTATACAGATCCATAGCATATACCCAATGTCAGAAACAATAGTTTGGAATTAACCAATGGGAGTCATTAATTTTTGATATCTTTATAATAGCATTAATAAAAATGTGAAAGTCGAGACACCCTAACAACTTCAGAATGTATAATTTTGTGCTCTACCTTTACTTTGCATCCTCCCATCCTAACTTGTCTTTTCCTCCTCTTTTCTCGTTTCTTTCTGTGACTGGGATAAGGGCATTGACATTCATAGATATATAGATTTATAAATTTAGATAGACTTAGATTATCTATTATTCTAAATTGATACAGACAGGTGGGTGATAAATAATTAAGCATGAACTCAGTTAAGTAGATGAATTATTGATAATGACAATTAGATTATAGATACACAGATATGAGTAGACAAATTATAGATAGGTAGATGGATAGATGAACAGATAGATATAGAGGAATCGATGATAGATAATTTTAGAAAGAGCAATAGATGATGTTTGAGATCCACAGTAAGTGATGGATAAATAGAAGGTAGGCAGAAAGAGACACAGATAGGTAGGTAGACAGATGAATAATGATAGATATAGGTAGATATATAGATAGATGATAATTAGATAGATGTATGGATAGATAGAGACAGACACATAGATAGATAGATAGATAGATAGATAGATAGATAGATAGATAGATAGACAGATAGATATGAATCTAAGAAGAGATCTCTATCACCAGAAGGAAACTAATCAAGATTCATAGATTAAATAAAAGTAAACATGACAGCAATTAGATAGGAATTTTAATGAACTTGATTACAATACAGTCTGTCTCAGGATATTCTGATGCTAGAGTTTTATCAATCTGAACAAATAACTGTGTCTGGAGAACTTGTCCCAAAACCTTGGCCTCCAGTTTCCATTGGAGACTATAGAGAAATAATCACCAGCCTTAGAAACCCTGCAAGTGGAAAGTGTCAGGCACAGCTAATCTGCACACAGCAGATTCTGAGAGGCCTTCACATGCAAATCTGAGGCTGCCTCTTGGTTTCTGGAAGAAAATTCATCTGATTATGTGAGTCCAATAGCAAATATTTAGTAATAAACTAAGCATGGTAAATGTAACAGAAAACAAAATATTCTCTCTACCTGCCAATATGTAGTCATGATTATACATAGAGTTCTCCTGTAAAAGAACACACATATGTAGCTAGTTCCCAAAGACAAACAGAAGACATATTTGAACTATTAGAAAAGTCTAATCTTGTTTAGGGAAATGGGAAATACCAGTTTCAAAAAAAAAAAAAAAAGGAGTCCATCAAAGGTAGGCATTATCTGAAAATGACAAGTATTTTCTTAGTGTTACTTAACGCTCATGTCTAACAGCCTTTCTGCCATTTGTACACAGAAGCCTTGCCTCCAAACAAACATGAAGATGAAAAACAAAAATTACTGCAAATATCAGCAAAAAGGAATGAAAATTCTTTTGTTTCCTGTGCCAATAGCCAATCATTGAATGATGTTCTTTGAATTGTGCCAATGAGGTGATTCAAGTGAAGAAGGCACATGCAACTGAGCCTAATGACCTGTGTTTGATCCCTAGTCCACATGGGGTGGAAGAATAGAACCAGTATCTCAACTAGTCCTCTGACCTCCACACAAATGCTGTGGAAAGTGAGCACCTACACACCCACACACCCACACCCACCACCACCCCCACCCCCACAGAGATACACACACACACACACACACACACAGAGAGAGAGAGAGAGAGAGAGAGAGAGAGAGAGAGAGAGAGAGAGAGAGAGATCCACATGCCTAGGCGCCAATGTTTGTCTGTTTTTTAAAAGTAAACTATGGCTGTGAAGATGTCTTGGCAGGTAAAGACCCTGAGGACCAGCACTTGCACCCTCAGCATGAACTTAAAAGCCATGATGTAGCAGCCTGCCTATGATCCCGGAACTCAGTTGATAAAGGCAGGATATCCCCAGACAAGCTACCTAGCCAGGTTAAACAAGAAACCCTTCCTTAATACATAAAGAGAAGAGAAATTTTGGAAGACACTCAGCATCAATGTTATGCCTCCACATACATGCACACACAATTGTACCTGCCTGCACCAACATGTTCCCCCAGATATTTATTAACATGCTTACACCCATGCATACATATGTCACACACACACACACACACACACACACACACACACACACACACACACACACACACACACACACACACACGATGTAGCAAAGTGATTATAAGGTCTACTTGGGCTTGTAGTGGGTAAAGCAATAAGAGATGATATCTTACATTTGCAAGTCATTTCGTTGTCACAGCTCAGCTCCACATAGAAAAATCATCCCCAGGAAGAAATCACCTGCACTGTTTTATTGCCTCAATGGCCTTATGTATGTCACCAAAGACTGTGAGGTGAAAGGAAGACGGTGAGGTGTGTAAATATAACAAGCAGAGAGGCTCCCTCAGACTGCAACTCAGTATGAATGAGCTGTTTGTCAATATCCCCAGGTCTCTAGTGAGCATCGGGAATGGCTCTGAGGATATTGCAACTCTGTCTCCTTCCACCAGAGATCATAATTGGGCTATGAATTTTTATAACAGGAGAGTCTTTCTGTCGCAGACAGAGAGTGACAGAAAGTTTAGTTAGCAGCAAAAGAAGCCCTGAACAGGATGAGTTGCCAGCATAGATATCACTTAAATAGGCAATGCCTCTTTTTTCCTGTCTTCATCTCTTTTTTCTTTTCTTTTAAAACAAACATCTGTTATAGTTTACTAGCTAAAGCTTCTGAAATATAAGCTGGTTTCTGAATGTTGCTTACTGTACTGTACTTTTTTTTTTTTTTTTGCCCAAGGACATGAGAGGTTCTTTGGCACTGTGGGGGAATTCGAGAAGCTGGTGAAGGTGAGGAGAGGTATTTATAAATCGAAACCAAATGATAGCAAACGGTGTGGACTAAAGTTGTGTCTTCCTTCATGTGCAATGAGCTAATTGGACCCATTTCAAGCCCTGGTCTCTGAAGCTTACCTCCTGAGCCCTGTCTCCCTGATGCTCTGCTCATTACAGACACTCAGTGGGGGACCAGCTTTTGCTGGGGAAAGCCCTCTGAAGGAAGGTTGTTTGTGACAAAGCAGATTTACTTCAGGAAAAAGAAGGGAGAGAGCGAGCAGCCATGCAAGTAGCTGCTTTCAGGGTCACATTTGTTTTATCTAGTTTATCTGAATTTGAAGAGTTTGTCTCTGCTCTGCACTGTAAAATCTCAAGGCATTTTTGTCTTTCTCTGACATATCAGAGTTTAACTGGTCCTTATTTATTACTTGGTTGCTGGTAGAGAGTAAATTTTGCTTCTTTGTCCCTGTGCCTATACTTTGAAATGGAAGATTAGAACAGATAAGACTTGCCTATTTCTGGAACAATCTATCTCTGCCACCGATGCTGCAATATTTTAATGATATCATGAGCCAATTCATTCATTATCTACTTTCATGACCTGTTCTCAATGATTCAACTTCATAATCTAAGGGGAAAGGGTGACAGGTACAGATACAAAATATAGATGTCTGTATTTCCGTACCTGGGAAGGTTTTGGGGTATCTCTAGCAACCCCAGTAAGTATATGGAGAAAGCAGCTTTGCAAATTTTTTCTTCCAAGGGATTGGAATCTGGAATCTGGAGTCATTCTGTTTTCATGGTGCAATGGTGGAGCTGTATTTGGTAAATTTTTTCTGAATGAAAGGGTCAGCTATCTATTGCAATCAATGTACATCCCTTAACAGGCATATTTTACTGGTGGCCTCATCCAGAGTTTAAAGTTGTGACAGCATGATTCCACATCATTGCAACTATAAATAACCCTCATTACCTACTCACAAGTATTGTAGTGTCCCTGATTTAGCTCCTCCTTGAAACAAAATAAGTAATAGTATTCAGAAGTACTGCAAAAACTCTTTCATTATATTTTACTTTACTTTAGTTGTGTGTGGTGTATGTGTATGCATGGGTTCCTGTGTGTGTGTGTGTGTGTGTGTGTGTATGTTTGTGTATGTGTAGTGTCCAGCAATATACATGCACCTTTGTACTTTTGTGAAGAGGCCAGAGGTCCCTATCTGGTGTCATTTTCTATTGTTTTCTGCCTTATTATTTGAGACACTGTTTCTCCCTGAACTTGTAGTTTGCTGATTCAGCAAGGCTAGCATCCAGAAAGCCCTCAGATCCTCTTCCTTCTACTTCCCCAGCACCCAGATTACAGGCATGGAATCCCACTTGCGACTTTCTATTGAGGGCATGAGATCTGAACTCAGGTCCTTGTGTGCTTGTGCAGCAAACACTTGCTAAGTAACCATTTTCTTAACCTCAGTTTAAACCTTTTAATTTTCAGTATTGTTTTGTTAATTAAATTTTAATTTTATGAATCCTAAAGAAACTAATAAAACAATGTAATTACCATACAAATAAGCCTAATAAGAACCAACTGGAAAATTTACAGGTAAGGCTCTTTTGTGAGCTAACTCATCTTTTTAAATTTAATTTTTGATATTTCGAGAATTCCATACATGACTACTGCATGGACATTACCACCAACCCTCCTTCCTCCCTCCAATTCCTCTCATGGCCCTTCCCTCCAAAATTCATGATCTTCTTTAGTTGATATTTAATATCTAGATATATACATACATCTATATACACAATCGAATTTTATTTTCCCCAATAAGTTTTAAACAGGAAAATAGTTTATCCCCCAAAGATATTTTCCTGATTTTCAAAACTCAACATATAAAACCATGAAGTTTTAGAGAAAGAAGGAATCTTTTTTCTTTTTATTTACTTGTCAATTTTATTAACTTTGTTCATTTATTGTACATACCAACCACAGTTTCCCCTCTCCTCTCATTTTCTCCCTCAACTCCCATCTACCCCCTCTCCATCCACTCTTCCTCCTCTTCTCCATTCAGGAAGGGGCAAGCCTCCCATGTGCTTGAACAAAGCATTGCACATCAAGTTGAGGTAGGATTTAGCTCCTCCCCTGATTCATCAAAGTTGGGAAGGGAATACAACACTGGGAACAGGTCCCCAGCTAAGTGCCAGGGACAGGTCCTGATCTCACTGATAGGAGCCTTATAAAGAGACCAAACCACACAACTGTCACACACATGCTGAAGGCCTAGGTCGGTGTCATGCAGGCTCCCTAAGTGTTGGTCCAGAGTCCATGTGCCCCCCCACACAAGAGTTCAGCTCAGCAGTCTCTGTGGGCTCCCCAGTCATGACCTTAATCCCCCTGGCTCTTATAATCCCTCCTCCTTTTCTTCAACAGGATTCCAGGAAATTGGCCAAGTGCTTGGCTGTGGATCTCTGCATCAGTTTCCATCAGTTACTGGATAAAGACTTAGAGAGAATCTTAATAGTGGTCCAGTGTGAAAATTTTAGTTTTACTATATAACGAAGCAGGAGCAGGTTACCCCTGGCTCCCCCTTGCTCTTAGCTCTACAATGATGCACCAGCAGCAACCCATCTGGGGTGGGTATTTGTCATAGATGCCTTTATGGATATTTGATTATGAATTACTGTTTGTGGCTTTGTCTTTAGTGACACCATAGTCAGAGACCATAGTAACCAGAATGGCAAAAGTTTCTTAGATGGAAAAGTCTTCTTTATTTTTTCTTGAACTCTATCTTTCCCTTCAGTAAGAAATTCAGTTGGAACTAGAAAGGCTAATATTGGATTTCAAGGGTCTCATTCACTTAAATTTCAGAGACAAAGAGAAATAAAGAGAGAGAATATGCTACTTGAGAAAATGAGTTTACATGTGATTAAGTTTCCAAAGTTTAAACTATAGGAATCCATCACAAAAGACAAAGACACAAAGAAGCTGTTCTTAAACATATGATTCTCTCCTAGGTGCCACAGTTAGTAAAGCATGTAGCAATTTATGTCTTGATTTGTAAGAAAAGTAAATTTTATGCTGAAAGCTAAAAATGGATGCAAGTCCAGCCATGGACTTCAATCCAATAAGTTAGTCTAAATGGAAGCTGCTATTCCTGCCGTGTGCTTGCCCCATGTGAAAGAAATCTGCCATAAAGTAAGTTCCCTTGTGTTGAGCAAATTGTCCAAAGTGGAAACGCTCGAGAAGACTCATACTCTCCAATAATGAAGAGAAGAACAAAATGTAAAGATGGAAGCATTTTCTGAATAATGCACTCTCTCTCCCCAACCACTCAAATGATATAGGAGGGGGAAAATATCTGGGTTGTCAGATTTATGGGCTAGCTATTTTACTTGTATTTCATTTTTATATGTGCTTTATACTTTTACAACACGTAAAATTATTCCCATCAAAAAGTTATTTCCAGTGAAACAGAAAAAATAGAACATTCGCAAGAAACCTGGGATCACAGATGTTTGAAAGGTAAAGGTTTCTCTTCACCTGAAATTGTTATGACTGCTTGCAGTAAACATAATTTTTGTAGTAACACAATTAACAAGACAGCCAGACAAGTGGAGACTTGATGGCCAGAATAACTGAGAAAGAAAGGGAGGCAGCCCCTAGTTAAACACACCTACGCACAGCTGCCCTATACCACCCTTAGGGGCTCTGCTCTTTTCTGCTGGACTGGTTTACCCCTCTCCCGGTACTACTGAATTTATCAACACACCGGCTGGCAAGATGGCTCAGCAGGTAAGGACCCTTGCTGAAAATCATGACCACCAGAGTTATAGCCCCAGAACTCACTTGATGGAAGGAGAAGCAACGCCTGAGTATTTGCCTCTCTCTTGCCTCTTTTACTGACAAGCAATCCTCAGTGGACCCAGAAATCAGGGACTAGGACACTGCTTGTGTTCCATTTACCAAAAGCATATTCCTCTGAGCACCTCGGACAGAGCCACCTGCAGGTGCACGTGGGTGAAATTAGTGACCTTTGATAATTATAGCCCAAAGTGCTCCACTTCCAAACTAGGCTGACTTTCTGATTTGTAATGCTGCTCCAAGTCCCAGTCTCCATGCTCTAGCTTAAGCTCTGCACACAGGTGGAGGGCGAATAGAGAGGATTGGCGCCTTAATCTCGCCCTTGTTACCCCCACCCACCCACCCACAACCTTATGTTTCTTGTGTTTGACCCAAGGCAGGCTGAGGGAAACATATTTGGAATGGGAATGGCTGGCATGGCTAGGAAGGACTTAAAATGTGAGGGGATTTTTTTTTTTTTTAATGAATCCGGGAGAAAGGATGTGGAAAGAAAAATCATGTGTGGTTAATGTCATTTTTCACAAACCTTTGGGGATTCCATTGCGTTACCCAGGCAGCCATCTGGGGAATCCAGGCTGGAGGTTAAAGCCTTTCTATTGACTTAAGTCATCCGGCGCACAGCCGTGGGTCACCATGCAGGACAAATGTCTCCGGTACAGACAGGTGTTGCACACGCCCAGTGGGGCTCCAGGCGGGGATCTCCCACTACCCATGCGTTCTCAAAGTGCTGGAGCATGCCTAGTGGCCGCTCTGGAGCCACCGAGGGTTTTTGCACAGGCTCACACTCCGCTTCTCCGGGTTTTATCCTGAGCCCGCGTGGGGTGGGGGGTGGAGGGCTGGGGGAGCCCGCAGAGCCCGGCGGCCTGGGCTACAGGAGTAGGGAGCGCGTGCGGGGCTGTCTCTCCCGCGCGCTTTACGGTTGCTCGGGAGATGCTACAGTGCAGAGCCTGGCTGCTGCTGCTGCTGCTACTACTGCTGCTGCTGCTTCTGCACCTGGCGCGCTGAGCACCGCGCAGGGAGCCCCCGAGGGCCGGTGGCGGTGCGGGTGCGCGAGTGGCGGACTGCGGTAGAATGAAAGCCTGGCTCCTCCGGCGTTGCAAGCCACCGCTCCGGCGCGATCAGGTGCTGGCAGCCAGCCGCCCGTCGCTCCACTAACTTGCCACTTGGTCGCGTCTGGTGTCTGCATTTTCGGGTGGCGGTGGGGGGGCGGGGACATTGGGGAGTCCGAGGATCTGCGGTAGCCTAAAAGGGATCCTGCAAAAGGGGGAGTCAGCTTGCCTCTGCTGCCGTTCTCCGTCCCCTCCCTGGCGCTCGCCTTCCCCCACCCCATCGCTGCTGCCGCTCTTCTCTTCCGCCAATTCCGAGAGCGACGGGGCGTCTGTGACATGCGATCGCTTGCCAAGTGACGGTCCCCGAGTGTGAAGTGCCCGCGAGGAAGTGTGAGCTCTGACGCGGGCGGCCAGGGGATGACAGCCATGAAGCAGGAGCAGCAACCCACCCCAGGGACCAGGGCAAGCCAGGCGCAGCCAGCCGACCAGGTGAGAGTTGGCCTCTAGGGACTATCCTTCCCGGGAGGGGTGGCTCCACTTAGCCATCCCTCCTTGTCCCTCAGGATGGGTTCCCACGCTTGCCTCTCTTCATCCTTTCCCCCACCCCACTCTCAGGCTCTGCTCGCCTCATCCATGGACCCAGCAGGAACTTAGAGCATCCTAGTGCGCTCTGGGCCAGGCGACGGGATGCGCAAGGTGGAGAGTCGCGGGGAAGGGGGCAGAGAGGTAAATGCTGTAGATGCCCCCAGGGAGCCCCAGCGGGGAGGCCGACGTGGGAGGGAGAGTTGATCTGGTTTCAGCCGTGGGGAGTCTTGACCTCTCATGAACGCGGTTTGGATGGGTCTAGCGCGATCCTGGAGACTGTCTCTTGCACAGGTCCAGCCCTGTCTCACTGTGGCTCGGACGCGCGCTGGCCAGAGATAATGAAGTAGGCAAACGACCTTTAAGGCATCAGAGTTTCCCTTCTATTTTCTTTTGAGGAGACCGAGATGGGAAAGCTAGGTGGGGGAAGAGACGGACTCGGCTTCTCTAGAGTGGAACTGAGCGTGGGGGAGTAGAAAGACATTTATCATTGAGGGGGGCAAGGAAGACACTGGCTTTGGTGGTTTGTTGGGTCTGGATGTATCGTGTCTGCAGAACTAAGGGACCCTGTGTTGGCTAGTTTGTTATTCCTTTCCCTTTTGAGTCCTTCGGTATCTGCCACCCTTTTTTGGTTATTATTGTTTGGGTCTTTAGAGAGTCTGTAGCCTGATGTTAGGTTGATATGTCTGTCTCCTCTGTGTCTGGTTTGTGGGAGATTTGAGAGTTGGGTCATGCTTTTTCCTAAAGTTGGAAGGGTCAGGAGCGTGGCGATGCTCCATCGAGGAGGAGGGAGGCTGTGAAGAGCCTGCTGGAGACGCGGTCACGTTTACATCAATTACAACAGGACTACAAGAGCCGGTACTTGGTCCGCGGTATGCTGTGGAGCTAGAGAACCCCTGAACAGAGATGCTGGAGGTGGAGCGCCAAGTGCTCTCTGCCCCAAGAGAGCACTGCCAGTCGAAGGCTGCTAGACGCTTTCCAGGCAGCGACACTCTCAGCTCATGGTTAGAAGTGGGGTGACTGGGCCAGGGACAGTGCACAGCAACTAGACCCTAGCTACTCAGACCTTGATATTCTAAACACCGAATCCGCCTTGGAGGAGCTGCCCAAATTGCCGAGAAGATGCTGAGGCACAGGAAGGATGTCAGGGATGCTGTTATTAATATTCCAGTCTTGGTCATCTCTCCTGGCTTGTGGTCTCTTTCCTCCCATTCTCTCTCCTTCCCATTTCCTGCACATGTATTTCACACAGGTGGTGGAGATTTTTCAGTGGTTTATCCCCTCTCTCTGTCTTTCTCTCTCTCTCTCTCTCTCTCTCTCTCTCTCTCTCTCTCTCTCTCTCTGTCTCTCTCTACCGAGGTAATGTTGAAGATTTAATAAACTGTTTTTTTTTTTTTGCCATCAACTGTCCAGTCTCTTTGCCCTTAGACAAGAATGTAAAGATTTAGAGCATTGCTCCATAATGTTTCCCTCTCTATCTCTCTTCTGTCCCCATCCCCCATCAGCACACATTACCATGTAGAGACTGGTTGTTAGACTTTTAAAATATACTATTTCAGGAGAGGAGCACGTATGTGACATTCCCCTTTCAGGCTGAAGCCCTTACATTCCATCACCAAGCCTTAGCTCCTCGACTGCTCCTGGAATGATACCACTGTAAGAATGACTAGTCAGAAGAGAGTCCCCACATGAAATTTTTGCTCACTAACCTGTGACACCAGCTGGTAACTTGAGGTGCTGCAGACAGCTTCTCTACCGGGTGGGGGTGGGTTGCAAGAGGCAAGGCAGACATACAGAAGAAGCACATTGTATATACGTGTGGTAAATGGATTTAATCTGACACTTAAAATTCATGTGGTAAAGAGCTTCAAACTTGAGTCCATTTATTTCTTAGTGTATATTTTGTGGTGGCTATTTCAGATACTCAGAGAGTGGTCATCTGCAGAACTCTAGTTCTAAGTAGGTGCTTTTAAGACATTCTGTGACTGCACATGATTCCTAAGTGTCAATGGCATGCATTCTGTGCATGCATTAGAAGAGGCTGATTTTGTAAATGCAAAGTCACATGGGTCTAACTATTGCAGTAGCCTCCTGGGAGGCTTTCACAAACTCCTGGGGAATCCCTATAGCTAGCATTCTCTTTGTCCAAAGATTAATATATGAAATGATGGCCATATAATGTGGGCAATTGCTGTGAATACTTAAGTTAGAGTCTGAAGCCCACAAAGCATTGAATAGCTTCAGTCACTATGACTTGAATTTCAATTATCAGGCAACTTACATACAATACTAGATGTGCTGGATTAATTCCGCTGGCTGCTATATAATTCAAAATAAAAAATCATCAATTTCACTTAAAATGGACCTTTATGAAATTCTACTCTGTGGTTAAAAGGGAGGCACATTCTGTCCACTCACTCATTGTGTATTGATTCTGAATGATTTAGGTTTTTGAATGTTTTCCAAAAGGTCGTTCACTTTCTGTGATAGAGATCTTCATAAGATTCAGAGATGCCCTGTCCTGTGGCTTCTGACACCTATGTGCATTTAACGCTGGCAAGAACAGTCAGTTTTCCTGGGAATGGCAGTGTTTGGGGCCATGGAATCTGGTTGCTATCAGACTGTAAAGGGCTTGCTCTCTCTGCTTCCTCTTGTCACTTGCTGTCACAGAAGCCCTGACCAGAGGTAGGCCTCTCTGAAGAAAGCAGCATGTGCTGAACACATTTTTAATACTTGCAATCATTGCTAATACATTTATCATTTTAGTCATCCCTCTTTTCAGATAGCCATTGATTCATTTATTTTTTAAAAAGATTGATTACAACATTTCCAGTAGCTGTTTTTGTTTTCATAATATTCTATATCTATAAATGTTCAGAAATAAAAACTTCAACATGGCAGGTACAATCTTCCGTTCTGTTGCTACTTCCACTGTAGAGATGATACAAAATGCCCCTTTTTAAAAGTTAAGCCACTTAACCCATTTTGTCATCAGAAATGGTGAAGTAACAGGGTTTGGCTTATTTAAATATGAAGTCCCACCTTCTGAAAACACAATCAGGACAACATCTTTTTTATGAGAACCAGGGAAATGATCACAAACTTTGCTTTGTACCTGTGTGCACAGATTATCTTGAAAGTTTAATGGGTTTAGATCTCTTTAAAGCATCAGCCACATACGTAAATGTTATCTCTTTAAACGTTGAAGTTAACTAGACATGTCCTCAAATAATCTAGATACTTGAAATAAATTATATAAACCATCATAAATATATTAGGAAGTTTAAATAAAGCTTCTATCACTGGTCTTTAATAGTGAGGGGATTCTCCTTTGTGAATACAGTCTGCAAAGCAAGGTTTTGAATTTTTTCTCATCCCACCAGGTGGAGCCCTTCTGCTGACTCCAATGGGGACAGATATGCCTAAATGCTAGACTGTCTTCTCAATGCCAAAAAACAAAACAAAAACAAAACAACTGTGGGCACACACAAGACTCAAATAAAGCAAAAGCGCACTCTCACTTTCTGGAATATAACCCAATTGTACTTTTTAAAGCAACTATTTGGCAGCAATAATAAAAATTGTCATGCATTTTTCTTTTAAAAATGCATGTTTGGTAGAAGACCAATTTTTCGAAACTCATACATGCAGGTCTCCTGATAACTAACTTATGGTCAAGTTATGATAATGTAAGGCATGTATGAGAAGAATTAGGCAAATATAGGTATTCTACTCTTGGCCATTAGGTAACACTATTTGAAAACATTTTGATAGGGAAGTTGCCATTCAATGTTTTTATTGCAGCTTTGTCTAGCAAGCTGGATTAAAATGTGAAATGTACACAAATGACAAAGTTTGTCATGTTTCTTCTACTCATATATAAACATGTCAAAATTTAGTAAAAAATTATTCTTTTTAGCATAGAGTCTTGAAACACTTTGGAAATGATTCTGATTCTGAAAATCTTATTTGAAACCAGGTCTGTAATCAGAGCCCAGGGGGACCGAACCAGGAAAATCAAGAATCCAGGCCAGTCTGGAGCTTAGAGTAAAGAGCTTTCAAAGCAAACACAACACAACAGCAAGCCCAAGTGACCCCATGCACAAACTATATAGTGGACACATTACCTTTCTTCTAACCAATGATTAAAATATACCATGATAGATCTATATAGTTTGGCTAGAAAATATAATTTTTGATTGAATAAGGATCAGCTACGATTTGAGACAGAATGTAAATTCTCTATTCTTTGCCCCCTTTTTGGTGTGTGTGTGTGTGTGTGTGTGTGTGTGTGTGTGTGTGTGTGTGTCTGTTTTTGTGTCTGTGTGTGTGCAAGATGTCAATGTCCAACATCTCCCTCTATTGCTCTCCACCTTAGGTTTTGAAGACAAAACATCTCACTGACCCTGATACTGGATCTGGCCAACTAGATTAGCTAGCCACCAAAGGCAAGTCATCCACCTGCCTCTATTTGCCAGAATTTCTGTTCCTGGATCGCATATGTGTGCTGAGGATCCCAACTAGGATTCCCACACTTGGTCATCAGGCAGTTTACTGACTACTTTAACCTAACCCCCTATTTTGGGTGCTTTTGAAATAGGGTCTTTTTATGTAAGTTTGATTTGAACTTCCTGTGCATCCAGAAAGACCTCATGATCTTCCCTCCTGAGTGCTGAAATAACAGGTATGACCAACATACCTGGAATTTTACTATCTCTTAATTTCTTATTTTATTCACTTAAACATATAACATTAAACTACTAAAAGATACAACATAAATATTTTATATATAAGTCATTTTATCTACTGAGTTAAGAACATACCACAAAAATTCCATGCTGAGAATTATCTGGTTTTATATCTATTTATTTATTTCAAGGGATGAGGAAATGACAAGTTTAAAAAATTAAATTATATTAAAACACATTAAAGGAAATTGTGCTGTTAAATATTAATGCTACATTATCTTATGCATATTTCACTGAAAACAAAATGTTTAAGCTAAGTATCTCCCAAACTGAGGAGGTAAAAATGAAGCCATTTCTAAATTTCAGTATCTTGAGTTAGTTATTATTGTAAAATATTTTGAGCATTTACTATGCAAAGGCATATTTCATGTATTTAGCATTTATCATGCTACATATAGACATCATCTATCGTGATGGCGATTGGGAACTTTTGCACCACCAATTACTAGTATTTACTAACTTTTGAGTGTAAATATTTGCTAGAAATCCTAAGTTGAAGGTTGTATGGACCTAGCTGCAATTTTCAATTTGACAGAAGCTAGAATTACCTGGGAAGAATCTCAATGAAGGATGCCCAGATCAGGTTGGCCTAAGGGAGTATCTATGGCTAATGTCTTGATCACCCTTGGTGATGTGGGAAGTGGGTGGTACCAACCCTTGGTCTTAGGCTCTGATCTGCAGAAGAGTAGAGAAAGCTAGCTGGGTACTAGCCATGCAAGCATTCATTCCCCCTACTCATTACTGTGGATGTGATGTGACTAGGTGCTTCAAATTCCTCTCACCTTAGCTTCCCTGCAGTGATGGACTGAAACCTATAATTATAAGGCAAAATAAACCCTTCTCCTGTGGTTGCTTTTTATCAAAGCATTTTATCACAGCAGCACAAATGAAGCTCAGACAGAGAGAATGACTTTATGTCTTCATTTCTTCTGTGAATGAAGGAGACTATTGGAACTTTACATGCTTCTCTGGTTGAATGAATGAAATAATATGGAAAAGAAGAATCCTCTCATTAATGTGTGGTCTGTGGACAAAAACCCAATCAAAATTTAAAAAGTAAAAAGAGAATCAAAAGCCATCTCAAACAGACACTATATTTCATAAACTCTCAGTGGGCATTTTTTTTATTAGTTCAAATTAGGAATGAGCTTGCTTCACATGTCAATCCCTTCTCCCTCTCCCTCCACTCCCCCCAAGCCCCCATCAGCCCCCACTCCCCCACCCCTCTGCTCCCCATGGAGGGTAGGATCCTCCACTGGAGCTCCCCAAAATCCACAACATCATCCTGGGCCAGGCCTAGGCCCTTCCCCATGTGTCCAGGCCAAAAGATTATCCCTTCACATGGGATGGGCTCTCAAAGTCCCTTCTTACACCAAGGAAAAATACTGATCCACTGACAGGGGCCCCTTAGAGTGCTGAGGCATCCTCGTTTACATCCACATTCAGGGGTCTGGATCCGTCCCTTGCTGGCCTCCCAGACAGCAGTCTGGGGTCCATGTGCTCCCCCTTGTTCAAGCCAGCTGTTTCTGTGGGTTTCACCAGCCTGGTACTGACCCCTTTGATCTTCATTCCTCCTTCTCTGCCACTGGGTTCCAGAGTTCAGTTCAGTGTATAGATGTGGGTGTCTGTCTGCCTCTGCTTCCATCAGCCACTGGATGATGGCTCTGGGATGTCATATAAAGTAGTCATCAGTCTCATTATAGGGGAAGGGCATTAGGGTAGTCTCTCCACCGTTGCCTAGATTGTCAGTTGGTGTCATCCTTGTAGATCTCTGGGCATTTTTATGATTACATAAGAGTGTGTGTGTGTAAGTATCTTATGTCTATTTTTGCACTTGAAGACAATCAGGTTTCAAAATATTTTTGTTGCATCCCAGAATCCAATCAATCAAATCTCATTTGGTCATTCCATTCTCTAATGGACCAAGTTGAAAAATAAATACAGGCTAGTTCCCTAACAATATAATTGGGAATCAAATATGTTGCATAGAGTTTCTGATGTAATTCACTTAGTCAGACAATTGGTATGAGAGGAAGTGTTTGAAGAAATGATGTGATTTATTGAACTATATCCTAGGGACACAACCATTGCACTCAGGAACTCGAAGCAGTTGTCTTCAAAGGAATGGGGCAATAATAGCACTATCAATATAACACTGGATAGGGGAAGGACACTTGAGGCTCTACCCTCCCTTCACTGAAGAACTGTTGGCAGTTAATAGTTGCTAAGGTGAAGAGGGGACCATTTTTCTTTCTACTTATTCTTTGAAATTTTCATATATTCACACATGTATTTGATCATATCCACCCTTCACTCCCCTCCTTCAACTCCTCTTGAAACCCACCATACCATCTTCCTTGAAACTTTACGTCCTTCCTTTATAATTTTTAGAATTAATTTGTTTTCCTCACCCACTAAATCCTACTAGTGCCTCTTCTTGGTGCATGGTCTTTGGGTCATCCACAGAGGCATAGGCATAGGCATGGAGAACTTATAAGTGGTACAGTTTTTGTTGTTGTTGTTTTGGTTTTTTTTTTTTTTTTTTTTTTTTTTGGTTTCTCAAGACTCAAGACAGGGTTTCTCTGTGTAGCTTTATCCTGGCATTTTCTCTGGAGACCAGGCTGGCCTCAAACTCACGGAGATCCGCCTGCCTCTGCCTCCTGAGTGCTGGCATTAAAGGCATGTGCCACCAACGCCCGGCTAAGTGGTACACTTCTAACAAAAAGTCACTCTCTGTCCCCTGGAAGCCATCAAGTGCCAGAGGGCTGAGCCATTTTATTTCAGTGGTTTAGCCACTGGTCAGTTGCCCAACATCCAATAAAAAAACCTCACACTCATGCACTTGCAGTTAACCCTAAGTCAACTCTATGGGTCATTTATGAAGACCCATACTTCTTGGAGAAAGAAGGTTTTGGTGACATCATCAAAAATGTGTTATACATATGTATGAAATTGTCAAAAGCAAATAATATTTACAAAAGAAAAATGTGTAATGAAATATTTTAAAAGAAATGTACCATGGGATGAGATTTCAGTGAGTATCCTGAGAGGTGATGTAAGGGAGCCTGCAATATCCCAGAATGAATGTCTCTGGTATCACTGGTGTTGGAGCATTAGAGTAAGCATAGAAAAAAAAAAAAAAAACATTTCCCACATGAAATTATTCACAATTGTTCCAATGCAATATATATATATATGTATATATATATATATATATATATATATATATATATATATATCATATACTATACTGATATTCTAATTTGGAAATTACTCCCATGTGTTTTCCTATTTGCCGAATGACTTTTTAAAGATGCTAACCAAGTCTATGTACTATATTATTATTCTCAGCACAGTATTTTTTTCAAATTACTTTAAAGATTCATATTATTATTTTAGTGTGTGTGTGTGTGTGTGTGTGTGTGTGTGTGTGTGTGTGTGTGTGCGTGTGCATGTGAATTCGGTATCTTCAGAGATTAGAAGAGGGTGTCAGATATCCTGAAGCTAGAGTTACAGGTAACTAGGAGAGTACCACCGTGAATACTGGGACCTAAACTCACATTCTACACAGGAACAGCAAATGTTTTTAAGTACTGAGCAATCTGTCTAATCCCTACTTTCAAGATTTCATTGGCCTCACTTCCGTAGTTTTCAGCAGTAATCAATATATCTGTATGGTGTGTGTGTGTGTGTGTGTGTGTGTGTGTGTGTGTGTGTGTGTGTGTGTGTGATGTTAGATTGGTGTTGGGTAGATGTATGTACACATCCATGTAAGAATGACCTCACCAGAGTAGATGTATATTGAAGTCACAAATCAGCATCAGATACCTTCCCATCTTCTCTGAGGTCTTTCAAGGTGCTTGATATTTCATCTAGCCTATCTGGCCGCCAGGCCCCTGGCATCCACCTGCCTCTGCTTCTCTAGAGCTGTGCTTACAGGTACATTCCACCACACTCACTTTATCACATGGGTGCTTGTGGTCTGAACTTGGGTCCTCATGCTGACATGCAAACATTTCACCCAGTGGGTCATCGACTCAGCTCTGAGTGAACCTCTTTTTCTCATGTAAAAATCATGTGATCTCTAAAGCATTTAAATCCATCTTCCCACTCCCTGGTAGGTAGTTTTATGTACATAAGGGGCATATAAACTTCATTTAACTAAGGGGTGATTATCATTCCTAGGCTCACACAGAGATAAGTAATAGGGTTCTGGGACATAATAAGATAGTTGAGAGATATCTGTCATATATTCATCTTTTGTCAAGCTATCCTGAAGACTCAGATTATTCTATGTAATAGGAAATCTAATATCTGTTGCCACTCCAAATAGTTACCTCTATGAAAGACTGCCATTTTTTATTTTGAATTATTTTGCTCAGGAATTATCATTCAAAGTATTTATTGTCATGTCTTTTATGTGATAAAGTGATTTTATGTTTACCATGACATTGTTTATCTGAAATGGTAAAAATGTTAATCCTTTTCCACAATAATTCAGGTAATATGCTTATTTAACTGAAAAGAGCAGAACACCTTTGTACAAACAGAAGAGGAAAACACTAAATGATTTTTTTTAGATTTGGTTATTTGGAGGCAGAGAGGTGAGACAAGATGAAGGATTAAGAGCAGAGTTAACAGATTTCAGGTTGAAGCCATCCTGTACTACCTATGGTACCAAACACAGCCCTTCTAAAATCCACATTATAGCTTCAAAAGAAAGAGGGTGAAGAGAAAAGCTGAAAAGATTGCTTGTATGGCTTGATAACAACCGAGCAAGAAAAATTAAGATGTTTACTCTTAGTATTACAAGGCTTTCAGACGTTTAGATTTAGACATTTACTTCTCTGTCCTCTCTCTGTCTCATGAGCTCTCTCCTTCTCTCTGTCTCTGTCTCTGTCTCTCTGTCTCTCTCTGTCTCTCTCTGTCTCTCTCTCTCTCTCTCTCTCTCTCTCTTTCTGTGTGTGTGTGTGTGTGTATGTGTGTGTGTGCGCGCGTGTGTGTAATGTGTGCACTCGTGTACATGTAGGTACATGTGTGGTTGCTAGAGTTCTTCATTTTGAACATCTTCCTCTATTATTCCTCATCCATTTTTTTTTTGTAGCAGAGTTCCTCCCTGAATCCAAAGCTTACTCTCTCAGTTAAACTTTCTGTCCAGTAAATCTCAATGATCCCCTAATTTCTGCCCCACTCCATAGCTGAGATGATAAAAACCCACTGACATACCTGGCTTCTAATGTGGTGACTGGAACCCAAACTCACAGTACATTCTTTTAAATTTGGAGATTTTGTCAAAAAAAATTCTCAGTAAATATGTTTTCATCTTGAATGCATATATATCATCACATGCATATATATATATACATGTGTGGTATTGAAATACCCTCCATATTTAAGTCTCCATTATTATAGAGGGTTGGAGAAAATCAACTTTGCTTACTTCCACTATTTTTGGATGTACAATTACCTGTTTTCCTAAAAGGTTCAATTAAAATCTTTGATTAAGTATTCTTGGTTGAATAGTCCCTTTCTAGAAGTGTAGGTCACAGAAATGACAGATTTTTAGTTGAGAACTTGTAATATATCTTGTGTAAGTTTCAGAAAAGTTAGTCAATGGGCTGAATAAATAGTTCAAGTAAAAAAAAATGCTAATTGTTCTACCAGAGGAGCAGAGTTGGCAGTCACAGCACCTGCATCAGACAGCTTACAAATGCTTATAACTTCAGCATTAGGGCTCTGAATTCCTTGGGGAACCCCTACACACAGAGAAAAAAATGTAAAAACCATTCAGAGAAAAGTTAGCTGAGTTCATAATAAAAACTGACTCTACATTGGGAAATGTTCTCCCAGCAAATTCCATACTATCTGACTTTAATATCATTGCAATTCCTCATACCTATTGATTTTCTTGGGTTGGAACAAATAGCTATGCATGAGGTTACAAGAAAGCAAATGAAGACAAGTGAGGGAAACAGTCATTTTTATTAGCTTCATACCCATCTCCTTTTTGAGAGCTAAATGAACATTCGATTTTTTTTTTTTTATTTCATTCGGTGGGTGTCTACTTTGAAAAGAGCAGTGTGACAAGGCTGGGTTATAATTGAGAACTTGAATGGCAGGCTAGCTGGTGGTTTATTTAGAAACTGTGAACCGGGGAACCCAATGAAAATTGCATTGATGAAGCGAGCAGGGGACTGTAAGCACCCTTTTATTGGAACATGAGGTTGTGTGCAGCAAGAGGAACTGAATAAGTAAACACCTTCAGGCTCATGCCTCTATTAACTGCTCTTCAAAGGCAGAAATAAGTTAGAAAATGCATGACATCACATTTTATATTTAGAAAAATTAGAATAGTTTTTCCCTGTATTTTAATTTTTTTAATATGTGCATTGTGTGCCTGTATGTGGGTATGCACATGTAAGTACGGTGCATGTGATGAGGTTGTCAGAATCCTTGGAGCTGGAGTTACAGGTGGCTATGAGCTGATAGATGTCGGTGCTGGGCCCTTAACCGCTCAACTTGGGCCCTTAACTACTGAGCAATCTTTCCATCCCCTTGTGTTTGTATTGATGTATGTGTTTCCTAAACATATTTTAACTGAAAAGTTCACAGATTTGCCAAACAACTTTTCTCACTTAAACAGAATAAAATTGGGAAGAAAGACCACATTCAAACTGAACTTAAAAAAAGTAAATGTTGGGAAACCATGTCTCGAAACACTCCCCCCCCCAAAAAAAAGTAATTTTTTTTAATACTGGTTCACTGAGGCAGGTTCTCATGTAGCAAATTGTTCTCCAATTTGGTGTGTAGCCAAGGATAATCTTGTATTTATGACCTCTTGCTTTTACCAGAAGTGCTGGGGTTACAGGTATTTGATACCATGCCTGGTTCCACATGGTACAGGGTTTAGAACTAAAGGATTCACACATGTCAGGCAAGGACAACCAGCTAACTTATATTTCCAACACAAAGGATGTCTTTTTCCCCAACATAATATTTTATTAGTTATTTGTTAATTTCATACAATGTACCCCAGTGTCACTTCCATTTCCTTCATGGTCCACCCTCCCACTCATGCACCCTACCCACTTAAGTAAAATGAAACAAAACACCAAGTCCAATTTGTGTTGTGTCAAATGAGTGGCCAGCCTCTTAAAGAAAATAAGAGACAGAAACAAATCCAAAGAATTCTGTAATTTTGAAATAGAATATTTGTTTGGCTACATTACTCTATAATTTGAACTTCCAGGAATCTGGGTATTTACAAAAAAATTTATATCAAGTATCTTATTCTTGGGGGCTTTATTGGAAAACACCAGACATATTACTTACTTGGTTTCTTTTTAGTGCTATAAAACTAGTACACAGATGTTCAAGAAGCTAAGTAAGTATGTGTTTAATTACCCACTATCTTATAAAATATGCACTATTTTAATTCTTTGAAATTTCATACATGTAAACAATGAGTTTTTATCATATTTAGTCCTACTTCTCCCCCAACTCTTCCCAAATCCACCCCTACTCCCTACCACCTTCTAAGTTTATGTGTCCTCTTTTCTCTCTTTTGCTTTGTTTTGTTTTTTAGTTTTGTTGGTTATTTTTATAATCAACTGAGTCAAGTTTGTGCTGATCACATACTCAGTGGAGCTGTATGTTGCAGTGCAGTCAACCTATGAGGGGCTACATCCTTAAACAAAACTCTCTGCTTTCCACAGAAGTGTTAAATTTCACTAGGTTCTGATTTGGGTGATAGTTGGTGAGCTTCTCTTCTCTCTCTCTCTCTCTCTCTCTCTCTCTCTCTCTCTCTCTCACACACACACACACACACACACACACACACACACACACACACAGAGAGAGAGAGAGAGAGAGAGAGAGAGAGAGAGAGAGAGAGAGAGAGACCATGACACACTGGTGGAGGTCAGAGGACAACTTGAAAGAATCTGTTTTATCTTACATAATGTGGGTTCCAGGTATCAAATTAATGTCATCAAACTTGGTGGCAAGCACCATTACCAACTGATCCATCCCATAAGCCTCCATTCAGCATCTATAAAAGGGTTTTTCTCTCTTTTGATCCAAGAATTGTGCATATGGTACTTCTTTTTTGTTGTCCTTAGATGTTTAAATATACTTTATTCGTACATTTTGTGAAGATGTCATGTCTTATCCTCAGAAGAATAAAATTGTCATTTAAAAAGTGCTGCAAATTAATTCAGTAGACATTAAAATTAACTTAGAAATAATAACATTAGAGCAAAGTAATGTACATAGAATTGATAAATGCAAATATAAGTAAGAGAATTAAAATGTCAAAAGTAGTGAAAAATAAAGTCAAAAGTCAGTTGACAAAGTAAGACAAAATGTGGAGATGACGATTGGAAAATCTCAAAGTACTGAGATTAAGAACTATTCACTTATTTGAATTATTCAGTGTATGCTGCTTCTATTAAATATTTGGATATATCTGTTTACTTACTTGAGTGGGGACACACACGTGTCAGTGTGCATGTGAGTGGTCAGAGAACAAGTTGTGGGCTTGTTCTCTTTTCAAAGCTAGCACCTTTTCACCTGAGCCTTCTTGCTGGCCTCAATGTAGGCTTCTTGAGGAACAGCAATAAGTGTGTGTGATTCCAACATGATATTGGAATGGAAGTGATTCACTTTGGTTATGAATTGCTGTATGATTGGGGCACCCAACCTAGTGCTTCTTGTGGTAAGATGAGGAGTTTCTTCTTACCCTTCACAGAATAAGAACATTAGAACTGTAATTATTGTTTTAAGATTGTGTGTGTGTGTGTGTGTGTGTGTGTGTGTGTGTGTGTGTGTGTGTGCACGTGCACTCTCCCATGTGTTGTGTGATATCTATGTATATGTAGCACTCTGCCTATTTCCTTGAGACTGGGATCACTGAACCTGGAGTAAGGCTGGCAGCCGTGTTTCCCTCCTATAACTCTGAGGTGACAGATGCAAGTGCAACTATGCCTGGCAATTTAAATAGATGCTTGGGATTCAAACTTAAGTCCTCATGGTCTTGCAGCAAGTGATTACCTATGGAGCCATTTCTAGGAGTCTCAGAACAATATATTTCTGATTTTTGTCTTCCTTTTTACATGTGCCATCACTAAACTCAAGTCAAGTTTCTTCTATTTTCTTAAGTTTCTGAAATTTATTTTCTACCAAATTTGATCTCCTGGCATAAGGAAGGAATATCTTGGTGTCACTGCCAGCCTTTCTTTCCCAAACTCCTCCTTGGAAATAGCCCAAACAAGAACAACAACATTCAGAGTCTGAGAAATACTTCTGTCCCTCAGTCCAAAACAACCTGGTTATCAAATTGGTAACATGAACCAGAAGTGAACAGACTGTCTCAAATCATGTACTTGTTTAGAGTTAGAAGTTGTGTTTGGTCCTGGATGTCTCTTTATGTGACAGTTGGTTGTTTACATGGATGGTGTCAGAATGCAACTTCCAATTTGCTTAGCTCTTGACATAAGTGTGACATTTTATATAAAAATGAATTATAAAGAAAGGTATTCAGAAGATTTATCATTTTATTTTTATTGTGTGTGTGTGAGTGAGTGTGTGTGTATGTGTCTGTGTGTGTGTGTGTGTGTGTGTGTGTGTGTGTGTGTGTGTGTGAGTTTGGCTATGTGCATGTGATGCAGACCCATGGAGGACATAAGAAGGTGTCAGATCTTCCTGGAGCTAGAGTTACAGGTGGGTGTAAGCTGCCTATTGTTGGGGCTGGGAACGAAATTCTGGTCTTCTGAAAGAGCAGCAAGTGCTCTTAGCTGATGAGACATCTCTCAAGCTCCATAATTTGACAGGGTACACATATAGTTTTACCATGACATTTATTAACAATGAAAGCAAATTTTCATAATAATGAGATGGATGTGCATGTGTTTTATTTTCTTTTTATTAACATAAATTAATTATAAGACACACAAAAAGCAAAAACCAACATGACAGAATGTGAGGAAATACAATGGGAGGGTATTGAGATTAAGAGGACCAGGCAGTTTGCAAAAGAGATAATGGGAAGTGAATGGGCTAAAAGTGTATTACTTTTATGAAATACCATAATGAAACTTGTTATTATGGATTTTTTAATGATTTTGTATATGTATTTGAAACGTTCCAAGTCCATAGGCAAACTCATTGGCATCTCTGGAGTCCTTACTTTCGGTGGAATAAGTCTAGGATAGTATACTTAGTCTTTTGATGATCATGAGCTATAACCCTTCATAGAATAGCATATGTGTGTCATCAATTCAGTGGTGACACCCATCATTCCAAGAAATGATGGTGTCCCCTCTATTCATATAGAAGTGATCTTTCTTAGGCTTCCTGTCTTGTGTCAGAATCCACTGATCTCCACACTTAGCCTCTTCATAAAACATTCTTATGTGTATGGCATGTGTACTGATTTGTGTATTTTAGTGAAATTTCACACAGCCCACAGTGTGGGTGTGGAAATCAGAGGACAACATCAGGTGTTGGTCCTTGCCTCCTACCATGTTTGAGACACAAGCTCTTATTGTTTGATGCTGAATTCACCAGTCTAGTTGGCATGCTGTTCTTCTTAGGCTTCTGTCTCTGCCATTCATCTCATTGTAGGAGCAGAAGGATTACAAATATACTACCACATCTGGTGTTTTAACATGATTCTTGGAGTCTGAACTCGGATGCCAAGCTTGCATGGCGAGCATGTTACCCGTGGAGTTGTTGGCTATTTGCAGTTAGAATTGTAACTCTTAGGAACTCTGAAAACTGGTATATTTTAGGGTTTTCCTAAGCCATTTATGGGACACAAATATTAACAGATGTACACACAAACACACACACACACACACACACACACACACACACACACACACACACACGTACAGACTTCTGAAACAGAAGCATGTGCATACACACAGGAATAGATGTACATGGACACACAAACACAGCCCTGAGTAGATGGGCTTCTTAGCAGGTATGATTTCATTGAAGAAACTGATTATTTTTATTTTGGAACAGAGTTGTCAGGGAACCAAGTTCCAGTACCAGGAATGAGAAATGTTTATGTGCTGAATAAACCAATCTCTATAAAGAATTTTTGAGTCACGCAGAATCCGTTTTGGTGGAAAGAACTGGGGAAGCCTATTCATTTAAGTGCACACTGAACCCCAGAAACTTGACTTTCTAGATAGAGCTCATTTACTCAGTCTCTCCCTGAATTTAATATTGTGGCTGGAAGTAAAATGGTGCTGTCTTCATAGAATTGTTGGGAGGGTAGACCATGGAGGTGCTTTTCACCTGGGAAGGACTGACAGATGCAGTATTTATCATTTGATTCTTAATGCGATGTCTGCTTGAGTGGCTCTCTGCAGTGTGATGGAAAATCAAATTGTGCTGAATGCCGAGGTTCCCAAACATGGGGGCACGGCTTTAAAGAGCCTTTCTCCATTTCTTTGACTAAATCAGAAACAGAAGGTCACCTTTAATACTGAGCTCCTATTTTGTTGATATGAAGATTATGAGGAGTCATCTCTGCTCCAGAGCAAACATGCATTGGGAATTGGTTAAGGGAATATGTAGCATTCATTTATATATTCCTTATCGGTGCCAAGAAGTCAACAGAGTTTGGGCGTTGAAGGTGGCAAACTGCATATGCATTGGCCCTCCTGAGTTTGTTATTTCCTCTCCTCATCTCATGGATAAATTCCATCTCCTGTTTATCATACATTCCATATTCGAAGTGTTGCTTCATTCCTTCCCAGAGCTACAGTCCTTGATCTGTAACAGTGAAGCCAAAAAAACCAATATGGAATCACAGATGGTGCAAATATTTGGAAATAGGTAAATACAATCTAGGATTAGCTGCCTGGGCTGGGAAATGTCACTTTCGGGTTGCTTATGGGTCACACAGGGCAATTTTTAGTTAAGACAAACCCTGGGTAAATGCATCAAGATAGAAAATTGTTGGTTTGGAGTTGGACAACTAACAAGCCCAAAATTGTTATATAAACCTCAGAATGAGTCACTCTGTATAACAAGGAACAGGTATTTCAGAGAGGTCATAACACACAAGAGGTTATACAGGGGATACAAATTTAAACAGACAGCAAAACAATGTCCTGCCATCTGCTGACTTCCCTGCAGCCCATTTTTAAAGAGAAATAGCCATTCATTTGGGTGTGTTTAAAGCAGGGAAATATGAAATGACCTGGACTTTGGAAGAAACAAACAGGTCAGTACAAAATCTATATATGTTAATTACTATTAGCAGGGGCTGTGAGTTTCTATTTCTGTCCTTGAGAGTTTTAAGAAGGGATTATGATTGTATAATTTCTCCAAGTAGTATATACCTTTTAAAAATATTTATTTTATTTTTATTTATTTGTATGTGCATGTGTTTGTGTATGGATATGTGCACAGGGGTGCAAGGGCCCATTGAGGCCAGTAACGGGTACCAGATACCCTGGAACTAGATTACAGGTGTTATGAACTGCCTGGTGTGGGAGCTGAGAACTCACTGTACCGTCTTCCTAGCCTATACTTAGACCTCTTAAAAGCCTCTTGGAACTGATCATGTGAGTGTCACCTAGTTGACTGATATGACACAGACAGTAATACCTACATAACCACAACATTGATGGATTTGGTGGATTGGTCCTCTCCCAGAGCAGAAGTTGGTAGAAGAATCCTTCCATCATCAAACAAATAGAAATCATTTCTGGTTGTCTTTGAGGCTTTCAATAAAAAAACAGTCAGTGAACATTGAAGTGGGAAGTTTATGGACAAGTTACAATGTTTTAAATAATTGCACTTATTTTCTAGAGAATAGATTTAATATGATCAAATTATATATATATATATATATATATATATATATATATATATATATGTATGTATGTATTCTGGAAGGAATAAGATCAGCTATATCATGATTTATGGAAGCTTGGGTTTATGTACAGTCTCATTTCTTAAGTAGCAAAGAGTAGGAAAACCAGCTTGAGTTCAGACAATAAGAAGGTATTTACCCATGCATGGCAAGGAATGGCTCCATTGGTAAAGAGTTTGTCTCACAAATATGAGGATATGAGTTCAATAACCAGAACAAGCATTTGGGGGGGGGATGCAAGATGTGGTGGCAACTATTTTTAATCCAAACATTGAGGAAGTAAAGACAAATGGATCTCTGCAGCCCTCTGGCTGACCATCCTAGCCTATCTGGCATGGTCCAGGCCACTGAGAAACCCTGTCTCAGGAAATGAAGGTTAGCAGCACCTGAACGGTTGACTTCAGACCTCCACACTCATGTATATATGCATCATGTACACATACATACATATACATATACATGAATGAGCCCACACATACATATACACACAAAGTCAAAAACAAACCAAAAAAGAAAACTAACAAAAACAAAGCAACAAGCAAAAATAAAAGTATCTCTCATGTAAGGACATAGCAAATGTAACTAAGTATTTAACTCATTGACACAAGAAGCATCAAGATGGCAAATTCAGCTGAAACAATTTGAGGAAGAAACACAGGAACAGAATAGCTTAAACATTTCACAGAATTGGTTCTAAAGTAGTTAAAACAAACCAGAGCATTTGAACCATGAGTTCGTGCTTGCTTTTCTGGTCTAATGAATTTGCTGCTGTTGCAACTTCTATATTATTATTATTATTATTATTATTATTATTATTATTATTATTATTACATTGTGAATAGATACGTGTATAATTATATTGAGTGGGTCTGTGTACACAGGTGTACATATACATGTGTGAAAGATAGTATCTAATCTCAGGAGTTTACACCACATTTTTTTCAGACAGCCAAAGTTGGCTGACCAGTGAGTTCCAGGGATCCACTAGTTTCTACTATCCCAATGATGGGATTACAACTTTGTGACACAATGCCCTGCTTTTCATGTGAGTCCCAGAAATCAAACTCAGTTTCTAATGCTTGCAAGACAAGTATTTTACAGAAGAAACCATTTCCCCAGCCTGCAACTCATCTGCCTTCTGCAATTAACATCTAAATTTATAAATTCTGAGTCTGTGTTAAATAATGAATAGTGAGTACATGAAAGTTCTTTAATATATTAACTAGCTTCCAGAATCCACCTGTCTCTGTGCCCAGCACAGCCCTTATATGAGCTGACTAGCTCATCCTCTTGACTGGATCTGAAAGGAAGGACCTGTTCATGCTTTATTTGAATATTTATTTTTATTTGTATATTTGTATGATTTTTTGGCATTCCTAACTTTAGAATGGGGTGCATTGTGGGCCTACATCTGGTGTCACAGCTAGCTTCTTCAGCAGTTTTATCAAAGCTCTCTACAAGCCCCATGGAGCTTCAAGTGTCAGATTTGATTCACAAACACTGAGGTCCTGGAACCCAGCCAGTCAGCCAATACTACTGGCCACTTCCCCCAAACAAATTGGTCCAGGTGTCTTTGAAGGACAGAGGAGAGCAGTATGCTCATCTCGGATAGCTTCTCTAGAGAACATGAGATGGGGTAATTGCTTACAACAGGAAGAACAGCCATTCTCCCAAACTAAAGTTCAGATCAAATTGCATGGAGCTATTGTTCCTGGGGATGGTTGTATTCACAGCTGCCGTAAGGAAGAGGGAGATAACTCACCTACCTTACCCACATGGTCAGACTTAAGATACATAAGTCTTCCTTCCTTCATGACAAACTTCCCTGGATGACAGTACCTAGTATGTTCTTCTCATCCATCTTCATATCTGGAATCCACTATGCTGCCTTCTTTTGTTCCTTTAATTTAATGTCTAGCAGAGGATTTTAACAACTTACATCTAAGTTTTGTACTTATTTCCGCATGATAGCATGGCATGACCTGTCGTCCTAAGAACTAATATTTAGGGGCAGCAGAAAATGTGGGAGTTATGAATGTAAGGTACAGAACAAGAGTAAATATTAAAATAGGGCTGGGAATTTACAAAAAGGAAAGACTATATAAGGAAGCAAGCACCTTCCTTCCCTGGCTCTCTGCTTGCTTGTATAACCATCACAGCTGTGGTTTTGTACTGGGTGTGTGCGAGTGTGTGTGTACACATGAACATAAATAAGTGAGCATGTGCGTGCATGCGCGCATGTCCGTGTGCACTTACTAACATGGGTATGAAGAGGCCAGAGGTAGACGCTGAGCATCTTCGTCAACCACTTCCCCACCTTGTTTTTTCTTTGAGTCAGAGTTGCTCAGAGAACCTAAAGCTTACTCATTCATCGAGATTTGTTGGATAGCAAGCCCCCAGAATTCCCTTGTCTCTGTCCCCCAGCATTGGAGTTACAGGCATGCATATCCATACCCAGCTTTTGCAAGGATGCTGGGGAATATAAACTTAGGCCTTCATGTCTGTACATAAAGCACTTTACGGACTCAGCTAATCTGCCCAGACATCTGTGTTTGTTTCATAAATACATTTTGATGATCATTTGCATACTCTACACAAAGAGGTTCAGTGAATAACTTGGGGCTTAAGAAAACTTACCAAATTATCAAAACTAATTTTTCTGTTACACCTTTTAATTTCTCAGAGAAACCTATCTTAGTGGATACTGAGAAATGTTATTGTATATTGACATTGTCCAAAGATGCATTCTAGAACAAGAAGTGTTATCTGTCTGTATATTCTATTCTGGTCACCACCATCCACATGTGTTACTGAACACACTGCTTATAGTTTGTTCTACTCAGAAGATGAGTTTTTCTAAAGATTTTTAAAGAATTTACTTATTTTATGTACGTGAATATTTTATCTGCATGTGTCTCTGAACCATGTGTGTATTGTGGCTGGGTAGTCCTGTAGAGGGGATTAGATGCCCTCGGACTGCAGCCCCCAACGCCAAGAACTTGAGTTTTCTATTTTATTTAGTGTGTTGGTTAGTTTTAATTATCAATTTGACATAAAACATAATTACTTGGGAAGAGATTCTTAACAATGGCTTCTTTGGATTGGTTTGGCATGTGTGCAGTTCTGTAGGAGACTGTCTTGATTGTCTTAATTGGTAAAGGGAGACCCAGTCCATGACAGCAATATCATTCCTTGGGTTTTTGTTCTTACTGTACAAGAATGCAGAGCATAAGTTTAGTAGTAGCACACATGCATTCATCTCCCTCTGCTCTTGACTTTGGACGTGAAGTTGCTTCTCCCTTGAATTTCCGTGATGAACTATAGCATGGACCTGTGAGCTAAAATAAACTCTTTCTCCCTTAAGTTGTTTTATGTCATGACATTTTAATCGAGGCAACAGAGATGAAGCTAGGATGCTCAGTTTTAATTAATTTTAACTTAGAATTGCTGTACACAGCTAGTTAGTGTATTGTGGAGTCAAACTTAAAATATTAATTATCATGAAAGTCACATGGAGATACTACCAAAAAGAAAACCTTTAGCTAAAAAAATTGGGGTGGAAATCTAAGACTCTGCATTTCCATCATGTGTCCAGGTGATTCGTGATTTCCAGACTTTATGGTCAGAAGGGAAGCTGAATTTCATACCAGCAATAATTTACTAAGCTTCATTTATATTTTTGGAAAAGATGAAGTATGTTATGAATGATTCTGAAGAATATACTATAAAATGCTTTCTTTCAGGAAATGAAAATAAAATAAATATTAGTGATGGCATTACTATCTTTGTTATCATTGAAACCAGGTAAACATTTGAATCTATACAGTCCCTACATAACATACAGTACTCAAGGCTAAATCATATTTAATCCCATGAATATCTCTTGTTAAATAGATGCTACTCTGATTTATCAAAATTGCTTACTTTAAAGGTGTTTGTCACTGAGCCTGAAAACTTGAGTTTCATCCCAGAGACCTACAGAACCCAAGGCAAGAACTGACTCCTGCCAGGCTTCCTGTGAGCTTCTTATATGCACCATAGTACCCCTCTCAAAGACACAGTCACATAAACACAGCTACAAGCACAATAAATAATTATGTCTGATACCCTGGACTTGGAGTTACCTGCAATTGTGAGCCTCCTAACATGGGTGCTGGAACCAAACAATCCTTTTACATTGCCACAAGGGTACTTCACCACTGAATCATCTCTCCATCTCCAGAAGCAATTTTATTGCAGCATCACAAATGTGGATCTGAGGTTATGGTGTTCCTATGAGCATGGCTAGTAGGTACAGATGCTGTCCTATAACAGGCAAGCATACCCACCACATTAGCCACCTTAACTGTAAGAAACAGTGCAAGAATTTCCTGTTGATGGGAGATCAACATGGCATTTGATTAGGCAGAGGAAATCAAGCCGAGATAGGCAAATCAGATGCATCAAACTGAGAAGCTTCTGCACAGCAAAAGAGACAGTGACAGAATGACAAGAAAAACACACAGAATAAAAAAAAATCTTAAAAATTTTCACCTAAGCTATAGAATATTGACAAAATATTGGGAATCTGATAATATAATTAAATACTCGCCTAAACAATCCAATTAAAAATGAGCCATATTGGAAAGTAGAGACTTTCCAAGGAAAGAAATGCTGATGGTCAATAGACTGACAAAAACAAAGCAAAAAATTTTAACTTCCTTAAATGTTAGGGAAAAAAATTCAGGTCACAATGAAGTTTGGCCTCACCTGAATTAGAACAGCTATTATCAATAAGATTTTGGGTCATGTAGAGCCTAAGCTGGTTAAAGTACTTGCCATGTAAGCCTGACAACCTGAGTTTAATCCCTAGACCCCAGGTAAAGATGAAAGGTGAGAAGGGAGTCCTCAAAGTTGTCTTCTGACCTCCACATGCATGCCATGACATACACATGTCCACACATATACAGGATACACCCCCAAAGTAATGGTAATACTAATATGAAAATCCCTACAAATGCAACTGTCTTATGATTCACAGCTCTTACTTTTGGATACAGACACAAAGGAAATCAACCAGCATATTGAAAAGTTACCTGGGAGGCCCTGTTTCCTTTAGCTCCATTCATCTATTTATAATCACTAAGAAATGGAATCAAACTTGGTGCCCAGCTGATATCATTTGTAGCAAAATGGATTTGTAGAACATTGTGTTAAAGAGTTAGGTGCTCAGTAAATTCCTCATGCTTTCTCTCACAGACAGGCATTAGAATACATTTACCAGAATGTTTCATAAAGTCAGGGAAGTGGCTCAGTGCATATAACACTTGGTACATATATGAGGGCTTGAATTTGAGTCTCCAGCACACACATAAAGCTATACACACAATGTACAGGTGTATAAGACTGGTACTTCTATAACAGCCTTGGTGCAGTTGTACAGAAACATTTGTTAGCATACAGAGGACAACAGACATGCTTTATCTGAGAACAGGATATGCCTAGTGGTGATGGCAGAAGCAGACTCTTGCAGTATCAGTGCTGTGAACTCCAGAGATTAGGCATGTGGGGGTCAGGCTGGGTCCTCCAAAGTCAGACTCCTCGAATTCACTGGCCTCAGCTGCCTTACCTATAATGGGAGAACAGCAGCGCAATCCAGTACAAGGGGCTCCTGCTGACATTCCTATACCTACTGGTATGTCTGTCCCTATTATGTCTGTGAAAGAAGACTAACTATGATTTATTCATCGGCAGTCAGTTGATCAGTCAGCATTATTAATGATCAAATCATTAGACTTAGTTTAATAATGAGAAGAGGGCTATGGTTATTAGTACCTGTAAAATGTGTGTGACCCAAGGAAGCCTTCTGTATTTCCTAGCTGTATTTCCTGAAATCTCATAACTTTGGAGCCTTTGCTTATCAACTAAGATAAACTCAAGGAGCTAATTCGCATATAGAAAGTTCTCCAATGGCTTTGCTCCTGTGTGAGAAACTTTGACTGCAACGTTTTGTTAGATTTACAGATAGAAATAAGCTCTAAGAGATGATGCTTCAGTTTGTTAAAGCTTTATACCCCATCTCCCATATCCCTACTCACACTAGAAATGTAAACATTTGCTTGGCCATTCCTTGGGATTCAAATTATCATATGAAAAGGTGATGGCATCTGAGTGCTGTTATAAGCTGCATCCATAGTCCAGGGCAGAGGTCTGGCATTCTTACTAATAAATATTTATTTACTCTTTAATAATGAAACCATGTTCTTTTCCTTCCCAGAAGCCTCCTCTCAACACAGATGCTTGTAGCCACTTTCATAATGAAGTACCCACAGGTCTTTCTGACTTGGGATTCAGAAAGGGGTAGCTTTTGCTTTTAACCTTTTCCTTCCCTTTGGCTAAAAGCTAAACAAGCTTTTCCTGGCACTCCAGGCTTTTTCCCTATTTCCTTGAGGCCTTCTCATCTTTTGAGAAGGCTACTTGCCTGCCTGTGGAATGCCAGCCTAACCCTTATAGCATACTGCTCTCTCTTTCCACCTCTCTTCTCCTGGCAATTACCAAGAACTTCAGCGCTTACTTGCTCTGTTATTTCTCTCTTTAATTCTAATAAAATTATCCTCTAAATTCCTCTTGAATCATTTCTGAATTCTTTTATTAATGAGACTAAAAACTCCAAAGGGAGTGTTGGTTTCCCCAACAGTGGGGTTTGGGAAGAGGAAGCTGAATTCTCAGGAAATAAGCACGGGGAGAACATTTGATCACTGGCACCCCCCCTTTCCTCTGCTTACCAGGAAGCAACAGTTTTGCTCTGCCACAGGCTCTGTTCCCTCCCTAATCACATGCCCCAATCAATCAGATCTAAAGGCCACAGCTCAAACACTGAAACTATAACTTAAATAGTTTTCTTTCTTCTAAGTGGACTATGCCATCAGTTTATCACAGTGGTAGGAAGATGACTGTCATCAAATGTCTGTTGGTATTCACTTCAATACTGTGTATTGTGTATGTGTATATATGTATAAGTATGTAATATGCCTGAGTATCCTCATCTCCATAGCACTGGCCTACATATTTTATATGTCTATTATAATAAAGAAAATGCCTCTGTTCATAAATATTAGACTTGAAAAAATGACATATTTATGTATTCCAAAAATTTGAAAAGCATTGATGAGCTAATCCCAGTGGACATGTGAAAGGGCAGGGACTGTTGACATAGTTAAAGAGAGAGGATACTGTGCTTTATGAAGTATTCATGTTAAAGAGATTGTTCTTGAAAACAATAATGTGAAGTTAATAGCAAGGACCTTATATTTTCTACAATAATAGATGTAAGGATACAGATTGACCATGTGATTCCCAAAGCCTGCCTTGGACAGGTTCTAACATTGTGCAATTTTATACTATTATTGAAGACTATGAGAATCCTCCACATAAGATTATGATTTCATCAAGAGCATTTTCTTATATTTTGTGAGTCTAACACAATTGATAACTGGGAACATTTATTTGAATAGCTTGTCCTGGGTCAGTGAGGTGGATGGCTCAAAGGTTAAATCTTGCCAAATAAATCTGACATCATCAATTTGACACCCCAAAATCAGTTAAAAGGGGCAAAGAAGCAACTCTTCAAAGTTGTTTTCTAACCCGCACAAATACACTGTTGAGTGAGTGTCCACTCCTTACATCATTTACACGCACGCGCGAGCGCGCACACGCACACACACACACACACACACACACACACACACACACACACACACACACACACACAAATTAAATATATCACTCTCCCAGACATGTCTTATTTAACCCCAAATGGCTCCATTTGTTCAAAACCATAGATGATTTTTCAGTGAACAAGAAAGAATATTTTGTTGAGGGAGAGATTAGAAGCTTTAATCTTTCTAGTATCCTCTTTTATTTTCCAACAATAATTCAAAAATTATCAACTCCTATGTGACTCTCCTTCTTCCTAGGGATCATTGGCTGCATTTGTCCACTAGGAGTGGGGAACAGGGTTCAGGACAGCTAGGAATGGGGTTTGGGATGGCTGTGGATACAATGGAGACAGTCCTCAGGAGATGACTTAGGTGAATCAGCTCAAATTTATTCCAGAGTATAAGGAATATATAGGATTGGGGAGCCTGGGGACAAACCCTAATTTGCATTAAGTGGCATGCTCCTATCACAAAGCTGTGTATGTGGCAGTAGGTTGCTATCAAAATGGCTAGAGCATTTGCCTGATTACCATGTGAAGAATATTTTCAGGGAACTGTGTCAAGGATCAACCTTGAGATAAGTCAGGTATCCTGGGTCTAGAGACTTCCTCTAGAGAAGGCTAAGTAGAGAGCTGGAAGCTTTTGCAGGTGTGAATTGGGGGGAGTCCTCCATGCTGCTGGATTTAAAGAAAGCTGCCAGGCTATGGTAGACTGCAAACTCTGACCAGCAGAGCCTCACAAAACTCCTGGGTTTTTATGCCCTTTGCACCCCATGTGCTTAAGAAGCTGAGACTATTTTAAATATATTAAAATATAGCTAGCTTTTTATTTTATTTTTTTCAAAACACCAGTTGTACCAGGCAGTTCTAAATTTTATCATTAAATATGCCAGGAAGAAAAATTGCAGTACTGGAATGTTTTATTGGTCCATTAATGAAGACCACAAACCATTTCACAGAAGGAATTTTTAGTTAAACTGTTTTGGCATTTCAAAAAATAAGCTTTCTGTGAATATTACAAAGTTAAAATCAAATAACCCCTTTTCTCTAAATATATTATGTATTTCTAAATAGGTATATTTCTACAAATATATCTATATGTATTAACTCTGTAAATGGATATATATGCATATATACACATACACATATAGGTACATGTTCCAATCTGTGCTACATTAAAGCATACTTAGTAGTAGATAATATATTAACACTAAAAGGTATATTCAACTTCTGAGCCAGGGATGTAGTTCATTGGTAGAATACTTAGGTGGCATATATAAAGCCTTGGATTCCATACCCAGCAAGGAATTGACCCAGTCATTTAACTCAAATACTTGGGAGGTAGAACTTCATACTTTGTCTCAAAAGAAGCTCAAAACAAAGCAAACGAAAACCAGAAAATATTTACTTTCTTATGCTTCTAAAAAAAAAAACATGTTATAGGGGCAGGAGATATGACAGAATAATAAGGCTAGGAGCATTTCATCTCTTCCAAAGGACCACAGTTCAGTTCCTAGCACCCCCTGCTTTAGATGGCTCATAGTTGCCTGTAACTCCTGCCACAGGGCATTCTTATGGCCTCTTCCACCATTTGTGGGCAGCTCTCCCACCACCAGAAGCACACACACATACACACATATGTATAAAAATAAAAACATAATGTCCTTTTGCTTGTTTTTTAATTAAAAGTTTTACATATTTTGATCATGTTTTTCTCTCTCCCACCTCCTCCCAAATCTTCCCCACTTTCTTATCATCACTCATTCTCTCTCTCTTTCAAAACAAAACTAAAAATCCAAATTAAAAAAAAACAAAAAGTAATAAACAAATAAACAAAAAACCCCACAAAAACAAAAATCAAAACAAACATGCAAAAGACCAAGAAGCCAAAAAAAAATGCTGAAACAAAGTATTCAGAACAAAAAATGCACCAAAATGCCACTGAATTTTGTGATGACCATTGACTCCTGGGCATGGGAAATGCCCTGAAATCTGGTTACTATACTTAGGGACACTCCATTAGAGAAAACTGATTTTCCCTTTGTCAAGAGACACCAATTGCAGGCAGCTTCTTGGCTGGGGTGGGACCCTGTGTCCACTTCAACCTCTCAGGTCTTTATGCACACTGCCACAGTTTCTGTGAGGTCTTATGTGCATCACCCTATTTTGTTGAGGAGAAACCCTATTTCCATGGAATCATCCATCATCTCTGGCCCTTATAATCTTTTTATTTATTTATTTATTTATTTATTTATTTATTTATTATTAGTTCAAATTAGAAACAAGTTTGTTCACATGTCAATCCCTTCTCCCTCTCCGTCTCCCTCTCCCACCCCTCTCTGTAACCCTCTCCCCAACCCTCACCTGCCCCCCACCCGATCCCCTTTCCACTCCCCAGGGAGGGTAGGGCCCTCGATGGGGGCTCCCCAAAGTCCACCACATCATCCTGGGCCTTCCCCCATGTGTCCAGGCCAAATGAGCATCCCTTCATGTGGGATGGGCTCTCAGAGTTCCTTCTTATACCAGGGGAAAATACTAATCCACTACCTGGGGCCTCATAGAGTGCCAAGGCCTCCTCATTGACATCAATGTTCGAGGGTCTGGATCTGCCCCTTGCTGGCCTCCCAGAGAGCAGTCTGGGATCCATGGGCTCCCCCTTGTTCAGGCCAGCTGTTTGTGTGAGTTTCACCAGCCTGGTCCCGACCCCTTTGATCTTCATTTTTCTCTCTCTGCAACTGGGTTCCAGAGTTCAGTTCAGTGTATAGCTGTGGGTGTCTGCCTCTGCTTCCATCAGCCACTGGATGAGGGCTCTAGGATGGCATATAAAGTAGTCATCAGTCTCATTATAGGGGGAGGGCATTTAGGGTATCCTCTCCACCATTGCCTAGATTGTCAGTTTGAGTCATCCTTGTAGATCTCTCCTCGGACCTATAATGGCTCCCTCTGTTATGGTATCTCTCATCCTGCTCTCCTCTATTCTTCCACCGACTCAACATTTATGCTCCTCCATTTCCTTCTCTCCCCTCCTCTTCTCCTCCTCTCATTCCTCCAGCTCCCTCTCCTCTACCCTCATGCTCCTAGTTAGCTCAGGAGATCCTGGCCCTTCCCATTGGTCCTTATAATCTTTCTACCTCTTCTTCACAGCTCCCTGAGCCCAGAGGGGAGAGCTTTGATGAAGATATCCCATTAAGGACTGAGTGCTCTCACTCTCTGCCCATTAGGCAGTTATGAGTTTTTGTGTTAACTGCAATCTACTGCAAGAAGCAGCTTTGCTGATGAGGATTTATGGATACAGTAATATTTCACTAGGAATTTTTGATTGCTAACTACTTTTAAGAGAATAATGATATCATCTTTTCCCCTCCATCCATAGCCTCTGGAGTCTCAAGTTCTTGGCCACTTTAATAGTATCATTTGTGTACGAGTTCCATCTCATGGAGTGGTCCTTAAACACAATAAAAAAACTGGTTTCTGGAGCCTGGAGAGATGGCTCCGAGATTAAGAGCACTGACAGCTCTTCCAGAGGTCCCAAGTTCAATTCCCAACAACCACCTGGTGGCTCACAACCATCCGTTATGAGATATGGTGCCCTCTTCTGATGTGCAGATATACATGGAAGCAGAATGTTATATACATAATAAATAAATAAAATCTAAAAAAAAAAAACATTGCTTTCTTACTCCCATAACATTTGTGCCACTATTATACCAGTATATCTCGTAAGCAGGTCACCATGGTAGGTCACAAAATTTGAAGTTGGGTGTTATACATAATATTTATATAAAAATATATAAATATGTAGTAATATAAATATATAACATGATGATATGTAAAATATATCTTTTAAAAAGAAAGAAGCCACACAGCACAACAGAAAGTAGCATTTAGACATCTGGTCATTGGTGTCTCCCAGGTATACCTGGGGGTTCTATTAAGAGAGTACACATTCATGAAAATCAACTAAGACTCCGGTAATTTCTTTTTTAAAATTTCTCTAAAGGGCTTAGAATACATAAGAAGCATGAAATGACACTATCAGAGACTCTTGTTTGTTATCAATACTGAATGAACAGGATTTAAAGTACAGCTCTATGAAAAACTAATCACACCTTCATACATGAGGGCCAGGTGTCATTCTCTTTAATGAGATAGAGGCAAATGACATTGAAGGTCAAGGTGACCCTGAGAAATTGATTATAATAATCAACATCTTACTCCCTGCCCTAGTCCCGTTCTCTTTGCTCTCCATATCTCCCCTCTCTTCCTCTGTTCCTCCTCTACTGCTCTCTTTCTCTCCTCTCCCACTTCTCTATCCCTCCCCTCCCCTCTCTTTTCTGCAACCTCCTCTCATCTCTCTATCCCTCCTAATCTCTCCTCCTCATCATCTCTGTCTCTCCCCTTTCTTTCCTTTCCTCATTCTCCCCTCTCCCCTCTCTGTGCTATTCTCTCCCCTCACTGTGTTTTCTCTCTCTCCCTTCCCTCTCATTCTTCCTTCCTTTCTTCCTTCCTTCCATTCTTTCTAAGTAAATATGAATTTGAGTGAGACAGAATCTTTTTCTCTTTTTCTTCTTCCTGAAGTTGTGTACCATTTACCTGGGCCCACCACACACACACACACACACACACACACACACACACACACACACACACACACACTCCAGTTTGTGAATATGGAAAATTATAAATCACATTATAATATAAAGCATCTTCACCTTTCACACTAAGACCTTGCAAGGCAAGGCACATCTGTTCCTTTCATTCTGAAGCATGAAAAAATATAGTTTTGGCATGAAAATTCTTAAACTGAGCAATTTTCATTGAATTGTAAAAAAATCACTAAGAAAAAGTCTGGTGAAACATTGTGCCTACCCACCTATATTGAGACAAGTGTTTAGGCAGATTGTGTTTGATTCTCTACCTCATTATGTATGATTAAAAGATCTAGAAGCTAAAGCTAAAGCCATCTCCATCTTATTTGAGAAATTTTATCTGGGTCTGGGAATGTTGTTCCATTAGTTGGTAAAGTACTTTGCTAGCACATGTGAAGACCTGTATTCCAACTTCAGAAGCACACAAGCAAACTGAGAATGCACACACCAATAATACCAACCCTGGGGAGATACAAGTAAGAGAAAATTTCAAAGTCATTATTGGATATACCAGGAATTTGATTCCAGCCTGAAATATATGAATCCCTGCCAAAAGAGAGAGCTGAGGAGGTGAATGAGAACTCAAGAGCAAGATTGAGCAAGGAGAGAGGAAGACAGACAGAATGACAGAGAGAGAGAGAGAGAGAGAGAGAGAGAGAGAGAGAGAGAGAGAGAGAGAGAGAAGACAGACAGAGATAGACAGAATGGAAGGAGAAAGAGGGAAAAGATGAATGTAGGGAAAGGTTAGGGTTAGAGCTAGAGTACATAGCGCAAGGAGGTTTAGGTGCTGAGCACACTGTAAGCATGAAAGGGGCCATATGGTGTGACTGCTGTTCTTGGCCATAGGCCATTCATCATGAGCTCTTTGGAATGTGAAATGAGTTATAATAGACAGAGAGCAGACAATCTTGCTAGTGTTACTTATGAGTGTCAAAATTCATACTTCCACTTAAAATAGACATAAATATAAAACAATCACTTTTATTGATCTTATAGCCCAAGCATGTTAATTTGGTAGTGAATTTAATGCACTGTATAAATGAGAAAGTAGTGTATTCTAAATAATATTAGAAAAAAATAATTTACTTGCTAACTTATTTATTTATTGGCAGGGAGCATGAATATGAAATGGTGCACATATGGAGGTCAGGGGACAATTTGCAAGAGTTGGTTCTTTTCTTTCAACATGTGTGACCTGGGGATCAAACTTAAGCCATCAGTCTTGCAGGCAAGAGACATTACCCACTGAACCATCTTACCAGCCCCTAAACTAATCTTTTAACTTCATGAAAGTAAGCCATCCACAGTAATTTTATAACATAAAGTAAAAAACGCAGACTTTTGAGAAAATGCACTTCATTTGTGAAAGAAGAATCTGTGCCCTGTAATGATTGTCATGCATAGGAAGGTAGGAATGTGTAATTACCCTGATGAATCTGGTTACTGTGAAATCTGGAATATTGTACTGTAAGCTAGAAAGAGCATCAAAGCCAGGAGTGTTGACAATCCAAAGTTTTCACACAGAGACTCCTCCAATAGGGAAGTGATTTAGTAGAAACTTGCCGGGTCCTCAGGAAAGTAGGGATATTCCTTCTGGAATATTTTGCTAATACTCCTTCTGCCCCCACTTAGACATAAAGAGTACATGCAAGCAGTTGTTCTAGGCACTTTATGTTTTTAGTTGCTTATTACTTTTTTAATTATATGAATGTGTGTGTGTGTTTGTAGATTATGTGCATGTGGGGTTGCAGGTACCCACAGAAACAGGAAAGGGGCATCAGATCCCATGGCACTGGGTGCTGGAAAACAAACTCAGGTTCTCTACAATAGCAGTACCCAATTTTTACTACTAAGATACCTTTCCAATCATGGTGTGACCTGTTCAAACAGACTCCAAATGAAAGGATGGTTATTCCTGTCCATATCCTGTAGCAGATATAGACATAGATGGAGTCAGCATATCAAACCCGTGTTCAGGAGTCTGAATGACCTAAGCTTTGGCTGTTATTATAGTTAGGGTTTTTTTACTATAATGTAGATTATCAAAAGGGAATTCTACACACACACACACACACACACACACACACACACACACACACACACACCACCTGTTGAGAGTTACTGGGTTATCTGCACACTTGACCCCACTGTGCCAGACAGACTACTTTTTGTAAGAAAAAGAAGCAATTTCAAATAAAGCTAGAAAGTGAAGTGTGAATACTGAGGTGACACATGTGAAATCTTATATTCTGATTCTGGTGTTTTCTGAGATGATAGCAGAGGCCTGACAAGTCTAAAATTCTCTTTGGAGGCTGCCCTTGAGGCGTGCTCCCATTCATCACAGCTGCACAGGAGTCACCCATGGGAAAACTGCAACAGGCGAAGTCAAGTCAGCTGTAATGAATGACCAAGGTCAATATTGGCCTCTGCAGTATTTGGATATTAATAATTGTTAGATAAGAAAGACAGCTATTTATCTCATCACCCAACACACCTTCAAACATTTGTACAAGAGACAGATATCTGAATGTAAGCATGTGCTGCCTCTCATTGTTTGAATCTAAATGGTGAGTGGGGACAAGTAGGTGCCCTGAGTAAGCTGTGCCATTAATAGTCTGCAAGGTGTACATTTGCAAAAAGAAACAAATTTACCACTGCATGGATGATACAATGAATATTAAAGATTTTAAGGGATAATTGATGATCAGTTTCATCACTGATTGCGGAAAACTAAGTTTTATATAGCTGTCTTTATTGTTGTAACAATCAAATTATGGAATTTATGGTGGTATAAAAAGGCATTGTTTGACGTTTTCATTTTAGAATTGTGTTAGGTATATCATATGAGGAAGATCATAGGTGGGTTGACCACTAGGGTAGTCAACTCTTAAGAATAATATAATGGCATTGTCGTATTGTGTTTGAGGCTTAAAACTGCAGTGTGCTGGATGTCTCTACAATTTTCTTCAAAGGACTGCAGAACCTGGAAAAGCTGTTGCTGCTATTGATGCATAATATATTGCCATTATTGCTCTTTTTATATAAATATAAATATATTTATATATATGCTAAAAAACTCATTTCAGGTTGCTATTTCAAGATCTTGTTTTCATAGGTGAAGATGGGTTCTACAAACTCTTAGATTATAATCATATAATGATTTTCAAGACCTCTACATTGTTCTAATATTATTAGATGCTTAACTACATCTTCTTTAACTTTGTTAGTTTTTTTATTTAAATTAAAAACTATCTTATTTTACATACCAATCCCAGCTCCCTCTCCCTCATGTCCTCCCAGTCCCCTACCATCTTCCCATCCCCCACCCCATATACTCACCAGAGATGGTGAGGTCTCCCATGGGATAGCATCAAAGTCTGTTACACCATTTAGGGCAGGACCCAGACTCTACCACCTGTATCTAGGCTGAGAAAGTATCCCTCCATAGGTAATGGGCTCCAAAAAGCCAGTTCATGCACTAGGGATACTGTTTCCACTGCCAGTGGCCCCATAGAATGCCCAAGCCCCGCAACTGGCACCCATGTACAGAGGGCCTAGTTCAGTCTTATTCAGGTTCCCTAGCTGCCAGTCTGGAGTCTGTGAGCTCCTACTTTCTCAGGTCAGCTGTTTCTGCGGGTTTCTCCAGCATGGTCTTGACCCCTTTGCTCATCACTCCTCCCTTTCTACAATTGGAATCCAAGAGTTCTACTCTGTGCTTATCTGTGAACATGAGGATTCAGGAAGGCCAAGTTGGGGAAAGAACAGAGAAGGAGAGCAAGGAAAGAGATTCCTTGATTGTGGGATTAATGAGAAACCTGGCTGATGGGGAAATTTAGTAAAGAGAGAGTCGCCTTGTGGTCCCAGGAAGAGAGGACATATGCCACTGGTGTTGTCACCAAGATAAGTCTTTAAAACATATAGATTAATGGTTATGTTTGATAACCTAGCTTAAGACAGAGCTAGCAATAAGAAATCCTAGTCATTGGCCAGCAGCATTGTAACTAAATATAAGTCTCTGTGTGTTATTTGGGGGCCCTAACGTGGCAGCAGAACACAGGTGGCTGGCGGGAAAGAGTTATCATTACAACTGGAACCAGGGAAATTTCCAGGAATCCACAAGGATGACCCTAGATAAGAATCTAAGTGCAATAGTGGAGAGGCTACCTTAAATGCCCTTCCCCTATAATGAGATTAATGACTACCTTAAATGCCACCATTGAGCCTTCATGTAGTAGCTAATGAAAATGTAACTACATCTTATTCATGAGAAAACTTGACAATTTAAATTTTGTGGGGGATTGGAGCATGTAGACAACAGAATTTGTTATATAAGCATGGAATCCTGAGTACAAATCCACAGGATCAATGTAATAAAATCTCTCTCTCTCTCTCTCTATATATATATATATATATAATATATATATATATATTCTACACACATATAATTTTACATATATCTGTTGCCCTGGTACTGTTGAGGGGATGAGCCCACAGGACAGCTAGCCTTTACTGCCTGTCATCCTAACTCCAGGTTCAATAAGTAACCTTGGCTGAACGGAATGAGTGGAGACAGATAGAGAATGGCACTTAACATCCTCTTCCTGCCTCTGTGTGCACATGGCTTAAGCATCCTCTCACATGTCTGTAGCACAAACACACACACACACACACACACACACACACACCACTTGCACCCCACACAGGAATTTTAAATTTCAACATACATTGACTTATATTTAGAGCATTTCAATAAAGAAATACTAAGTGACAAAATTTTTAATTGATCTGGCGAGCAACTGTACTAAAAGAGAACTCACAGAATATTAATGAACCATTTCACCAAATTCATTATGCATGAAAAATTAACCACTAAAGTCTTAAAAATGATAGGTTCTTTCCAAAATCAGACAGAAATGCATAAAATTTAAATGCTTATTGAGGCATATTTTAACTTTATGTCACCCTATATTAAATTGGTGAGTCTGCTGAATTTATGGAAGAAACTAAAAGAAATATGTATGTGGCTTTAGGATTATAATAAACAAACTACAAAAAATAACATAAATATAAGCATTTATTCTTGTCTAATTGGGTGTGGTGATAACTCTAGAAAACTAGGAACATTTTTCTTATGAGTCTAAATTCTTAAGGAGAGATGGTGTGAAACCATGGAACTGATGGAGTGTTCTAGGCTTCATCTGTTCAGTGGGAGAATGTTATCCAGGAAAGTTTTTTCTATTATGTATTGATGCAAGTCATGTCTATATATTCATATATATATATATATATGCATACATATTTATATGTTTGTGTGTGCTTGTGGAAGGAAACATATATATGGATGAAATAAAATATATATGAATGGAGGCCATATTTTTATATAGAAGGAAGTAATTTATATGTACATGTGTGTGTTTAATTCACACACACACATATAAATGTATATATATACATATATATATGAAAGGAAATCTTATATATGGATATACATATGCATATATATGACCAGAAGTCAAAAGTCATATAAATATAAATTTGAATAGAAATTGTCCATATATGTACATCTCATATGGAGGAGGAGAAGTTCATCAAGGTTTCCAAAATCAACTGATTAGAACAATTGGTATAAAAATCAGGACGGAGGCATCAAAGAATTCAGTGAAGTATGGCTACAGCAGGGAGGAATTTCCAAGTTAAGAATCAGAGAGAGAGTTATGTTAGAGCCAGATCTTATGGTATTTAGGGAAGAAAGGGTAAAAGCAACAAAGTGAAATGTCAAAATAGTTTCACAAGGAATAGGAAAAGAGTGAGGAAAGGGGGGGGGAGATGGAAGACATGTAAAAGTCATACCCGTGGTTCCTTATTTTCAGGATAGTGCAATGAAGGATGGTTGTAGGTTTGAGGTAATATCAGATGGTCTGAGTTTGGAAGTGTGGAAGAAAGTGAAATATAAGAAGGCAGGGTCATGGAGAATGTCTGATAGCTAGATCCTTCTATATAAAGCTTAGGCTAATTTCTAACACACATTATGGTGCTAAATGTTCATTGAATTTAACTAAAAGAGGCCATTAATGGAGCAATTTTAACCCTGCAGAGATACATTAAGAATGCAAATGGTACTGCAGAGTCTTAGTAAGGATCAGACTTTGTCAAAATACAGGAAACCCATGAGAGTTCAATGTAGAGAGTGGACAGGAAAGAGGAAACCTATGTGCCTCATAACCATACAGAAAGATTCTTACATCTGCTTATGAAAATAGAAGCAAAAATTTGAAATGCCTTCCAATAGCATTAATCAACTTTTGGATTGGCAAAACTCCAAACATTTGATAATATGCACACAGTATCATTGGGGGTTGGTATGAGTACTAACTGGCAGTAACCAAAATGAGGAGACAATTGGTAGCATCTGGTAAAACTGAATGTACTTTTATCCTTGAATGCATCAATCACACCTTTAGAAATCTATTTTGAGCATTGGAGCAAATATTAAAGGAAACATATTTAAGATTATTAATTGTAAATAATATTAAAGAACATCTTCACAAATGAAAAACTCTTGAGTCTAAAAATAATTAAGAAATATAGAGCACCGGGCAGTGGTAGCACAGGCCTTTAATCCAAGCACTTGGGAGGCAGAGGCAGGAGGATCTCTATGAGTCTGAGACCAGCCTGGTCTACAAGAGCTAGTTCCAGGACAGCCTCCAAAGCCACAGAGAAAGCCAGTCTCGAAAGACAAAAACAAAAACAAAAGAAAAGAAAAGAAAAGAAAAGAGAAGAAAAGAAAAAGAAAGAAATATATTGCACTGCACATTCAGATCTATATCTGATGGCAGAGAAAAGTCATGCAGTCAGGAATAGATGAGAGTTCACATCCTGATCCACAATACCAAGGCAGAGAGAGAGAGAGGAGAGAGAGAGAGAGAGAGAGAGAGAGAGAGAGAGAGAGAGAGAGAGAGAGAGAGAGAGAGAGAGAGAGAGAGAGAGAGAGAGAGAGAGAGAGAGAGAGAACACTGGGAATGGCCTGATACTTTTGAACTCTCAAAGCGACATGCTTACTCCTCTTATCCTTTCCAAATATTTCCACCAACTATTAAAACCAAGTATTGAATACCAAGTATTCAAACATCTGAGTCTATGGTGGTCATTCATATTCAAACTACCACACCTAGCATCCATTTAGCCCTGGGTTTGATACCCAGTACCATGCAAACCAGGAGTAATAGCGAACACCTGTAATCCTAGCCCTGGAGGAGAAGGCAGGAGAGCCACAAGCTCAAGGCCACATTTGGCTACATAGAAAATTGAAGCCTACTGGTCTGCCTGAATGCTGTCTCAAAACCACCCTGAAAATAAAATAGTATTAACACACTATGCATAATCATCCATGTAAGTTGTGTGGGTCAAGGGATATCATAAAGATGAGGATGTATTTTTTCCTTGAATATATGTTATCTTGTAGGATTGCTTTTTTCATAATTTTCATACATTTGTTTATGAAAATTTAAATTGGAAACCAATCCTGAATATTAAAAATATTAAAAGACAATAATAGGCCTAGACATATGTATGTATGTATATATAATTTTGTCATCTTATGTCATCTTTTGACATAAGATGACAAAAACTCTTTTAATGGTTTTAAAATGTAGTAACACAGGAATTTGATATTTGATGCAGATTAGAATATTCTTTGATCAAGAAAAAAATTTGCCTGTAAAGTAATATCCACTTATGTTGGTGTATTTTTATTTATATCTACATATTTATTGTGTGAGCATATACTATTGCACTCAAGGGAAGTCTGTGTTCTTTTTCTACCATGTATGTGTCTTAGTGGAGTTCAGCTAGTCAAGCATAGCAGCAATTGCTTCCACTCTCTGAGCCCTCTTGATGGCCCCTTTTGAAGTGTTATTCTTATGTCAGAATTTGTATGTGTGAGGCCAGCTGGGTATCACTGGGTATCTCATGGGGATAATGATACACACACAAACATATATATTTAACCCAGATCAGAATAGGATCTGACTCTCAGGCCAGTGAAATCTTTGTTGTTCCATGCTGTTGCCTATAGCAATGTTGATTATCATGTTAGACTGAGACAACACCTAGAAAATTAGTAAAGAACATATGTGAGTATCTGTGAGGATGTTTTCAGAGAGGGAGAGTGAAAGGAGGCAGACATACCTGAAACTGCCAAATAGCCTGGTGACCTGGTGGATTCAAAGGGTAATAAGGTGGAAAGCCAACTGGAAGAGCTCACCTTCTCTTTACCTCCTGCCACCATGATTTGAGAATCACTTTTCATCTTGCACTCTTGTGGTCATTATGTTCTCTGTCCACCCATAGGCAGAGGGCAGGGATCTAATCAACCCTGTACCTATACCAAAGCCTCTGAAAGTGAGTGAAATAAGTGCCTTTGCCTTTAAACAGCTTCTCCAAGGTTTCTGGTCAGACGAATGAGAACTTTAGGCTAATGTATCGCCTATATAGGAGTGTGAAGAAATTTTTTTTCAAGCCAATCTTTCCTGCTGCTTTAAAACATTCTGTGAGCCCTTGGGGAATCGGGATGATGTGGGAGTAGAATGGACTTGTATGTGTGATGCTTGGCATAGGGAAATATATTTTATACAACTCAAATCATACAGTATTTCTTGTAAATTATTCTTGGTAGTTACAGTGATGGTAGTCCCCCAGGATGGCAGCTCCCTCGTGTTGAATTTCCCCTCTCTGATGAACTTGAATGAAGCCTCTGTCTGCTGGGGATGAGGGGGTAAACTATAAATACTTAGTGCATGTTAATTGTCTTTTAGACTTAGTAAATGTATGATGAAGGAATAGCAGAGTAATTAGAGAATGCGAGGCTCTAATTCATAACCCATTTTGGACTCCTGAGATATTATAAAAGCATCTACTTCTGACCCCAGGAGGCTTTCAAGAAAGACATTTCTCTACAATGATGTGGTCTTTGCTCCTTTGTGATATATCACTATAGTCTACTGTGAAAGATGTTGGGATCACACATTATGTATATTCAAGTAATGAAAACACCATACCACATTACCAACAACTCTCAAAAGAAACATTTGGTTGGCCTGACAAACTTGAATCCTAGGTGGGGAAAATAAAAAACCTGTGAGCATTGATAGCCTGTATCTCTGTTTCCTGTCCATTATATGGTAAGCAACTTTGCTTCCTAATGGGAGACCTTGCTCCACTAGGGTCTGTCTCACTGGAGGCTCACAGATATAGGGGGAGCCTATTCTGCTTGTGGAATGAAGATCATCTGTCTCTTAAAATTCTGAACTTATTTCTGATGGTGATTTTAAGCATATGCCCCCATTTCATTCAGTTGTTGATTTCAATATACATGGAGGATGCACAGCTTTGACTTCACCTTCTCAGGTATTAATGTGTAAGATAACACTGTCCTGGGGCTGGGCAGCTTGATCAGTGTTTAAAGAAGTTGCTGGAAGACTTTAACGAATTCCCTGGAACCCATTTAATTGCCAAGTGACCCAATTATAATTCTAACCTTGGAGGCTACAGTGGCAGAGGACCCCAGGGCAAACTGGTTAGTGACACTACCTGTGTCTAGTAAACTGGTTAGTGATACTACCTATGTCTACAATCTCTATACTTGACCGGGAGACCCTCACTCAGAAACTAAACTGGAGCGTAATCAAGGAAGATTCCCAACATCAACCATAGGCCTCCACACACAAGGATATGCACATATACCTGCAAATACACATATTCACACATGTATAAACACAGGCAATACACTCTACACATGCATGTGGAAAGAAGAAAATGAAAAATATTGGTGTGAGAAGACATGAGAAATATATTGTGTATCCAGAAATTATTATTGCATTTTGTTCTTACTACTCTAAGTTCGATAATGAACAAAACTTGGGAGAACTTGGTCTCATGTAACACAGTGTAGCGTCAGATCTACCATATAGCTGAGACTGTCTTTGAGTAGCTGATCCTCTACCTCTACCTTCTGAGAGCTGGGAGTAGAGCCTTGCACCGTGCCTAGTTTCTGTAGTGCTGGTGACTAAATCCAGTGACTAGTATCTACTAGTGAGCATGTTTTCATCCCCAGCCCAGGGTGACTGAATTCTTAGCAACACCTTCTGTCCTGGTTCTGCTTTGTGGCTTCCCATCCTTTAATAGCCAGGATAAAGATGCACCACTCTCCCTTAACAGCAACAGGCAACAGGCTAGAATATCCTTTCATTTCTCTACATTTATCCCATTAACAATATGTAGTACGTCCTCTACTTCATTGCTTCAAGTTTGGTGAAAAACTGCATTTTCTATGACAAGTACATATGTATAGGAAGAGGAGGCTGGATAAAAAACACATCTTGAAAGGAGTCCACAGGTGCAATATCTCATGTCAATCTGAAGTGTTTTCAGAATTGAGGAAAACATACGTCTCATCCAAATGTCATTTTTCCCCAGGAACCAGATGTTCATTTTATTTATGAATTGCGAACTATCCATCAAGCCCCACAATATTTTCCCAGTGATTTCTCCCTGTGGTTTTCCAATTTATTTGACATGTAGGATAAAAAAGAATCACTTCAGCTACAACAGAAGAATTTGAGTTCAACTTAAGCATCTCTGATCATTGTAATATATTCTTCCTAAAGATGCCCAATGTTTATCAGAATATCCTTGGCTTGGCTCTGCCTGGCTTTGGGACACACCCTTCATTTCCTAGACAGGCTTGACATATTGATAGTGTCCCACTAGATAACCATTGAGGAGTTCTTCTTAATCTTGTGAAAGAACATTCTAAAGTTATCCCTGCAAAATACTTTCGTTTTCAAAACTTTTCAAAGTAAATAGGTTTCTAAGTTTGGGGTTTCAAAATGTTTACAGATTTATAGACTTCATTTACAAAGTTTTAAAATATCTATAATTGTTATGACTGAACTTGAAATTTGAAAACTGTATTTTCCTTCACTTTAGCAGATTAATTGGACCAATGAATAAGAACCTGAGTGTGGCTGGGGAGTTTGGTGGGAGTGCATGCATACATGGCTTAGGTATGGAGGTCAGAGTAGAATGTAAAATATTTCCTCAGTCACTTTCTACCTTTTATTTGTTTGAGGATCTCTTTGGCTTTGTACTTTTTCACATCAGCAAGACTAACTGCTCCATGGACCCTATAGGCATGAATAGTGCCCAGCTTCTTTACATGGATTTTGGAGATCCAAACTCAAGTCACTCTGTTTGCAAGGCAAGAACTTCCCCAACTGAGGGAGCTACACAAAGAAATCTTTAGAAAAGATTGGTTTAGCATTTGTTGTCAGTATAAGTATAATGAGGTATGACTTTTGAAATTGCAAGGAACTGATAATGTTTGTGGACCTATCTGTCAGCTCACAGCTTTCATGCATGTTAGAACATATGAAGGTGTGAGTGTGGTGTATAGTCAGACTGCTCGGAAGCAGACTGCCCAGACGCATGTTTGGAGGCCAAGCACGGTGCAGCTGAAGCACAAGGGTGACCAAAATCACAGGCTGTGGCTAGCCATGTAGAGAAAAAAGAGGAGCATTTCCTATTCCAGAGCCTAATCATTTGTTGCAAATCAATGAATAAAACATAACCTAAATATTTGTGTTGTAAAGCACATTATTGGCAAATAGAGATAATATAGGGAGAAGCTTAAAGACAGAATATTAGGAAACAAAGAGAAGATTAAGTCTTTTAGTAACTGTTCAAGTAAGACTACCAGTGTAACTCCAATTCATTCTAATCTAATTGGAGTTACACTGGTAGTCTTACTTGAACAGTTACTAAAAGACTTTTACATCAGGAAATGATCAACCACAATTAAGTAATATAATGCTGCTCTACATCTGTCACAGCTGTGTGTAGGTGCATGTTCACATTTGCATTGGAACCCAGAGGTTTATTTTACTGTCTTTTTTGATTAATCTTCATTTCATTTATTGAAGCATGATCTGTCACTGACCCATTGCTCTATGTTCAGCTAATGTTGCTAGTCATCTTGCTAAAGTGAACATCTGGCTTCACCTTCTGATTTCTTGGATCATAGGCAGGCTATCATTCCCACCCAGTACTCCCTTGGGTTTGGGGATACGAACTCTTGTCTTCACACTTGCATGGCAACTCCTTCATCTACTAAGCCATCTCCACAGCTCCAATATCAATAATTTCAACACTATAATTTAACTAAGAATTCACTTTTGGGGTTCAGTACTTCAGACAATGACATCTGATATTCTCACTGTACATAGAGCCTTCATTGAACCCCAGCAGGTGATTTGATTTGTCTTGATGCTCAGAAGTTGCGATATCAACAACTCTTGGCTATAAAATTTGATTGTTAGAAGACTAGAGAGATAGTTTAGTTGGTAAAGTGCTTAGTGTGCTAGCATAAAGACATGATTTCAGATCATCTGCATCATATAGAAGGTGGGTGTAATGTGCATGTCTATAGTCCCAGCTGGAGGACAGAGATAGGCAAAACCTCAGGGCTTTCTGGCTAGCTAGTCTAAACAATCAGTGATCTGCAGATTCAGTGTCAGACTTTTTCTACAAAATAAGATAGGAAGTAACAGAGAAGAACATCCCAAGTGTACCTCTGGCCTTCACGCGTTTGCGCGCGCGTGTGTGTGTGTGTGTGTGTGTGTGTGTGCGCGCACACACACACACACACACACACACACACACACACACACACAAGTGCATCCATTAACACACACATATGCACACACAAATGTCTACAAACAGGTAGAAAAAGGAAAAAATTGATTGTTGATACAGACCAGAAACTCTTTACTTTCTCTGGATGTGTGTATCAAGATGCTGAAGTTTAAAAGTATACTTAAGATGACGGCTACACTACATTTCTAATCGATGTGAATTGGAATTTGAATAAGTAATTCCTGTCCTTGGACTCTGCCTTATTTTGAGTCTTTGTACCACTACTTGCAGAATAGTTTCAATAATTTATAGAGAGCCTATGGCCACAATAGTTGATGATAATTTTCTGTGGCTTTGCATACACACACACACACACACACACACACACACACACACTCCACAGAGTGATTTTGGAGGTCAGAGGAGAACTCCAAGAAGAGCCATTTCTCTCCTTCTACCATATGGATCCCAGGGATTGAACTCAGAAAATCAAGCTTGATGACCAGCTGCTTCACTCATTGAGCCATCTCACCATCCCCTCTAAGATCTCAAAAAATAAAACACCCTGATCTTTTCAAATTCCTTCTCCCATCCCCTCCCCCCTGCTATCTCTCCCTCTCTTTGTATTAGGTGAGCATGTGTATGTGGTCATGTATATGTATCATGTACATGTATCTTTGAAGACCACAGGCTGATTTCTTCATATGTAACTATCCACCCAAATTTTTTAGATAAATTCTCTCAAGAAGCGTGGCCCTTACTGCTGTGACTAGACTGGATAGTCTGTGTTGCAGGAATTATTCTGTCTCGGATGACAGACACCTAACATCATGCTCAGGGCTTTTGCTTTTATTGGCATGTACATGTGCGGGTGTTTGTACATTATGTGTGTACCATGGGGTTCCAGTAGAAGTCAGAGTGTAACTTGTGACAGCCAGTTCTCTTCTTTCATCATGTAAATCTAAAGATCAAACTGGTGGTTAGGCTTGGCGGCAAGCATCTTCGCCTACTGAGTCACCTAATTGGCCTCAGATTCACAGGAGTCTCCAAACCTGTTCTTGAAAATTATCTATTCTTTGTTTTTGTGGGGCATTGGCATCAACATCTCATTCCATTAGAACAAAAGAATAAAAACAAATGAACAAACAAAACAACATCCCTAAATAATTCTCTTAACACATTCTTGCTTAGATACTATAGGTAACATTTTGTAAAGAGAGCTCTTAATCATTGATGTTGCTGCTCATGAATTCCACTTGGATATGAAAGATTTAAGATTTCACCATTTATTTAATTGATAAATGATAAAGCAGCATGCATATAAGTATAATGAAAAGCCAAACAAAAACAAAACACAGTATCAACCATCATTGATAAGAACAATGCTTCAAGATGTCTACTTTTATTATATTAATCCTCACTAACATTTCTAGGATAAAAATCTTATAACCTGATCAAATCCCATATATATGTACATATATGTAGCATTCACAAATAGATATCTTTGTTTTCTGCCTTTGAAAAATCACTATCATTATTTTCTTTGGTTGGGAATAAAAACAGAACAAAGCAAAATCACTATTCCTTTAATGAAAAAATGTCCTTGTTATAAGCCTTCATATCTCAGGTTTGCTGACATTTGTTCCTTCTAATTTTAGTGATGAAGTGGGATGCCCTGACAAAAAAAAAAAAAACAAATTCTATTTGCCTTGAAAATTTATCTATTCTTATAAGCATGTATATATATACCCATTTTTAGCTGAGATCTATTATACATTTGAACACTGTAGCCAGGAGAGTACTAGTTGCAGACATTCCATGAATTCTTTTGTAGTCCACTGACTTTTGGGAGCTAAGTACACAAACTATAAAAGATAGCTATTAATTGGTCAACTGACTTTCCTTTAACCTTCTGTGCTAAAGAAACCACTCCTGGAATCCAGTTGCAGAGAGGGAGGAGTGATGAGCAAAGGGGTCAAGACCAGGCTGGTAAAACCCACAGAAACCGATGACCTGAACAATGTGGAGCTCATGAACCCCCAGACTGATAGCTGGAAAACCAGCATAGGACAGTTCCAGATCCCCTGAATGAGGATGTCAGGTTGGAGTCTGGTTAATCTATGGGGCCTCTGGTAGTGGATGAGTATTTATCCTCAGTACATGAAGGGAATTTGAGAGCCCAGTCCACATAGAAGGACACTCTCTCAGCATAGACACAAGGGGCAGGGTCTAGGCCCTGCTCCATATGATATGACAGACGTTGGAGATACCCCCATGGAAGGCCTCACCCTCCCTGGGGAGCAAAAAAGAAATGAGTCAGAGTGTTGGTGGGGGGCAAGAGAGGAGGGGAGGGAGCGCCCACTGGGATTGGCATATAAAACAAGCTTGTTTCTAATTTAAATTTTTAAAAGAAAAAATGAAAACTCAAAAAAAATGTTCCTCAGGGGGGAAAAAAATCTCAAAAGAAAGGAAAAGCTTCATGTAGTCAGGCTGTCTCTAATTCTTGTTGCCAAGAGGAGCGAAGGGACTTCCTAAGAAGGAATGTCCATTCTGATAGGACTGAAGAGGGGCATATTTAGTTCAGTTGTACCCATTATTGGAAGGAGAGTATCCAGCTACCTGCTACCTGTAGCCATCCTTCTTGAATCCAGGAATCTAAGGATTATGTTAGAGAATTAGAGGTTCACAGACAGGCTTTCAGGAAGGACCTTGTAAGTTTTTTACAGTAGTAAGAAAGAGGCTAGGGCAGGTAGGTAGGCATGGCCAGTGAAGCCCTTTATCTCCAACCTAAGAGTCCCACTTTCTCCTGTCATCATTGTCTTTCAGTCTGCAGCACTGTGCTCCTTTTGCCTCTTAAGTACAAGGAAGAGATGGTTAGAGAAGTAGTCACCATGTTATGATTGGCTTCTCATCCTTGTCTTTATGGGATGGTTAAAAATATCTGGATTTCCTAGGGCATAATTTACAGGTATAACTCTGAGTTTAGGTACATGTCAAATAATATGTGAAAACGTCAGCTTGATATACTGAGCAATGAAACACTGTCATAACACTGGGCTTTAAAGTAAAATAGAGGGGCTGGGAAGACAGTTCAGTGGGTAAGAGTACTCTTAAGCATGAGTACCTGGGTTTTGATCCCTAGTGTCCATTTAGAAAATCATCTGTGGTTGCCCATGTGCTTCTAGCCCAGGTTCTGTAGGGAAGAGAACCTGGAGAATAAGAAAGAGGAGATAGAACAAAACACCCAACATCCCCCTCTGACCTCCATGTGGCCACAGGTGTGTGTGCATGTGCACACACACACACACACACACACACACACACACACACACACACACACACACAGAGAGAGAGAGAGAGAGAGAGAGAGAGAGACAGAGACAGAGACAGAGACAGAGACAGAGACAGAGGCAGAGACAGACAGAGACAGAGAGACAGAGAGAAACAGAGAGAGAGGCAGGGTTTCTGCCTTCTGAACAGGTGATCTATAACCAAGAGATAGTGAATAAAGTATACTGAGAGTGGAATGATTGTTTCAAGCTGAGATTATGTGGAGATGGCAGTGGCTTGAATCCACGTCCAGTGTTACTGCATAAGTTGGTACATGGGGGAATCAGAGTTCTTTTGGTTGTCCCCATCCCAGGTCATTAGTTTGAAGAAAGGATGTTTAGGGCTGCTGCAAAACAAACTGGCTTTGCAGCTGAATTCCATCTTCTCTGACAGACGGTTAATTTGGGCATTTTTTCCCACTCTGAACATTGTTGTTTCTCAAGAATGCCAGCATTGAGAGCGATCATTTGTTGTATAGACGCCTAGCCTTCAAATAACCCTACCACTGCCAATTTCTGCTGTAATTCTTGAATCTTCTATAGGTGTACAAGAAGGCCTGTGGTGAGATTAAGCATTCAGTAAATATCCCCCAAGGTCCTGAGGCACCTCACATTTAATCTTTTATATATGCAGACTAAAAATGGAGTTTGACTAAGTAACAGCAAAGAACTTCATTCAGAAATGAATCTCTGGCATTCTCTTTGGTGTGTTTGGTGGAAGTGAATAATTTATTAGGGAGGATATGACTTTATAAGAACATTGTTTCTGGAACCAGGCAGAACCCTGCAGGAATGTGAAAGGGTCTGCTCTGTTAACCAAGTTCTGCTCCTCTTTCTGTGATAGTCGTTTGGCATGTGGTGACAGAACACCCTTCTAGAACTGATATAGGAATTTTGAAGTGACTTTGAGTATGGCAGTTCCCCTCTTACTGATGAGCGAAGGTTCTGGAAAATCCAACAGCCATTAAAACCATCCTGAGTCAGTACCCCAAAGGGTACTTGCTTCATGAATTCACAAATTCATGAAGGTGAGATTCACAAAGGGTGAGATTTAGAGAGTAGTTTGTTATAGATTCATAGGCAGGGGGAGGCAGAGACAGACAGATACAAAGAACAGTTAGGGGTAGGGGTTCCAGGAAATAGAGTACCATCTAGTTGTTAGTGTAAGGGATTTTACTGGACTTACAGCAAAAACAAGAATAAGTTATGAGGAGGGTTGGGCTGGTCAGCCCAGTTGGCCCAGCCAGGTGTCCAGGTATCTCTGTGAGTTTCAGTCATGTAGTCACACAGCCCATAGACAGCATTGTTCATTTAAGAGGCATCAAAAAACAGGAACCAGAGCTGTCTTTTGGCTTTTGTTTTTTACCTCTAGCAAGGACATCTTCAGGACCGCAGCTTTGGGGGTCCCTGTCCTATCTGATCAATTTCTGACTCCTGTTCTCATTAGAACCACACTCTGGAATACATCTCAGCTTCTTGACCTTTCTTGTTCCAGTCATGATGATGAGAGTCCATGAATCTTGATGCTTTTCTATTTGAATATTTCCACATAATGGGGCAGAGTATGTTTTATATGAATTTAGGCTAACATACTGCTGATTGACCGAATATATTTCCATTTTCATAAGTAGTTCAGAGCTCTATCCCCAAGAAATTACCCTAACAGTGAAGAAGCAGGCATGCTAATTCTTCATTAGGAAATGAAGAAAGAGAACATTAATATTTGGAAATAAAAATGATTCCCTCTGTCCTTGAGTCATAACATTAGCCTGCTCCTATTTTAAAATTCTCACTTAACTGTGTTAAAGGACTAAATGGGTAATTTTCAAAATGATAAAAGAACAAACTTGGGAAGCTTTCACCATGGAGTGATAGAAGTTTTGGAAGGGAGATGTTTACACAGTGTGTTTTTCAAATGTGTTTTAAGAAGTAAAATATTACAAAACTTGGGGCCACAGTGTGTAGCCCAATAATCCAGGTTTTATCATCCATCCTTCAGGAAGCAAAATTGGGTCAGCCAAATTAATACTATAAAACAGGAAGGGAAGATTTATTCCATGTGGCCACAATCTGAAGTGGGGGAAAGATCCAGTTGTTTCCCCACTCCTGTCCATCCTTGGTGTCCTGAAGGGAGATTAAAGTCTACACAGAGGACAGGGCTGTGCACATCTAAGCAGGTGTGGTCCTGCTCACTGTTGTTTGGACTCCAGTATCTCCTGCAGGATGATCTGACAGCCTGCCAGAACTGTGTGAAATCTCCCTCCAGGAGACAAGCTCCCACTCTGGCAAATGCCAGATTCAGCCTTTTCCTCCTCCTAGCATGAGATTTCTAGAGCAATTTCCATTTGTTAGGGTCCTTGTCTCAATAGTCTGAGGATCAAGTTGAGGTTCACAGTGAGTTTTTGATTTTTTGTAACTTCTTTATTGACTCTTTAGAAATTTCACATTATATATCCCATATCTGCTCACCTCCTGATCCCCCATATCTTCGCCTTATCCCTGCCATGTCTCCCCCACATAAGGAAACAAATCAAAGTAAGCAAGCAAGTGAACAAAATTTAAGAAAACTACAACAACAGAAAAATCTTTCCTTCCCCTTCTATTCTGCTTCTCCAACTCCTTTTTTTTTTTTTGTTTATTTATTTATTTATTTATTTATTTATTTATTTATTTTCTGAGATAGGGTTTCTCTGTGTAGTTTTGGAGTCTGTCTTGGAGCTTACTCTGTAGACCAGGCTGGCCTTGAACTCACAGAGATCTCCCTGCCTCTGCCTCCCGAGTGTTGGGATTAAAGGTGTGTACCACCACCGCCTGGCTTGGCCTGGAACTCTTAATGTACACATGGCTGTCCTTGATCTCAGAGAGCCATCTGCCTCATCGAAGGGATTAAAGGCATACACACACCTAGCCCTATTAATTAATATTAGCTCACTCAACAAGTACATTTTGGAGTGATTCGAAAACTTCTTGGTACTGAGGATAGACAGACGATCATTTCCACTTTCATAGAAAATCGTCTTTACACTGCTCAATGAAACTGTCACAGCATTACATTAACTATGGATTTATTACTTGTTGTTTGAACCTTTAGATTACTCCTTATTATGATTTCATTTTGAATAATGTTGCAGTGGATATCCTTGACATTCATTTTCATGATTTTCTGATTTTTTTATGGGGGGCAATAGAGTCACAAAGCTTATAAATATTTGTTAAAGTTGGGTGTAGTGGCACATGCCTTTAATCCTATCACTTTGGAAGCAGAAGCAGGCAGTTATCTGTGAGTTCAAGGTTAGCTTGGTCTACAAGTGAGTACTAGGTCAATCAAGGTCACATAGTGAAATTCTATCTCAAAACTCAAAACAACAAAAAGTATACAGATTTTAGGGTTTTATACGTGTTCATAAACTTTCTTCCAAACAGTATAAACTTTCTAGTTTATCCTTACTCAGGAGTTAGAGGATAACCCATTTTCCTACATTGTTACTAATACTTGAAATTAACAGTTTAAAAAAGAAAGACAGAAAACCCTGTCAATTTGTGGCTTGAAATAAATACCTCATTTTAATTTGCATTTATTTGATTAGTAGTGTCAAATACATTTTAATCCACATGCATTTATTTACTGTTTGCTTTTCGAGATGTGCCTATTTTATGTTCTGTGTAGTTCATAGTTGCTTTTTTCCTTTCTTTGAGACAGGGTCTCAACTGTGTAGCTTTGGCTGGACTGGAACTCAGTGATCCACCTACCTCTGACTCCCAAATGCTGGGATTAAAAATCTTTCACTGTCACGCCTTACTCATGGTTGCTTTCTTACTTCATATACAAATGTAAAGAATTATGCTGGGTGGTGATTGGGTACGCCTTTAATCCCAGCACTCAGGAGACAGAGGCAGGTGGATCTCCATGAGTTCGAGGCCACCCTGGACAACAGAGTGAGCTTCAGGATGGGCTCCAAAGCTATACACAGAAATCCTGTCTCAAAAACCTAAAATTAAAAAAAAGGAAAATATAAAGAGTTTTATAACAAACACTCAAATTCGTACTACCAAAAAGAATATATTTTTTATCTTACTTAGTTTCTTGTTTCAGTTCTGAAGAATTAAGTGTTATAGGTATAGCCATTCTTCTATTTTTTTTGAGACAGAGTTTCTCTGTAGCTCTGGAGCCTATCCTGGCACTCACTCTGTAGACCAGGCTGGTCTCGAACTCTCAGAGATCCGCCTGCCTCTGCCTCCCAAGTGCTGGGATTAAAGGCATGCACCACCAGCTCTTCTACTCTGTTTATCTGCATTTGTGTGCTTACATTTTGTAAATGCTAGTGTAAAGTCAACATGGTGGGTGTCCCTACTGGCTAAATTTGTTTATTTTTTAAATTGAGATACAATTCACACACCATAAAAGTTACCTCTTTCCAGTATACAATTGAGTGTATTTATGATATCCAGATTGTACACTCATTGCCACTATATACAAGAATACTTTTATGAATGAATACTTTTGCATCTTGTTTGTGCCTTCTCTCAGGATGGTGTTTTTAACCTAGCCACCTTTCAGCTATAGGAGTTGATTCATTCTTTTAATGTTCTTTCCCCAGGATCTTGTCATGGGAATACGTTGTGTAGTTGGTTTTACTTTTCCCACATTAAGGAAGACTATGTAGGTCATTTTCTGTCCTCTACAGTGTGCATCTTTGCACCTTACTTTGTGTACATGGACTGAAGTTGGTAAATCAGCCTAGAAGTAGTCATTGATTGCTGACATGTCTATCTTTATTTGTACTAGATGTGTTCAGAAATGTGTTTCATTTTTTCCTCTACATTTTTGTTAGTGTAGGCTATTTATATGTTATTTTTGATGTATTTTGATGTATAATAGAGATGGAATATTTTTGTTTGTGGTTAGTTTTTGTTCATATTGGAAGTATTTTAGGCACTTCTACAGGTTGTTTACTGATCATATTTTTACTTTGTTTGGTTTTTTTGAGGCAAGACTTTGCAGTGTATTTTAGGCTAGCCTGGAACTCATCTCAAACTTGCCTTCATCTTGCCATCATGCCTTGCTTCTAGATTTTTTTTTTTTAATTTTATTTTATTTTATTAGTTCTAGTTAGGGAACAAGCTTATTTCAAGTCCCTTCTCCCTCTCCCTCCCCTCACCCCCAAACTTTCTCCCCCACCCCCAGCCCATCCCCCCAACCCCATCCACCCACTACTCCCCAGGCAGGGTAGGGCCCTCAACGGGAGCTCAGCAAAGTCCACCAAGTCTTCCTATGCTGATCCTGGGCCCTTCCCCATGTGTCCAGGGCCAGAGTGTAACCCTTCATATGGGATGGGCTCTCAAAGTCCCTTTTTGCACCAGGGAAAAATACTAATCCACTACCAGAGGCTCCCTGGAGTGCAGAGGCCTCCTTATTGACATCTATGTTCTGGGGTCTGGATCAGTCTTGTACAGGCCTCCTGGACAGCATCTGGGGTCGATGTGCTCTCCCTTGTTCAGGCCAACAGTTCCTGTGGGTTTCTCCATCCTAGTACAGACCCCTTCGTTCTTCATTCCTCCCTCTCTTCAACTAAATTCCCGATTTCGGCTCATTGTATATCTGTGGATGTCTGTCTCTGTTTCCATCAGCCACTGGGTGAGGGCTCTAGGATGGCATAAAGAGAAGTCATCAATCTCATTTTAGGGGGAGGGTTTTTAGGTTATCCTCTCCACCATTGCCTGGATTGTCAATCGTGTCATCCTTGTAGGTCTCTGGAGATCTCCCTGGTTCCTGATCCCTTCTCGGGCCTACAGTGGCTCCCTCTGATATCGTTTCTCTCATCTTGCTCTCTTTCCTCTATTCTTCCCCCAACTCAATGTTTCTGCCCCTCCATTTCCTCTCCTCTTCTCCTCTTCTCTTGCTCTTATTGTAGCAGCTCCTTCCCCCCCCCACCCTCATGCCCCCAATTAGTTCGGGAGTTCATGCCATTTCCATTCCTGGGGACCATTTAACCCTTAGAGTCCTTCATGTTTCCTAGTTTCTTTGGTGAAGAGCATTATATACTGGTAGTCTTTTGTTCTATGTCTAAAATTCATATATCAGTGAGTACATACCTTGCTTGTCTTTTTGTGACTGGGTTACCTCACTCAGGATGGTTTCCTCTAGTTCCATCCATTTGCCTGCGAATTTCAAGATTCCATTGCTTTTTTCTGCTGAGTAGTACTCCATTGTATAAATGTACCACATTTTCTCAATCCATTCTTCAATAGAGGGGCATCTAGGTTGTTTCCAGGTTCTGGCTATTACAAACAATGCTGCTATGAACATGGTTGAACATATGTCCTTGTTGTAAGTACATGCCCTATTTGGGTATATACCCAAGAGAGGAATGGCTGGATCTTGAGGTACACTGATTCCCATTTTTCTGAGCAACCGCCATACTGATTTCCAGAGTGGTCTTACAAGATCGCACTCCCACCAGCAATCTCCAACTCCTTTTAATTCATCCTACCAGCAATGGACTCTTCGGTATGCCACATAATCCCATCAGTTTTCTTAGCAAATGTTTATTGCAATGAGTAACTGGTCTGGTTCAAGGCCTCTGGTTTCTGAAATATCATCAGTGGATCCTCACTGGAACTCCTCTGGGATATCCTGTGGCTGCCACGAGTCTTGGAGATCTTGCAGGGATTGTTCTACAGGGATTGTTCTACAGGACCAGTTCCTTCACCAGCTCCATATGCGGTAGATGCTAGGGTGGGTCAATCCAAGACCTGGCTGTGGGCCTGGATATTAGCCAAGATGGCCAGTCCAACCCTTGTAGCCACCCACCTCGAAGGCTAAGGTGAACTGACCCTGAGGATATGCACATAAGTGAGCTGACTCCACAGTGACTCTTTGGATTAACTTCACTTCGTTCAGACCAGACTTAATAGTATGTCTTAAGACTAGGCATCTGTGAGCAGAAGGGTTCCAAATTTGACCTTAATATACTGTTTAGATATTCTTTTAAGATTTATTTATTTCATGTCTATGAGTGCTCTATCTACATGTATGACTTTATGCCAGAAGAGGGCACCAGATCTCATTACAGATGATTTTGAGTCACCATGTGATTGCTAGGAATTAATCTCAGGACCTCTGGAGGAGCAGCCTGTGTGCTTAACCACTGAGCCATCTCTCCAAACCCCTGTTTATATATTCTTAACATGGTAATCATCAATATGATTTTACATTTGAATAAAATCAGCCACGGGGTGGAGGTATGGCTCAGTGGTTAAGAGGACTTGCTGCTCTTCCAGAGAACCAGAATTCAGTTCCAGATTCACCTATAACTTCAACTGCAGGGGATCTGACATCTTCTGGTGTGTGTGTGTATGTGTGTGTGTGTGTGTGTGTGTGTGTGTGTGTGTGTGTACAAATAAAAATTTAAATCACAAAAGATCTGTTTTCATTATTTGCAATAATTTTTAGAAATAAAGGTTATTGAGTATAAATTAAGTAGCTTTCTATGACCAAATATCACAAGCAAAATTGTCCCTAGTCAATCACAAAATAAAAATACCTAGAAAAATCATTGGTTGGTGGCTGGAGTTCCTTTTCAATTTTATGATTAAAAGCCCTTGGAATTTTAAGTTAATCTAATTCAGTTTGTATTAAAAACTGCATAATTACTTGGCTTTAGTCTAACTGCCTGCACTGCATTTATTTGTCTCCCTCTCTCCTTTTTAATTGGGAACTCTATAACTTAGAACATTGTATTGTCTAATCAGAATCCTTTATATTCTCCAGTTTTTCTTCTTTCATTCAGAACAACATTTGATCAAACTACAAAGTAGCACTAGTTAGATATATCTGTGTGTGTTGAGAAATACATTTTATCTGTTCAGTATGTATGTGAAACCAAGAACCACTTGGAATATCGCTGGTGTCTTAGTTAGGGTTTCTATTGCTGTGATGATACACCATAACCAAAAAAGCAAGTCCAGAAGAAAAGGGTTTATTTGACTTATACCTCCATATCACTGTTCATCATTGAAGGAAGTCAGGACAGGAACTCAAATATCAGAAGAACCTAGAGGCAGGAGCTTGGAAGCAAGAGCTGATGCTGAGGCCAAAGATGAATGCTGCTTAGTGGCCTGACCCTCATGGCTTGCCTAGTCTGCTTTCTTATAGAACCCAGGACAATAATCCCAGGGATGGCACCACCCACAATGGTCTGGGCCCTCATCCATCAATCATAAATTTAGAAAATGCTCTACAGGCTTGCCCACAGCCTGATATTATGGAGGCTATTTCTTAATTAGGTTCCCTTCTCTCAGATGACTTTAGCTTGTGTCAAGTTGACATGAAACTATCAGTACAGTTGGTATAACTGAATTAACAGAATTTTGTATTTTGTCAAATAGTAGCAAGATTAAGTTGAATATGTTAATAATAATGTCATAGAAAAATTCCATCCCTCCAGGGAATATCTTTAAAGTGACAGAACTCAATAGAAGTTAACTTAGAGCAAGAGACTTCTTCCTCTGGGTTACTATGCATTTTCCTCTGTTATCTGATCCAGGCCACTTGTCAAAAGTAAATTTCACTAATTAGTGAAACTGTCTTCTACACCTAAAAAAAAATCCTTTACACTTTGCCCACTTGATTCTTCTACAATATAAAGCAGTGTATGGGCGGGCATCCTCTGAACACAAGGTGGCTTCTCATTTGTGACAGTCTGACAACACAGGTAAAAAAAAAAAAAAAAAAAAAAAAAAAGGACAACTCAGTTGGCTCCAGGAAAGTGGCTCTCTCAACAGGAGTCAAGCACCTGCTGCTCACAATTCAAAGCTAGATAAAGCTGAGTAGGCTTCGTCTTGGAACCATAGCTGTTTCTAGGTGAACCAACAGACCATGCAGGTGCATTTTGTAATAGTAACAGACAAATAAAATCATTTATTGTGACTTACTGTTTCACATTTCCGAAATTGAGTGTGGAGGTCAGAGGATTACCTGAGGAAGTGGATACTCAGGAGACTCAAGTGCATTTGGCCTTTTTTTGTTTTTGTTTTTCCTTTGGCTTTTTTCTCTTTGGTTCTTGGTCTTGAACCCATTGCCTTTGTATGGCAGGCAAGCACTCTGCCAATGAACCACATCCACTGCACTTATTGTGCCTTCTGAAAATGCTGGGATTTCACAGGGTGCATTGTAATAACCATTAAGCCCCCACAGTTTGTGTTTTGACTATCCCTTTACCGGTGGGCATTTTGTGGCTAAAAGAAGTGCTCTTGAAAGATGAATGCCTTGGTCTCTCACATTGGATTTAGAAAGAAAGAGAGAACTATCAATACTTGAAGGCAAAGCAGATCACAGGAGAAAAAAGAAGAGGCTACATTTAATCTCTGTGATTGTTAGTTTTGTCATTTTTGACACAATGTAGGATCAGCTGAGAAGAAAGTCTAGGTGGAGTGTGGTCTAGATCAGTTTTCTCTGTGGGTCTGTTGATGGCAATTTTTGTGATTATGTTAATTGATGAGACAACCCACTGTGGGCTGCATCATTCCTTAGGCAGGGGTTCTTTTGTAGAAATGGGCTAAGCACAAGAAAGCATGCAGGCATCCATTGCTTTCTCCTCTTGACTTGACTGTGGATGTGATGTGACAGCTGCTTTAAGTTCCTGCCTTGGCTTCCCTGCAATGATGGACTGGAATCTGAAATTGTGAATTACAATAAATACTTTCTACCTTAAGCTGCTTCCCCCCACCCGGGGTATATTACTACAGCAACAGGAACAAGACTAAGACTAGGACAATCTTGTGCCTCTAATCAAGTAAAGAACTGTCTTCCTCTAGAAAACAGGGAGGATATTTGTCAGTGACCAGGATCCAGAGAGAGGAGAAACTACTTTCTCCAGAGGGAAGAAATGGCTTTCCACTTCCAGGAAGCTCCTGTCAGGAATATTTTCATATGAATACAGATATTTTACACATGTGCTTAGGATAATATGGGGATAAAGATAGGTATTCTTTGCATCAGATGACAAGTCTTCTAAATGTATGTGCCAGATGGATGACATGTATGTTAGCAAAAGGCCATGAAGTAGATTTCACAAGAAAACCAATTTTAATTTTCCTTGAAAATATAACACGTTAAACCAATGTTGTCTAACATAACTTCACATTTCAGTAATTATTCTCTGAAAAAGAAGTTCATGAGGAGACCTATAATTGTAGAAGTATGTAGATGAAACATGGAATAAATAACCCCACCTCCAAATCTCTAAACAGTGCAGAAGTAGAGAAACCATAAGATAATGTTTAAAGCAAGTCTTTCCACATTGTAAAATGGGGTTGTGTTTTCTGGCCTATGTGCCTAAGTTAACCTGTGACCACATCTGATTAACACAAAACATTGAAAAGAACATGAGCTAGCTTGGTGGATGCCATGCTCAGTCTTAGGGCATGGGAGAGGGGCCTGGCCCCACCCAACCTATTGTACCTGACTATGCTGACTCCACATTGGAGCCTTAACCTGTGAGGAGGAGTGGGCTGAAGGGGGGCTAGGGGTGAGTTGGGGTGTGGGAAGAGGTGAGGGTGGTGGGAGGAGGGGTGGGAGAATTGTGGTTGATATGTAAAATGAAATAATGAAATTTAAAAACAGGGGAAAAAAAGAAAAGTACCTTTTTAATGATTCCCCATGGAAGGCCCCACCCTCTCTGAGGAGTGGATAGGAGGTGGGATGGGGAGATGTAGGGGGAATGGGAAGACAGGAGGGAGAGAGATTGGTATGTAAAATAAGATTTTGTTTTGTTTTGTTTTGGTTTTTGGTTTTTCGAGACAGGATTCTCTGTGTAGCTTTGGAGCCTATCCTGGCACTCACTCTGGAGACCAGGCTGGCCTCAAACTCACAGAGATCTGCCTGCCTCTGCCTCCTGAGTGCTGGGATTAAAAGCATGCGCCACCGACGCCGGGCCATGATTATTTTAAAAAATAAAAAAATAAAAATTACAAAAATGAAAGAAGAATGCCTCTCTAAACCAAAGTGATAGGGAGGTGGCTCAGTTGTCAATTCTTAAATATGTTTCTACCCACCAACCTGGTGAGTCTCAGATATCAGTGAGAGACTGTCCAAAAACAATATGGATGGTACCTAAGGAATGGTGCTCAAAAATGTATGTGTACATGTACTCATGTATGTGCACACAGGGGCGCACACACAATAAAGAGTTCTGTGAGGAAGTTAGGTATCACAGTGAGACCAGAGCAATATCTGTGGGAGAAGACAGGTTGTGGACATCCATGTAACAGCAGTACTCAGCAAGGCTTGCCCTTGTGTTCTACAGAATCTAGCAGCAAGAGGCTTTAATGATTCATTTTTTTAGAGTAGCAAGAACAGTTGCTCTTTTATTTACATTGTAAATGCTTAACCGTGTGAGATAGCACTGTCACAGCTAGGCATGTCTGTGTGCTTTGTTCAATCTCAAACCGGGTTTTGTCAAAGAATTGATGATCTCAGCAAGAGTGAAGGTGCTGTCTCTCTAACAGGAGATTTGTATTTGGCATTTAATTGCCATCATCATTTAGTGTGGAGTACAAGAATAATTTCTTTAACAAACTTCAAACATATGATCATAAGACTTGTGGAATGAGAAACAGTACCAAGGGAATATGACAGTTGGCAATGCTTGAAACTGCCAACAGGCATTCAGTTGACTGTTCAGACTTTGAAAAGTGCTGCAGCTTCAACATTTGAATCTCCTTTCTGTGTGCACAGTAAACATTCCAGCTCTCTGTAATTTTAACTAGCCCGAACGATGCTTACACTTTCCAGATACCAGCTGTTGAAGCAGCAACTTTCAAACAATTTTGCAGATCGGCAAACACATTATATCATTGTGCGTGTTGCAGCTGTCTCGCTAGTTACTCTGGCTTTGCATTTTGGAGAGTAACTGGTGGATAGTTACAGAAGAGTATTTGTTTTCCTCCAGCAGTCTTGGCAATTAGTGCTTTCCTAGCTCCAATTTTTCTTCAGTGCAATAGGTACATTGTGTTGTGAGGCATTTTACAAACCAAGGTGATGACTTTCACGTTGAAAAAAAGTAATTACTATACTCTCCAAAAAGAAAGGAAAAATGCTCTGTTCCGGCTTGAATCATTTTTTTTCCATCTCTTTTGTGTGTAGTGTGCAGGAGCATATGCATGATATTTGTCGTGTGTTTGTGTGTGTGTGTGTGTGTGTGTGTGTGTGTGTGTGTGTGTGTGTGTGTGTGTAGGCATCCACCTAGAGGCCAAAGATTTATGTTTGGATTGTTTGGATTGTTCTTTATTGCTCTTTCACCTTACTTTTTGAGGCAGGCTCTCTCAATAAAATTCAGAGCCCACAGGTAAGAATGGTATTGCTTGCCACCTTACTGTAGGCATCCTGTCTCCATCATCAAAGCCTGGAATGACAGGTGCGATACTGTGCCCACTTAACATGTCAGCAGTTACTGTGTCACAAATGTGGTCTTCAAATTGTTGCAGCAAGTGATTTAACCACTGAACCATCTGCACAGCTCTGGAATAATTTAACATGTATTTAATCAATGAAAATTTGAATGTTTCTTGTGTTTAAGGAAGTCAGCATTGTTTTTTACATCCCTTGAAGATTAAATAACAGAAGTCATCTTAATAGACAACCATGGATGTGTAGTTTGTTCTATGGACACCAAATTCCATAGGTAAAAGAGTGCATAATAGTTTATGAGAAGAGTAGGTTCATCAAAGGGAGTTCAGCTTTAGACCCTATCTCAGAACTGAGACTATAAAGGGGTGGAAGACTGTGTTAGAGTGTGGAATGGAACTGCCATTAATGAAAATCTTTTGAAGAATTTGTAACCGGGTAATACCAAAGCCAGGCTGGTGTTCCTAGGAAAAGAACACTCAAGAGACACAGGAGAAGAAATAGCATCAGATCATCCTAGTTTAAAAAATTAGGAAGGATGTTTTTTCCAGGCTGTGTGCAGTGTGGTAACAAGAGGTTTGGGGAAATGGAGAATCCTAGTTCCTTGTATGTTCCTCTTGCCTAATATGCCGCTATTGGTTAGAGAATGATAACATTTTAGAGCCTGGTCACCCATTAATTCAAGTGTTTAGTTTAAGATGCAAAAATAAAGTCTTGGGATAACTAAAATTTTTTGTAAGTTGTATGTGTGTGCTTAATCATATGTACAAGTCCCTGTGGTATATATGCAGAGGTCATAAGTTGGTGTCCAATATCTTCTTTAAGCCCTGAACCATTTTTTGAGACACATTTCATTGAAGCCTGATAATTACTGTTTAAGCCAGAACGTCCCAGAGATCTACTTGTCTCTGCCACCCCTGGAGGCTGGGATTGAAGATGCATGTACCCAGAATATACATAGGTGCTGGGAATACAGGTCCTCATGTTTGCACAGCACAGGCATCACCCACTGGGCCATCACCCCAGCCTCAAAATTGCTATTATTCTTAAAGCTAGTTAGTGGCAATTGCTAACTTCAGTATTCTCATCTGTGGATGTCTTCTCTATTTCTAATTTATTTTATGTTTTATTACCATCATCACTTATTTTTAAACACACCATATGGAGTAGAAGAATAATTTCCTTTAAAATAATTATTAGTTGCTAAAACAAAGATCCTATAGCAGAGAAAGGCAGAGCCTCTGGCCCTTGGACTTTGAGTGATGTTTTCATTTAGATCCAACCTCTGCTTTATATTCTTTAACTACCTCACTTGTCCACATTACTCACTAAGCAAGTATTGATCACCACTTGTGTTCCAGGGAATGTAATAGGTGCTGTGTGAGAACGCTAAGACAAGAGCTGTCCTTGAGATTCTTACAGAATAGAAGAGATGGTGTGGGAGGGAAATTAGGCATAGGGGGATCTACAACTGCAGGAGCCAGATACCCAGATTTCTGGGCACAAAGAGCAGCCTTTGGGAATATGGGCTTTATTAATATTATGGCTGATGTTACAGTTTCAAATGATGTGAAATGGCAGGTATCGATCAACTTTGCACAGCTATCAAGATAAGCATAGGTCATGTCATATCTAACAATAGAATGTCCTGATTATGTCTGATACATAGACTCTGAAATCCTTTTTGAGCTTTGCCTCGTGTATGAACGACAGTTCAGTTGTCAGAACAGTAAGTGCTTGTGGCTGTTCAACCATCTCCCCAGTTCCTTTCATAACAACTTAATTAAGTATTTTAAAGATGTGGGCATGAATCAAATATGTTAAAACAAATTACCTATGAAATATTTGACTGGAGTTTTGATATCTTTTTTAGTGACACAACTAATTCTTGGTGTAGATTTGCTACATTTGGTTGTACTTTGGTGATTAATGTCTTTTTATCTTTTATACATGTGTGTTCATGTGAGTGTGTGAGGTATGGTTCTCCAGTTGTCAGCCTAACCTAATGGTTTAGCTTCAGGCCTGTGAAAGGGCTTGTCTCATACAAAAAAACAAACAAAAGTAGAAAGTGCCTGAAGAACAATGGCTGAGGCCATCCTTTAGTTTCTAAAAGCACCTACACATACACACCACACACACACACACACACACACACACACACACACACACACACACACACACCAAATAATAAAGTAATAGACTGAATAAGCCAATTACTGTTTTCTTTACATTTGATGTGAGATAGCCAATGCTTTATTTGGGTGTTTAAATATTTTTTCTTTTCAATTTATTATTCCATCCCTTAACAAGTAAATACTAGTTGAAGCTCTTTGGTGTTCTGCTTAAGTGCTCATGCAAGAGACAGGTCAAAATCATTTGATATGTTGAGTTAACAGTGTGCTATGCAAAAGCAGTAACCCACATTGCATATCTCTGACCTTCATCTGCAATTATTTCTCAATGAAGTTCTGCCCTACCAATGTCTTTGTCAAGTACCCATGCTTTAGCCACAAATGAGCTAATTTTCAGGTTGTAAGGTTAATCTTTATCTATGTTACCTTTAAACTAAATCCTTATTGTTCCCTAAAGCACTTTAGCTCTTTAGAAAACAGGTTGAGGTAGACGTCCTTTCTGAACTCTGTTACGGCATGAGCCCTCATTCCAGAGTGTTTTGAAGATGTGAGGCAATTTAATAGTGAAAAGTATCAGAGCTGCCTGCCTTCTGGAAAGTATCAGCCCCATGGACATGAGAAGCACTAAACAGTTCTCTTTTTCAAGAAGCACACATTAATCATTGACATCACAGAGCCTGGGTTAGCGTGGTCAAAATATTCCCTAATGATCTGAATCTTTCTGGATTCAATGAACACTTTAGAATATCTTTTAAAAGTCTATTGTGGTTCTCAGAGAATCCTTAAATATTTTTAACATATGAAACAGCATGATATCAATAGGTCATCATTGTGTGTTTAATGAAATTAATGCTAATTGCATGATACCAATTTTGTCCATGGTACCTACATGAGACTTACGTATGCAAAAATCCCTTGTAACTGTATCACATATCAGGCTGGGAAGACAGCTCAAGAGATAAGTGCTTATGGAGATCTGAATTACATGCCCAGAATCGTGTAGAAGTTGACTGTCCTGCTATGTATCTGTAACACCAGTGTTGGTGTCCAAGCAGAGAAAGAGAATCTGTGAGGTTCACTGACCAGCATTTCTTGTCCAAACAGAAAAAAACATGAAGTATGAGAGAGAAGATACCCAACCTTGTCATCTACCTACACACATCCCAGGCAAGCATACCTGCACATGTGTATATTCACATGTGTAGGTATACCACACACAGGCACACACAATCATAATAGATATAAGAGTAATAATATCACATGATACTATATGTAGTTATATTTGTCCATCTGTTTTTCAAATAGCTTAGTTTATATGCTCCCTCACAACTAGATTCAATATTTCATTAATTTACTCTGAAAATGTGATAGGTATTCACACTGTTTGTTACATGTGCAATTGGAACAGTATTTTACTTCCTTTGGAAAATAATGATATAAAATTCATGGAAGAGAAGGGTGAGAAGAATGTAAGAGTCAGTGGATTGGGAGGAGTGCTGTGCAATGCTGTCCTTTGGTCATGACAAAGCTGTTGCATCCAGATCTCAGCCATTACTATTTGCATAAGACTTGCACAAAATCCAGCCAGGGAAGGAGGGTCACTCCCCTCTGTGTTCATTGCTCCTGGTAGGTTGTCAATGTCTTCTGTATGACCTTCTATCTTTGGACATGTGGACAGACTGATAGGGCTTAGCATATTATTAATTTTTTTTAAAAAATGACACAAACAATGAGGGGCTCAGGATGGGGCACTAGGTAGAGTTGTAGAAGGTAGTGAAGGATGAATATAATCAAAATATATAAATATATGAACATTTCAAAAACTGACTGAAAAGCATTTTTACATATTTGATTATGCAAGTACATAATAGAGATTTACTCCATGTTCAGCCTTAACCATTTGATACCATATAAGTCATTTCATCAATTCACCTGATCATAAATCACCCAAACAACAATCCTAGATCCTCAGTTTTAAACTGTCTTCATATGGATTCTTAAACATAACCCTTGTAAGGTTACAGAGTACATATGGAAGAAGTATAATCTGCCCTAGTGGGAGATGGTTCTATAAAGTTTGAAGGGCAACCCCAGTGAGGGCTCATTGCATTTATTTTTATCTTTATTTTATGAAACAAGGTCTCATTTAGGTCAGGATGGTCTTGAACTTGCTCTGTGGCTAAAGGGTGCCTTGAATCTCTGAGCCTACTTGATTCTCTGAACCTCCTGTCTCTACCTCCCAAGATAGTCATGTGCCTCTATACCTTGTTTGTATAATTCTGGGGATAAACACTAAGAAAACCTTCTACCAACTGAACTGCATCCACTGCCGTGAGTACTCATTTTAGATACATATATTCACAACAGTGCAAGATGCCAAACATTTTCACTCATCTCTTGTTTTTGACATTATGTGTCTGAGAACAGGAAGCAACAGCTCTTGAAGCTTCAATATGGAAAGTAACTGGCAAAGTCAAGACTATTAGGTGTCCTTTGTACACCTCTCTTATTCAAAATAAATACTGTATCTTACCCACTGTCCAGCCTAAAGATGAAGTCTGTGGTAATAGTTCTTAGTACCCATCCTTGTGACCTCAATTAGGTTTTGTTTCGTATCAGGTCTTCTTATATCCTCTACATAGTTTATCCCTTTATTTTGGCTGATCACATACAGTTCACTTCTCTTTTCATGCTAAATTGGTTTTTCTTTCTTTTTGTTTACTTCACGGAAGTTCTCACTTAGATATCCTTGCTCATGCAGTTTTCTTGAATGAATACATACAAGTGTGTGAGTGCTCACATGTGTGACCGAAAATAGGGCAAATGTGAGCCCTCCTTCTTGTTCTTTGAAATAATAAGCCATGTTTTGTTTTCATTCACTTCCTGATTATTCTTTCGTCCTCTTTTCAGTTTCACTGCTGTAGTTAACCTTTGTTTCCTAATGCCCATGTGTATTAGTGTGCTCTTAATGGATATGAATGGATGTATTGCACTGTACAGTACACACAGAGAACTGGTGCACACTGTTGCAAGCGCTAGACAGTAGTACCTAGACTGCTTTCATTTTAATACTTACTACAACCACTATATAAGCATGCTAAGGAAGTTTATAAACATAGTGCTATGTACAAATAACAACAGAATTTACAATGTTCTCTTGAACAAAAATAATGGGATGAAATAATTCCTGTAAATGGCATTTGATATTTGTTATTTGCATTTTTGTTTGAATTCTGGTGTTTGGGGATACAGCCTCCCAGGAGTCCGTGTTGGGAAGGAGGCCTGGGATGGAATTATAACAATCCAGGCAAATGTGGCTGGTGAGCAGGGAGTGCCATGCGTACTGAGAACTGAGAACAGTTGTGTGTGCGTAATGAATGGGGGTTTGGTCTATGTGCCAAGTAAACGTAAGGAATAAAAGCTACAGCACATGAAGATGGTTTAGTGACAACTCTGGCTTTCAGCAAGTTGATGAAAAGCTTGATTATCCTAATTCTGTGGCAGTTACAGGCGTCCTTTCTGGGGTTAAGCAGACCCAAGAGTATTACCTCATTTCCCAGTCCATTACAGGGTTTGAAATTGTTTAACGCTGCAGACTTTTCAGCAGACTTTTTGAAATGATCTCTGTCAACAGAAGTGATGTTAAGATGCACGAGCTCATTTGGAATTCATGGCAGTTCAGCTGACATTGAGAGGTACCAATAAGGGAATATTGATATTACTTCATTGGGTAAGTATTTTATGCTAGTCAGTAATTACTTAAAACACTAAACATGCCTTTGCCCACAGCCAGTACAGTGTTGTTTGCGACTTCCTTTTCTCTGTGTGTATGTATATGTACATGGACATGCCTGTTCATATGTGTACAGAGACAGCTGTGCATATATGTGGAGGACAATGGTGCCATTCCACAGGCAATGTCCAGCTTGTCCAGATACAGTTGCTCATTTGCCCAGAGCTTGCCAGATAGGCTAGATTGGCTGCCAGTGAGCCCTAGGGATCCATATATTTTCACTGCCCCTGTATTGGCATTTCAACTGCACACCACTATGTTTGACATTTTTCCTGGCCTCTGGGAATCAAACTCTGGTCCTCATATTTAATCTGGCAAAGAGTTTACCAGCTAAGATATCTCCCCAGCCTCAACATCATTTATTTTTTCTCCCATTGCATTCAGTGGACCTACACTGTTCTTAAGATGGGATTGGCTCCTATCTCTAAGGGTATATAGTCTTCAACCTTACTTCTCTATCAACTTGAACAGGCAGTGACATTAGCAAACTTCTTTCCTCAATATGTTATTTCTTCCCTGACAGAACTATGACCCGGACATCCTTCTGACCTCTGGGTGTTCAACATACTCTCTCTGATGGTTCTTTCATTTGCAGTCCTGTGTATCTTGCCTTTCTGTTCTTGACTATTTTGTTGGCAGCTAGACTGATAACTATAGTATAGATTTAAGTATATTAGCTATTTGTCTTGTTGCTGCAGCAAAATGCCTGATGCAAGCAACTTAAGGAAGGAAAGCAGAGTTTATTTTGGCTCACATCCTGAGGTAGCAGACTATCAGGATAGGGAAGAGAAGGCATAGCAGCAGAATTGCGAGACCACCAGCCATATTGTTTCCACAACAAGGAGGCTAACAGCTATGAATAATCTTGCTTGGCCAGCCTTTCTCTGTTTAATTCTATCCAGTACCAACCCACTCATTGTGTGATGCACACATCTGAAGTGTGCCTTCTCACCTCAGTTAATGCACAAAGTAACTTACACACAGACAAGCCTAGAGATGATTCTGGAACCCTGGTAATTAGCAATCTTATTGAGTTGATAATCAAGATTAACATCACAGTGATTTAGATCAAAAAAATCAAGAGAAGTTGTTTTTTTGTGATTTTTTTAGAAGTTTTAATCTGCTCTGTTTTGCTGCTTTATTTTTAAAATATGTGCTTTTATTACATAAGGGGTAATTATAGTCTATTTCTATACTAACTCTTTGATGTATGTTTGTAATGTCAGTACCCAGGACTGTAGACAGAAGTTTCTGTCCTGCTTGGTCCTATAGCGGTTTAGTCCCAAATAAACACACAGAGGATTATATTAATTATAAACTGTTCGGCAGATGGCTTCTCATTGACTAGCTCTGCCTTAGTTATTAACCAATTTCTATTAATCTGTGTATTCCCACCTTATCTTGGCTTACTGGAGAATGCCCAAGCCTCTTTCTTCCTCAGCAGCTACATGGTCTATCCCTTGAGACTTCCCGTATTCCTCTCACCAAATCTTTCTAGTCTGGTGGCCCCATCCATACTTCCTGCCTGGCTACATCCTGCCTGTCCATTGGCCAAAAAAGCTTTATTCTTCAACCAATAAGAGAAACATATACTCACAGCATACAGAAGGACATCCCTCATTATCTCCTCCTTTCTGTCTAAATAAAAAGGAAGGTTTTTTTACTTTACTATATTAAAATTATATGTAACAAAATAGTTATCAAGCAAGAACTATAGTAAACAATAATTTATCCACTAACATTTGGCACAATTCAGAGAAAATTTTCTACCCTCTATCTTATCTTGTGAGTTTAAAAGTTTTATGTGTAACTTATCTTTTTATCATAACTAAGAAAAAAGCATAACCATAACTATCTTCAACTCCATCAAAGACCCCAGAAGGATAATATATAAACTCCAGAATTGACAGAGACATCTTACTGCCTGTACAGTCACCCAAAGTTCTCCTATAATGTTAGATCATCCCTCTTCAGCCTATAGGCCCAAAATGTCTGGCAGACTTTTCTGTGAAGCAGGAAGCTTGAAGGACAATTTTGTCCTGGAAATGATTCTGGACCCATGGTGATTCTGAAACTTACCAAGTTGATAGTCAAGATTAATCATCAGAGTGATTTAGATCATAAAAGGCAAGAGAAGAAGTTTTAACCTTTGTTTTCCCACTTGGTTAATTTTAAAATATGTGTTTTTATTACATAAGGCATAATTATAGTCTATTTCTATAGTAACTCTTTTTTAATTTAAAATACACTTTTAATATTCCTATAAGAATAAGCAAACTGAAAGGGGATTCTTCATTATTGGAAATAAGTTGTGAGACAATTTGGTTAACAGATACTTATTTACTATTTTTATATCATTAAACATAATTGCAAACTAAATAATATGTACATCTTTGCTTCAAAAAAAGTCTCACAAACACATGAAGTTAATATCACACTTCATTTTTTTAAAAATATTGTCCAGCATAACATTCCGGAACAAAATCTGTTCTACTTAAGAAATAAAATTAAGGATATTTGAAGCAATTCTTGAGTTCCCTTCAAATTCCTAGACAATGAAATATTCAAAGCAGGTGAGTAACTTGGGTTATATTTGACATTTGATAAATATATATATTTGACATAGTATAGTCAATATGTGTACTTAATAATATATGTGAAAAAATTCACAACTGATAGGCCCCATTTTTCCTTCCACTATCAGCTATAGAAATATGTGCATTGAATGTCAATATTTGATATCATTTTATTAGAAAGAAAATTATTTTACATGTCAATCCCAGATACCTCTCCTTCCTCTCCTCCTCTGCCTCCCCCCCACCCCCCCACCCCCCGCAACTAACGCCCTACCCATCCCGTACCCTTTCTGGAAGGGTGAAGCCATCCATAGGGGGTCTTCAAAGTTTCATATTCTTTGGGATAGGGCATAGGCCAACCCCCTTGTGTCTAGGCTCAGGGAGTATCCCTCCATGTGGGATGAGCTCCAAAAGCCCATTCCTATGCTAGGGATAAGTACTGATCCACTACAAGAGGCCCCATAGATTTCCAAAGACTCCTCACTGACACCCACATTCAGGGGGGTCTGGTTTCCTAGCTATCAGTCTGGGGATCAAGAGTTTTGCCTTGCTCAGGTCAGCTGTTTCTGTGGGATTAACCAGCCTGGTATGGACCCCTTTGCTCATCAGTCCTCCTTCTCTGTATCTGGATTTCAGTTCAGTTCAATGTTTAGGTATGGACGTCTGCTTCTACTTCCACCAGCTGCTGGATGAAGGCTATATGATGGCATATGAATTAGTCATCAATCTCATTATCAGGAGAGGGCATTTAAGGTAGCCTCTCCTCTGTTGCTTAGATTGTTAGTTGGTGTCATCTTTGTAGCTCTCCAGACATTTCCCTAGTGCCTGATTTCTCTTTAAACGGATAATGTCTCCCTCTATTATATTATTCCTTACATTGCTCTCTTCTGTTCTTCCCCCAACTCAACCTCCTTGTCCCATCATGTCTTCCTCACCCCATCCTTTTCTCCCCTTCTCATTCTCCTAGTTCCAGCCCCCAATGATCCCAATTAGCTCAGGAGATCTTGTCCCTTTCCCCTTCTCCGGGGGACTATGTATGTCTCTCTTAGGGCCCTCCTTGTTTACCAGCCTCTCCAGCAGCCTGGGCTGCAGGCTGGCAATCCTTTACTCTATGTCTAAAATCCACATATGAGTGATTACATACAATGCCTGTCTTTTTGTGACTGGGTTACCTTGCTCAGAATGGCTTCTAGCTCCATCCATTTGCCTGAGAATTTCAAGATTCCATTGCCTTTTTCCCCCCGCACTGAGTAGTACTCTATTGTGTAAATGGACCACACTTTTTCTCTCCATTCTTCACTTGAGCGGCATCTAGGTTGCTTCCAGGTTCTGGCTATTACAAAAAATGCTGCTATGAACATAGTTGAACAGATATCCTTGTTGTAGGAATGTGCTTCTTTTGGATATATACCTAAGAGTGGAATTGCTGGATCTTCTGGTAGACTGATTCCCATTTTACTGAGGAATCGCCATACAGATTTCCAAAGTGGCTGTACGAGTTGGCACTCCCACCAGCAGTAGAGGAGTGTTCCCCTTTCTCCACAACCTCTCCAGCATAAACCGTCATTGGTGTTTTTGATTTTAGCCATTCTGACAGGTGTAAGATGGTATCTCAGAGTTGTTTGGATTTGCATTTCCCTAATGGCTAAGGATGTTGAACACTTTCTTATCTGTCTTTCAGCCATTTTCGATTCCTCTATTGAGAATTGTCTATTTAGTTCTGTTCCCCACTTTTTAATTGGGTTGTTTGCTGTTTTGGAGACTAGCTTCTTGAGTTCTTTGTAAATTTTGGAGATCAGCCCTCTGACTTCCGGAGGCATCACCATCCCTGATTTCAAGCTCTATTATAGAGCTATAGTCCTGAAAACAGCTTGGTAATGGTACAGAAAACAGACAGGTAGACCAATGGAATAGAGTTGAAAACCCTGTTATTAACCAGCACACCTATGAACGCTTGATTTTTGACAAAGAAGCCAAAGCTATACAATGGAATAAAGAAAGCATCTTCAACAAATTGTGCTGGCATAACTGGATGCTGGCAAGTAGAAGACTGCAGATAGATCCATGTCTATTGCCATGCACAAAACTTAAGTCCAAATGGATCAAAGACCTCAACATAAACCCAGCCACACTAACTTATTAGAAGAGAATGTAGGAAATACCCTTGAATGAATTGGTACAGGAGACTGCTTCCTGAACATAATACCAGTAGCACAGACACTGAGATCTACAATTAATAAATGGGACCTCCTGAAACTGAGAAGCTTCCATAAGGCAAAGGACACATTCAACAAGACAAAACAACAGCCCACAGATTGGGAAAAGATATTCTATAGTAACTCTTAAATGGATGTTTGTAATGTCAGTCCTCACAAGTATATTAGAAGAAACACCTGGTGTTATAATCTATGCCGACAAATACATTGTGCATCTGTTTGTGCAATTTTAAAGAGTAACTTAAGATATTGTATCAAATTTTTAAAGTATTAAAGAGCAACTTAAGATATTGTATCAAATTTTTAAAGTATTTTAAGGGCTGGAAAAATAGTTCAATGGTTAAATGTAATGACTTCTCTTGCAGTGGATCTGTGTCACAGATGCCTGTACCTTCAGCCACAGATGATCTGATATCTTCTGACTTCCACAAATAGCAGCATACATGTGCACATAAATGCATACATATATACAAAAGAATAAAATAAATCTTAATGTTTGTTTACTGCCATCATGGTTTCCTTCACCAATTATTTCAAGTTACTTGGTCAATTTGGTTGAGAGATGGTATAAAGAAAGAGGAGACAGTTTTTTTTTATATCTTCAATGTTCATGCAAAATTCTTAAATTAAAATTAAGACATATGCTACATGGCATCTTAGCTGAAGTATGTAGAGGAAAAATATTTTCCAAAGTTTATCATAAGACCATGGGACTTAGTTTTAAGCAGCTAATTTCATATATATATATATATAATATATATATATATATATATATATATATATATATTTGTAGCACAGTCCAAGCCATGCTAGCATATACTAAAGAGTTCAATTACATGCACTTTTTGATTCATTGTTTCATATACTTAGACCTATGCTTTTAGAGAAAGCTTGTAAGCTGATATTCGTTATGAAAGTCTCCTTAACTCTTTTCCCAAATTCTAGCATAGAGTTTCATGAATCCTCATATTTTTAAGTACAGAAAAAAGTAAAATAAATGAATAAATAAGTAAAAATTCTGGATCAAAGAAAAAGACAGAATAACAGATAATTTAGTTTTGAGTCTTATGTCCATCATTCACCAGTTACTTGGCCATAGGGTAATCATCTAAAGGCTTTAGATTTTAATTCCTCCATCTTTAAAGTAACTAATAGCTATTTAAATTTATCTAGTCATTTTTTGTGAATGTTAAACACTGTGCCTGGCTGACGCATATAACATGTTTACTTCATTAGTGTCATTGGATATTAATTCTGGGTTTGTGGATGATGAATATTATTATTGATTTAGAGACTAATATTTGGTGTGTGTGTGTTTGTGTGTGTGTGCATATTTAAATGTGCCTGTATGTATGTTCAATGTCAGATGTAGTATTCAATCACTTTCCACTTTATTTTTTGAGGCAAGGTCCCTCTCAGGTTGAACCCAGTATTTACAAACTCAACTTGACTGACAAACCAACAAGCCCCAGGGAGTCTCCTGTATCCACCACCCCAGAACTGGGATTATAAGTGCATATTACTCTGTGTGGCTTTTATGAGGGTGCAAGCAACTGGCCTATGCTCATGTTCCTGGCATTTTACCCGATGATCTATGTCTAAGTCTCCTTGATACTTGCTTTAACCATTGGCTTCCATGTATACTCTTTCATGTCAGTGAGGATTTGCTATAAGTCTTGCCTTAGTATCTGACACTAATCATAGGCAGAATAGCTGTTTAATTCATTTTGAGTGAATCAATGAAGAATACCATTTCAATGCCACCAAAGTGTCTGGATAGGAGACAGAAAACATGAGGTAGGTTCTAAGCACCCATGTCAGATATCAGGCAATTCACAGCCATCTCTCCAGCTCCAGGGGATCCAATGCTTGCTTCTGACCTTCAAGGGTTACTGAATTTACATATGTACACACACACACACACACACACACACACACACACACACACACAGAGAGAGAGAGAGAGAGAGAGAGAGAGAGAGAGAGAGAGAGAGAGAGAGAGAATTAAAACTAAAACTAAAAAATAAAAGTCACCAGAAGGACTCAACAGGAGGACTCTGGATTTGATTTTGCTTTGGTGTCTCCGATCATGGATCTTAAGCCATTTGACCTTGTTCTTCCCTGAAATGTCCCTCTGGTGTTCACTATATCCCTGATGTTGGTAGTTTTCACTTTCCCTCATACCTATTTATATGGAATCCAACAATGCAAAACATAGTTAGAATGTACACATCTTTCTGCTGTTGCTCTTGTCACTATTGATCCCTCAAGTCTAAAGTTGTCCTCACTTTATATTCTCTGATCTTACTTACTCAAGACTCACTTCCAGTATCACTTTTGCTGACACCTCAATGGGAGTTTAGCCAAAGAGAGATGCTCTTTAGGTAGTCAGTGTGTTGACCATTTTCTTTGTAGCTGAGAAATAAATATATGATGAGCAATTCAAAGAAAGAATGGTTTATTTTTGTTTACAATTCAAATAAGTACTGTCAGTGGAGTAGGGAAGGCAGGGCATCAGGCACATTGAGGTGGTTGGTGATATTGTCTCTCCAGTTAGGAAGTAAAGGGACAACAGAAAGTGTGGCTAGGTTATAAAAACTCATAGTAACTCACTTCCTCAAACAATGCTCCAACTCCTAACAGTTCCCAACTTTTCAAAACAGTAACACCAGCTGGGGAGTAAGTGTTGAATACATGAGCCTATGGGGGATGTTCAAAACTTAATACTCTTAGTCTATTGGCCATATGTCCCATACCTTTCATTTTTCTTATTTGTTTTTATCTCTGACTCAGGAGATTGCATTCTTTTCAAGAGCAGATGCAGTTCCTGTGACTTAATTAATTATGAATGTCTTGCCAGGGACATATTTAGTATTTCCATTACAGGAATCAGTAAACACATGTTGAACTGAACGAATGTTTTGTGTAATTTTTCTTTCTGGCTTCAGCTTCTTGACTTGCATTCAGAAGGATACCATTTGTGTATTTGTATCCTAGCAGCCAAGTGTAATTAAAAACTTGAACTCTAGAGATAAGGAGTACTGAACTGAGTTCTTCAGAATGGAATGTAAAAAGCCTTTAATTCCACTTGAAACACTGTTTCTGGCTTTATTGAGATTTTCATTTGGTTGTTTTTATCTTTTCATTATGTATTATTTGTTTATGTATTTTGTATGCCTGTATGTGAGAGAGAAAGAGAGAGCAAGGCAGAGAAACAGAGAGAGATGAAGTCAGCACCTAGGACATGTTATAGCCAATGATAAGCTACCAAGCATCTACAGCCTTCAGTTATCTCCCATTTCTAAAGTCTCCATCACCTCCCAGTAGCCTATTAACTTAATCCATTAATAGATTATCACACAAATGATATCAGAGCCTCCATGATCTCCTGATCCATCACTTCCCAGATACCCCACCTCTGAACACTCCTGGGTTGCAGTCAAGCCTTTCACTCCTAACACTTCATGAGACATTTTAAACAGACATTAATGATTTTTGTTATGGTTAGTATTAGTTCTCAACTTGTGGGGATCTATTACCACCTGAAAGATGGTCTTCTGGCCATGCCTGTAGGGGATTACCTTGGTTGAGTTAATTTGGTGGGGAGACTCATCCACACTCCCTGGTTAGGAGCCTAGACTGCAAATGTGGGAAAAGTGAGTACAACAGGAGTATGCATTCATTGCTTTCTGCTTTGTGCTTATGGACGTGACAAGATCGCCACAAAAAAGCCCTTTCTCCCTTAGCTTGCTCTTGTCAGAGTATTTAATCATAACAACAGGAAAAGAAACTAACTCAATTTCCTGTATCTAATGTTTGGTTCCTGACCATCATGATATCTGAAAATCAGTTTTATGATCATTGGTTTTCTGTCCAAAATTTGGACCCCAAAAAATCTTACTAAGGTTATAAATTCAAGATAGAATTATTAAATATTTTTACACATAAGGGTCAGTATCATGTATTCCAAGGAATATCACAGTTATCCTATTTGTTTCAGAAGTATAAATATCATACATCCTAGTACTTACCACAGCTTCCCACCAAATTTTGTTGAGTGCATCTCTCCAATAGGTTCAGTGTTCAGTGATAAAATGTATTACCTTATTTCTCTAAGTAAATTAAATAATTATGTTGTCTAGATATCAAGAAAGACACATAAATTTGTTATATTTGAAGAAATGTATTTTAGAAAGTAAAAACAACTTATAAATTATAATTTTATTATTTGTGCATATGATTTTGTATAGGTACTTGCATGCTTGCATGGCACACCATGCATGTGAAGGTTAGTCCACTTCTCAACACTTTATAAGGGTCCCAAGAATTGAAGTCAGGTATCCAAGCTTGTGTAGCAATCACCTTTAACACTGAGACATCTTACTACCCACTGAAAACAGGTTTTCATTCTTCCTTCCAAAGTAGGTACATACAACCCTTGCTAGACTTCTCTTCACACATAGATTCAAAAGGAAGAAAAATTGATATCTAGACTGAACACTATGAAATAAGCAAAAATGTATTGTTATTTATTCTTCCCACTTTCTATTCATGGCAGAGACACATTTGAATTTTGTCTCCATGTTTTCATGGCCTATTCCAAATCACATGGTCCTACATTTCCAATTTTGATTATGAGTGTTTTTTTCATATTCTAGTTACTTCAGTTTCAGGTCATGGCTCTATAACTCTACTCTTAAACCTGTCCTAATTTATGCAGACAAGAAGCTGTCTCATGGAGAACTCAAGTATGATCATTTTAAAAGCTTATTTGTTATTGAACTCTCTACAACATAAGCATTGGGACCTGATTTTGGACCTCAAGCAGCCACCAAAAACACCATGTACATACCTATAATTCCTGAACTTGAGAGACAAGAGCAGGATGATCTCTGTGGTTTGTTGGTCAGTCCTTCTAACCACTTTGGCAAGATCCTAGTTCAGTGGGAAATGCTGTCTCAAAAAGTAGGTGGAGAATTAACATGACACCTGGGTGACATTTGATTTTCACATATGTGAGCATACACTTGCACACACATCTACCCACCTCTACACACACACATTTAGAAAAAGCTAATAAAATGTTACTGTATTCTCCATCATCAAGATGATTGACAATCATCACATATAATACTTATCATAAGGATCTTTCTACATCTTGATATCTTATCCTAAATTATGAATTAGAAACTGTGGGAACAGTTATTAAAAGAGTAAAATAACCTCAAACATTATGAACTGTAACAGGGAAATAAAACTGAAGGAAAAAGCAACTGAACTGCCTTTTTCTCATTCTGTTCAATGATGGTTTCTGGATAACTCTTGTATTAATAATTATAAAATTGGATATCTGCGGAGATGACTAAGTGGGGTAAACCATTATTACAAAAATGTGAGGACTCAAGCTCAAATTTCCCAAATACATTCATAGTCTGCCCATATCTGTAATCCCAGTGATCCTACATGAAGATGTGGTATGAGGCAGGAGAATTTCAGGGGCGGGGGGTGGGGGAGATACAGGACAACTAGGCTGGCAATCACAGCAGCTAACAAGAGACTACCTTGGTGAACAAGAAAGAAGAAAGCAAAGACTGACAACTGAGGTTCTCTGATCATCACATGTGCATTAGCACACATACCCACCTACACTCACACTTTTCATCATGAGAAATATGAATGGCTGACACTTTTGTCAGAATTTATAATCTGGTATTAATAACTAGGTATTTTTGAGCCAGTTAGTTAGCTTATCACACTGAAAGGTGTGATAGGATGATGCGTAACATGAATAATAAAAACCCAGAGACAGATATTTGGGTTGAAGCTGAAGATCAGAGAAGCAAAGCAGCCAGCCCACCAGCTCTTAACCCCTACTTCAGACTGAATGAGCCATCCTTTCTCCACAAATCCTCAGATTGAATTTCCAGATTGCACTGTTCCTCACCAAATCTCAGACTGCTCTTTGAGACTGCACTGAGCTCCTTATATACTTTCCAGTGCTGGATTCAAAGGAGTGATCTCTGTTACTTGTTTAGATTGATTCACTCTCATGTAGCCTTGGGTGGCCTTGAACTGACAGAGATCCATCTTCCTTTGTCTCCTGAGTCCTGGGGATTAAAGGAGCATGCCATCATTGTCTGGCCTCTGTGGCTGTCTAGGTTGACTGGCTTTGCATTCTGTTCTTCAGTGTCTTTATTAGATCATAAACAATGTATCACTATAATGAGAGTGATTGTTACCATAACAACAACTTGTATTTACTGAGTTTTCCCTGTGATCTTTTGAAGCACCCTTCAATTTCATTTGACTTCCTTCCCATCAAGACTGAAGTTCCGATTTGAAGGCAAGGACTCTGTTGCTCAGGGAGACTTAGCTACCAGTTGTCCTTGGCCAAGAAGGAGTGGCTTGATGCTATGTCAGGCTACATAACAGTAATCTATGCTTTTAGACATTGTTCTTCCATTGCTTTCTTTTTTGGTCCATCATTGAATCTATGTGGAGCTGTCAAAATCATGGCCATTAGCACTACCAATGATGGCTTTTATGAGTCTGTGTGAAATGCAAAACAAAAATAATGCAGTGTATTTCCAATTAGTGACCTTTAGAGAGCTTTTTCATTTGATCTTGCAGAGGAAACCTTGAGTTTAATGATTTACAAAGAGAAATAAATTCAGGAAAATTGGTACCACAGAGCAGTTTGTTTGCAAATTAATATATGTAAAGTAGACATATAACATCCCGTATAGGGGAGCTGTATGTCATTTACACAAATTAGCTTGGGAAACTATTAGGCCTGCCTAAACTTGGAGTTTACCTAATCGATGGTGCTAAGAATGAGAGGAAACTTTGTGTTCATTCTTGAGGGATTCAAAAAAGAAGCTATAGTTCAGTACTTATGCACTACAATAGCTCATGAGGCTTACTTGTAATCACAATATCCATACACTCACATACATGTTTTATATGCATGTATAGATTATCTACACATATACTGTCTATTTATATGTAACTAAAATATTTTACAGTTAATGAAGTAGAAAACTACAAATAAACTCAATTAATTTTGATCTCAAAACAAATCTAATGACAGTAAGTTTCAGACGGAATGGCACAAGTGCAATATATATTGCATATATATTTCAATTTGTTTAGTTTTTGTTTTTCCAAGTGTTATATTTTGTAGTGGTGAAGCTGCAAATGTGTTGACAACATTTCAAAGTGAGGCTATTTCATGAGAAAATGGATATTTTTTAAAATTTCTTAATGTATTAGTAATCTAGCAACCTGAGCTCAATTTATTGGCTAAAGCAGATTTGTCTTTAAATAGGAATGCTCTCCTTAGTATACTGTAGTAACCACCTGGCTCACTTCATGCATCCATATCATCATATGTTAATATAAATTAGCATATGCTAATATGGATCCCTGTAGGACTACACTCAAATGAATTCAAGTAGGAATCAGCAAATCATGGCTCACAGAGTCAGTGTGCTTCTAAATCTGAACTAAGGATGACTTAGACATTTTCAGAGGGTAGAATAAAGAAGGGACATGACAGAAATTTCAGTAAACAACACTATATGGACATATGGACAGCACACTTCTGTTTATCTCTGCTAGTTAAGTCAGATCTGGGCAACAAACGATAGCTGTTCATTTCTAACTGCTCGTTTGAAGCTGACAAAATGTGTTATAAATGCTAAGTGTGACTAAGCAACTTTACTTTTAGTCTGGACTTTGGAGAGACTTGCCTTAGCTGATGGAAGGGATAATCCAATGGCTTTCTGGCTAATAGATGTTTAGGAATGCATCAGAAAGCAAGGTCAGGGCCCGGGGAGATAGTTTCATGTTACTGGTAACAGGCTTACTACACAAACATGAAGACCTGAGTTCGGATCCCCAGAATCCATGAAAATCTGAACATGATAGCCTGGGTCTGAAGTCCCAGTGCTAATGTGGGACTTCAGGAGACTAATAAGGACTAATAGGAGATGGAAATAAGAAAACGCCTGAAGCTTGTGGGTTACCTAGTCTAGAACACACTTCAGTGAAGAAGAGACCTCACTAAAAACAAGATGGAGTATAAGGACACATCAACATTGTCCTCTGGGCTTCACACACACATTTAAAAAGTAAAAAAAGAAAACAAGTTCATTAAGTGTGACGTTGATTATTGTGCATGTTACTTTGTGGGGGTGAAGATCCTCACAGAGGCCAAATAGATAATATAAATGAATAGAAGGATCCCAGAAATGAATTCCATGATGCATATATTATCCAAAGGCATTAAAACACAGAGGAAGCCAAGTAAATGGACTGTGTTCACCAACCAAATGGCTCCCTATTTCAGTTGAGCGGAGGTTTGTAGGTTGTAATTTCTAGTTTATAGTCATGATCTCTGATAAGTAGGGTAAAAGATATGTGAAGGCAATTTAATCCATCTCCATTTCATAATCAACTGAAGAAATAAAGTCCACATTTAATTAGTTTGCCCTGAGATGTGCACTTGAGCACCTATCTCTTCCAATGCAAATTTTGGGCTCTTTTCATTACATCCTCTGTGATTCCAAGGATGTTTTTCCCCTGAAGAAACTAATAAAAATCAGTTGCCTGGGTGATTCTGTACTCAAAGGCAAAAGTCTTAGCATGGGTAATCAGTTTAATGAACATTTATAAGTCTAATTGTAAATGCACTTTGACTCATACAAATAGATGCTATATATCTGCCAATAATCTCTCAATGTCTTAAGGGATGCAACTTGCCTGGGGAAGAGTCTGCTAAGTACAAAAGCTGTTGCATTATCAGTAAGACTCAAAATAGGTCATTTCAAGATTTAAAGAAAAAAAAAGAGAGAAAAAGAAATCTGTGAGAAGGCCAAGTTACCTAAGATTTTTCCCTCCAGTGAGTTTAACTTTTGCTTAAAAGTTTAATCTCAAATGAGTCTACTTGATTTTTAAGTGTCTCTATCACCATGCTTTATTAAAATTGATTAATGTACTATTCTTTAGATTATCAGATCTTGCATGCCCATGGGTATATATTTGTTGCAGAAGAAGAAAAACTTAATCAATCAAAGTTTAAATATGTTCCCTGAAAGTTAAAAATTAAAGAGGAGAGAGAGAAGACTAGAGGGAAAGAGTGAGGAGAGGAAAAGAATACTTAATTTTGTAATAATGTATACAAGAGACAGAGACCCTTGCTAAATTAAGGTTCTCCTATTTTTTCACCACTGAGATTTGGAGAAGTAATTTCAGTATGAAATTCATAAAACTGCCTAGAAATAAACTACCAATCCTTGGTACATACTACAAAGCATATAATAAACAGAATATTAGAAAGCATATGTCAAAGCCTTTATAGAAAAAGAGACTGAAGAATTTTAATAAACCATAAGTAAGTTGATTTGGGGTATTCAATGTATCCTACTGAGAAGACAGAGAAGGATTATGCTAAAAATATAAAAACAAAAAAGAACTGGTAAAAAAAAATCCTGTGCAGCAACAGGAACATCCTAGAAGTCTCCAGGACACCCTGAAAAATGAAATACTGCTGAGATCAGACTGAATGGGGGAAAATAAAGGAATCTAGTTTGCAAATTTTCTATGAAAATCATTTCTAATATATACAGATATGCCACACACTAGAATCAGTTATGGAGTATAGAAGCAATGTCAGGTCAACAAAATGTGTTGCACCGACAAACAATATCAATAATTTGGAGGAATTATAAAACCATTTGAGATGATTGTATGGGATTGTTTACCTTAATATCAAAACAGTAAACATTCAGGTAATGTATGCAATAAACCTTTACTGAACTCCTGCCAGGTTAACCACCATTATAAGGAAGAAGAGGCAAGAAGTCCAACCAACACCAACATTTTAAGCAGATATTCTATTGAATGGAACATTGACTGTCTTAGTTTCTTTAGCTGTTGTGGTAAGATACTCTAACAAAAGCAACTGAAGGGAGAAATGCTTTAATTTGGCTGATAATTCAAGTGTATTCCATCTTGGTGGGAAAGATACGACAGACAGTAGGAACTTGAAGCCCCTGCTCACATTACATCCACACCAAAAAGATGAGAACTGTGAAGACATGTTACTTCTCAGCTCTCTTTCTCTATTTAAACAATCTGGGATCCCAGCCAGAGAATGGATCTACCCTCTTTAATGAACACTATCAAGACAACCCAGCAACAAACAAGTCTGTAGGCTTGTATCCCAGGTGATTGCTGATTTTTTGATATTAACCATCACACTGTTATTAATCATGCATACATACAGACTAATGTGTTTACAGTTATAACCATGAAAGCTCTCTAAAAATAAATGTGTGGCTTTGTGAAAGAATGCAAAAAGACTTTTTCTATTTAGGGGATAACCTCAAATCAGAAAGATGAAGATGTTATGAGCTTGCTCTATGAAAGTTTTTATATTTCCTTGAAATTTGCTTGAGGCAAAATAGGCCCATATATTTTAAACTCTAGTGCTTCGGAATGTATGGTTGATTATAAACTTGAGCAAATAAAACAACTGTGAACTCTCATATAGTACAGTAGCAAGCAATCTCGTTCTTAGCTACAAAATGCTTAATAATTTAGAAATGGCATTCTATCGAGTTCTATCTGTAATGGAGTTTATTAAAATGCTCATTTTGACTAATAACAGTTGTATCAAGTCAGTAGCTCTACTAGCAGTTAGAAGAGCAACAATTTAATTAAATTATCTGGAAGGGGTAAATTGATTTCAGAGCAAAAACACTTATTTCAATTTACCTTTTTAGACCTCCGATTTTACTTGTTAATTGAGTTACCTTTGTATATGCATTTGTAATAGTCTATGCTGTTGATGATGGGTATAGTAAGACAAAACAAGAATTTCAAAACCAAGACACAAAAGTATTGACTACAGACATAAAGATATGTTTCATATCTATTTTAAGAGGTACAAAACACATTGAAATTGTCATATTCCTAGGATGCTCCTGTTAGGCAAAGTAGCAAACATTAAGTATTTTCTTTTCTTTTTTTTATTATCATCAGCCCTGTTCTGCACAATCTTATTTTATAAACCAATCCGAGTTCACTCTTCCTCCTGTCCTCCCATTACCCCACTAATCCCCACCCCTCATCCACTACCCAGGGAGGGTGAGACCTCCCATGGGGGATCATCAAAGTCTATCGCATCATCTGGGGCAGGACCTAGGCCCTCCCCAGTGTATCTAGGCTGAGAGAGTATCCCTCCATAGTGAATGGGCTCCAGTTCAAGTGGTCTGGTTTGGTCTTATACTGGTTCTCCAGCTGTCACTTGTGAGCTCCCACTTGTTCAGGTCAGCTGTTTCTGTGCATTTCCCCAGCATGGTCTTGACCCCTTTGCTCATCACTCCTCCCTTTCTACATTTGGACTTCAGGAGTTCTGCTCAGTGCTTAGCTGTGAATCTCTGCTTCTGCTTCCATCAGCTACTGGAAGAATGCTCTAGGATAGCACTTAAGATAGTCATCAATCTCATTCTAGGGGAAGGGCATTTAAGGTAGCCTCTCCACTATTGCTTAGATTCTTATTTGGAGTCATTTTCTTACTATGAATTCAAGACAAGGATGAGACTAATCTCCTAAGATTTAATTTTACACTATTGCTTAGTGCCATAATGAAGGATACATTTTCCTTTTTCTTTTCATGATACATTAAAAAGTCCATATGGATTAAAATTGCAGACATGTCAGGTATTTCAAATTTAAAGGGCTCTTTATTTATTTAAGTGTGTGTGTGTGTGTGTGTGTGTGTGTGTGTGTGTGTGTGTGTGTAGGTTTTTGCACTTGAGTTCAGGTGCCCACAGAAGCCAAAAGAAGGTGGGTCCCCTGAACCTGGAGTGAATAATGACAGTGAGCTGTTCACTGTGGGTGCTGAGAACTGAATTCAGGTCCTCTAGATGAGAAGTACACACTCATAACTGTTGAGCCATCTTCTTAGCCCTGAGGTATTAGGGATATAATGAAAATTTTAAAAAACTGGTGTGTTCATCTCAATAAATATTACTGTATGCATATGTATGTACTAACAGATACTGCTATCTGTAGTGGCATCTTGGAAGAGAACTTGTAGAGTGGCCACACCCTTTGTGTATGGTTTCAGGTTCAGCTCCTCTACATTAAAAGGGTCATGTCTGCACCTGAAATCTTACCCAAAGGGTATGGCCACTACTATAAGTTCACTGGCAAGGCAAGATGCCACTCCAGCTATCAATGTGATGTTGGCTTTCTAAATACATGAAATCATTTAGAAATATTTATCTTGTAGTAGAGGAAGACACTGAACCTTCCAGCTGGAATTCAGACTCCTCAATTTCCCTTTGTCCTATTGTCAAGACTTTGGAGATGATACATACCATAAGCCACTTTGTTTTACTGAACTATTGAGACTTTCCATGCAGCCATATAATGAGCCTCTCAATTAATACATAAGACACTTCCTAAATCCCCTTTGCCTTTCTCTTGCCCTCTGTTTAATTCAAAGTGCTTAGTAGACAGTGCTCCCTTTCTGTTCATATTGCCATAGACACATTTACAAATAGCACAGTATGTCCCTTTCAGTGACAGGTATCTTTAACGGGAAACATTTGTGTTCCGCGAGATCGTCTCGCCAGCAAGAATGACACAGGACACTCGGATCCTTCTGCAGTAAAGCTTTAATGCATCTGGAGAGACAGATGATCAGCTTCCGATTAGGGAGACCCTGAGCCAAGAATCCCATCCCCTTATAAAGGCTCATAAGCTCCGAGCAGTGTGTGTACAGCTGGGATAGGTGGAGAACTCATCACCCTATATGACGCCACGGGAGAGGCAATATGAGGCAAGTGGAAAAACACTGGGCACATGAGCATCAACATTGTTTACTTGATCCGGCAGTGGATGTCAGCGCCATCTTGTAATGGCGAATGTGAGTGGGGCTCCTCACACATTTGAAACTCCTCCATGCTGAAAGTACACCAATAACCCCTTTCTTTTTAATGGTAGATGCTATCTGCTGTGGAATTAAACCCCAGTTGGCTTATATACTTTATATTTTTATTTATAAATATAAATATTATATATTGTGGGTAGTATTTCTGCTACAAGTATGAACAGTCTAATAACTTTATAGTTTTACTGTATATTTTATCAATATTCTTTTATGTATGTTTATGAAATTTGGTATCTCAACACACACATATGACACACACTGATCAGTTCAGGAGATTTATTGATGCTTTTACATATCAGTTTTTTTTCTTTAGAATTTCCAAGCTTCAGTTCTTCATAAAATATACAATTGGTTAAATCTCTCCAGTTTCCTTCCACTTTGAGAATGCCTGTGTCTGTAATGCCTGTTCTGTTATTGTTTTGCCTAATTACCATTTTATCATGTTTTGTTTTGTTTTCTTTCTCTCTTTCTTTTGTATGATTTATTTTTATGTGCGTGTGCAGACATAAAAGTGCAGTTGATTCTGGAGGCCAGAACAGGGTGTTGGATTATCTGCTTACTGTGGCTGCTGTGAACTAAACTTGAGTTGTCTGCAAGGGCAGTAAGTGCTCCTAGTCACTGAGCCACCTTTCCCATCTCCTTCCTTTGATTTTCTACTGAGACTTTTTCTAGTGAGCTCTCATGATTTTAGTCTTTAGAAAGAAGGAGCCTTCTTTACAAAATGTATTATATGTAAGCATTTGCGGGCATGTTTCATTTAATTAAAAAATTATGCGAGGAAGGATTCTATTAAAACTCCAAGATTGAGCAATAATTGATTTGCTTCAGTCTTCTGAAATACTTTTGTTTTGGGAACCAAATCAATGGAGAAATTGGACCCCACACATGCATTCTAACTTCAATTGGAGCTTGCTGGAGAAGAGATAAATATTTCCCCCCTTAATTCTCCCTTAAAGATTGAAAACTGCTGATAAACCCTACACAAGTACTGGGGACTGGGCCTGCAGACTTCTGCATCTCTTAAATTTTCCAGGTGACTTGTGGATGTAGGGTGAGCACCTGCTCTCGACCACTCATGTAAGATTCTTGCTGTTTACTCCATTGATGTTGTGAACATAATAAGCCTTTGGAATCCCTGAACGGAGTCACACTTTGCACCTTAGTAATTAAAATCTGCTGCCTAACCTAGCTGTAGAGCACTTCCTCCAGCTCCTTTGTGGGAGGCAGTGTTTTGCTCTTGTAGCCTTGGTATAAACTTCTTGTTGCTTCTCCTGAAATAGAATGGTGTGTGACTATTTTTTTCTTTTTTTCTGGATGAAAACTGTCAGAGAGGTTGATGAATTCTTAGCATAATCCATAAACTCTATGTGTAGAGTTAATAATGTAGGGTTTGATAATCTGACAGATTGACTTCCAAAATTTCCTATTAGTTCTTTTTATATGAAATTAGTTTGTGATGCTCTAACCATCTATTTATGCATGCACATGTGTATGTCTCTGTCTCTCTCTCTCTCTCTGTCTCTCTCTGTCTCTCTCTCTCTCTCTCTCTCTCGTGTGTGTGTGTGTGTGTGTGTGTGTGTGTGTGTGTGTGTGTGTGAACACGTGTGTGTGTGTGGTGTTCACACACATATAGAGTGGGTATGTGTCTGTGTACGTGTGGCAGCCAGAGAAGGACTTCAGATGTCTTCCTCTAGCATGTACCCATTTCTTTGATACTGGGTCTTAGTGAACATGGAGCTAGGATGGAAGCAAAGCCAAAAGATACTAATGTCTGATACTCATATGTGCAGCTATGCTTGCTTTTATTTGCTAAATTTATGTATTTTATGTGTGTAATTGTTTTGTTTGTAAGTATGTAGGCTACCATATGTGTGCCTGGTGTTCACAGAAGTCATCAGGTAATGTTACAGATTCTCTACAATTAGATGGTTCTATGTCCCCATGTGGGTCATCTGCAAGAGCGACAAGTATTCTTAAACTCTGAGCCATCTCTCCAGCCTCCACCACTGGATTTTTACAAGAATGGTGGAGATATGAACTCAGGTCCTCATGCTTGCCCTCTTTCCTAATAAGACCCTGCCCCCATTTTTAATGCTTATGATGATGATGTTCTGGTTGTCTATTCTGGGCATATACACACCTTAGTCTCTAGTGGTGACTCCCAGGTACTCTAGGTCCCCTAGTTTAATGTTTCCTTTGAACATGGGAAGAATTGTCAAGCAACTTCTGTGAAGAAAGACATTCTTCTATGATGGAGGATTCCAGGTGTTCTGTTATGCTCTTACAAGGCAAAGAAATTAACTTTATTCCTTGTCATAACAACCACACAGACTCCCCTAAAATGCACACTGAATGAAGTGAATGCTCTCATTTTGAGCTCTGAATCTGTGTACACATTAATATTTCTCCATAATTATAAGAGCAGTTGGTGCTAATCTGGTAGTTATTATGTGCTGGCCTCGGTGCTGAGTCATTTATGCATATTGTCATCACTGACTATCTTCAAACAATTGTCCAAGATGAGAGCTAGTTAACTTCATTTCACATATGGGACAATTTTAATATGTGACATCATGTTATATTTTGTGATACCTCATAAGTACCAGAGCTGAGTCATTCTGATATAATAATAATCCTAGATCTGTGTTGTTTTATTAATATTTATGGCTGTTAATATTAATACATGTGAATGAAGAAACTTACATGCTACAATATACATGTGGAGATCCAAGGAATACTCTTGGCTCTCTCCTTCCACCATGGGTACCACAGATTGTCAGGCATACAAAACAAATGCTTTGTGCCTTTACCTTATGAGTCATCCAACTGATACATGTATGCATCTATACAATGTATGTGAATGGACTTAAAATAACAAGTGAGTCATCACAATGGTATATTTTAAAGATTTAACAGTCAATCAGAAACAACTGATGTACAAGATCAACAAGAACAACTGTGTGTGTGTTTGTGTGTGTGTGTGTGTGTGTGTGTGTGTGTGTGTGTGTGTGTGTGTGTATGTGTTTGTGTGTGTTTGCTTATAAATAGTCATCAGAGGCTACATAAAAACACTATCTTATCTGGTGATTGTTTTTTTAGATTAGGAATCAAAGCCTGATCCTGTAACATTTCAGGTACTTATTTAAATAAGAATCTTATGTAGTTTTGTGGTTGTTTAGGTTTCTGCTTGTATGTTGGTTTAAGATCTGTTTCTGGAGTATGGTCTTGGGTACAGTATTGGTTCTGGTTAAAAAGTGGTCATTCTCCTAAGCTTCCCTCTAGTACATGAAGAGCTACTCCATGGAGAAGTTGGGGAAAATGTCTGCTTTTCCCACTTGCTTCCTTCACTCTTGGCTTTCTCCCCATGTTACACTTCGTGGATGACACGTAAGTGTTTTTCCTGTGTAGTGCATTTTACAGATGTCTTTGAGATTCTGGGTCTCCCCTCCAGAATTTCTTTCAGCACAAATTCAATCTCTGCCAAGAACAGTCCACAGAGGGCCTACCAGTGATGTAAACTTTCTGTGTTGGCAAGCTCTGGTGGATATGAACTTGAATCTGATCCTCAGAGGATCTGACTGCATCTTGCTTACTCTTGGAATGATAATGTACCTTGGCTCTGTTCCATGCAGGAATGTAAGTTCTTATGTCCCAACTCTCACAGTTGTACCATCTCTGCTCTCCAGTTTCTTCCCTGGTCCTTCTGCTATTTGTGGTATCAAATGGAACTTAAGCTTTGGAATCAGTTCTAACATCAGCAGAACAGAATGGGAGAGATCTTTTTTATATCAGGCCAGTCTTGAATAAAAGAATGGGTTTTCCTAAGTGACAAATGAAGGGGAAAATGGCAGCTTTCTCTCACATTCATTTACCATCACTCTTCATTTATAGAGCAGAGTTTATTGTCTTTTCCTGATCCCCACATTAAGAAACATTCTATATGAAAATCTCTCTCTCTCTCTCTCTCTCTCTCTCTCTCTCTCTCTCTCTCTCCACACAAAATGTATTTTTTAAATAAACAACATACTGTTCTATACTAATTTTCATGTTGTCAGTTCTGTTAGTGTTTAAACCATTTCTTACATGACCTACTATGCTAATAGTATTATCTGACATAAGTCAAATTTCACAGTGCGTAAAACAGCACCACTGCAGCAGGTAAAAGCAATGAATATGCGTGCTGGCCTTTCTTCTCGATCTATTTTGATAACCATTCTTTTGTTTGAGTTTATTGAATAGGTTTGAAATAGTGCATTTATGGAGCATGTAGCAAGCAAAATTAAAAGAACAAATAACATGTAGCAAATAGAGGAAATAGCAGACACAGCAGAGCACATCAAATCAGGAGTAAAATTTTTTTCAAGATTTAAAATATAATATTTGTGTGTATGCGTGTTCCTCTGCATGTATGAATACTTGTATATGGGTGCCTGAGAAGATCAGAAGAGGGCATTGAATCCCCTGAAGCTGGAGTTATAAATGGTTGCATGTCTCTTGACATGTGTGTCTGGAACAAAATAGGTTCTTTGCCAAATCACTGAGTGCTCTTAACCACTGGACAGTAGCCCCTGAGTTTAACTTGCTTCATTTATTTAGTGTGTGTGTGTGTGTGTGTGTATTTACAGCATCCAGAGACAACTGGAACAGCCTGATGGATAGAGATTATAATGGTACCAAATGTAGCATTATCAAATGGAAGACTTACAAACATTCAGCAGATATCTACTAGAGAAGCTAAGGCAGCCAGCTGGAACTTCTAGTTGAACTTTCTCTGCAAGGATGAGCTTTTTACTTCCCTTTCTTTTTGTGGGAAATTTTATACCATGGGATAAACAATGGCATCTGCTGGAAAGGTTTGCTTTTCTTTCTGGTCTTGGGGACAAAATGTTTTCAGTGTCCTAAGCTGCTTGATGTTTCCTCATGCCCCTTACAGAGCCAGTGGCAGTATGACCTAGAAAGGGGAATTCGGAAGGAAACTAAGGATCAGGTTTTTGCTCACAGTGTCCCCTTTCTACAAGTATAAAGAGCACATCACATTTTAACAACATAGTTTAAATTATACTCCCCAGCCCAGTAAATTATCAGGTCATTAGCAGGACTTTCTTAAAGATGGTCCCAGAAGTTTCAGTATTGCAGTTCTCATGATGAGTTACCTGTGCTGGAATGTTTGCAGCATCAGGAACGATTGAAAACAAGAGAAATAGGTTCTTACAAGACAGGCCATTGTCTCCCGGTGTGTGTTCCAGGTAGAAGGAAGCTCTTTGTGTGTATATTTGCTATTATGGAAAATTTTTATTGTTTTATATGAATGTGATAGTCATCTCTTAAAACTGTTCTGGGTGTTAAGGACACCCAGTCTAGTACACTGTTGTTTTTTCTTTCTTTTTACTCCAGAAGCTCATTACCTTCCTACCTTTTTTCCTTTTTACCTCCCTCCCTTCCTTCTTTTCTTTTCGTTTTTATTTTTTTCCCAGTCAGAGTTTCTCTGTGTAGTCCTGGCTGTCCTGGACCATACTCTGTAGATCAGGCTGATCTTGAACTCACAGAGACCCACCTTCCTCTACCTCCTGCATGTGTGCCACCACCGTCTGGCTCTGGCTCTTTTCTGGTTGTCCTCACAGTGTTCATCTCTGGGTGAAGTGGGCTGTTGCTTTCATTGATCCTAGCACCTTTCTCTTTGCTTTCTTTTTTCTTTTTATTTAAATTGCAAACAATTATATTTTACACATTAATCCCAGCTCCCCCTCTCTCAATCCTCCCATGCCCCCCACCCCCAACCCCACCCCCATCCACTCCCCATGAAGGGTGGGCCTTCCATGGGTATCATCAAAATCTTTCACATCATTTGGGACAGGGCCTAGGCCCTCCCCTGTGTGTCTAGGCTGAGAGAGTATCCCTCCATTTGGAGTGGGCTCCCAAGTCCATTCATGTGGGCTCCCAAAGTCCATTCATGTTTTATGCCACTTTTAATTTGATTACTTGATGTTTTAGTGACTAGTTTCTGTGAGTTATTTTTATATTTTGGAAATCAGCCCTCTGTCAGATGTGGTGTTGGTGATCTTTTCCCATTCTGTGGTACAGGAGACCACTTCCTGTACATAACGTCAGTAGCACAGACACTGAGATAGACAACTAATCAATGGGACCTCCTGAAACTGAAAAGCTTCTGTAAGGCAAAGGGAAGTCAACAAGACAAAACGCCAGCCCAGAGAATGGGTACTTTTTTTTTTTTATCTCAATGGGTACATGAAAGCATGAGGACCAATCCTTAGCACCACATAAGAATGCTAGGTGTGATGGTTCATACATTTGCATTCCAGTTGTGGAAAAACAGAGACAGGAAGAGTACTGGGACTTGCTGTCAGCCAGCCTAGCCTACTGCAGGGCATTGGGAGATGCTCAAAAACAGGGACCAGAGTTTCTGAGGATGACATCTGATACTTCCTTCTTTCCTCCACATACACATGCACACAAGTACACACCAACACACACACACACACACACACACACACACACACACACACACAGAAAGAGAGAGAGAGAGAGAGAGAGAGAGAGAGAGAGACCTTAACACATGCACACATACATCCTCATTAAAAAAATAAAAATTCCCACAAGTTTTCACTATCCAAAGTAGCGTACTATTTCCAGTGCTTGGGCCATACACAGTTTCTTTTTATATATGCTTAACTTTTAGTATTCATTTCATTTCAGGATACCCTTATATTTTCCAAAAGTTGATTGTGATGAGTTGGAAGAACTTGACATAGATTGCAGCCCTTGCTCTCAAGTTGTAGCTGGTATCTCCCCATTGCTCAGAGGGTAAATTTATGCTCCCTCCAGGGTGAGAACTTGATCTTCAGACTCAATTAGCTTTTCTCCAGCTTCCTTCTCTGTAACTCGAAAATGCTTAGGTTTTCCTTATTTTTATTTTTTCAAGCTTTTATTGTCCACTTCTAATTTTATTCTCAGTGTGACCTCTTGGATATCTACAGGGAAAGGCAAATTGCTGTAGAAAACTCCTGTGAGAGAAAGTGAAGAGAAATAAGTTTCTCCTCATAGGAATAGTTGGGCTAGATATGCTTCCTGGGAGCACATACTCTGTCGTGTGCCTTAAGGAGGACAGGAAAATAGAATAACATGGAAGCCTTTTATTTGGTTGTATAAAGTAATTTCAGTAGTTAGTGAGCTATCCCTAGGTCTTAGTTCTCTGATTTAATGTGGGGAAAGAGTCTACTTGTGGCATACCTGTAATTGCAGCACTTTGGAGGCAGGTGGGTCATCCTCAGCTACATCACCAGCTTCTAAAGTTACCGAAGACCCCACCTCAAAAACACCTGTTCAGTTTTAGTTCACTTTTCAGTGATTCTTTGATGAGAGAGCTAAACTAAATAACTGGTATGCCTTTGTTGCCCTGAAACTTGTGTCACAACACTCAGTTACCTGTTTGACATGATTTCACTGGGAAAACGTAGAAACCGGTACTGTTTCTGGTATGCTTAAGACTGACTTTTGTCAATCTGCATGCTTAAGTATTCTAATAGACACTAACAGTTTCATTGTACTTGGAGAGACATGTTTCCTATGCATTCCTTCTTCCTCTCCTCCTCTTTTCTTTTTCTCCATCCCTTTGAAACACACACACACACACTGCATTTCATGTCCTACAACCTCAAAATCATGTTTTGTACAAATTAATGATGCAATGCAATGTGAATTTATTCAGAAAATCAAATGGATGTATACAGATTTTGTGACTTGCAATTAGCCAGTAACAGCACATTGATTCCTTTCCTCTTCCCACTGGCTTTGGCTCTGCCCATGCCAGGAATTCTACGAACTGTGGCATTGTAAGTCATTTATGGTTCCCTCAACTTTTCACTACATTCATTTTGACTTTGTACAATTCAAAGCCACTTCATACTTAGGTATGAAGTTGTGCTGATTTTAAATTAATTTTATTCTTTGTTAATTTGTTGACCTCAGCCCAATATCCCAGTCTTTCTCTGCTTCAGAAATTTGTCTGGAGAATGGTATGCTAAACCTGTCTTGAAATTGTAGTAGAGATGTTAATATTCTCAAAAATAATCCAGTGGGTGTTAAGAGTGTAACATAGAAAGACTGGGAAGCCCATCCTTCTCAATGCCCCAGTAAAGACAGGGAATTCTAAGGCATAAACCCTTTGCATACAAACTAACCTCCAAAGGGGTGCAGGATGTTGCTGCTGGAACTTACATTGGTGGTATTGAGCTAATGACACTTTTTGCTGCCAGATTCTGGCTACAATTAGTACTATGAGAAACAGAAGAGAAATTAAATTCCAAATTTAAAACTTCTCCTATACCATCATTAACTTGGCATTATGTCCAATGCTGGGAAATTTCTTGTATATTGAACATGTTAGGAGTTTTTGTTTTTTTTTTTTTTCATGAAAACCAATTTTCTAGTGTTATTGTGATCCTGTAATTACATCCATTCAATTTCTTGTACTAAAATTAAGGTGTTTATTTCAAAACAATAGAAGCCAACATGGAAAGTCAGGACCAGAGATGCATCTCAGTGGGAAAGAGGCTTGACCAACATGCAAGATGCCCTGAATTTAATCCTCCTACAATATAAACTAGGCAGGGTGTGTACACATGTAATGCAACAAATACCAGCAAGGATGTGGGGACAGGAGAATCCTTTTTCACTCCTGGTGAGAATATAAACTTGTGCAGCAACTGTGGAGATCACCATGGAAGCTCTGTTGCAAACTGAAAATAGACCTACAGGTACAACCCAATGCAGAACTGCCCCTGGCTCTGTACCTGGAGAAGCCAAAGTGGAATAAAATAGAATACTTCCTTCAAGATGGAAGAGGCATAAAAAAAACTTCTGCATGTGTAAATGTGACAATGGAGGTGTTAGATTTAAAAACAATTGCAAAAAGCTAAATGATATTAAAATAGGCCTTTGTTTTGGATCAAACAATGGCCTGGTGTGGTGCTTTGGATGAAAAAACTCCAAAAGTTTATATATTTGAATGTTTGGTCCACAGTTGGTGAAAATGTTTGGGAGCGATTGGAAGATGTAGCCTTGTTAAAGGAAGTGTGCCATTGGGGGTGGGCTTTGAGGTTTCAAAAGCCTATGGCACTCTTTCTGCCTTGTGGTTATATTTCCAGATGTAAGATCTCTGTTACTGCTCTAGTGTCATGTCTGCCTCTCTTCCACAATGGCCATGGAATCACCATCAGAATCTATAAATCCTCAATAAACTCTTCCTTCTGTAAGTGTATTTGGCAGTGATGTCTTTTGGTAACGAAAATCATTACTTACCTTTTAAATTTTATTTTATTTGATGTGTATGAGTATTTTGCCTGCCTGTATGTGTCTCTGGTGCCAGTAGAGGTCAGAAAAGAGCTTCTGGTCCCCTGAAAATGGAGTTATTAATAGTTGTAAACTACAATGTGGTTATTAGAAACTGAACCCAGGTCCTCTGAAAGAGCATCAAGTGCTCCTACAATGTTAGCCATCTCTCCACCCTTGTTTCTTAATGAGCAAAAGTAACAGCTTGTGAATGTTTCAGAAATTGAGATTGAGTGAGAATATGTCACACTTAAAGACTGAAGAAATGACATAGAGGAATACTCTCTCAGCCTAGACACATGGGTGAGGGCCTAGGACCTGCTCCAAATGATGTGACAGACTTTAAAGATCCCCAATCACCCTCCCTGTGGAGCAGAGGTGGGGGGCAGGGGAGGATGGGAGGGAGAGGAAACTGGGATTGACATGCAAAACATGATTGTTTCTAATTCAAATAAAAAAGGAGAGGCAAAAAATGACAAAAAAAGAAAAATTTGAAGAAATGAATAGACAATGTAAGTCCTGTGTCTCATGCTCTTCTTGTAATTCTGCTTCCATTTTAATGAGCATGGAATAAATTTAAAGCCAAGTAATAACATAGGTAATAGATATAATATTTTTCAAAGTTGCATTCCAGAATCGCCTGCTTCTTCACTGTTGTTTTATGTAGATGGTTGCCAGTGCAGATGCTCTGATACAGCAGAAACATGTTGCTTTTGTTGCTGACATTTGTGTTACTGGTTTGGGTCTTGTAAAAGCAACAAATACTACTGAGTCATCTGGCCTCCTAATGACTATCTCAAAGGGACCAGTATTAAAACATGTCATTAACTGAGTTTATGCCTGAAATGTGTAAATTATTTCAGATATAACATGTGTTTAAAATGACCTTTCTTACTTCATTTTTTCAGAGCTGTATACTCTATTAGTGTCATTTCCCACTCTTTTCTCTTACACACCCCCTCCCCCATCATGCTCTACCCAGATCCAAGTCAATTTCATGGTCTCTTTTACTTTAATTAATATTGTTTTACACACACACACACACACACACACACACACACACACACATGCTTATGTATATACAAAACCATCCTGCTTATTGAATTTAAATTTTGTCATATGTATAAGCCTTTAGGGCTAACACATAGTATTGGGCAGTTAATTAGGGGATTCATGGCTTGGAAAGATTGATTCTTCCTCTTTCAGCAGTAATGAATTGCTTGTAGCTCTTCATCTAAGAGTAGGGCCAGTGAGCTTTCCGCCATCAACAATGGCAAGACGACTACTGCCGTCACTATTCTGGTCCTGTTTAGGAAGCCATGCTGTTGAAAGTTCATTTGTGCAGCTTCCCTGACATATGTAGAAGACTCTCTAGTTCTCTAGTTCTTACCACCTTTCTGTCATTTCTTTGGTGTTCCCTGAGTCTTAGGTGTAGGTGTTATATTATAAATGCTTCTGTTGGGACTGGACATCCCACATGTCACTCTGTCTCTATACTTTAATAAGATATGGATTATTGATAAGATATGATTATTGATTTAATCTCAGTCTGCTGAAAAGGGAAGCTTATTTGATGAAGGGTGAGAGCTACACTCATCTGTGGGTATAACTATAAACATTTAGAGATTCTACTGGTTTGGGAAAGTACCAGTAACAGATTCTCCTCTAGGTTCCATGTCAATATCAGCTGAGGGTATTTGTTTAGATTTATGGTACCAGGCATGAGTTCCTTTTTATTGAGCAGGCCTTAAGTCCAATTAGGCAGCTGTTGCCTACCCCAAAATAGAAGGATCACCACTGAACTTTTGGTGATAGTTGTTTTATACAATATATATATATATATATATATATATATATATATATAGTGTGTGTGTGTGTGTGTGTGTGTGTGTGTGTGTGTGTGTGTGTACTTCCACACACACATGCAAGCATGTGTGGCACAGTGTGTTTGAGGCATTCAAAGGACAACCTGTGAGATGTCTCCCTTTTATTCACCATGTGAGTCTCAGAGATTGAATGAACTCAAGTTGTCAAGCTTGTTGCCAAGTGCCTTTACCCTTGGAGCCATCTCATAATCCCATTAGTTTTAATTAAGAGACCATAATCAACTAGCTCCAAGAGGTAAGCTTGAACATATTATAAGAAACAGATGGATATTGAATAGAAAGCCCAAAAGATGTACACTTGAAAACAAACTATTTTTAGAGTGGAGAGATCCAATTTTTATATTTAATAATATTTAAAACCTCTCCCTTGGCAGATGATTTACCAGAGTAATTATATGTTCTTCTGTCCCCAGCTACCCACAGAACTATTGCAGTTCTAGAGTACTGCCTGGGCATATAGGGATAGTGAAGCTCACTGGGAAAAACACTGGCAATGTAGATCATTTGTTAAACATGAACAGTGGAGTTATCAAGGGGTTGGCAGCAGACATCATCATGCATGGGAGAACATCAGGATTATCGATGGTCACTCATCATTGTTTCTAGCCTTACAATAGTTGATGGGCTATTCCAGGTAGAGTCGTTACCAAGAACACCAAAGCTGATGCTCAGTGTGATCAAATCCATGCCCTGAAATGGCCTAGCCATGAAAGGAAAGATGACCACCAATTACAGAATCTGTGGCAGTAGTTTAGATGAGACATAAAGAACAGAAGACAGGCGTGTGAAATGGGTGAGCAGGAGGAAGTTATAGAACAGAGGTACTCATTGTGTAATACATGACAAAATTTGAATGACCTGCCTTCCAGGAGCCTGCTTTCTTCAACACATTATGATTGATGAGAGAGACAGTGATAGCCCACTCTATGAGTGGGCAGCAGATGACCAATAGAGAGCCTACAGTCTCTAAGACTCACACTATTTATACCATGCAGCTTTATTATTCATGAAAGTAATATGTAATTGGCAATAGCTAAGGGCCAGGAGATGGCTCAATGGCCAAAGGCACTTGCTGCCAAATAGGATAAGCTCAATTTCAGTGTTCATATAGTAGGAGAAAACTGACTCCTCTAAGGGCTACTATGACCTATACACACATACACACACATACACACACACACACACACACACACACACACACTTGCGTATGTGTGAGTGTATATACACATACAAATGTTTTTATTTAAAAATGAAGCAAAATAAATAAATGGTAAAATAAATAATGTTAAAATGGTGGCAAAGGTATATGATTACTAGGAATGAGTGGAAATGGAAATGGGAGAAAGGAGACATTGAGATCTTCATCAGCTTTATTGAAATTGTTGCCAGCTGATAACAACCTATGCAGCTTAAATAATAGAAGGGAAAACTATGAGAAATAAAAGGAGAGCTAAGATACTGTCTGATTTTGTTTTTGAGTGTAAATGTAACATGCCCGGATGTCCTTGCCATAGAACTTCAATTTTTTTTCATAGGCAACCAATATACATACATATATATATTATATGTATGTATGCATACATGATACACATACAAACTATATAAATATGTATTATAAGTATATACAACATACACTATAAATGTATATGAATTTATACATGAATGTACTTGTGTTAGATAGACAGATACATACATATGTGTACACATATAAATATATGCATGCACATCCACACACGTGCTAGGTTATCAATACACATGTGTGACACTTGCATGTATAAACAGGATATGGTCCCCAGGAAATTGTGCTCATATGTACCATGATTTAAAACTTAACCAGGAAATGTAAAAACAAAAACCCCTATATGCTATGTATTCAATTTTTGGACAATATCTATGTAAGCAACTCAGATTACCCCAAACTGAACAAATTAAGGCTCACTGGCAATAGAGAGTATATGGGAAGGTAATGACAAGAAAGCTGTAAGATGGGTCTTGCTGTCTGGGGGAAGAAAAGAAGTTGCTGACCTTGCCCTTGCTATTCTGGTGATACTTTTCTTTAGCTGTGGTGAAAGCTAAACACAGGAAAATGGGTGCAAATGCTAATAGACAGGAGGAAATGTAATAGGTTTTCAAGGTGAGTGTGGAAAGCTGAAATGAACAATAAGCATATGAAAAGAACACTGAGGCTCTTTGAAGTTTACCTGTGAAACTGCGGCAAAAATGTAGCACAGTTGTGTATATTCCCATGCTAGTACGTCTCCTGGAAAGTGAAGGTTATGTAGCCTTCTTAGCAATTTCATCCTTTGAATCAAGTGGTATCCTGACTGAACATGTTAACTCACTTGGGTACTTTTCTTGGTTCTGTGGCAAAATATTTGACAAAAGCAATTGGAGAGTGTTAGGGCTTATTTTGGCTCACATTCAAGGGCACAGTCCGTCCTGGTGCAGAATGTGTGACAGTGGTCACATGAGGCAGCTGATCACATTTCACAGCAGCTAGGAAGCAGAGATTAATGCTGGCATTCAGCTCACTTACTCACTTTTCCTTTTTGTTCAGTCTGGGTCCCCAGCCCATGGATGGAGCTGTCCATATTCAACATGTCACCTCCCCTCAAACCTCTTTAGAGACACCTTCACAGACACCCCCCTGCAAGTGTGTCTTCTAGATGATTCCAAACCTGCCAAGCTGGAAATCAAGAGTGGCTATGAAGGATACCATGTCCCTTTTGCTATCAGTGGGTGGCAACAATTGTGCATGCTCATTGCAACATAGTTATCTAAGATACTAATGCACTTCCCTCCTTATGTACTTTCCTTTAGATGCTGATGCTGTCTCCAGAGGAGGTCATAATGTCTCTCTAGCACCTCTAAAGCTTTGCCCTGTGCTTTCAGAGTCTTTTAGATATTTCTGCAAAGCAGCTTTAGCTCTTTATTTTCTTTTATGCTTCAGTGCAATTTTCTGTCTCTGGGACTCAGGGATGTGTCCTGCAGGAGAAAGGCTGGCAGATGTATTAAGTGCTTGCCTGTGAGCCGCAGCCCACCTTTCTTTCATTCAGAACTGACTCCTGTTCTGAGGTGTACCTGTCTACCCTGGCTTTCTTTTTTCTTAGAAGACATTTCTCATTAGGGGATTCTTGTGACTGTAATTGCAGGCTTCTCTGTTGAGTGTCAGTTCCATCTGTGCATCAAAAACACAGAAGTTACAGTTGGGGAGAAGGTTCAGTCTGAAAGGTGCTCACCATACATACACGAGGACCTGAGTTTGGATTTCTAGCATCTATGTAAAATCCATGTAAGAGCTCAGGTTTGGTAAGAGACTGTTACCAAAACTAAGGTGGAAGAGTGGATAAGAAAACACAAGAGATCAACATTTGGCATCTGTGTGCATATGCACACATCAACCATACCTATGCACATGATATGCATATGTTCACATACCATATAGATATGTACAGCACACACATATGTATACCACACACAAGCAACACACACACACACACACACACACACACACACACACACACACACAGAGGTATACGTGTTTGGCAACAAACAAGGATAGCAGTACCATGATTAATTACACACTGAATTAGTGAGTGGGTCCAGTTCAAGCTGCTGTGAACTTGTTGGCATTGAATTAAATGGAGGTATAGTAAGAGAGGACGAAAGCCTTGCCTATTGTTGGAATGAAGAAGAATGCTACTTCCATGACTATCTAATGAAAAAGGATGCTACTGACATGACTATCTAATGAAAAAGGCCAAGCATGGTGTTTAACTTTAGGCAATAGTTGAGTTTCCATATGCAATTCTTTGGATGTTTATCCTGTAAGCTGATCAAACTCTGAAAAGACAATAGGCATAGGAAGTATTTGGCTTGTGAACTCACTATTTCAAGAATTCCTGAATGTCTTCTTTTTTTGTATTTATTCCTTTTCTTCCTTTTCGTATTTACCATGTGCTCACTACCCATGGTTGAGGTGGATGCTTAGAATGAACAGGTTTTCTCACATGCTTCAGGAGCAGGAACTCATTTTATGGGCCCCTTATCTCACCACAGTGATCTCACAAAGGTTTCCTGAGGCTATCAAAATCTCTAGTTCAATAAGTCCTTTATCTAAAGCAGTATCATGGATTAAGTACTTGCTATGCAATAGTAAGTCCCTGAGTTCAGATCCCAGGGATGCATGTTAAGCTAGACATGGTTGTGGAACACTTTGTAAGTCTAACATCCTCTGACATCTATAAAGGGCAGCTATGTCCACCACATGCCTATGCTTGATCACACATTGCACATGTACATAAAAATACATACATATTAGATAAACAAAATGGAATTCTACCACCGTATAACTAATGGCTAATTTAAGTCATCTCTAGATTATTCAAAATACTTGATATGGGGGAGTGTATGCAAGCAGTTCCTATACATAATAGTTTAGCAAATCATAAGAAACATCATACATATACAAGCACAAACATGTTTCTGAATATTTTCCCCACAAATGTGTTTGGTTATGTACATGGTTGAGGAACCCAAAGATGTTGACACGTCACTTTGCTCTGTAAAGCAGTTATTTACAGACTGGGAATGCCAGGTTCCTACCTCTGATCAATAACCTACTTAATAACACCTGATAAGATAGATTTTATAACATTTCATAATTTTATAATATCTATAAATATTATCTGAAACAGATCCCAACTTAGTGGTAGTTATCAAGAGCAAAGGTTTGTCTTAAAGAGAAGTCACAAGGAATATGTCAAGCCACATACAAAGATGAATAACAAGAGAAGGGGACAAGAATGGAGCAGAAACATATGATGATTGTCATTTCCTGTGATGAAATACTCTGAAAAGATCAACTTTAAAGAAAAGAGGTTTTGTTTAGTTCATAATTCCATCACTGAGGGAAGTCAAGGCAGGAACTTGAAGCAACTGGTCATATCCACAGTCAGAACAAAGGGAATGTATGCATGCATGCTATGCTATGCCCAGTTTCTCTTTCACACAGTCTTGTACTCAAACTCAGGGAACAGCACTGTCCACTTGTAAGCTGAGTCTTCTCCCCTCAATTAAGGTCATCAGAACAATCCCCCCACAGGCATGGCCACAGGTCAGACTGATCAAGAGACTCTATCTCTGTCCAGGAGCCTATAGATTATGTCAAAGTGATGACTAAAATTATTCCACAATGATCCATGTAGGGAACAAGGACTCAAAGCACAATGGCCAACTATGAGGTCAAGTGCTATGTCAATTGTCTGAGCTCTCATAGCCTTTATATTGGTTTTGGTTCTTAGAGAAGCTTACAGGAAAAAAGTTGATTACTATATCCTTATTTACAACTTACATATTTTTTTAGCCAAGTCCTGTCTCATAAATCCTAGAATTACCTTGTGGACAGTTGTGATGTGCCTTTATAGATATGGCTTTTATTTTGTTTTTTGTCAAGACAGGGTTTCACTGTGCATTAGCCTTATCTGTCTTTGAGCTAATGCTGTAGACCAGGCTGGCCTCAAACTCATAGGGATCTGACTGCCTCTGTCTCCCAAGTGGTGGGAATAAAGGCGTACACCACCACCACCAGATATGACTTGTATGATGAGATGTAAACAGAATTTCAATCAAGTGCCAAGTTCATATATATCATCACTATGATAGAATTGAATATACTAGATTATTTCAACGGGTGGGGCTTCAATTCTACAAAATTAGCAAAAGAATCAAAGCAAGGGGAAGTCAAGTAACTTCTGGAAAATTGTGTCATGTCTTCCCAGTGGCTTTGAGAAAAAGTTGAAAAATAAAGAGTTGTGGGGAAAAAAAGAGTTGTTGTGGAAAAAGTTATTAGAAAAAAATAGAACCTGGGGACTAGAGAGATGGCTCTGTGGTCATTTGCTTGCTCTTTCAGAGAACCAGAGTTCAATCCCCAGCGCCCATGTCAGGTCACCTGTAATTCCAGAACCAAGGAATCTAATGCTCTCTTCTAGCCTCCTTGGGCAACTGCATACACAGTGATAGAGTGCCTGTCAACCAAGAATAAGACCCTGAGTTCAATTCCTAACACCAAGATGATGAAGAGGAAGAGAAGTTAACAAAAGTCCTAAATACTACGCATCCTGAATGACTTGTTTCTACTCTTTTATTTCCTCTGAAATCCACAACTTTTGAAACACTTTTCCTCTCCCCCATTTCCAACAACTTAGCTAAGGAGACCTCCACAGCATTCCCTAAGGAAGAATGAAGAGGAGGTGTGGTTGACCTGATTTATTAAAGACAGTTTTAAAGCATGTTGAGACTGGAGAGCCAGGCTGTCAACGTGAGCTGAAATAGCTCACTTCCCCTGACACCATCTTTCATAGGTGGGGATATGTCTTTCCTGTCTCCGGTTAGCTGTCTGTGGGTTCTTTGTTGATCTCTAAATTCAGCCACAGGGGAAGAATGAGCTTATTATAATCCTCTTATTCAAAGCTCTTTCTTGAACCCCAAATCCCCCAAATCTTAACTCTAAGTCTCTTCAACCTGTATCAATGGGGGCTAATGGAAGTGCAAATTGTATGAGAAAGAATACAAAACAAAAGTGAGGAGGGTGACAGAAAGAGAACTGTGTATTAGGAGACAGCATTAGAAAGGGACAAGTCAGTGTAGCAGGATCTCTATGTGTCGGCCAGGGTTATCCCTGGGTCATTAATTAATGAGTCAGAGACTTGGTGAAGAATTCTAGAACAGACAGCAAGAGATTAGGAAGATGGTGGAAATGGTTCCCATGTCCTAGCTGGTGCCAGTGTGTGTGTGTGTGTGTGTGTGTGTGTGTGTGTGTGTGTGTCTGTGCACAGTGTTTGTGTGGCTGTGCACAGTGTGTGCCAGTGAAGGGCAGAAGACCTGGTCAGATCTTCTGGAGCTGGAATCCCATGCAGTTCTGACCCACTACACATGGGTTCTAGTCCTTCTGTAAGAACAGCAAGTGGTGTTAATTGCCGAGTCATTTTCCCATTCCAATTCCAAGTTACTACAAGTGGCCAGGGTTGGAAATGTTACAGTAAGGTATCCCTGTTTCAGGTATTTTCACTGCTGTCTTAATTTCTGGCTATTACTAAGGAAACTAACATTGAAAAATTGCTAGAACATGAGCCTAGTAGCAATATACACAAAAAGGCATCCTTCCCTGCCTATGGACCATGCATTAAATAATATATACATGTGATGTCTGAAGTTCAATACATTCCCCTTAAACAGAATGTCATAGAGGGTTAGTATTCTCTAACAAGGCACCTTTCTATTTTATTCAGAATACCTTTCTTTTTCCTAATAATATACATAGATCAGTATGTTATGATCTAAGTTTTGCCAGAAATCCTAATTCATTCAATAATGAATGTCATTTGCCCATGACAGGTGCATATATATGTCTGAGCAACTTGACTTTTACTTAAATGGTTTGGATAATTGCACCTTTCTTATCTTATTGCTATAGGCTCTCGACCTATATCCTTGTAGGTTTGATTACACCAGAAAGTATTGTGTGTATCCTAGTTGATTTTCAGCTGCATTGTTTTTGTGTGTTAATGTAACATTGTGACATTGTGGTTGTTAGCTTACCCTCTCACTCGAGCAGGTCAATTCTGGTTTGCAGGGTATGGACTTCTTCCTGTTCCTCTTTGATCAAGTTCTGGGAGGATAAATCTGGTAGACTTCATGTTCACTGCAGGTGTTGCCCTTCAACAAGGAAAGATTTTACTTGAATTTTGGATTTCACTATATAAATTATCATATTTTTCTTTAGGTATAGAAATGACTTTTGTCTAAAGCCTAAGATTGCTCTAATATTGTACTTTTCTTCCTGGTTGCATTTATGAAGATATACCTATATACATGTATATATTTCTGTTTCTAGTCATATATCTACATGTGTGTATATTGTATCTATCGTGTGTGTGTGTGTGTGTGTGTGTGTGTGTGTGTGTGTGTGCATGTGTATGCAAGCATTCATGTGTAGATAAATACATTAAGAGATTTACTAAAGCCAAAGTAATGAACAAATATTTTATTTCTTGCACTTGGCTCCTATTTTCTTTACATTTAAAAATGTACACAGACATTCTGTATCTCAGTATATATGCTATTTTATCAGGTAAGTATAGAAACCTAAGGAGAAACTTTGAGTGTTTAAGAGGTTGTTGAGGTTTTTGAAGGCTTCAGACTATCACATGCATCAATCCTTTTATATAATGATTTCATTGTTTTGAGAATATAGTCTGTAGTGAAAATTATTAAATGGGTTTTTAAGTTAGTAAACAGTAATTTATAAACAGTTATTTAAAAGAACAAAATCTAGGGAGATGGCTCAGTGGGTAAGGACTTGTTGCACAAGCATGAGATCCCTAGTTTGGATTCACATGGTGCATGAAAAGCGGGGTTTGGTAGCATTCTTCTGTAATTCCACAATTCATCTGGCAGATGGGAGTGGGAAACAAGATAATCCCTAATAGACTATAAGACATTCAATTTGGACTGTACAGTGTTGAACAAGAGATGGTTTCAAGAAAGGTGGAAAGAAGTACCAACACCTGAAGTTATCTTATGACCTCCATATAGCTCCCATGGTGTGGTGTGTACCCATACAGGTGCACACAAACACACACACACACACACACACACACACACACACACACACACACACACAGAGAGAGAGAGAGAGAGAGAGAGAGAGAGAGAGAGAGAGAACTCCCATCTGCCAGATGTCAAAACATTTAACATTATTCAGCCACTAATTTAAATACAATACAAATGTAGAGTATTAGACTGTTATTATTAAGTCATTTTATTTACTTATTTATTATTTTTACTGAGACGAGTTCCCACTGCAAAGCCTGACTAGGCTAGCCTCAAACTCACAGATCCACCTGCCTCTACCTCCTGAGGGCTGGGTTAAACGAGTGTACCAACATACTTGGTTTTAGGACATTTCTTTAGTATCAGTGTGACTTACATGTGAATTAGGATGTTAGAAGTAACCAATTTCATTTTGTTTCTCTTTCGTGCTATAAACATTTTTGTTTCTTTAGAAACAGGAAGATTGGATTGATGTTTCTTGTTCATTTGTGGGTCAGATATCCCATTCAACAAAGACTTGCTATGAGTTAAGTTACTGTTCTTTGAAATGACTCCATGAATGCAAGGCACCTGCCCCACCTAAAACATAGTATGTTGCTACATTTCACCACACCTCAGTGATGAAGGCCTTGCTTCCTTAAGTACTATATGTGTCTGTTTGTGATTCTTTCACAGTTTGTAGAGCTAGCTTTCAATCACACTCCAACTATCCTGTGATGGATGAGGCAGAAGTTTCAGGTATTAATTTCTCTTGCCTGTCATCAATACAGAGAGTGAAACATCTATTCAATGGATTGACTTCATTTCTCTTCAACACATAGCCAGTAGTGAGGTTACTGCTCTTTATGGTAAACATACCATGATCGTTTTTAAAGCAGTTTTATGTTTTCTTCTAAGCTAGCTTATAAATTAGCAGGTTCCAAATATCCTTTTCATACAAACTTCGTTCTGATTCATTCCTAGCCCTGATTCACCTCCACCTGTTTTATTTCAAGCATTATTTCCTTATTTAATATCAGAAGTGTTCTATTGCCTTCCCCACTTCCTCCTTTGAAGCCTCTTAGAATTTTACTTTTCCACTCCCATGAGTCCATTTCTAGTTTTCTGGACTTTACTTGCATTTACTCCCACCTGGATACCTATATTTAGTTAGAAGCTAGGATCTGCATATGAGAAGAAACAGGTAATATTTGTCTGTATCTGGGTTAATATATATGTTTTGTAGTTCCATCCATTTAAATTTAAATTTTCTTTGTAGCTTAGTAAAATTCTGTTGTGTGCATATACCACATTTTCACTATCTGTTCACCTGTCAATGGAAATCTAGATGTATAATTTGAAAAACTCCCTTTCAGAGATATTCTCAAGAGTTGCAAGTTACCTTAGTTTATAAACATCTAATTTGGAAGTGGTTTTATGAAAAGTAAAACTAAATGTGTGTGTGGAGGCCGGTGAGGGGAGGTGCTGTTAAAGTCAGAGTTTCTCGTGGAGTTTATTAAATTAGGAAATTAAAAGTGGAAGAAACTGACAAGGGAATTGGAACTTGCCATGGAATTATTCTCAAAGCTAACCAGGAAATCAAAATGGTGTCAAAGTCATAATTAGTACACACCCTTGAAGTGTCCTTGCTAATGGAAGTCAAACAGAAGAAAATGTTGCATAGTAGTATTATCTGGAAACTATATTCAGAGCCAGTAAATCTAAGCTACTTTATTTCATTGTAATTAAGAAGAGGGGCTGTAGGTTCTTATTTGAAAATATTCTTTAAAAAAAAACTATACTATAAGTGTTTGTTTGTTGGTTTGTGTATAGGAGTGTAGGGACCTATAGTGACCAGAAAAGGATGTTGGATTCTCTAAAGTTGGTGGTAGAGGTGACTGTGAGCCATCTAGGTGTGGCTACACCACAGTGACACAGCAGGCTGAGAAAGCCATAAGAAGCAAGCCAAGCAGTAGCTTTCCTCTATGGCTTCTGCTTCAGTTCCTTCTTCAAAGTTCCTTCATTGGATTCCTGCCCTGACTTCTCCCAGTGATGGAGTGTGACCTGAAAGCAGTTAGATGAAATAACCTCTTTCCTCCCCAAGTTGCTTTTGGCCATGGTGTTTTATCACAGCAATAGAAACCCTAGCTAAGACATCACCAAAACGATCATCCCAACGTGGGTGACTACTTGTCAATTTCTGCAAGTCTGACACCCTCTGTTCTCTGAAGTTCTGCAGGTCAGGATCCTCCCCAGCAGTTGTTTACTCCTTTATAAAGCTGGAGAAGGGCATTCCAGGATCATGCAAGCTTTTGTTTGCCTCCTATGTCCTGTGAGCCTCCTTCTTCTTCCTGAATGGAATGTCTGCATTCAGAGGAAACTGCTATACAACACGGAGGTTAACGATTAGTACACTTAAAGAAAAGGACAGGTAGCTCACGTGCATCTGATGTGAATTCGAGGTGTTGTGGTCAGGACCTGTTGGGTTGTATCACATATAAATTTGCTGACAAAACATGACAAAACAATGGGCCATGAAGATAGCCTAGTAAAGTACTTGCCTTGCAAACATGACAACCTGAGTTCCATCTTCAGAGCCCAGGGAAAGAGCCAGGAATAGTGATGCATTTTTAAAATCCCAGAAAAGTTGGGATAGAAGGCAAAATAAAGATAGTCAGACCCCTAGGATTAAATGAGCAGCAAACCTAGTCCACTTGATGAAGTTCCAAGCCATTGAGAGTTCCTATCTCAAATGACAGTTGAAATACACCTGAAGAAAGACACCCAAATCTCTTTCTTAAATCACATTCATGTGCAACACACACACACACACACACACACACACACACACACACACGGGGGGGGGGCAATCACAAGAGAATGTGCCACAGAGAACAGGGTGAGACTATTTAACTCGAAAATAATGTGGGGCCTTTGGTTGTTGAGGAATCAACTTTAAAATATATTGATGCTCACTGTAGATATTAGACTTTGATCATATTACTGCAAAATCATTCTCAAAGCAATGATCCAGGAAGCCACTGACTGTCAATCATTTAGCTTAGTTATTCCCTTGTATTCATTTTTTCTTCTTTTTAATTATTTTTTGAATGGTATGTGCACTTGTATATACATGTGAGTACAGTGCCCATGGAGGACAGTAGAGGGTGTTAGATCACCTGGAGCTGGAATTGCAGGTGGTTGTGAGCTGCCCAATGTGAGTGCTGGGAATTAAACTTAAGTCCTCTGCAAGAGCTTCAAGTACTGTTATTGGCTGGGCCATCTTTCCTGCTGCTGTGTTTGTTCTTTGTATTATTAAATTAACATATGCTTATCTAGATCCTGTAAATTATGTGTCTTTATTTCACTTTGGGGAAACAACAATTTAGTATAAAATGTCAGAATAAATGGTGCAGGTATGCCCAGCACATCCAAACTTAGTCCTCCACTTACTAGAAGGCTGTGGGGGTGCTCCCTTGGTCAGAAATGTTTTGCAGGATGTAATGGTTAATGCAGAGGTCATTATTATGCAGAGTGCTGATTATGAGAGACTGTGAGTGCTGAGTTTTAGATTATCTGCTTTATTCCCTCCTGCAAGGCTCAGGGGACCTCCTAGAAGAGGAAGCAGGGGGAAAAGAAGCCAAGAGCCAGAGGATGGTGGCTGAGCCTGCCTACCTGTCAAACAATACCTGAAACAGAGTGTGAGGATTAAAGGAAAAACAAAGAGACAAGACAAAGAGTTATACAGAAGAGGACTGTCAGTGAATACTGCAGCCCTGAGTTTTGTTGCAATGCTTCTTCCTGGTTTCCCACCAGCCTTTGAGCCCCCCTCTTCTCTGTGGAGATGCTGAACAGTCATCATGTAGCAGGCAAAGGAATTGCAGGTCCAGCATTCCCTGGTAACCTGAGACAACATGGAAATACATGGACTAATAGAAATGGGTTAATAATTAAGACAGAACTAGCAAATAAGAAGCTCAAGCCATCAGCCAACAGTTTCATAATTAACATAGTGTCCTTGTGTTCTTTTGGGGTTCAAGGGTCCCCAGACCTGCCAGGCCAGAAACATTCATGTGGCAGAGTATATTCTCCACAATGCTTATATACAGCTCAGAAATAGGCAACATTGTTTCAAATTTCTTTACCTGAAGGTACTCAGGATTTAAAACAGTTGCACCACTTCAAAATATCCTGATTTCAAGGAGGTAACCCGTGTATTGTTTTTCTTGGCAAAACGTTCTGTTGGTCCTATTTCAGGAAAGCTTGAGCAAAACAAGTATGTACTTTCACCTGTCAGACCAAGATGGAGTCACTAAGGCTTCTACAGGATGGTGTGGAGTCCTGTGCCACGCTGACTTTTGGACATAACATGGCTTTTGCACTCATGAACTCCCAGCAGCCAAATTACTTACACTAGATGAAACCACCCTACAATGTAGGAGGGAAGGGCTCCAAAGCCTCACCCCTATATGAAGAGCTAAGGCTGCTGGGGGAGGGAGAGTGTGGCTACAGGTAGTTTTCCCATGCCCACATAAATGACCCTACACCCACATACATGTAGACAGCACAAATTGGATTCAGTGAGTTAAAGAAATCAATGTATTTTTCCAACCTGGGTCCAGCAGAATGGGTATCACAAACAAGGATAGTGAGAAGAAGGTCCGTTCTGCCATCAACGAGGTGGTGACCCTAGAATACACCATCAACATTCACAGGCCCATGGCGTGGGCTTCAAGAAGCATACTCCTTGGGTACTCAAAGAAATTTGGAAATTGTCATGAAGGAGATGGGGACTCCAGATGTGCCTATTGATACCAGGCTCAATAAAGCTGTCTGGGCCAAAGGAATAAGAAATGTTCCATACCATATCTGTGTTTGTCCAGAAAATGTAAGGAGGATGAGGACTCCAAGTTGTACATATTGGTAACCTACGTGCCTGTTACCACATTCAAAAATCTAGAGATAGTCAATGTGAATTAAATCTAACCCTCTGAATGTCAAATAAAGTTGGAGAACTGTCTTCAGGGTTTGGTTTTCCTTTTTGTTGCCTGCCCCACCAGTGGCATTTTTGATATTATTTAGAATAGGATTTAAAGGGAATTGTTGGGGGTTATTTAAGAATCACTGTTCTGGGTATGTACTTTTCACAGAAGTCAATGTGTAAGAATTGTGGTTTTACTTTTCTCAAGACAAGGTTTCTATGAGTCACCCTGACTGTCCTGGAACTTGCTCTGTAGAACAGGCTGGCCTGGAACTCACAGATCCATACACCTCTACTTCCCCAGGGCTGGAATTAAAGGCATGAACAGCCATGCTTGGCTTGTTGTGGCTTTTAACAAAGAAGATACGGTGTTATGTCTCATTTTACTTCTGGGTGTATGTGAGCCTAAGATTGAAGTATGGGGTTATAAATGTTACTTGATACTGAAAATTTGTGTTGTCTGGATCCTGGGAGTTGAACTTAGGTTGTCAGCCTTGACCTTCTAGCCATCTTTGCCAACCAGTTCAACCAGTCCATTCCCTTCCCTGGAACATGCTATACTCTTGGGACAACATTTTGTTTTGTTTTGATTGAGACAGTTTCTCTATGACAGCTCTGCAGTCCAGGCTAGCCTAGAATGCAACATAGATATGCCTACCTCCTGAGTGCTATTGTTTTGTGGGGCTATTTGTTTATTTTCAAAAGTTGGCACAAAAAGAAAGAATTTTATTAAAAACCTTGGGGGCCAACATTGAAAAACAAAAAAGGGAAATCAATGCAAAAGAAAGTCATGAAGATTGGAATGAGATGACATAGTGTGTGGTAGAGAGAGTTGGAGAAAGGGAGTATTGTTTTGGTATGACATATTATATACATGAATGAAATTGTCAGAGAGCGATTAAAATTTCTCAAAATGTGTGAGTCCTTTCTATCATGTTATTGCAGCTCAAATGGGGTTTGCATTAGGTATGGGTACAATACCAAAAATCTATTGCTTATGCAGAACTAATATTTTTTTTCTTAAAGGAAACTGAATCCAAATTGATTGGTTTGATTTGGACAATTTTAAAGAATTATTAACTACATCCTATTTTCCCTTTTACAAACTACCACTGACATTTTAAGAAACCTGGGTGCTTTACTATCTGGTAAGGTTTGAAGTAAGGGGAGTTTGACAGAACTTTGAAGATCCTTCTTGATCATTTCAAACTGTGAGAACTGTATGCCTTCTTAGGAATAGACTTTAATGTCACACAAGGGATCGTGCCAGATATTGCCTTCTGGAAACTCTGCTCTGCAGGATGTTACATTTCCTTTCTTTAGTGTTGAACATTCTCTTGTAATGCCTTTTTTTTTTTTTCTTACTGGTTTCAGTCATGTGATGACAAGTTTGAACTCAGAAAGGATAACTCATAGAGATCCCAGATAGCATGGAACAGTTATGATGTCTTTTAAAAATGTTTATTTGGCTGCAGTAGAACTTCAAAATCTATCAGAAAAATGAGAATTTAACTCAGAAAACAATCAAACTTTAAATAAACTGTAGGTAGAAAAGACTGGAGTAGGAAAATCAGAACAAAAATACTTTGAATAATAATACAGTGGTTTCAGTAGAACAAGTCATAGTGTGGGCATCTTTATTTTAATTTAGCAAATAGTAATAAAACTATAATGAAAAGCAGGCACTTTTTTATTATTTATTTAGCCTCTTACTGTGTCTGTGGGCACTCATGCCAGAGCATTCATGGGGAAGTCAGAGGTCAACCTGTAGGAGTCAGTTACCTCTCTCTAGCCTTGTGGTCAAACTCAGGTCACCAGGATTTGTGCCCAGTGCTCTTACACACGAAGTCATATCATCAGACTAGATACAGGAATTGCATGGTGATAGTAAAGATGGGCAATGTTTTAGATTATTCTAATGATTTTTCTTGTTGTGAGAATATCACTTAATGAATCAAATACACATACAATATATCATTTCATCTTCACTTGTTTTAAGGCAAACACCTTAATGAATCAAATACATGTGAAAATTTCTAATCGATCTTAGACTTTTAATGAAGGTGCCATTAAAGGAAGGACATATAGCCAATCAATAATTATATGTGCATGATTTTCTAGAAATAATCTGCTAATGATGAAATACATTTGGCAGATGCATAATAACACTGAATAAACAAGATGCTCAGATAAACAGATGCTGCCATAGCACAGTTGTCACTGTTGGTGTTATTCTCTCTGTCTCCTTGATCTTCTGCCAGGCTTCTTTCTGGAACTTACCAAGCTCACACTGACAGCTTGTTTGGGGAGGTTCACAAGCAGGGGTCAGTTAGCTTAGATCAGAGTGTCTTGAAGGTCACAGTGGCTGAGATTGCCAGAGTGCCCTATGCTCATAGTTCCCAGAGTGGTTTCTCCAATTTTACACTTGTATAACTTGTGGATATATGTAAATGTTAAAGCAGTTCTCCCTTTTGAGTTGGAATTTGTAGTCTTTGAGGACTACAACTGTAAGGGCTGAGGAGAGGCTTCGTAGACAAAGTGCTTGCCACACATGTATGGGATGGAAATTTCCATCACAAGGGCCCATGAAAAAGCTGCAGCTATGAATCTTTGGAACCCCAGCACTCGGGACGTGGAGGCAAGAGACTTAAGGATGAAGTTGGCTAGCTTGATCCAGAAAATTCCTGGCTACTCATGAAATCTGCTTCAGCAAATAATGTGGACAGCGATTATGGAAGACACTCAGAATCAACTTTAGGCACACACACAGGAACACAGATAGCTTTATGCATGCACACCATGCACACATACACACAAAACATGAAAAAATGTTAGGTTTATATTAAACCCAAACTTCTTTATACATTGAGCTACTAAAAGTCAAAACAAACATCAAGACTTTTAAATTTTTACATATTTGGAGGACAGACTCATTCATGGACTTCATTGATTGGATCCCCAGAAAATTCATTAGTAAAAGTGGCCATGTGAAAATGACTAAATTCACATTCCCATAAAACATCACGAGTTTCAACATCCTTTTTCCTTTTTGAGTGGCTTTAGTTGCCAGTATAAAGGTTGAGTCTTTATCCCCAACATCTGGACCATGTTAGGGTTTCTGCAGAAGAAGGTGTACTTAGCAAGTCAGGGCCAAGCTATGCTGCAAAGATCACACCAGACTAAAGATCTCACCCAAAATATTAATGGGAGTGGGGTCAGGGAGCGAAAGACTGCCTTGAAACTGGGGCAGGAGAGAGAGGGAGAGAGACAGAAACAGAGAGAGGAGGAAGGGAACCAGGGAGAGAGAGACAGAGACAGAGACAGAGACAGAGACAGAGACAGAGACAGAGACAGACAGAGACAGAGCCCGAGAGAAACAGCTTTTCGGAAGGAACCTTTTGATGGGGTATGGTGCATGCTCGTAGGGAGGATGCTGAATTCACAGTCAGAGAGTTGAAACCTGTAGCTTTTGGTGTCAGGTAATGAGTAGGCTTATGGCATTGAGCTGCTAAAGGCAGCCCGTGGGGACCACCTGGTTTCTAACACCAGCTTTTTAAAAATTACTTTTAGATGTATATATTGTATATGTGTGAGTGTTTCACCCTCACGGATGTCTGTGTATTACATGTGTACCTGGTGCCTGCAGAGATCAGGTGTCAGAGCCCCTGGAAGCAGAGATAGAGGTGGTTGTGAGCCACCATGTGGGTGCTAGGAACCAGCCCCGAGTCTTCTTGCAGCAGCAACAGTGCCCTTAACTCCTGAGCAGATTATCCAGGCCCTCATCCTAGCATTTTTCTGATTGCTCCACTAAATGAAAATGTCAGAAGTATACAAGAGGCAGAGGCTATTATATTGGACTTTTCTTTTTATTTCACTTAGGAGCAAGATCTAAAATGCTTCAGAGTTAAATATTTATAAGTTTTGAGGTGATGTCAAATGATTATAGAAAAGGGGGTACTGGGCCGGGCAGTTGTGGCACACGCCTTTAATCCCAGCACTTGTGAGGCAGACACAGGCAGGTTTCTGTGAGTTTGAGATCAGCCTGGTCTTCAAGAGCTAATTCCAGGACAGTCTCCAAAGCCACAGAGAAACCTTGTCTTGAACCCCCAAAAAATAAAGAAAAAGGATTCCTGTTAGATTAGCACCACTGTATTGGTGTTGGGGGGTAGGACTTGCTGGCCTGTGGCAGTTACTGTTCAGCTGTTCTTGATAAAGATGAAGAAGCACATATCTTAGGAAAAGGGATTCTTTATATATGTCATTCTGAAAATAGGTGTCTAGAGGAGAAGCAGACAGACAAGAAGTATATATAAACTTGGGCTTGAGCCTTTAAAAATGGTCACATTTTGTTTTACACCAAAAGTTGTTTGGATGCTAAAATGTGCAGTGCCCTTTTTGTGTAAAAGATGGCAATTTTCCCCCACTTTATTCTTTGATTCATTCGTTCTGCCTATGCACTTGAGTGTTCTCTTAGCAGTGTCTCAAATGGCCAAAATTATACACAGTGAGGGTTTGTCGTTGTTGTTGTTGTTACTTTAGACCACACCACTTAAAGAGCACTCACTGGTAGCTAGCATTTATAACTGCTTCCTGATATAAAATAAATATGATATTTCAGAACATGTTCCTGTATGCAAGGGGGCGCAGTTCAGAAACTGCTGAAAGGGCTGCACCATTACAGGAGGAAGGTTCACATTGTGAATAAGAGAGAGCAAAAAGATTCAGAGGCAGCTAGACGAGTGCTGATTAGGAAGAAAGAGAAGTAGACTGGATATGGCCAGGCTATCTGCAAGAAAGGGACAAGATGAGAGACAGAGACAGGAATAGAGGGGCAGAGATAAAGAGAGGGAGAGAGAGAGAAATCATAAGGATTATAAAGATTAGGAGTTGCTTGGAGGAGACACTTCTGGGGACAGGAAACCTGTTTCCCAAGTTCCTGAGGAATTCTGGCTTTTATTTAACCATCAGAAATCTCTCTATAGCCCAGCTTGAGCTCATTTCTAGGTATATGCACTCCTTGAGACATAATGGTCCCCGGCAATTTGTGACGATGATTTGAAAAACCGTGAAGAGTGATGCCTTTCTATAGTTTAATAGAAACATTCATTCTGAAGATTGCATTTAGGTAGGAGGCCTATGCAGTATTCTCTAAATTGTTTTGAGTGGAACACTGCTGTCTGTCTTCAAAATAGGATTCCATGGCCAAGACTTTAGGAGTCATCAAGTTAAAACACTCTTAATAGGATGGGAGATTCCCAGTGAGCCACTTCCTTTTCTCATCTACACTTTCGAAAATCCCTAGTTAGAAGTTACCTGTTAAACCATCCTGTGTGTGAATGCAATTTCTATTCAACTAATGAGATAACTATCCCTGAAAAACAGAACCTGATCATTTTATCATTTTAGTTTCTCATTATTCTTCTCCATATATCAGGGTACAGGTTCAGGTGCATCTAAGTATATGTATGTGGTGGCAACCTTGGAGACAATCCACTTTAATTTTTTTCTTAAACAAAATTTCTCATTGGCCTGTCACTTTCCATGTAGACTAGGCTAGTGAGCCAGTGAACAGGAAGGATGCATTTGCCTCTGCCTTCTGCTCTATCTCTTCCTCCTCCTTTGCCACCTCATTCTCCTCTTCTTCTTTCTCTTATTCATGCAGGTTCTGAGGACTTAACTCAGGTCCTCAGGCTTGCAAGCCACAGTGACAGAACTGACAGGGTTATCTCTTTACCTATCTGTTTTCGTTTTAAAGGTAAGTATGGAAACTCATACTCAAGGACCCTCTCATTTCACATGGAAGTGTGTGAACACTGGAAACCCTGCCATAAACCCAGGTCTGATTTTTCACGTGCAACATTGTTACCGCACCCATCTCCCTTGTTAAATGAGAAGAGAACTTTGACCTCTCATTTGCTGTTTATCTTGCGGTCTGACCAATGGGCTCCCCTCCCCCTCCCTGCTGATTTTCATTTTTGTTTAATGGCAGAGCTCTTCAGAGACCTGATGGGCAGCACAGTGCAACACACACACACTGCCCAAGGAGCTAATAAAAAATTTACACACTGGAGCCTCACTTACATGAATTATTCATTGACAACTATCCATCAGGGAATTAGAAGTTTATGGCAATAGGAGCTGTGGAAAATAGAAGGAAAAACTAGTCACCACCAACTTTTAAAACGGAGCATTAGAAACTAAGAATTTATAGTTAACCCATTCATGTGGGAAGGTATTATGTGAAACACTGGAGGAGATTACAAATGGCATAACTCCACTTTTTATAAGTATATAACCAGCCACTAAATAGCAGGCATAATACCCTTCTTTCTTGCCTTTCTCCTCATCAAGCATATCAACATGCTCAGAACAAGCAGTGTTTGCTGACTGACCTTAGCATCCCTCTTTAACCTCACTTAGGTACAGCACCTCAGCCAGAGTTCCGGGCCCAAAATAGAACCCTGTTTTGTTTTCTTTATTAGAAACAGCATGTTGCATCCTGACAAGGTCTTATGAACCTGAGAGGAGAGGCCAACCATTTAAACCAGCTTAGTAAGCACAACATATAGGAATTGTTTCCTGACTTTCTGAAATGACTTTTAACAGCCAACCATAATTGAAAACACTTCCTGAATCAGATGCTCAAAAACACAGGGTTAACCTGTTCTGAAGGAGGAATGTTGCTTATTATTTTTGACAAGTAATGAGGGGGGAGAGAGAAATGTCAACTGATTGAATTCACTGATTAAACAGCATATTCTCTCTGTCTCTCTGTTTCTGTCTCTGTCTCTCCATTTTCACAAAGATATACCTGGTTAAATGTATTTTTTATGTAAATAATATGCTGATAAAGATTAATATATAATGGTGGCACTGAAGAGATGCCTCAGTAAATTGACTGTTGTGCAAAGTTTAAGACACAGAACCCATATGAAAAACCAAACATGTTAGTAAGAGACTTAAATCCCAGTGCCGCAAAGACAGAGAGAGTTGGATGCTTGCTTATTGCATTCAAAGCTCTGAATTCAGTCTCCTGCACCAGTAAGTAGGACAAGTTGGTGCACATATGTAATGTGTGCACTTAGGACACGGAAGGTTCAGAAGTCCAAGGTCATCTATGACTATTTAGAAATTTCAAGACAAATCTGGATTAGGCACCCTGTCAAAGTAAAACAAAAACAGAAAGAAAAGTAAAAATAACTTGCAAGGTGATTGAAGAAGACACCTTGGGGCTTGGGAGATGGCATCTCAGTTAAGATCCCTTATTACTCTTCCAGAGGACCTGGGCTCAGTTCCCAACACCCACAAGATGATTCACAACTGTCTATAACTCCGGTTCCAGGAGATCTGGAACCCTCTTGAGGCATTCATAGATACTGCACAAAAAATGATGCATGTGCATAAATGCAGGCAAAGCACCCATACACGTAAAATGTAAGTAAGTAAATCTTTTCAATACAGAAAACACCTGACACCATCCTCTGGCCTCCTCATATTCATGTCTATGCATACATGTACACAAATAGATACACATTAACCGCTCACTCAGAGTGATAGTTGTGTACTCAGCAGTCATATTTAGAGTACATGGTTTCCTATACACTCAAATTCTTCTTACATAATAAATCTATTGACATGTGTAAGCAGCTTATTGCTATTTCAACACATTTAGAATATATTATCTCATACATGATTTCAAAAGTATACAATAAACATACTATTAAAATTATTTCATATACAATAAAACTGATATTCAAAGAATTAAGATGCTTTTTAAAATTCTTATTCTGAGATAAAAAGTAACTATATGGATAATGTTCACAGAAAAAGCTCATTTTTTTGTGGCAGTAATATAAAAATATGTAGCATATTGGTGTATAAATTTAAAACTGTGTTTCTAGAGCCAACTTTCACTTTCTATTATCAACTAGTTTATACTCTCTTGGATCAGAAATGCTTCATATAGTTGACCTAAAAGTGGCTAATATAAACCACTAATTTTAAATTATTTTATTTATGCTGTGTGTGTGCACATGTGTGTGCATGAGCATGCTCTCTCTCTCTCTCTCTCTCTCTCTCTCTCTCTCTCTCTCTCTCTCTCTCTCTCTGTGTGTGTGTGTGTGTGTGTGTTTGTGTGGCATGACCATGCATGCACATGTGCATAGCATATGTGCCCCAGCATGGATATGGTGATCAGAGACCATCTTTCAGGAGTTGGTTTTCTCTTTTCATCTGTGGATTCTAGAGACCAAACTCAGGTAGTCAGGTTTGCATGCCAAGTGTTTTTACCCACTGAACCATCTCATTGCCCTTGCCCTCTATTTTGAAGTGGCTATCTAGAAATGACAGTTGTATTTTCCCTCAGGTTTTTGCTGTTGCTCAGAAAAATACTCAAATGTCAGGTAACCATTTGGAGTGGATGAGATAAAGATTTAGCAAACTGCCTTAGCTGTGTTTTCACTTCCCATATTTGTGATCAACTATGGTCCAAAATATTAAATGAAAAACTATAGAAACCAACAGTTTATTATTATGAAATTTCATGCCATTCCAGTAACACAATGGTAACCCACAGCATCCCAGGTGTCCTATCCAGCACACAAATGACCTTGTTGATTATACACATACAGTAGATGCTACCTGACTGTAGTTATTTACTTGTATTCTGCTTATCAGACCAGTTACCATAGTATCATATTGTCCATGTTAAAGCACTGCATATCTTCTTTTATGATGTTCTCATATCCCAAGAACAGTAATGCTGGCATTTCACACATACCAGAGAGAAACCACAAAATGTCTTTTCCTTGTCTGCATTGTAAAAGGGAAAAATAGATACTGAGTTTGCCAAAACCCATAAGATAATGTCTTGGGAGTCTACACTTATGCAACTTGCATTGTGGTCTATTTTTATAATTGTTGTATCTTTTGCTACATATGTGTATATGTTTTAGACAGGGTCTTTCTGGGTAGTCCTGGTTTTTCTGGAGCTCCCTGTGTAGACTGGGTTGACTCCAAATTCACAGAGATCCTCCTGCCTCTGACCACATAGTGTTGGGATTAAAGGTGTACACCACTACACATGGCTTAATTGCTGTGTTTTATTCCTGGGGAAATGTGCAATTCATAAATGATACCTTGCCAGAGGTGTATATTCATGAGTGAAAAAGTATGCAATGTAGAAGACTGGTTGCCACCATAGTTTCAAGCATCCACTGCCGCTTCTGGAATGTGATCCTCTTGGATACAAGTTCTCCTGTGCATATGACCTGAGCAATCTAAATTTGGGAAACCAAGTTTTAAAGATATTTTTAAATAATGTGACATTTATATTAAAGAAACAGGTATGTTCTACTTCTGGAAAATTCAGAAGAGAAAAAGATTACCTAGAGATGCATCATAAGATAAATGCAATCAATACTGTCATGTTATGCAAAAATATTTGCATATACTTGTTCCATAATTGTTTTTTGTTTTTATATATTTTGCATTATATTTTAATTTCATTTTAGATAAATTCATTCGTCTGTTTGTAGTTTTACACACAAATGCAATGGATCCTGATTACTTCAACTCTGCTTCTGTCTTCCAGCTCTTCCAGGATCACTCTTCCCACACCCCCTTACCAACTTCATGTCTTCCTGTCTCTTCTTAAAAATAAGCTTTTACATTTTCCATTGTCAAAATTCATTGTATATGGTATTTTCTCATATTCAAGTATTCCTTCCAGTCATATATTGGGCAGTGAACACACAACAGACAACCAATATTTAGGAAATAAGAAGTTGTCTACAGTTGCCAATGGATCCTGTCCTCTCACAAAGAATCATGGGCCGGAACACTCACTTTTCTCGGATGAGTTAACCCACATTATATTGAGCTATCTTTTTTGTTTTAATTTTCAAAAGTCTGCTCTTATGAGCCCATGAGCAAATCTATCCTTTTACTAAGTATGGGCAACTGCTTTTGCACTAAACCCATTCATGTCAGGGAGAGAGCTACATTAAGTCAAGTGGTCAGGTGTCCAAGGGGACACTATCACAAGAACTGGGATATTAATGAAAAGGAGACATTACATCAAAAGAAATTAATGATGCCATTTGTTTCTTGGTGCTCAAAGGGACAGCCCCCATTAAGATGGATTGCTTTTAGGCCTTTATTGGTGTCACTGTAAAGAGAAGCTGGGGAAATTTGGCAAGATCATCGTTTTACTCAAGAGATGCACTTATCCAGCACTGTCCCCATCTTTATTAGGGCAGTTGTGAAGACCCCCTGGGATCTTGTTCATAAAGCTCTCAGCTGAGGAAGTCTGCTCCTGACCCTTGCTCCTCTATGGTTGTTCATTTAGAAAATATCTCCACATAAAACACATGCCAAAAACCTTTCCCATTTAAAAAATTAAGATCTGCATTTCTTTCTCATTTTTCCTTGAAGTATCATAAACTGAAAATCTTGAGCTATCTCAGTGAGAATGAGAAACTATTATATTTTAAATATGTATAGTTTCATATATATATATATATATATATATGTGTGTGTGTGTGTGTGTGTGTGTATAAATGTAGATATTTTAAAAACAAGAAATGTCTTAAGCATACATTAATCAATTATTTACTTGTGAGAATGGGGTGTGTGTCACAGTGTGCATTTGGAAGCCAGAGAACAACTATAGCAGACATTCTCTGTCTCCTGAGTGGGCAGGGAAATGTATTCAGCCTGCCAGGCTTGCCAGAAAGTGCTTTTACCCACTGGACCATCCCACTAGTCAAGAAGTAAATTGTTTCTTTTAATTTAAAACATTTTAGACTTTTCAATTATGTGTATGTGTGATAGGGGGTGAGCAAGTGCATGTGAATTCATGCAGTGCTCTGAAAGGCCAGAGGGGACAAAAGACCCCCTGATTCTCACATTGCATGTGGTTGTAAGCTGTCTTGTGTGGGTGAGAGAACCAAACACAGGTCTTCTAGAGCAGTTAGAGCTTTAAACTGCTAAGCCATTGCTTCAGTCCCGGAAGTACATTCTTAAAGACGATGTTTTCTGTTTATTTCCTACCTCAAAGCTGAAATATATGCTCAGAATAAAATGCTACCGGAGGCTCCTGCAGTAACTGACCCCTGGGTCACTGAGGCTGGGGTGCCTGTGAAGTGGACAGGGCTCCAGTGCCTGGCAATGAGCACCCTTATGGAACGTCGTGCCCTCAATTTTCATTGTGAAGACAACACTATCTTTTTGCTCAGCACACCTTTGAGCTGAGTCTGGAGGTGAAAGAAAATGATAATTTCCCTTAAATCCTGTGAGATTGTTTTCTTCTGTTTTGCTAGACTCTGTAGTGCTTTCCTTATACTCCACACATGACATTATGTTACAGGGGGGAAAAGCTTTATTAAATGTTTATGAGCTGTTTGTCTCTTTAAGCACTGTTTTTCCCATCCTTATAAGAGAATAAATCATTTTATAGTAAAAGTCATCCTAACAAACTATGTTATTTCTTGGTTCATTCATATTTTTCTGTTGTAAGTTGAGTTTCAATGAAAATATAGCATGCATGGACAGCAATTTGTGATGGCATTTCTTTCCAGACAAGTTAAGGATGTGTTATGAACTATGTTGGACATGCAGGATGCTTGTGAATGCATGAAGCCATTTTGTAACATAGACTTTTAACTTTTCAGAAGTTCATTGGTTTTTAAAGTTTCTTTCTAACTTGTGTTATTAAAGATAGCAGAAAATAAATAGGGGATGATAAAGGTTTGGGGCAACATTGACTTCTGTCAAAAACCATACTCGTATACACAGGTATACACAGCATAAAATGGGTGTTACATTTTCAGCTATTTCTAAAACTGTGGGGAATTCTGTTCTGATTTCAAGCCAAAATAAATTATATATATTTCAAAACTTGGATGGATGACTGGAACATCAGTTGTTAAAATCAAACATTCTTACCACAATATAATCAGAACATAGACTGCATTGATATTTATCTGCTCTGAAATGATAGGAAAATACTAAATGTCTTAGTTTTCAGTCATTAAACAGCCATGTTTCTATAAGCCTAACAAATTAGAAATCTAGAGTTAAAACACTGTAATGTGTTACATACTTTGACACTGCAGCCAGTGTCCATTGGTCTGAGGTACTGCAACACGCAGAGTGTACAATGTATATGTTGTGTGTGTAAACCCAAGGGTGCAGTGAAGTCATAGGATACAACATGGCTTAGCACTGTCAGAAACACTTTGGATTCATTATGAAATCGGTTTTGAATTACTCTTTGTTATACATTCAGAAACATCTCATTATTTCCAGTTCTTTTGTCACATTATATTATGGGGCTCCACGGGGATCATGATCTATAGTTTAAGAAACTGTACCTTGGGAGCCGGAAAGATGGCTCAGCAACCAAAACCACAGTTACTCTTCCAGCGGTTCCTGATTGAATTCTCAACACCAACATATCCAACTATCTGTAACCCTAGTTTCAGAAAATACAACACTCCATTCTGGCTTCTGTGGGTGCCAGGCATACAAATGATACACAAACATACATATAGGCAAAGCACTCAGATGAATAAAACAAAATAATAATGAAAAGTTTTTTTAAAGGAAGAAAAAGAAACTGTGAGTCAGACTAGCCAGATTCCGAATGGGCAGAAATTTGACCTGATGGGTGGCAAGCTTGTCACTGGTCCCCTCTTAGCAAAGGGGGCTCAGACCGAAGAGTATGTGGTTGAGCTGCCTTTGGCTAGCAAGATTCTCTCAACTAACAAAACATTGTTTGGCTTTATATTATACAGCTGTATGATTGAATACCAACATTTCAATAGCTTTTTGTTTGGTTGATTCTTGCTACTCTATGTCTTATGTCTATATAATGCTCAGTGGGAAAGATGGTTTGTGCTCAGAGTATTGGTTGAATTCATTGTAGGGTAAGTAGTTAAGATTCTGAATTTTGAATTAGAGGTTTTCTTGTATGAAGAAACATTATTTTAAAATAAATTTTAATATGATTAATTAGAATGTATGGAAATGGACATTTATGTTTGGAAATACTGAAAATAGACAAAATTTATTATGATTTCAATATATGATAGCCAAAGCTTTAATTTCTGTGTCATACACCCTATGGAAGGCCTCACCATCCAGGGGTAGCAGAAAAGATATGTGATAGGTAGGGTTTTAGTTGGGGGTATGGTAAGGGAGGAAGGGAGGGAAAGGGAACTGGAATTGTCATGTAAAATAATCTTGTTTCTAATTCAAATAAAAAAACTACAACAAAAAAATTTGTGTCATATACTTTCAGACATGAAGGTGAAAAGACTCATCAATTCATAAACACATTTAAGATATTATTACTATTTGAAGATTTTCTAAAATAATGTTTATGGATGTCTGTGCTTATTAAGGATGTGAGTGCACTTGCTTATGGGAGCCAGAAGAGGGCATCAATCGCTCTGAGCTGAACTTTGGTTTGGAGCTATTCAACTTGCATTCTGAGAATTGAACCCAGGTCCTTCTGAAGAATGACTTGGGCTCTTAATGCCTGAGTCATTGCTTGTTCCAGCCTCCAAAATATTTTGTAATCAGCTTACAAAGACGCTGTTTTCCATATGGTATTTTTGTATATATTATAATTAATTCCCATTATCATTTCTCCCCCCAGCTTCTCTCCACCATCTTCCTGCCTTCCCGGTAACCCATGTCGTTTTTAGCACCCTCCCACTGTGTTCCCCCTTCCACTTTTCTATCAAGTGTATTGCTCCCTTCCCCTTTCATCTCCCTTAAGTTCACTTTACCCACACCCCAGGGTCCCCACTCTAGGTTCCTTGCTTCTACACATACTTCCACATATATACACACACATAACAATAAGAAGATTGAATCTGTGTGAGAAAGGCAGTTTTTAAAAATCTAGTCAGGATTTTTTTCTCATGGAATTGCTATATATTTAAACTTTTCTCACAGAGGTCATGAATTATTTATTTTATTTTATATTTATGTATTTGAATGCATGTGTACACATGCACACACTCTCTGTGTAGCTTTGGAGCCTGTTCTAGAACTCACTATGTAGACCAGGCTGGCCGTGAACTCACAAAGGTCCACCTGCCACTGCATCCCCCGTGCTGGGATTAAAGGAGAGCACCACCACATCCTAGCTGAAAAGAATCTTCTGCCATCAATTAGCATACCCAATCTCTCTCACAAGCATGCCCAGAGACCCATATCCCAGGCAATTCTAGAATTTGTTGAGTTCACAACTAGCATTATCATCCCAAATAGAGCCACTTTTCCTTAAATCTTACTTATTCATGGTAAATCACACAAGAAAATTCCATGGCTATTTTAAATCCACAGGAGTAGACAGATTCCCTAATTTTATATCATGTGCTAATCTGATGTCTTTCAGTTTTTCACAGCTGATGATTCTTTTTTGGGGGTTGGGGGTTTCTAGACAGGGTTTCTCTGTGGCTTTTGAGGCTATCCTGGAACTAGCTCTTGTAGACCAGGCTGGTCTCGAACTCACAGAGATCCGCCCGCCCGCCTCTGTCTCCCGAGTGCTGGGATTAAAGCCATGTGGCACCACCAACTGGCCAGCTGATGATTCTTTTGAAAGTGTGTCAACAGTTTCGTACTTTTTTATATAATAAATTTTAGCCATTTGCTTTCCCATTCCCCTCCTTCACCCCCTTCCTGCCCATCCTCCTTTGCTCCCTTTGGCGCTATTCTCAACAAGTCCCTCTTGAAAGATAAAAAAAAAAAAAAAGTCAAAGTGGGTACCTTTCAGTGGGCCCTGCCAAGGTATGCAAGTAAACGAACCCCCAAGTGCAACAGAGTTACTGCAAGAGGTTTATTGAGTGATGGGAAGAAGAACGAAAGGCTATCTCTGAATAAGAGAGGCAGTCAGGTAGGCCAACAGACAGATAAGAAAGCAAGAGGAGCAAGAGACAAGTAAGTCAAAAGTGAGAACTGTGCCTGGGGGATACATTTAAGGGGTACCCAGGTGATGATGTGACTGCCTAGGTGGCTGAGGCATGATGCTGCCATGGCCAGGACTAATTCCTCCTCCTGTCATATCTTCTCTCTGTGTGTGGCTCACTGAGTTTAGTGTCACTTTCCAGAGCAAGGGTGGGAAGCTATTCCGTGTAGTAAGGAGAACATTTCTGTGGCTCTGCCACTGAAGAAAGTGACATCTCTCTTTCAACAAGTGTTAACGGCATTTAGGCACTCCAATACATATGGGGCTTCATGGATCATTGCCTCCTCCTTGATGAAATGTTGATGGGCCCAATCTTATGCAAATCTTGGGCAGATGGCTATGGCTGCAGTTGAGATACTGTAGATTATGTGAGGATTCTCTCCAGTGTTCTCTGAAGCACAAGTTCTCAACCCGTGGCTTCCAATCCCTGGGGTTTGCATATCAGATACCCTAAATGTCAGATACTTACATGACAATGCATAACAATAGCCAAATTACAGTTATGAAGTAGTAACAGAATAATTGTATGGTTGGGGGTCACCACAACATTAGGAAGGTTGAGAACTACAGCTCCAAGAACTATAGATAAGGGTTGCAGAGGTAGCTCAGTAGTTAAGAGTGCTTGCTGCTCTTGCAGAGGACCCAAGATCAGTTTCCAGAATGAGTGTTGCAGGGCTAATCAGCACTGGGACTCCACCGACAGGGGATCCCATGCCTTTTTTGGCCTCTGCAGTTCACATGCATTTATTTCATATGCATATTGCATATAGACACACTCTCAAATAGATGTGTATATGTGGGCATGTGATAACTATACCATTTGTATCCTTAAAGTGTAGAGGTCAATGTAGAGAGAAGACACTGGATATGAGGCTCGTAACAGATCCAATAGAGTCTCTGAAACTTTGGATTATTCCTTCTAGTTTTTATGTTTGTCTAGCTACTCCCTCAAACTTGTGTTTCTCTTCTACAGTCACCTCTTTGCAGATAGGGGAGATTTTGTGTTGTTTCAGTAGAAGATAGAAAGAGATGCTTTTAATGAAGGAACTTCTCAACCCATCTGAGAAGTGCTGCATACAGCTTTTTCTTTTTTTCTTTTTTTTAATTCTGAAGCAGGAGTAAGCCTTGCAATCACTGGTGTGTGTTCTGTAGATCCCTACCCCTCACAGCTCCTACTAGTTAGCAGTGTCACAGAAATCCCACTGAGTAATTGTGTCTGAGACATCACAGACAGGAGAGCTGGCAGAAGACGATGCTTCTTCCTCAGAGGAGCTCATTTGATAATGCTGCGGGATGGATGCAGGTGTGAAGTGAAATTCTCCTTGCAGCTGTGACTGTGAAATCATGTGACCCCAGAAATAGGATATACCCATAGAAGGAAACATGGATTCTCACTTTGGCAAAATGCCTGCAGTCATAACTTTTTTTTTTCCTTGAGAGAAGGTCTTGTGTAGCTCTGGATGGCCTTGAACTTGATGTATAGCTGAGGATAATATTGAGTCTCATCTTGCTGTCTCCAGCTGGATTACAGGGGTGTACTGCCACACCCAGTGTATGTGACCTGGGGTAGAAGCAAAGGTTTCATCATGGCACTTTACCAACTAAGCAGCCTTCTGGCCTTGTCTAGTCTACCTTACAGATTTTGTCATTTTAATTGTGATTGATATATTAACGGTGATATTTGTCCTCATCAAAGCCAAACAAGAAAGGTTATTTGATAAATAGTAGTTGGCTGAATGAATACAATAACTTAATTTATATGCTTCCTAAGACCTATTTTGGTGGATGGGAGTGGGGATTAGCTCCCAAAAAGGATGTATGCAGTTGGCAGGGGGCAGACAGGATCTGAGGGTAAATTGGGATAGCTGTCCATAGTGTTTACTGAAAAATGGATAGTCTTTTATACTCTAGAGTGGCACATAGGGTTAAATGGGAGAAAGGGGCATGTGAGCTGGGATGTGGCTTGAGGAATCTAGCATTGACCTTGACACTAGGCACCAGTCATATGTTAAGGGAAAGGCTAGGAGTTCCTCTTGTCAGAGATAAGGAGAATGACTGCTCTAGAAAGCAGGAACTTTCCTCAAGCCCCCAGGGAATGGAGACCCTTATCTTAATGCCTGACCTTGAGGAAAGGACTTCTTCTGGGGACCTGATACTACACTACAATTTAAGAGCAATTTTCATTCCTTAAGGAGATAGGTACTGAGTTATCTTGTAAATGTGAATATGTGTGTCTGAGTCTTACAAAATGGGCCTGTTCCCCTCATATGCTCCTAAAAGGGAAGGTCCTGATGTCCTACCCTTTTCCCATTATTGAGTACCATTCTGATTTTCTCTATACTTATTAACTGAACTCTTGCCCTTGATGGCCTCAGGCTTTTGATTTGAATTGTAGGCATTTCATCCTTGGGATCAGGTGTGTCTAGTAAATGTCTTACTTTCCTGTTCTTGGTATAATTAAGACTGCACAATGGAATTCCAGGATCTGAGGTGGCAGGAATTTTTTTCCAAAGATTTATTTTGAATAGAGAGGCTACCTTTCATTCTTTACGAAAGCCCACACAAAATTCCTGGGGAAGGACATTAATAGTGAGAATCATTAAAAATGAAGTTAAAAGGTGCTGGAGAAATATGGTCTGCAGTGTCAAAATGCTGGAATTTTGTCAAGCAGCGATGGTCACCATGTGGTCCATGCCACAAAATACTACCAAACTAGTTGTGAAAAATTAGCACCACTTTTAAAGTTTAAAACATGAAATTCTCATAATCAGATATTCTTTAATGCTGTGAAATTTATAAAGTAAGACAAAGCTCTATGACATCGATTTCTTACTCAGGAATAAGATGATTGATTTTTAAAGACATAGTCCATGACTTAGCTGAATTAATGTAGTAATTCTAGGCTCCTTTCTCTAGTCCCAATGCAATCTTCTGAATTAGTACTCATGCCATCTACAAATAAGGGTTGCTTTTCAATCTTTTGCTTTCTGGATATCTGACAGGTACATAATGTGCACTATATATATATATATATATATATGTATGTATATATACATATATATACATATATATATGTATATATATATAAAATCACATTTCCTTTCTTTAGTAGGGGTAGAAGTGTATGCTTTGATGTGTATATAAATTCAAGACAATTTGTAGGGATTTGCTATTTTCTTCTTCCATGCCATCACCCGGATTAAACTCTGGTGACCAGGCTGAGCCACCTTGATAATATCTCATCTCACATTTTATATTTATACTTTTATGAAAATAGAAATTGGAAAAACAAGTTCTTTTGTGGTGCTATCTTGTTTGTACTCTAACAAATAAAGTTTGCCTGAAGATCAGAGGGTGGAACTAGCCACAAATTAACCTTAGAGGTCTAGAGATCTGTACAGACAGATAGGAAATGAGATGGCTTGGCAGAGACAGGAATATATAGAGGAATATAGGAGCTCTGTGTCTTTTCAGTCTGAGGATTTTTGTAGAGGTAAGAGCTCTAGTGGCTGGCAGTTCTCCTTCTCTGATCTTTCAGCTTTCACAGCCTAATATCTGGTTCCTGGTTTTTACTATTAAAACCAATTAGAACTTGTGCTACATCTGGGGCCCAATGTGGGGTACCAAATGTAGCAGAGAGATATTTTGTGTACTGCCTCATCCCACAGCTGTTTATAAAATAATCACTCATAGGCTGATGGCTCAGGCTTACTATTGGCTAGCTCTCACATTTAAATTAACCTGTTTTTACTAGTTTATATTTTACCATGAGGTTCATGGCCTGTTACTTCACCTCTTGCTTCTCCAGTGGTTTCTGGAATCTCTTCTACCCTGTCTTCTTTCTCCATGGATTTCCCATCTAGCTATCTTCTGCCCTGCCATGGGACAGAGGAGCTTTATTCATCAACCAGTAAAAGCAACACATATTCAAAGCATACAGAAGGTTATCCCACCCCATATCAGTCTTTTTTTCAAAACAGAGTTTCTCTGTGTAACGGCTCTTCCTGTTCTGAAACTTGCTTTTTAGACCAGGCTGGCCAGAACTAATTCACTGAGATCCTCCTGCCGATGCCTCCCAAGTACTGGGATTAAAGGAGGGTACCACTACCACCTGACCAAAACAGGGTCTTTTAAAAGGTTATTTCTTTCATGTGGTGTACTAGCTACCTTTTTGTTGCTGAAATCAAATACCATGACAGGAAGCATCTTGAGGAAGAAAAATAAAACTTAAGGAAAAAAGTTGCTTTTGGCTCCTGGTTCTAGAGTGAGAGTCCATTACAGTGTGAGAGTCATGGCCAGAGGGTTGAGATATCTCATGTCAACCACATATACAGGTAGCAGAGAGAGAGAACTAAGCAAGGTTATAACTCTCAAAGCTCCCTTGGTAGAGTACTTCCTCCAGCAAGCTTCCACATTCTGTTTCATAAGCTCCCTCAAACAGCCACAGCAACTGGGGACCAATGTTCCAATATATGAGGCCACAGGGGACATATTTTATTAAGCCATGACATGTATTTACTGCTGAGGTTTGCATCTAAGAAGAGTATAACCTTGAATGTGATCCTCCTCTGCAAATTGACTATCTCATACCTTCAGGCTTTCCTTAAAATTACATGAAGTGTACCAGATCCTGCTGAAATATCAATGGCTCCATGTTCTTTGGTTGGGACAGAAGATAAATTCTACTTTGAAGCCATTGTTTTTAACATTTACAAATTTTGCTCATTTGTCTCATTGGTAAAATGCCTTTTCTATCTTGTATCCTGTTTCCCAGATTGAACAGCAATGTGTGAGCCCAGTCATGAAATACTAAGGCTCTCATTTCCCCTCCACTGACACATTAGGCTCTTGCCAAAACAAAATCCACACAGGCCAGAGAGCAAGCTTCTCTGAGAGCACTTATAGTCTTGTTTAACATCTATTTCTTAATAATGGATCCTCTTCAAGTATTTTTTAATTCTTTGATTCTTTGCATTTATTTAGCTGTGTCTGTGTGTATGCACATGTATGCTTTTGTGTTTGCTCATGTGTCAAGGTGCTGGCTTGGAGGACAGAAAACATGAAAGATGAGGTTCTCCCCTTCTACCATAAGGGACTAGGAATCAAAGTCAGATGGTGAGGCTTGGTGTCAAGTGCCTCTATCCACTGAGACATCTTTCCAGACTCTCTCCTTTTCGAACTAGATTTTATAAGCTGAGCATACGTTCTCTCTTAGGCATGATCCTAGCTCAGTTTATTCTACTCAGATCATATTTCTGACCCCGACTTTTCACAAGCTAAGATAATGCAGCTTGCCATTCCTGGGATTGCCCAGAGATTATGCATGTCAGTCAGTGACCGTATTCCAGGTAGTCATTTTGAAGAATGCAATTGAAAAATCAACACTCAATAGTGTACTTTATCTCATGTGCACACAAAAATTAATCAGTGGAAAGCTTTCCAAAATATAGCATTCAGTTTCTCAATAAACAGTCTGGTTGAAATATAAGCAGTCCACAAGTGAGGTTTGGAAAAGAGAATGCCATGATATATATTCTCCCCATGCTAAGTTGTTAATTCTTGATTGTATATTGCTTTCTAATGATTGAGGGTTTTGTAATGTAGAGATAATAAGTATTCATTCTTATTATCTATTTATCATTTATAGGCCATGAATATTGGAGATTGTATTTAATTAAATATTTATGTTCAGGTTAATGTCAATCTGAAAGGTGTTACTAGGTAAGGAAAGAGAAAAATAACTGGGCTGATTCTTTGTATTTTTTAAGGTTAAAAAATGTGTGTGTGTGTGGGGTGTGGGTGTGGGTGTGCGCCTGTGTAGGTTAGAGAACATCCATCTGTTCTCTCCTTATATCAGTTGGATCTGGGGACTTGAATTTGGGTAATCAGGTTTGATATCAAGTCACTGTACCCATTGAGCTTTCATTCAGAAACTAACAAGATTGGTTTCTAATCAATCTGGTATTTTTCACACACACACACACACACACACACACACACACACACACACACACACACTTGATTTGTGATGATTTAACCAGTTCTCACTTACAAACAAATGAACTGTCTGTTTTCCTCATAATCTCAAGCTCTTATATGATTATAAAGAAAAAAACCCATGAGGAGAATAAAACATTAATTTCCATGAAATTTCTTCATAGTTTCTTTGTACTCTTGGCTATGAGTAATATGCTCTTAATTTGCGGTCATGAAGTTGAAGTTACTTGTAAATCCAAGATTCTCTGCAGCATTCTGATTTCCTTAAACTAGTCATATTTCAGTAAGACCAACTCTACTGAGTCATAGTTCATCCTCTCTCAAAAACCCTATTAATATATTTTTGATAATCTCTGTGTGGCCTCACTAAGTCATAGCTCTTCATTTTCTAACCCTTCAGAGCTTCCGGCATCAATATTTTCCCAGACTTTTAATTATCATTGCATGATATTATGAGGGAAGTATTTTAACTGGTTGCTTTGGTTTCTCTTCTTGGTGCTGTGATAAAATACTTTGATAAATGATACTTTAGGGAAAACTATTTGCTTACCTTATAGCTCAAGGTTACAGTCCATCTTGACAAGGAAATCAAAACAGCAGGAACCAATTAGTCAGATGACTTCTGTAGTCAGTAAGCAGATGGTATAGATGAATGCTAGTTTTCAGCTCTCATTCTCCACTTAGCTCAGGATTTCAAACAGGGAATGGTGCCACCTACAGTGGATGTGTCTTCCCACTCAATTAACATGATCAAGAAAATACTCCACAGGTATGCCCAGGTGATTTTATGTTTTATCAAGTTGATAATTAACACAGACCACCACATCAGATGTGATAAAATAGACAAAACCAGTTTAGAGTTCAGGAAAAAGAAAAACAAGTACATTTTGAGTGGTTGTGTGTGTGTGTTGTCTGTGTGTTTCAGTGTGTGAGAGAGAGGAGTACAAAAGGCGAGAGAAGAGAGAGAAATGGTGTGTTGTCTGTGGAAGAGTGTTCAGATGAAGCATGGGAAAGTGATGCTCAGGGAAGGAGATTTAAGCTCAGGCTTAGATCACGTGTCTTATAAACATGTCTCCAAGGTACCATGGAGAGAAAGAAGCACTGTAAGGACCAATGGGTGATCAATGAGCTACAGGAATTGGTTTTAAATCTTTGTCAGATCAATTTCTCATTTATTCTCTGGATCATTTACCTTTATTCTTCTTTCCCTTAGTGCGGATCATGCTCTAAAATTGAAACCATTCCTCATAATTTTATCAAACCCCCAGCTTCTCATGGTATTTCTAGCTCATTGTAGTTTTTATAATTAATTAAATGTATTATTTGACAATTTCAGATATATATATATATGTAATATATCCTGATTAATCTCATCCTTCACTCTCTCTTATTTCCCTCCCTCTCTTTTCAACTTTCCTTCTCCGTATATGTGTATTTCTCACACTTGTTATTTTGTGATAGCACTTTCCCACCAAGTTTAATCAGGGCCATCTAGCTAAAAAATAATGGCTCCCCCTTAATGCTCTTAATATCCTTAATTCCTCAGGGAGGGGTAAGGCTCCGTGAGCTGATGGGACCAGTCTTAGGCAGGCCCTGTGCAAGGAAACATAGCCTCTGTGAGGTCAGTGTTGCAGTGGCTGAGTCCTGCCAAAGCTAAGAGTGTCACAACCATTTTCCATACCACTTGGTGGTTCCAAGTTTTCCACCCCCTCTTTTGTGCTAATCTCTGAGATGATGAAAGGATGTCATGTCCTCTTTAGGGCGATCACTTATTCTCAACACCTTGAGCAGCACGTGGCTCTGCAGTTACTGTTCACTGTGTCCCGACAGCTGACGTGTGGGTTTGTAACTAGGTTTCACACAGAAAACTTTTCTTTCTCTTTTTCTTTAATTAATTAACTCATTTATTTTGGGTGTGTGAATGTGCATAGTGTATGCCTGTACACGTGTGTCTGTAGGCACATGCAGAGGCCAAGGAAGCATATCCAGCTCTATCACATTCCTCTTCCTTCCCTTGAGGCAGTGTTGTTATCTCCTTGATAATAGAGCTAGCCTGAAAGCCTGCAAGCCCCAGTGACCCACCTGTCTCTGCCTCCTGGGGTTCTGGAGGTACAGGTACACCTTGCAACACCCGGCCACACCTGACCAGAATGCTTAAATAGGAAATACCAATACCTACTGAGCCACTTCTGCAGCCTCGATATCAGTTAACCTTATACTTAGCGTCTGCAATATCCCAGTGTTTTAAGGACTTGGCTCTCATTATCTTATTCACTTCCCACCACACTCTGAGGTTAACAGTGTTCAGACTCTGCATGAGAGGGATAATACTTGAGGAATTTAGCCACTAATTTGGGATAAGTGGCAGAATAGACCCAATAAGACTTTCCACAGCCACATCCATACCCCCACACCGTACCGGCTCTAGCATTACCCAGGAAATCCCTACTGTGCAAATTGTTTTGTAAAAGGAGAATCAACACCTGATGTGGTGAGAGGAAGGATACAGTGCTATTGTGTTGGAATCACCCTATATCGATATGAGAATAGTACAGAATATGCAACACAGAACAAAAGGGAGGGTACATTAGGAAGTGTCTTTGTCTCTCTGTTGATTTGTTCCAAAAATCCCTATGATGTGAGCAAGTTCCTAGGTGACCTTTCTGCATGGAACTCCAATGAGAAAAAGCATCCCATTGTGGGTGGAAAGGCTTTTCATTTCTAGCATACAAACTGCTCCACACTCAGCAGATTAAAGATCGATTGCTCTCAGCAAGTGAAGAGCAACCTTAAGTTGGTTAGTCCCCCTAGCTGTCTCTCTCATTCTGCCTAAGAATGGAAGAGCAAACCTCCCTGTCTGTTGTCCTGCACTGGAGGATCTAAGAATGAAACTGTGAAATCAAAACCCAAGAACAATTAGGTCGTTGTTCCCAAGTGTAATTATATTATGGCCACTTCTCTTTGCTTTATATCCATACATACAATTTATGACTCAAGTATTAGTGGGAATGAACTAACGACATGCCATAGTTAACGAAGCACCTTCTCTATCTGTTGTTTCTTTTGTGTTTCTAGTTTGTTTTGTTCAACAGAGTAAGATGTTTATGTTAATTTTTATGCATGCTGTAGTTAGGTTTCTATATATTATTTAGGGAAACTTCTACATTAGTGCTAATAAATAAACTGTTGGGTTTTAAATCATGGTCTTTGCTCTACTTAGTTTATTTATATTTATTCCTTTTTCATTACTGCAGGAGGAAACAGAACCCATGCTTTATTTTTATAATAAAACGCACTGAGAAGAGTTATTATGGACCCTAACACGAGTATGTAAACATCATTAAAGTTTACACAGCCAAGGTTTTTAATAACATTTGGGGGAGATTTTGGCTCATGGAGTTTCTGTACTAATACTTCTACATCAGGATAAGATAGCTGGATTTTATCCTCACTAGGAACATGGAAAACACTCGTGTTATTTGTAAATGGAGACTTGCCAGTGTTTAATCAAACTTTCTGTTTGAAGTATACATAGCAAGGCACATCTTTTTCACTTTGGAATTTTAAAATATGGTTTATCTTTCTGTGTCAGGTAGCCTGTGGAGTTTAAAATATAAAGTAAGCAGAGGGCTGGAAGTTGAACCAGTATTGACTTGTTTTAACTGGTGACAGGCATCGAGGTTTGGAAAGAAAATGGAGTGGGCATGGAAGAGGAAGGTGAAGCTGTGGATTCAGTGTTGTAGAAAAGAGATGACAGGAAAGGAAGAAAACAGGTATAATATTAACTTTTTTAAAATAAAAGGTGTTCATGGGGCTGAACTAGCCCCATCAGTAAAGTACATACTTCACAGGCATGAGAACATGAGTACAGTTTTCCAGCACCCAGGCATGGTTGTGTGCCTGCAAATACAGATTAGGGTAGCAGAGGCAGGTGGATCTCTGGGATTTGCTGAGCAGCCAGTGTAGCCAAATCAGTGAGCTCCTAGTTCAATGAGCGATCTTTCAAAAAAGTATGTGAAGACTGAAAAAGACAATCAATATTGAGTCCTGACTCCCCACCACAGATGCACACAGAATTGCATGTACATGCACCCCCCTCACACACACACACTACACATTCACACACATGCATGCACATGCATTCATTTTAGCCTTAATTCACTCATTCATTAAATGCTTCTTACTTTGGAGGAATTTCAAGACATTAGCATATCTTATCCCAAAACACTTCAATGTGCCTAATAAAAACTGATTTCATATTTACCCATTAGGTATAAAGTTTTTGTGGCAAAATTTTACATAGAATGTAATATGTGCACCTTATACATTGCTTATTTCAAATTTCAATAAATGGCTCCTCTGCTACTACCCCTTGTCCAATTTCTGACATACTGGGATGGGCACATGTGTTGTTCTCTCGACCTATATACATAATAATTTCCCAAATATTGATCAATAGTATTGTATTTTCTGCTTCTCCAAAGAGGAGAAGGCCAATGATTAAACACCCATTAATTCTTGAGTTTTAGAGATACATATTCAGTTTTAAATACATATTTGATTTTATTAAAATATTATTAGTACTACTTGTTATTATGAGTTTAAAATATTTTAAATGGCTTGTGTGTGTGTGTGTGTGTGTGTGTGTGTGTGTGTGTGTGTGTGTGTGTGTGTTTATGTGCATCTAGGTAAGGAAATGTAGTAAAGACTTCTATTCAACTATTTCAGAAAGGAAGCGTTAATTTAGAATCTAGGAAATGGCACTCTATATAGTCTCCAAGTATTTTCCATGTTTGAGAACTTTCATAATATGTCTCAGTAATAAAGTTAAGCTACCTGAGACAGTGGTTTAAAAGATCTGTAAGGTAATATCTTGAAGACAAGATTTACTGAAAATTAAGTTATTTAGAAAAGTGTTTTAGTGAAGTCATGTATCTATAAACAATATTGACATCTATGAAGTCAGCTGTGTTCTGACCTTGTCAAGATCTTCACCTGGAGACAATATGCATTTGATCAAGGCTGTCCAATTTTGGGGCTGTGTATGATGTTCACTGGTAGGACACCTGCCAAGTGTCCATGAGACAATGGATTTTAATCCTTAGCTTGGTTAGAACAGACCAGGAGAGGGAAAGGTAGATGAAGGGAGATGGGGATGACAGAGAAAAAGAGGAGCAGGAGAGGGGCAGGAGGAGCTAGTGAGAGTAAGAGAGAAAGAAGAGTGAAAGGAGAGACAGAAGGGATAGAGGGAAATAATACTCATTTTATACACTTTTAATACAAAGTGTCTTAGTTAATTTTCCTATGCATGTAATAAAATATTCTAAAAAAATATTTATAAAAGGAAATGTGTATTTTGACTCACAATGCAAGAGGATTCAGTCCATCATGGCAGAGAAGGCATAGCAGCAGGGGCAGGTAGCTGGCTGGTTATATCACACCCCCTATGAGGAAGCAGAAAGCCAACAGAAAGAGGATCCTCTTCCTTCAGCAGCTCTCCAACTTCCAAAGGAGTGTCAATTTTCCCAAAAAGTGTAAACAACTGGGGGCCTACTGTTCAAACTGTCCACATGGGACTTTCCACATTCAACTCACAACAGAAAGTATTTCTAATTTGTAATTCTTTGTTAGAAAATTACCTTAGGCCACATTTCATTGATCTATTGCAGACCAGATATATAACAACAATATTTTCATTTGAAGTCCCTGTTTGGGGCAGAGATGTCTATGAGATGACTGGCTACCATTTTGAAGAGTTATTTAAGTCTAGAAAACTAAATTTGTATTTGGGATGCATTCTAAAACAAGGATGAGAACCAAGTTGAAAATAGCATCTAAGTAGAAGAGATTGTCTCAGCCCTAAAATATCACTGAGGCTGCAATGTAAGCATCTCTCTTGGGTGATGTAGTGTATATTTAGGGGAAAGACATTTATTTCTCTTTCTCTCTAAATCATGATATGTTAATAGTCTTGAGTACGCAGTGACATTATTAGTCATTTCCTGAATACCCCAGTGCCATCTGAGAAGTAGGTTATTCTATAGGTTCAGGGGTGTTCTCTCTCCTTAAATAAGATGAAGATAATGCCCATTGAGGCAGCTTCTCTGAGGCAGGGGCTCCTCTGCTGACCTCATTTGCTCATCACTCTTATCTACCATAATCTACATAAGAAGAGTAGAATATGCCACAGGACCACAGATGGATCTACGGCCATCTCTATCTTGCATCTAATTTCTTTCACCTTCCTGGACAAGGTACTCAAGGTCATTAACTGGATGTTATTAAATTTGACCATAAAATTTCTAACGGAAACCTTTATTAACCAACGTAACATATTGAATTTTCCTGCTCACAAATTTCAAGTAGCTGGTGAATTAACAGTGTGTTTTGATTTGCATCTTAAAAAGGAAGAACTGCCCAGATATATGCCGATGTCACAATCTTCATCCTCATGAACAATTTATATGGCTGGTGTGTTGATGTTCTATTTATCTACAGACTTTTCTACCTCCACTTTTACTTAAATGATGGATGTGTTGGTGCTAAGCCCATTCATCAATAAGAATAACTAGTACTGGGGAAGTTTTGTGAGTTTTATAGCCATGAGAATTTCAGAACCAGCCTTTTGTGACCATAGAATGGTCTCTGACCACATCCTTATTGTATACTCATTACTTTCCAACACATTCATCAATACAAAGGCCTTGAGGGTGACTGGATTTTACGGATCTGTAACACCATGCCACCTTGCAGCTCTAAAAACCCACTATGTATCGTGGACCATGCTTTCCCCAGCTGAAGACTGGGAAATTGATTGCCTTTCCCATGAGCTTATGTAATTAGAAAAAAAAACAACTAGAAATGGAAAGATTTTAGGCAGTATTCAGGTTAAATATTTGCTTATTTAAAGAATTTTTAAAGCATACGTGATAGGATGCTGGGGAGATGGCTCAGGGTCTAAGAACAGTTGCTGCTCCTGTGGCAGACTCAAGTTCAATACCCACAGCCCACTTCAAGTGGCTCACAACAGCCAGTAACTCCAACTCCAGGAGATTTGACTCCATTTTCTGACCTCCTTGGCCATCTGCACATATGCAGAATGCACTCATGGACATACATGCAAATAAATAAAAATAATAAATGAAACTATCCGGGACAGGCAATGTCAGGTTGCTTTTGAAAGGATTTCTGGATTAAATTTTAACTTGGGAGGGAGGAGAGGAGGTGGAAGGAGGGAGTGGGAGGAAACTGGAGCCCAGATGTAAAATAAATGAATATATTTAATTAATAAAGAAATAAAATAAAATCTGTAATTGAAAAATAAGCCCATTTAAATAATGTTACATATGTGTCCAATTCTTTCTTATGGACTGTGTTTAGTATTCCCTTTACTGCAGGTTCCCTCACTGGAACTGAAGCTAGGCTCACAGACATGAAGTCTCAGCTATCCTCCTGTCTCTTCCACTGACAGCCTGACTTGTAGGAGTATATGCAGTGACAGCAGGCATTTTACAATACTACTGGGAATTGGAACTCGAGTCTTCTTGTTGCTCAGCCAGCTGTCATACCTACTGAGTCATTTCACAGTGTCTTAGATACTGTTATATTGCTGTGAAGGGATATCACAATCAAGAGAACGTAGCATTTAGTTAGGGTCTTGCTCATAGTATCAGAGGGTGAGTTCGTGATTATCATGGCAGGAAGTATGGCAGAAGTGAGGCAGGTGTGTGCTGGGACAGTAAGTAACTCAGTAGCTAAGAGGTTACTTCTTTGTAGCTAGCCTTTCTCTATCCTGCCAGCCAGCTCCCAAATCATGGCACAGAAACTTATTAATTAAGAAAACTTGGTCGATAGCTCAGGCTTGTTTCTAACAAGCTCTTGCAATTTAAATTAGCCCACATCTTTTAATCTGCATTCTTTTATGTGACTCAGTTACCTTCACTTTGTAATATCCACACTGCTTACTCTGCAACTCTTGGTTTCTCCTGGAGACTCTGCCCTTTTTCTTGAGTGTCCACCGTGCCTGAAATACTGCTTAGCTATTGGCTGTTCAGCTTTTTATTAAACCAATCAGAATGACACATTTTTCACAGTATACAAAAAGAGTATGCCATAACACATTTTTCTGAAAATTGGACGCAGAGAGAGAGAGAGAGAGGGAGAGAGAGAGAGAGAGAGAGAGAGAGAGAGAGAGAGAGAGAGAGCCTAGCACCTAGCATAGGCTTCTGAAACCTCAAAGCTTACCCCTAGTGACATATGTCCTCCAACAAGACAATACTTCCTACTTCCTAATCCTTCCCAAAACAGTTCCACCAGCTAGGGTGGCCGTTCTCATTAATACTTCCATCTTCAACCTCTGAGTTTTTATAGTGCTATTAATATGTTAAACCTTTCTTCTAAAACTTGACATTCAACTACACAGATTTGAGTTTTTCCTAATGTCATTTCACCATGCTAGACTATGTATGTGTGTGCAAAAATGAATGGAAATATCATTAATTATATTTTCACTTAGTCATTTTTATGAAAATTTTCCAGCTTGAAGTCTTATAATTTTGTTTTAAAACAAAATTCTTTTTCACTAAATAGTAGCAGGAGTCTCTAAATAAATAATGACTATATCTTGAAATGTCTAAACTACAAGATCTGAATGTCTTTAAGACATATCAAATGGGATTATTTTACTCATTTCTCCATATTGAACTTGTGCCTTGTTTAAATCATTGCCGTTTAAGTTACTAGAACACTTTCATACACCAAATGCTCAGGCATAATGGATTATCCTTACCAATGATGTCTACCATGTGTCCCTGCTACTGGTCCAGATCTGTTGATCACACCTTCAGTGGGTTGCAACACAATAGAGTCATAAGTTAACCTAACAATGGGATATGGTCTTTGAAAGGTTTCATCAGACAACTTCATCATAGTGTAGACACCATACAGTATGCTTACCAGGTGTCTTAACCTCCTGAATACCTGGGTTGTCTATTGTATATGAAAGATCTAACCTGTAGTTCCCAGAGCCAGGAGACTAAAATCAATCCCAAAAGACTATGATGTAGTCAAGAGAGAAGATAAACACAGCTGCACAAGGCTGCTGGAGTAAAGCAGCATGTTTCTGTGCAGTAAGATTTTCTTTTAAAGGAAGGACTGTGATGTGATTAACAATAAAATATTATACAATAAATATATGAGTCAATAAGTACAACCATGTATTTTGAATCAGTTGTTATACGCTATACATAGTTATATATGGTACATACTTGGCAGCATCACCCAGCAAGAAAAAAAAATCTAGTTTCATTACAATCTTCTATGTTTTTAATTTCATGTGCATATGTGCACTTTAGTGGTTGTACATGGGGTCAGAAGACAATATCAGTCTCATCCTTTATTTCTCTCCACTATATTTTGAATCAGTGTCTCTCACTGAACCTGATGTTCACTGAGTAGCTAGACTTTATGAGCAGCAAGCCCTAAGGATCTTCCTCTCTGCCTCCTCAACTCTGGGATTAGAAAAATACATGGCACTATACCTGGCTTTTTCAGTGGTTTCTGGGCATCCAAGCTCAGGACCTCATGCTTGAGTAGAAAGCGGTTTACTGACTAGGCCATCTCCACAACCATAACTTCATCATAATCATATGAGCCATTATCATAGGCATAGTCCTCACAGCCTTAAATGTTGATGCTGTTTTATAAAAGAGAGTTTCCTATAACTGTGAAACATGTGATTGTCCAGTGGAAACACTTGCTTGAGAATCTTGTCACAATCTAGAAATCTGCTAACTGAGCACATTATTGAAGATGCTGGCTGAAACCCTGGTATGTGTCTACTGTGACAGTTAAAAGGCAGGTGAATGTGAAGGTCAGACCATCACTCCGTCATGTCAGATGGCTAGACAGCACAATTTCTCAAAGCATCCCTTTTATATTGATGGATTCAGCTAGGTAGAAGGGCTGCCAATCTGCTTTGGGGCCCAGGAACTTGAATGATATACACATGTTTAATGGATCCATCTTTTGGGGACAGACTCACAGTAACAAAAGTCACAGGAAATACTGAATAAATTATATTGCCAAACTATAGATTTATAATTAAATAAAAAGAAAATAGATCTTGCAGGCTATAGTCTATGGGTGAGTCCAGTCAAGGTCTCCCCTGTCAGGTGGTTAGGGAAGCTACAACAACAATTACAAATAATTTAGTGAACATGAAAGAAAATAGCATTGTGTCATGTTATGATTGGGTATTCCGGGGGGGGGGGACTACTATTCCCTTAGACATTTCTTTTTTGAGTAGGAACATGTATAGTTTAGGAATCACAGGATAGGGAGGGCCTCTTTGCTGTTCCCGTCTCAGTCTCCACAGCTTCTCTAGATATTTGAGGAGCATTTTGGAGGCATAGCCTGTTCCTTTCTTTGTATATTGGACCCTTTGTAGCTGTGGGTGTGCGCGTGCGTGCATGAGTGCTGCGTGCGTGCGTGCGTGCGTGCGTGCGTGCGTGTGTGTGTGTGTGTGTGTGTGTGTCTGTGTGTGTCTGTGTGTGTATTTATGTGTGTGTGTCCATCCTGTTCACGTGAGTTTGTATATGTACATGTGTGTGAAGGGCAGAGATCAATGTTCACTGTTTTCTTTTATCATCACTCCCCCCACCGACCCACCCATAGCCTTTTATTTGAGAAACTGTCTCTCCATGATCCTGGAGCTCACTCCTTGCCTAATCTGGGTGGCTAGCAAGCTTCAAGGATCCTCTTGTCCCTTCTTTTCATGTACTGTGTTTTGCTTGTATATGAATATCAGGGACTGAATTTAGGACTTTATGGTTTCAAAGCAAGCATTTTACTAACTGAGCTATCCCCAGTTCCTTGTAGTATTCTTCTGTTTTCTCATTTCATCACCAAGTAATGAAAAAAGACTTTTGGTAAGAAATGAATAGATTGCATTTGTTCACTCAGAAATGGGAGGCTGGAGGAGCAGGGGTAGTGATAAAGAAATGCACTCTATAAGCAGAAACAAAAGAACAGTGAGTTGTTGGTAGTAATAAAAACAGTGAGAAAGTGGCATTGGTGGTGCATGCCTTTAATCCCAGCACTCAGGAGGCAGAGGCAGGTGGATCTTTGTGAGTTCCAAGCCAGCCTGGTCTACAGAGTGAGCTCCAGGACAGGCTCCAAAGCAATACAGAGAAACCCTGTTTCAAAAAGCAAAACAAACAAACAAACAAACAAAAAATAGTGAGAAAGAGACAGAGGATGATTGTGTTAGATTCTTATTTCCTATAAAGGCTCATGCATGGTCATTGCTATAGTTTGGATGTACTTAATTCTCATCAATATGAAATATGGGTGTAGGATATTGAGAGGTGCTGGGGACTTAAACAATGATGATTTATTTTCTGGTTGGGGTGAGCCCTTGCTCTTGATGGACTGTCTTCATTAACTTGGGTTGCTATGAAGCATGACTGGCACTTCTGTTTCCTTGGATACCTGTATTCTTCCCCACAAACCCATGTCCCCATATTGTTCTCTTTCCCTATTTCCATTGTAAGTTGGGCCAACCTGAAGTACTCATAGATACCAAGATGATGCTGTTGGTCCTCTGGTCCTCACTACATTTAACTATATAAAATCTTCCTCAAAATGTGCCCAGTCTCAGGTATTTTCTAAGAACATCATAAAACGAGACTGAACTCAGAATCAATTACCAGTAAACCCTTTCTCTATTTTTCTCTCTTCTCTTTCTCCTCTCTCTCTCTCTCTCTCTCTCTCTCTCTCTCTCTCTCTCTCTCTCTCACCCCTCTCCTTTTCCATGATTGCTTGTATACCACCTGGACACCACCTCTCCAGTGCTTGAACTACAGACATGCAACACCAGACCTGGTTTGCTTCCCTCTGTTCTTAAAGAACTTGGCAAGGTTATAGAGATAAAACTTAATTCCACATCCATTTATTTCCTCTGATAGCTAAATAAAAGCAAAGAAATAAATAGTAAAAGGAAATTATAACATGAAAAAATTGCAAAAGAGCATCTGGAGAGATAGCTCAGTGGTTAAGAACAGTTGCTGCTCTCACAGAGGACTGGGTTCACTTCTCAGCAGTTAAGTCATATGGGTCACAGCTACCAATAAATATGGTTTCAAGGTACTCTTCTTCTGTCCTCTACACATACCCCAAACACATGCACATACCTATACATAATACTTTTTAAAAGAACATTAAGGAAAAATAGCAAAGGTAATATACTATTGGAAGAGAAAGTACTCAAGCCCATTATGAATCTGTATTTCAGGTCCTGCCAGCCTGCTCAATTAATTTGCATTGATAAAAGAGACTGTGGTAGAAGAAAGCCATGAAATTAGATTCACAGATTAAGTTTGACAAGAGGCCCTATAAAAATCACCAGTGTATGCTAAGCAGTGTTGAGGGAGACTGTGTCTAGCATTGGGGGGTGGGGGTGGGGGGCTGGCGGTCAATGTTGCTCCATGCTGTGAAAGTGGCTTTCTTGTCCATAGCCAAAAGGTGATTGTGATGAGAGACACACATTAACAAGAAGGTTGAACTATGACAGAAATATGTATCTATCTGATTTTAGAGATGAACGGTGTGTGTGTGTGTGTACACAGATGGCAGATGGAGACAGAATTGCTGAGCCTTGCTGGCCACCGACCTAGTTGTAGGTTCTGTGAGAGACCATGCCTCAAACTAATAAGCTAGAGAGTGGTAGAGCAGTGATGTCCTCTTTTGGCCTCCATATGTACACACACACACACACACACACACACACACACACACACACACACCCTTGTGAAAATCAAAATCATAACTGACAAGAAGAAAAGTGACCAGATCTACAATGGTAAACTGATTCATTGTATTGGTTTACTTGAAGGTTTTGTGCTTATGTGTTTATGACAGAGAAGGTTATAACAGAAATGAATCAGCTATTAAAACACCAACTTCTCTGAATGCTGCTGTTATGCTAATAGGCATCAACTCAAAATGAATCCTTTCTCTTGTGACCAAGCACTGGTAATTTTACAGCAGGGACAGACTTGGGATTTGTTATCTTTTCCTAACAGATGGGGCCTCACTCCCTGGTGCCTCCTCCCCCAAGGCAGACATTAGACAGAATTTGTTCTCCTCTTATGGAATCTGAATGTTAAAAAAGGAAATAAAAAAATGAAGGGATACTATTAATTTAAACAACCTGTGGTCTTATAATTCTTGCAAAAGGACACTTCGGAGCAGTTTTCCTCTAAAAGATGAATGAGGAAAGGTCTACTTTTAAATTGTTGAATGGAGGGGACATTCTCGGGACTGTGGAGAATTCTGGCTACTCTATTCACAGAGAATGGGGAAAAAGAAGGCTCTCTTCCATCCATGAATGGAAACATTGACTGGTTTGAGGCCACTCCTTGCCTGACTTCTCATACAAAGCATTTCAGCTAGAGGGACAATCCTCTAGGCAGGGCATAAATGATGTGTGCTGTATACTTGTAGGAGAAATTAAAACTCACCTAGAATTTATTTAATTATTCCTGATCCATGGAATTTCTCAAAAGTATTCAGAGAACTACTTTATTCTTGATTTAAATGAGAGTCTGTATAAACTTCTGTGTTCTGAATTGTATAATGTGTGTGCAGAGTGCTACTGTATTAGAGCTGGCTGTGATCGTGAGAGTGGTGGGGCAGTTAACAAACACATGTTCTATACACACATAGAATTTAGACCTATAGGATCATGGAATACTGATATGTATGATAGGTACAGCAGAAATGTAATTTGAAACATTCCTCCTTTTAAAATATCTGCACGGAATGGATCAACATTTTAATAGCAAAAGCAATAAAGATAATTAAAAGCACATTTAGTGTCTCTTCTGCCCTATTTCATTAATTTCTGTTTATGTTTTCCTCTTGGAGGAAAAGATTTAGTTGATATCTTACCTTTAGCTGTCCTGTTAAGGTACTTAATTTCTTTATATAAAATAGTATCAGACATAGGGTCTCCGATATAAATTCTATGTGTAAATTTAAAAGGAAATGTGACTCTGTTTCCATCTCTTTGCTATAAAAGGCAGCACTAAAATTTTAACTTTTGATGCAATATTTTGCTTTAAAGTATATTATGTCTGGTTTGTTTGAGAGTTAAACTGGTAGGTGTTTAATACTTAAATGCATTAGGGAAACAATGAATTATAAAATAAACTCTTTTAATATTGGTTTTGACTCATGAGAATGTTATAGGTCCTAGTGAAAAGGAGGACAACTACCTACCCACAGCCTTTTGCTGGATCTGTCCTCTGAGGCTTGGCACTATGCTGAGAGACCAATCGGATCCAACTAAGAAGGTCTTGGCTTACAAGCTGTGATGGTTGAGAAGTACAGTTAGTTACGATGAGAGCAGGTTTGCTGCCAAGTGCCCCTCCCCATTCTCAGTACCCTCTAAAGGTCAGTTCTGTTATGAAGAACAAATTAATAATGCCAGCCTTGAACTCGGCTGGGAGCTTCAGGGCTCCTTGGCCATCTCTAGCAGTCCTATTTTGCTTAACCTTTGTTTGGGATCTTAATTTGACTCTTGGGCAATTACAACCTTTAACTTACTAGCAGAAAAGGAAACACATTCAACATTACCTTGAAAAGACCATGGAGGGATAGGGGCTGCTTCAGCTAGGGTGACATTTATCTACTTTTTACATCCCACTCTCCCCCTCCCTGTCTGAAACCAGGGAAGGATGAGAACAGATGTGATCTTTAGCATACTTCACAATGAACTCCACTAGGGACCTCTCTTCCCTGATTCCTTTCTCATTTAACATCATACTCCATGGAGATGAGTATTTAAAAAATATGTCCCTCTTTTCATGATGAATGAACTATTAATATTCCCACAGAGTATCCTTTATTTGATGGCAATAAGCTCATCTGTAGTCTCTCCCTCCATAGCTCCCTTTGTCCTTGCCCTCCATTCTCCCTCCCCTTCCTCCACGTCCTTCTTCCTTGCCACTGTCCCCTACTTCTTCCCTCCTCCATCAAGTCAGTGCATGCAGACATCTACTTGAACAACAGTCTGAATTAAACTTAGACTTCAAAAACTATACGTTTATTGAGGATTAAAGAAGTCTTAAAACTGTTTCACAGGACCTACATTTTCTTGCCTTAAGGATCATTAATCCTTATGAACAACTTCATACAGTTGCTATTCCTTTATTTAAATTAACCGGTTATGGTTACAGAACTTACATTGATAGACCAAAGAGCTCACAGGCCCTTTTCACTACATTGGTTTGTGAAAAAGCTCACAGAAATGAGAGCAACACAAGCTCTATTTTGTGTGTGAGCAATGTGTGTTTCACGGAGGAGTTTTAACAAAGAAGTGTGAATTCTGTCACATCTTGGCTACATCGAATAATAACCAATGGCATAAATTGGCTCCACATTGTTCTTCTTGTTTTATGCTTAAAAAAATAAAAGATTTATCTTAACTCACACAAGTGATTATTAATGAGCTGACTGGTAGGCAGGCCAAGCTGACAGTGTTTCTGTGTTCTCTCATAATGAATATCCCACATTAAATGTGGATAATCTGTATTCAACTGAGCTTCATACTTTTTTATAGATTCTTAAAGTAATTTGGAAATACATTCTCAAAGTAACTTGAAAGTAAATTTGACATATGAAACAAAAAATAACCATTTTATTTGTTTAATAATATATATATATATATATTTAGTTTAATTAATTTAGTTAATATAGATATTCAACTAAATAATTAAATTTAATTGCCTGGTCTGTTAGCAATATAAGAGGGCTAACCAAACCAGAGATATAGAGATATAGGGCTGCTGACCTAGTTTGTAGAAGAGACAATTTTCCAGTCTTTTTCCTATCCCTCCTTTTTTCTTCCTCTTTCTTTTGGAGGCAGGACCTCATGGAACCCAGGATTGCCTCCATCTCACTACATAGTTGAGGATGAATTTTAGCTCCTGATCATCCTGCTTCCACCTCCCAAGTGCTGGAATTACAGGTGTGTGCTACCACACCCTGTTTGTGTAGTGCTATGAATAGAATTTAGGGCTTCCTGCACTGTAGGCAAGCACTCTACCCACTTAGCCACACATCGAGCCGCTCCCCCCCCCCAGAATCCTATATACTGCACAAAACTGCTCCTGAGATGAACTGTCAGCTGACCATATTTAAATGTCTCTGAAATTCCCATGTGGTTGATGACTGCTTCCCCAAGGCTTCACATTGTTGACACATACAGTTGTTCTTTATTCTTAAAGTAAAAAGCCGAGCAAATGCTTCAGTATAGATGTTTAGAGAACATTTTGTGTGTATGTTCCTACCTCACATGAGTATGAAAGAGCCTCTAAACAGATGGAGCTCAGTTTAGAGTTAAATACTCCATGAAAAAGTAGCATGTGCAGAAGAATATGAATCAGCCTGATCTGGTGTCTTATCGTGAGTAGGTAAGTTTATAGTTCTGCTGGCAGAGATTCAGACAATTGTGCATGAACTGAGTTAGTAAGTAGATGAGTGGAGAATAAAACCCAGTTGTACTAAGTGTGCAACCACTAAGCCATTATGGTAATGCAGATAACACCTTGCCCTGAGTCTAAAATAGATCATATTAACTTGAACATTTCCATTCTTTCTTCTGCACAGGAATCATCTAGATTATCCTTTTGTTGTTGCAGTTTGTTTGTTTGTTATTTAGCCTTGGCTTGTTTCTAATTCATCACACTGGACTATCTCGAACCCCTGTTTCCACTTGCTTAGTTCTGGAGTTACAGGCATGCATCAGCACACCCAATTTATCAGGCTCTGGGGATAAAATGCAGGAAATGATAAATGCTAGGCAAACACTGTCTCATTCTCCAACTGAGCTGCATCCCAAGGCCCTCACCTGGGGAGATTTTTAAGAACAAAGATTAACAGGACTAGCAAGAAATTCTTTGCACCTGTACATACATGCACAGGTGGCAGTGACCTTGGTTAGAGTAGCCCCATCCTCAAAGAATGCTTCTTCAGTACACAGCAGACTCCTCTGGAGAGCCAGGGGAAAGCTCTTCTGGGCTCACTCTGGTCCTGGGAATTTGCAAAGTCTGGGATTAGTTGAGTAATGTTTACTTCAAAGAAGATTTCAGGCAATGCTGATAGTGCTGTTCTGCTGACGACACCAAGGTGTGGTAAAGAATGGTCTAGAAAGGCAGAGAACAACACACTGCTGAAAAATAAGATTTGGAAAAGCATAAAAGTTCCTATCAAGTTACACAATCTAGTTAGCATGGAGTCTGCTAATTAGATGTGCAAAGAGAAGCAGAAAATTGAAAAGTCTAGGTCTCAAAGACCATATTAAGAAGTAGGTACTATTATTGGCCCCGGTATACAAGGCTGCTCTTATAGGCAGGAGAAGATTATGCTTTCAGAGAATATAGGAGTTATCTTTAGCTTTCTGGGTTCTTAGAGTTACTCTCCTTTGTGTTTTAGGCATCATTCACATTGATATAGAAAACTGGCAAAAAATTTTAATAACTTAATAATGGGTTGGGGAAGAGGCTGGGGGATTCTGGGAGAGGGACAGGTATTGTCTTTAGTTATCTAGCCAACAGTGACCCTACCAAGTTCTAGTGAACTGTTCCAAACCCATGGTCACATAGATGTCCCTGGTTAAACTTAGTGAATCACAAAACAAAATAAAAATGATGAATGTGGGGAAAGGATTTTTAAGGAGTTGGGTTGGTTGGTATGTGAGGGAGATCAGAGAGATTATGGGTGAAAAGTTTTCAGGATATGCTGTATACATATATGATATTATCAAAGAGTAAATTTAGTTAATTAAAAAACGGAGTCACTTATGAAGTGCTATTGATGAGACCTCTAGATTAAGTTTATGTAGAGAAGTAAGGGAGTAAATGGGTGATGCCCCCAGAACTCCAAAGCCTAGAGAAGACAGGGCAATGAAGAGGGTGAAGTCTTGGGCACTGTGACATCACAGCACAAAGAGGAGCTCTGAGAAAAAGACTTAGAAAAGAACTTGGATCAGCTGGCAGGAACCATTATGAAGTAATGGGAAAATTGACATAGCACAGCTGATAGCATGACATACCTATTTTCCTTCTTTAAAGATTCAGTGTGTGTGTGGGGGGGGTATATGTGCGTGCGCATGCATACACACAAACATGAGGACAATTACTCAAGGAAGTCAGAGGAACTCTTGAGCTAGATTTACATACAGTTGTGAGCCTTGTGGTCCTCTTCTAGAGTAGCAAATGCTCTTAAACTTTAAGCCACCTCTACAGCTCTGATGATGTCTCTTACTGGAGTGTTATGTGAATTCTCAGCTGTCCTTCCTTGTTGAGAGATGATAAAGTCAGAATCAATACAAATCAAAAGAGAACCAACTCTACTTATCTGTGCTTCAGTGTTTGAAGTACCTTTCTTTTCTTTAAATTTAGTTTTTCTTCTAATTCTTTTCTTGATAAGCCATCCCCCTGGTTGTTGCAGGTACTTGTGTGCATACAAAGGCCCAAACCAAGCTGTTTTCAGCAGGTGTTATCACACTTTCTGTGTCTTTGAAGGAACTTGGGCTTGCCCCAACAGGGGTGTTTCACACCAGAAGAGGGCACCAAACCTCATTACAGATGGTTGTTAGTCACCATAAGGTTGCTGGTAATTGAACTCAGGATCCTCTGGAAGAGCAGCCAGTGCTCTTAACCACTGAGCCATCTCTCCAGCCCTGAAAGACATTTTGTTTTTCATACAATATAGTTTGGTACATGATATTTAGTTATAAAAATTGCAAAAAAATTGTCATGTTTTTATTACGTTTATTAGTGTTTCATTGGGCTTCTTTCCTGTGGCTTGTGGGCTACAGGTTCAATACAGGTGGTCAGTGCTCCTAGATGGCTACTTTCCCAACTTTATATCTGATTGTTTTTATCTTTGTTACACAGATTTCTCTCTCTCTCTCTCTCTCTCTCTCTCTCTCTCTCTCTCTCTCTCTCTCTGTGTGTGTGTGTGTGTGTGTGTGTGTGTGTGTGTGTGTGTGTGTGTTGCTGCCTGCACCTATGTGCCTAGGTGTATGTGGGTGCCCTCTGAGGCAAGAAGAGGATGTAGGATCTATAGTCAAAGACAGTGTGCTGATATAGGTGCTGAGAATTAAACTGAGATCCTCAGAAAAAAAGAGCAAATGCTAATAAATGCTGAGCCATCTCTCCAGCCCCTGTTTATATCTTAATTACTTTGAAACTAATTTTAGCTGTGGTTTGGAACTTTAAGTACCACAGATGCTTAGCCTCATCTAAGAACTCCTAAGTTGGGACATTGAAAATGTAAATTCATGATAGAGTGTGTTGGTAATTATCCTTGTTTCCCTTCTGTCTCAGATAGGATTTGTATTGCTGTGAAGAGACACCATGACCACAGCACTTATATACAAGAAAACACTTAATTGGGGCTGGCTTACAGTTTCAGAGGTTTCATCTAGCTAACATCATGGTGGTGAGTAGGCAGACAAGGTGCTGGAGAAGGAGTTGAGTTCTACATCTTGATCCACAGGCAATGGAAGCAACTGTGTGCCACACTGGGTATAGCTTAAGCATAGGAGACCTTAAAATTCAGCCCCACCTCAGTGACACACTTCCTCCAAAAAGGCCACACCTACTCCAACATGGCCATACCACCTAATAAATAGTGCCACTCCCTATGGGAGTCAATTTCTTCCAAACTACCAAACCATCTAAATTAATGGTGTTCCTGCTAAAGCATGTCATCCGCAATTATAATTATTGGGGGAGAGGTGAATGACAAATGGCAAATGATACAATTTCCATTTCTTTCAGAAGCTAAGTAATGGTGAAAAAGAAAAACAAAGTGTAACAAAAAACGTTAAAACAAATAGCAGCCTAGGTCAACCTCCTTGTGTCTAGGGTCAGGGAGTACCCCTCTATGTGGGATAGACTCCTGAAGTCCATTTCTATGGTAGTAATAAGTACTGAGTCTCCTCACTTACACCCATATTCAGGGGGTCTGGATCAGTCCCATGCTGGTTTCCCAGCTATCAATCTGGGGACCAAGAGTTTTCCCTTGTTCAGGTCAGGATTTCAGTTCAGTTCAAGGTTTAGCTGTGGGTATCTGCTTCTACTTCCACCAGCTGCTGGATGAAGGCTATACAATGGCATATGAATTACTCATCAATCTCATTATCAGGAGAGAGCGTTTAAGGCAGCCTCTCCTCTGTTGCTTAGATTGTTAGTTGGTGTCATCTTTGTAGCTCTCCACACATTTCCCTAGTGCCTGATTTCTCTTTGAACTTATAATGTCTTCCTCTATTATATTATCTCTTTTCTTGCTCTCTTCTGTTCTTCCCCCAACAGAACCTCCCTGTCCCATCATGTCTTCCTCACCCCTCCACTTCTCCCCTTCTCATTCTCCTACTTCCCTCTCCCCTGCCCCCATGCTCCCAATTTGCTCAGGAGATCTTGTCCCCTTTCCTTCTCCAGGGGATCATGTATGTCTCTCTTAGAGCCTCTCTGGCAGCCTGGACAGCAGGCTGGCAATCCTTTACTCTATGTCTAAAATCCACATATGAGTGAGTACATACAATGCCTGTCTCTTTGTGACTGGGTTACCTCACTCAGAATGGTTTCTTCTAGTTCCATCCATTTGTATGACAGACTTTTTGAAGACCCCCTATGGAAGGCCTCACCCATCCTGGGGAGCAGAAAGAGGATGGGATGGGTAGGGCATTGGGGGGGGGGTGCAGTGGAGGAGGGAAGGCAGAGGGACCTGGGATTGACTTGTAAAATAATTTTCTTTCTAATAAAAAAAACAAAAAACACAAAAAGCAGCATAAGGCACTCAGTCCAGATGAGTTAGGCTGCAGCCGTTAACTTAGGTCACTGAGGTACTCTAAAGTTCTTACAAAATCCAGATTACACTGCAGCTGTTAGCTTCACCCCATCCTGTCCAACTGCATTTATTTGTAATAAGCATGTTTTTAAAAGATGTATAATTCAATCTCTCTCTCTTTTTTTTTTTTGTATTGGAAAAGGAAGGTGCCTGTACCTCTAGACCCAGGGAAGAGGTGTCTGCACCCTCTTCTTGCCTCAGAGGGCACTCATATACACCTAGCTAAAATAGGCATGAACATACATACTGGGAAGCAAAGAAAAAAATCTGGGTAATGTGTGTGGAGTAGTGTAGAGGACAGGAGTTGATGTTGTTATCTTTCTCTAATGCTTCCCACCTTATTTTTCAGTCTCCCACTGAACCTGGCACTCATGTATTCAGCCAGACTCTGCTGGCCAGTGAGCTCCGGGGGTCTCCTGTGCTTCCTAGTGTTCCCAGTGCTGGCATTAGAGGCACACTGACATGCCTAGCATTTTTATGTTGGTTCTGGCCAATGAATGCATGCCCTTGTGGCTGTGCTGCACATACTTTACTGACTGAGCCATTTCCTTGGCCCCTAATGTGATAATTTATAAAAAAATATTCACTCTAATTTCACAGAGTCCTCTCCCACAGAGAGATTAAATGGGAAAATTGTGAATGCACATGAGTACACTACAGAATTTTAAGAGGCATTGGACACTATTATTATTAACTGAAATTTAAATTTTAGAAATTATTCGCTATCATATTTTGTTATGAATCTTAGTTGATTATTGCTTATTAGTAGACTATTTCACATTATGGACTATTGACATTAAACTTGAATTTGAAATTGATTTGTTTAAGTTGACTTCTAAATTTCTATTTCAAATTTTTTAATTACATTTACATTTCTCTGTGTGTGGGTATATGCATACATGCATACATGTGTCACAGTGCACATATGTGAGTTAGAAAACACCAAGGAATATGTTCTCTGTTTCCACCTTTTGGGTCCCATGGAATTGATTTCACAAAGTCTGTCTTGGTAATAAGTGCCTTTACTTACTGAGTCATCCCACTGGTCTTCAGAATTTCTTTTGTGCTATTTTTAAAAGCATACTATGAAGATAATATGAACATAATTTTTAAGCTATGCTGAGTGGTGTATGTATGTAATCTCAGGTACTGCAGTTGCTTTGACAGGAGGATCAGGTTCATGGCCAGACTTGGTTAGTGGTGGGCTGTCTGAAAATAAAATTAAAACTAATACAAATGAATGAATGAATGATTTTATTTAGTGAAACTAACCTATGAGTTCAGTTCCCAGTACCACACACGAAAAATGCTTTAGTATTCTAGAAAACATTTACAATGATGTCAAAATTAGTAGTTTCTTGTAGACACAACACATAACCCTGGGAGGGTAAGATCACTCGTGGGAAGAGGTGCTTGCTGTTGAGATCCCTCACCAGGACACACCCAGGTGGAAGGAGAGAACTGACTCCTGCAGGTTGTTCTCTCTCCTCCACATCGTGCCATAGCGTCTGTGCCCCAACACACATGTACACATCTTGGAAAGAGAGAATGAAGTCAAAGATGTCTTCTCTCTTACCTTCACACTTGAATACACACACACACACACACACACACACACACACACACACACACACACACACTAATAAATTTATTTTTAAGAAACATTAAAAATCTTTAGTCCTGTATGTTTTGGGATTTCCTTCAATAGTATCTCAATTTCTTTTTCGTTATTTGTCTAGTTTAGCTTATAAATTATGTCCGATTTTCTTTCAAAATAAAAGAAACACACAAATCACTGAATTTTCTTAACATATAAATATTAGTTTTAGATAGACTTTCCCCTTAAAAAGACTTCCTCTGATTTATAATTCCGGATTTGGAATGACTTCAGAATTCTGCATTACCCCATAGCCACTACCAGACTGCTTCTGTACTTGTTGACTATGCATAATGATTACTTCATGTCAATTTGAAGAAATTGGTGACGTTACTCATTTCTCACAGTTGAATTTGTGGGAAATGATCAATTCAGAATATTTCTAGGTTATTTTCATATTGCCTTGTGTTATATCAGCAGTTGCCAAACTGTTGGTTGTACTCTATGCTCATTAGACACATAATATCTTAATGTCTTTCCAGGTAAATCTTGTGTAATGCTCTTACACTCAGAACTCAAGATCACGCCAGACCTTTTGTGAAATGATACAGGGTGGTTGTTTTGGAAATCTGGCTACTTGTCAGAGTTCTATATTTAGAGATTTTTTAAAAATAAGATTTAGATAAACATTTTCTTACTATACCTTACAAGCATCCCAAATGAACTGAAGTTCAAAGCAGTTGCTTTATAAAATATTACATCTAAATTCTGTTTTTCTGATATGAAATAATATAGAAAATTTCAAATTGGTTTTATTACATTTGTTTATTGTTTTTATCACATTGTGTGTGTTTATGTGCATGTGCACCAGTGTCCCACAGTATGTGTTTGGGAGTCAGAGGACAACTCTCAGAAGTTGGTTATTTTAACCACTTTTAAAGATATTTTCAGATTGTTCAGTAAAGCAATAAATTATATGAAAATATCTCATAATTCTAAGAGAATGGGGATTTTGCTAGACCTCACAGCCACAGTTTATTCATTTTGAGACTATATAAGACTTAAGACTGCTCTGTACCTATCCTGTTTGTTTAACTAGCCTTTAGCCGAACAGGGGAACAACCAACTTTAATTGTATTGACTTTTTGATGTAATCCACTCTTACAAGCCAAGCTAATGAATAGCTATAATTTTAAAATGTGCACTCTTCCAAGCCCCTGATGCAGAGAGCAATGCTTGGTTATTCATAACTGTGTTAGGACAATCATTGAGTGAAAACAACAACAACAAAAAAAAAAAAACATGTTGAAAGCAACCTTAGAAAATGAATATCCACCATTGCAGGGAGAGACCTTGATTACCTGTACTGCTGGACACTCCCATTTGGGAATAGTCACAGGTACCTAGAAGGGTGTAGGATAAAGGGAGAGGAGGAGCCAGGTGCTTTCTCTTGGCGGGGTTCAGCCAGCTTTGGGAAGCATCTGGGACTAGACTTCTCAGAGTGCTAAATCTGGTTACTGATTCCTCGTGTGAGTATATATATTTTCCAATAAATTACCAGTTAATAAACTATCTAGGGTTTCATTCTTGTTTCTCATCACACCATGAATGCTGAATTTAACATATAGATATTGCTTGATAAACAATGATGCTTGTGATATTGTTTGTTGTCTTTCAGTTGGGGTCAGATGTAGTCAGTGACTTAATTCCTCACAAAACTCAGTTAACGATTTCTGTATAGTAGTCCATTCCTTTCCCAAGTGAGGCTTTCCATGCTGTTCAATAAAGACAGAGCACAGCCCTTTGTTAGGGACACACACAGAAACAGATAGATTAGGAAAGCGGCTTCCAGACAGGCACAGATTCAGACTCATACAACAGATAGGCAGGGTCAGTGGAAGACACAAGGCAAGTGGAGAATTCAAATTTAGGCTTCCATGTAGTCAAATAGCACAGGGTGAAAGTGTTTGAATTCTTTCCCTAAAGTGACACCAGGACATTAGTAGTGATTCAGAGTTTATCATTAATGTATTAAACCAACTGAATTTGGATGCTCAATGAGAGAACAGGAAGAATCTCAAATGTGCTAAATCTACACAATTTAGTGTAAATGTCCTTGGACTACTTGTGACCAAATCATCTTTGAAATGATTTGCAGTTGAAAATGTGAACAACACTGACAGAAGAGAAACAATTCAAATAAAAATAATTTTAAAAACTTCAGCTTCCTAAGAGGGAATGATTTGGTACAATCTGTTGCCCCATTTGAAATAATTTGGACTTTTATGGGGTTGGATTTTGGGAGACTTCATGCTTGTATTTGCAGAATTCAGCACATAGGAAGGTTATTGAAGCACCGAAGTAAATACAGGGATGAGATAAAGGGCAAGGACTTTTGTTTCGGAACAGCAGGTGACTGTTCAAAGACAGACTGAAGAATCAGTGAGATAAATGCTCAGACTTTAAGCCCCAAGTATTAGCATATCTTCTTAAGCAAGAATAATGATATTAAAAAAAAATCTCCCATGTGTCTTAGACATATGGTTAAAGAAAACACTTTTTAAAGATTTATTTATGTGTGTGTGCACAGATGTGTGTTCAGGTGCATTTCCATGTGGGTGTACAAGTGTGAACATGCCAGTGATAAACATTCATTGTCATTCCTAAGAATGAAGCTCACCTTGGTTTCTTGAGGCAGAATCTCTGGCTGGCTAGTGATTCAATGATTTAGCTGGTCAGCAAGCCCAGAGATCCTCCTGTCTCCACAACCATTCCAAGAACTGAGTTTAAGTATACCAGCATCCCTAGTTACTTTTATTACATGGGCACTCTGGACCAAATGCAGATCTGCAATCCTCACGCTTCAAAGGAAACATCTCCAACCTTATCTGTTGTAATACAGGCCAACATGGCCCAGCCCTCTCACCCATCTGCACACGGCAGGTATATGTACCCTGTTTTTAAAAGAAAGGCTCCACCTACTTCCGCTGTCTTTTTACCTGTTCCTCTTGAGAGGGCAGACAGGACTTTAACTGTCTCTCCTTCCCTTTTTTCTCTTCTGTTGTCTCTTTGTGTCTGTGTCTGTTTACCTCTTTTCTCTTTACTTCCCTTATTTTCTTACTTCCCCCTCAGTAAAACTTTCATTATGAATCAGTTCTATAGGTCTCTCTTTCTCCATCTGCCCGCTGTAGTCTGTCATCCACTGTGGGAACACTGTGGGAACACAGGAACACCAGGAACCTGCCACTTGCTGTCCCAAGCCATTATGCTTTATTCCTAACATTATCTGCTTGTCCTTGAGATAAGTATTTGGTAACTTGCAGAACATTTGCTGTTTTTGATTCATGGTAGTGATTATTCCTGTCACTGTCTTTTGAGGAGCATGTGAGCATTACCAGAGAGATTACCGATCATCACATGAACTTCTTCCTATAGATCAGTGGCTCTCAACTCTCTTTATGCCACACCCTTTAATATAGTTCCTCATGTCTTGGTGACCCTGAACCATAATTTTTTGTTGCTACATCATAATTGTAATTTTGCTACTGTTATGAGTTGTAATGTAAATATCTGATATGTAGGTTAAGTGATATGTGACCCCTGGATGGTTCTCAACTTCCAGGTTGAGAGCTGCTGTCGTGTAGATGGACACCTTGAAAAACCTGTGGAATACTCAATTCCAGGGAAGAGTTTGTCATCTGTCATCACCTATTATTTGTGTTAGCTAGTCTAAAATGAATGATGCAGTAAAACACCCATTTGATTTAGGTGGAAGAAAATTAATAGAAATTCTCACAAGTATAAGAGAAAGAGAGAGCTTAGAAAACTAGAATACAACAATGTTCATAGCAACATTATTTTTAATAGCCAGATCTTGGAAACAATCTAGGTGTTCTTCAATTGAAGAATGGATAAAGACAATGTGGTATATTTACACAATGGAGTACTACTCAGTAATAAGAAACAATGACATCCTAAAATTCACAGGCAAATGGACAGAACTAGATAGAAATCCTAAGTGAGGTAACCCAAAACCAGAAAGACAAATATAGTATGTACCAACTCATAAGTGGATACCAGACATAAAGCAAAAGATATCCAACCTACAATCCACATCCCCAGAGAAGCTAGAACCCTCTTCCAGAAACAGATGGAAGCAAATGCAAAAATCCATGACTAACCAATGGGCCAAGCTTCTGGAGTACAATTAAAGTGAGGTAGGAGCAAAAATATGAACAAAAGAGTCAAGACCATGAAGGGAAAACCCACAGAAACAGCTCACTGAGCTAGTGAGAGATCACTGACTCAGGTCTGACAAATGGGGAACCTACTTAAGATTGAACTAGACTCCCTTATTATAGGTGACAATGGTGTGACTGGGACAATATATGAGGCCACTGGCAGTCGGACCCAGATCTAGCACTAATACACAAACTGACTTAGTGGAGCCCATTCTATATGAAGAGAGATACCTTGCCCAGCCTAGACACCAGAATGTGTGGGGTGGAGAGGTGCCTTGGCCTTACCTTCTCCATGGAGCAGATGGAGGGAGGAGGGAGTGGGAGAAGGGGGAGGAGAGGAGGGAGGGGAACTGGGATTGGAATGTAAAAAAATAAATTAATTAAAAAAAGAAAACTAGCATAGTTTAAGGCTAGGGAATGAGGCTCAAGGGTATGAGAACTGGGTGCAAAATTATGATGTCCTGAGTTCAGGTTCCCAGCACCCATGTAAAAAGCAGGATATGGGTATACATGCCTGTGACAACTATGAAGTGGGAGACAGACAAGAGGATGATAGGAGTGTGTGGCTCCAGCTTCGTCAAAAAAAAGTATCATGTTCAGTAAGAAACCCTGCCTAAAGGTAATAAGAGGAAGAATAATAGATTGGAACCTCTTATGACCTTCTTTAGCTTCTGCAAATGCAGTCACATGTAGGAACATGTACATCCACCCACACATGTATCACAAATACAAGCACATCATTCACACACAAAAAGAAAACAAGCAGAAGTTGAAAATTTGTGTGTGGAACGTCATTGTAATTTTTCCTCACATTGAAAGACAAATTTACTATTGCTAGGATGGCAGCTTTAAGAAGGAGAATAATTCACCATATAGCATTTCCTGTGAACTGATTTCTCCTTGTCCCAGTTGTTAACATAGAGTGTTTTTATGACAGAACTCAATGCTATAATCACAATATGAGAATTAGTGCCAGTGTGGTATTCTTTAAGAATATTTTTAGTGTGTGTGTGTGTGTGTGTGTGTGTGTGTGTGTGTGTGTGTGTGAGAGAGAGAGAGAGAGAGAGAGAGAGAGAGAGAGAGAGAGAGAGAAAGTTAAATCTTTCTTTTTATTTAGACAAAAAAAGGAGATGATGGGGGATGTTCTCTATATATGCTTCTCTTATTAGTTGATGAATAGAATACTGATTGGCCAGTAGCCAGGCAGGGAGTATAGACAGGACTACCAGACCAGGAGTATTCTGGGAAGAGGAGATGCCAGAGAGAACTCCATGTAGCCACCAAAGGAGTAATAGGTCTGGACATTCTCCAGTAAGCCAAGACTACATGGAGATACATATTTTAATAGAAATAAGTTAATAATTAAGAGAGAGCTAGCCAATAAGAAGCTTGAGCCATTGGCCAAACAGTTTACAATTAATATAAGTCTCTGTGTTTATTTGGGCCTAAACGGCTACGGGACCAGGCAGGAAAGTGACTCCATGAGAGAGAGAGAGAGAGAGAGAGAGAGAGAGAGAGAGAGAGAGAGAGAGAGAGAGAGAGATGTGCATGTGAGTGTGTGTACAGAAATGCAGGAGACTGCAAAGACCAGGAGAGAACATTGACGCCCTTGGAGCTGGAGTTACAGGTAGTTGTGACCTACCTTACATAGGTGCTAGGAACAGAACTGAGGTCCTATACAAGAGCATTAATTGCTCTTAATCCCCAAGCCATCTCTCCAGATCCAGGTTCCATATTCCATAAAACTATTTCAATGGAAATCTGGCATTCATTTCCAACTTGTGTGTTCTGGACTTTGCTTTAGCAAATTAAACTTGTGCATTTCTAGGCAACAGGGTAAAACATAGGTCACTTGGAAAAATTAGCTTGACTATGTGCGTTGTAAGAGATGTTCAAGTTTACCCTATATCATCAGTCTTATCTCTTGCCAATACCTGCACATTGCCCAGTGAAAGAATTTTTTAACCATTCATATGGAAGAACTTATTTAATTAAGCTACTATACTCTGATCTTAATGACTGTTGGAGAAACTATTTGAAATAACCTGCTTAATTGACAAATGTAATACTGTTTGATGACAAAGAACATTTTAAATATTTTTCTTTTTTCCAATCTTTTTTGCTCATACATTCAAATTAGCAGCTGACAATACTTCAAGAATAAATGTGTATGTAATTTTGTGGTATCTTCTGCAGTGATGGCAAATGCAAGTTGACATTGTTGTTCACAGCACTTTACAGAGTCTTTTGACCACAGATAATGAATAGAAACACCATCTACACCAAGACAGCAGATAAAAAACTTCGCTGCCTTCTCTGGCAGGGAAAGAATTTTCCCCATCTATCCCCAAAGAAATCCACTGAATAATTAAAGAAGTTGTTGAAGAGAAAACTGATTCTAATCAGCTTTCAAACTGTGATCATGACCATGCTGAATTTTTTCTTTATGAATGTGTTTTTCCTGGAGTATGTACAATCATGAAATGCCTTTTCTGTCTCCATAGGAACTGGGAAGTAACAGTCCTCCACAGAGAAACTGGAAGGGAATTGCCATTGCCCTGCTGGTGATCTTGGTAGTATGCTCACTCATCACAATGTCTGTCATCCTGTTAACACCAGGTAATCTATCACTGGTCCTTTCTTTGGATGATGCTATGGTGGATGCTAATGATACATTAAGAAATTGGTGGTTTCTGGTTTATTTGGGCAGATTAACACAGGCTGCATTTATTGTTTGCTTGTATTTTGAGACAGGGTTTCTCTGTATTGCTTTGGAGGTTGTCCTGGAACTTGCTCTGTAGACCAGGCTGGACTCCAACTCACAGAGATCTGCCTGCCTCTGCCTCCCAAGTGGTGGGATTAAATGTGCGAGCCACAAATTCCCAACAGGCTGGACTTTTTAAAAACACAATTAGACATTTTTGCCAATGGCATGGAGAGTATTGTTGCTTGAATGATATATGGGCATTTTGGGTGAAGCTGAAACATGAGATAGACAAAATGAGGCTGCTAAGAAGATAGGTGTCCTGTGTTACTACCAAAAGACAAATATTTGTTGGTTTTACAAATGTCTAAATCATGTGACTCTTTTTTACATTCCAATTTTTTAAAAAAAGTTGTATTACAAACCACCCCAAACTATAAATGAACCATGTGCTATTGGATTAAGGTCTCTTTATTTCCAAGCACAGCCGGGTGAAACACAGGCCAGAGCTAGGTTAAGAACCCAGCCAGCGCAGCCAGAACAAAGAGAGAGCGCGGTCCCCACGTGCAGTCCTTTAAGAAGCCCCCTTTACGTCATCCCGGCTTTCCTTCACCCCGCCCTTATGGGCGAGTCCCCAGGTCCACCTGGTACCTGCCCCAGGACTATTGGGCGGGGCTAGGGTGACTCCCTACAATGTGCCCTTCAAGTAGATAATGGATGGAAAAATATATAATAGAATAGTAGTCCACAGAGAAATAAGTCAATGCCCAACATATATTACATACACAAAGCAACATGTGTGTATAATGCTATGTGAAAAATCTAACCCCCCAAATATTATGTATTATACATACAAATTTGTATGAATGGCATTCATTAGGCTTTCTCAAAATGGGACCCATGTGTCCCGCGCAATCGCCTCGCCAGCAAGAACGACACAGGACATTCGGATCCTTCTGCAGTAAAGCTTTAATGCGTCTTGAGAGGAGAGCATAAGCTTACCAGAGCGGAGACCCCGAGCCAAGAATCCCGTCCCCTTATAAAGGCTCACAAACTCTGAGCGATGCGTGTACAGCTGGGATAGGTGCATGACTCGTCACCCTATATGACGCCATGGAATAGGCGGGGCTAGGCAGTGGAAAAACACTGGGCACATGTATACCAGCGTTGTTTACTTGCTCCGGCAGCGGATGTCAGCGCCATCTTGTAATGGCGAATGTGAGTGCAGCTCCTCACACCCATGGATATAGTTCAGTTAGGAGAGGCCCTGGATCACAGCAAGCACTACATAAAGGAGAAGTGGTGGTGCACAATATAATCCCTGAGGCAGTGATAGATACACTAAGGTTAGAAGTACAGGATTATTCTCTGATTCATTGGTTCCTGTCAGTCCAGGATACCCCCAAAGGAACATGATCTTAAGAGAGGGGCTGAGTTTGAATCTGGTAACCATATCATCCTCAGCGTTGATTGAGTTGGTTCTGAAGTCCTTTGTAAATGCAGTAAATTGGGGAGATATTAGACTTTCATTGTGAGTTGAAGATGGAAGGTGTGGATTCTGGATCTGGATTTACAGGGATGATAACCCAATATATAGACATAGAGAATCTGAGAGAGGTAGAGATAATATCACAAGAGAGTAAGCAGAACATGGAGACCTTTTCTCCCTTTTCATTTATGGTGTCTTGATACTGTAATGAGTATTGCCCTGCAATACTCTTTGGACAGGATCTTTAGACACTTTGATATGGAGATTATCATGGACTTAGTTCTTTCATTGGTACTACTTCAATCCACAGGAGTTTTGGTATTCTTTAGTAGCTATTAGTAAAGGAGGCAAATGTAGTGGACTCCTCAAGCCATGTTCCAGAAAAGGACAAAGCTGATATGCTTCTGTAGTCCACTCGAGTATCTTTTGTAAAGATGAAATAATTGTGCTTGGTGTCATGGAAACGTAGTCATTTCTTGAATAGGATTGAGTAACTTAAGTCTATTGAAGGAACAGAGTTGTGACCTGTTGCTGAGTGCTTGTATTTACACTTCAGCCCCTGCCCCACATTCATCATTATCTAAACCCATAAAGACAGTGAACTTATTTCCTGTTGAAGAAAATGTGATTAACAAGGGCTCCATTTCAGAGTCATTTACTTATGTAATTATAGTGACTAATTACACAAATGACAGTTATCAATCACTTCAGTGAGGGACTTGGTAAAATATTCCATCTTTGTAAAAATAGTGACTTTCAAATGTGTAAACTAACAAAAATAAGTAGCTGATAGATTTTATTTATCCTCTGGAGAGACTGAGAAAGGAAGGAAGGGAGCCAAAGGGAGAGGAAAGATGAGAGAAAGGTAATTGAAGAAATAAGAGATAAAAATAATTTCCTGGAAAGAACTGGCTTGCCTGGTATGCTCCATGGAGCCTCCCACTCACTGCCTCATTTGTGCATCTGTGGTTTGGTGTAATTGAGCAATGTGATGGCTCTAATAAGTGACTGCAACATGCCAAGAGGCTCTGCTCCAGGAAGAGGAGCTTCTGTTCAGATGGTGTTTCACTTAAACATAAGAATTTGAGCATAATTACAAAAAATGAACCACTTGCTCTTGCTGTCTTGAATGGGTGCCTATTACCCAGATGCGAAAACCTGGTCCCACTTTTCTGTGCTTCTTTTGAACTCATCCTTCCAATCTGATTCTACTACATTTGTCTAAGTGTTTCATTCTTTCAGATATTTTCCTCATTAATTAAGTGAATATGTATATGTACAATGAGAATCATTAGAATGGCTTACACAGTATGGGCCATATAGTCAAACATGCTGCTTAACACTGAAAGGTGGGGAGCCTGGTAGTTGCTTAGTCCCATTCTGCTGCTAAAGGCCTGGGCAATTTCAGGGTAACTGATGGTTTACAATCCATTTTGGAAGCCCAATGAAGTTTGTTCTAATATCAGTCAAAGAAGGCTGCAGCAAAAGGATACAAGAGTGTATAGATGTGGAGAACACAAGCTCTGAGTTTGATTGGCATTGCCTGTCTTACTGAATAAAGTAGAAAATAGAAGAAGACTTCTGATCAGCCTCTACCATCCAAACACATATGCACACATGTGTGCTCACATACAGGGAAACATCTATGCACATACATGTACCCCACAACATACACAGGAGAAAGGAGAAAAACCTTTGGTAGATGGATGTGGAGTTTATAACATATTCTAGATACTCAGGTGTTGGCATGCTCACCTGCTGTTTCAGATTTGAGACCTACAATCTTCTCTTCCTGTCACACAAACACAGAAGTCTAGATAATCTCCACACATACCCAGTCCAAGCACTGAATTGCATATGACATTAGGCATATGAGTGAGAGCAACAATTATTGTTTTTAATTTATGATTTTCCATGTGTGTTCCACATATTCAAATGCTATTGGAATTCCATGTTATTTTTGGTAGAGATATTATGAAATTAAAAGCAAAGTCTTTGAGGTGGATTATGGTGCTTTAGTGAATAGACGCCTATGCTACCACCACTGCCTGTTTACATACCCAAAGGGCTGAGGAGGAGATATGAGTGGTTGTAATGAATATGAATATTTTCCCCTGGCCTGGCAGGAATGAAGGTATTCTAAAGAGATACGTCTGTCCCTGCTGTTGGCTGTCAGACTAAGAAACAAAGCATGCCAGGGAACTGAAATTTACCTATGTATCACATTGTAGGATGAGGAAATGCTGAGGCCTGGTGCCAGCCATAGGAGAAAGACAGAGACAGGTGGACAGACAGACAGAAATAGAGACAGACAGTGGGTTTTCTGAGCTGTGAAGTGGTCTTTTGCTTTTGTTATTATTACATCTCAAATGCTTGTCACATATCCTAGTAAGAAAGACAAGAGCAATATAATGATGGTAACCAGTCTATAGACATATGCAGACCTAGTTTGCATACTCTCTCTCTGGGTTATATTTCACTTTGAAAAACATTGTATTTTGATTTCTATATGTGAACACATACAAAGATCACCAGAAGCTGTTTTGCTCAGAACAGCCTCCAAGTCTGCAGGTAAATGCTGAGGAATACAAGCCTATTTCCAGACAGGCACGTGTTCATTGTAATTTTGGTTTGATTACAGATTTATTACAGTAGTAATTTCAGACAGGTGCCTCAGTATCCAGCTTGTCAGAATCATCTGTGCCTTTGTGAAGAGAAGACTTGATTTTGAAAACTGAGTCAACCAATCAAGTATTTTCTTTAAAATGAATCATTTCTGAAAAGAAAGAAAAAAAACCTTACTCAATATTTAATTGAGGAGTCAAGTACTTAGGTATATTAATCAAACCTATGTACTTTTTTTGCTTGTGTCAGGTTTAAGAAATAATGGGTCTCCATGCTTTTAATTTCAGCAGTGGAAAGGCAGAGACAGGTGGATCTCTGAGTGTAAAGCCAGCCTGGACTACATAGGGAATTACAGAACAGCCATGACTATCCTACATATAGATGCACTGTCTCAAACAGATGAATAAAAAACCCAAAGGAAGAGGGAGGAGTAGTGGTTTTCACTGTAAGAAGGCAATGAATATAATGACAACAATTATACTCTACAAACATGGTACAAATACCTTTACTTAAAGGCATAGCAAACATTTAAAATAAATACATTTTCTTTCTAGTCCCAGCTTTATATCAAATGTGTAGCAGTGGCCCGAGGGACAGCTCTTTTGTTAAATCACTAGCTTTGTAACCTGTAACCATGAAGACCTAAGTTTGATGTCCACAATCTGGCAGTGGTGCCATATTCTTGTTATCTAAGCACCAGGATGGTTGGAGACAGCAGAATCCCTGGGGCTCTAGAACTATTCTGTTTCACTTAATTGTTGGCCTTTAGACTAATGAGATACCCTGTCCCAAAGGACAAGGAAATGGAAGATGTTCTTCGAGAGAACATTGGAGATTGTCATCTGGCAACCACACAATGAGCGCACACACACACACACACACACACACACACACACACACACACACACACACACACACGTGACCTTCTCACACATATATCAACATACTTGTGTGTGCACACACAATTTATTTTAAAAATGTAGAATGAAAATTACCATGTTCTGAAAAGAATTTTATGAGGAATATGGTTTACCAGTTTTGCCATACTTGTGAAATGGGTATGCCAAGTTTATTTGTTTATATTTTTAGTCATAATGTTTTGTGAAGAATATCCAACAAGTTCTTCAATTTGTCTGTCTTGTTGAAATAAAACCCTGTGGGTTCTTTATATGACACCATTATTCAGCCTCAGTGGGCTGTTGCCCTTGATTTCATGTTTTTTTTTTTTTTTTTTTTTTTTTTTTTTTTTTTTTTTTTTTTATCATGTCTGACTAAGACTGAAACTGTAGATTGCTGACACAGGGTCTCTGATGTTAGCTCTAGCTGTCATTCCTATTGGAATGTTTTTAACACTTGGTACTTGGTAGACTAGAATCTGACATAGATATTTTTTCAGACAAATCAGAAGATGAAAAGTATCAGACATTCATTTCTGATCTCAGCTTAACCAAATATTATCTGGGAATACCTTCGTTTCTACTTGCTGAAGCAGTCTCATTGATATGTGGTTCGAACGCCATGTTAGGAAATAATTTACAAAATCCTAGACTTAGCCTAGCCAGTGATGATAATGTTTAGATAGAATAGTGCTACTGATGGGGGAGGTCCTTCTGTGAATATGTTAATCATATTGGTTGTTGTTGAATAAAGCAATGAGGCCGCAAGTTAGGCTGGACTAGGAGTCAAGGAGAATTCTGGGAAATGTAGTCACTCTCTTCCTCCTCCTCTCTTCTCTGTCCCTGCTTATATTCTGAGTCTGTCTGCTATGTCACTTCCTGCCTGGATCACAAGAGTTTACTATATCATGCTACCTGGTAGAGTCTAAAACCCATCAAGCTCAAGTAGTTCACAGTAGTTAAAGGCTAGGACTGAGAATAGAGGAAACCAGCCAGATGCTCACGGCAATCATAGAACCAAAGTTGAGGTCAACACTTAGGGAATCATGCCTTTGTGTAAAGGAATAACAACTATGCTTTTCATCTCATTAAACATGTATAAAATAGAATGTTAAACAAAATAGAAGAATTTAACTTTCCTACTTCAGTCATTATTACAGCTTACAGGGTTCACATCTGGGTAAGACTGGTCATGATTTTTGTCTCCAACAGTCTGCGTAGAACTTTCCATACTATGAGAGATATCCAGCAAGGAGGAAGCTTGCTGGTCAGTACCAATGTGATTTATTTATGTCCTCTGACCAAAATATGTGCTTGTCTTAAACAATTGACTTCTATCGCCAAGTTCTGGTGGAGAACCCAGAGTGGGGGGCAATATCCTGTATTGTTTTGGTAATATCTGGAATATGACTGACTGACATCTCAAGGGGGGATTATCCCACACATGACACTGGGCATTGTATTTAGAGCAAGATAAGAGATTCCATAATAGAGGGAGACATTATAGGCTTAAAGAGAATTCAGGCACTAGGGAAATGTCTGGAGATCTACAAAGATGACACCAACTAACAATCTAAGCAACAGAGGAGAGGCTACTTTAAATGTCCTCCCCTGATAATGAGATTGAAGACTAACTTACATCCCATCCTGTAGCCTTCATCCAGCAGCTGGTGGAAGTAGAAGCAGACACCCACAGCTAAACAATAAAATGAACTGTAATCCAGTTAAAGAGAAGGAGAAGTGATGAGCAAAGGGGTCCAGACCAGGCAGGTGAAACCCACAGAAACAGATGACCTGAACGAAAGAGAGCTCTTGGTCCCCAGACTGATAGCTGGGGATGAAACTAGCATGGGAATGAACCAGATCCCATGAATGTGGGTGTCAGTGAGGAGACCTCAGAAATCTATGGGGCCCCTTGTAGTAGATCGGTACTTATCTCAAGCATAGTAATGGACTTTGGGAGCCCATCCTGCATAGAGGGATACTTCCTGAGCCTAGACATAAGGGATGAACTAGGCCCTATCCCAAAGGATATGACAGACTCAGAAGACCCCCTATGGAAGGCCTCATCCTCCCTAGGGAGCAGAAAGGGTATGGGATAGGTAGGGTGTTAGTTGGGGTGGGGGGCAAGGGAGGAGGTGAGGGAAAGGGAACTGGAATCTTGTTTCTAATTCAAATAAAAAAATTAAAAAACATAACTTCTAAAAGGAGCATTACCTCCTGTATAGGGTAAATTCAGTTAAACTTTCATATGGGAGTTTTAGAGAATTGTTGTTCTAATAGGGATTTTTCAAACCTCCATAGCACTAGTTATTCCTTCCCTATCCTGTCCTCTGTCATACTCTCCTATCCCTCTGCACACTTAAGCCTCCCTCCCCACTGATTTCTGCTTTGATTTAATGCTGGTTCCACAGGAGAAAAAACATTGCTGGGTACTGCGAACCTGGCTAAAAACCTGTAGCTGATAAGTTCACAGGTCCTAGGCATGAACATACTACTATTCTTTCACAAAATAAACATGATATCAAACTGCCTCCTAAATCCCCATATCTATACTTATAGATTAGTGCAACTCTCAGGGTCCATTTGAAAAGTGGCTTTGGTGTTCATAGTGAAACTTACAACTTATCAAAATACAGAGAATAAATGCTAGTAACTTGTTTAGCCGCAATTGGGGCCTCTATTTTATTTCTCTGCCCAACAGCCCCTAACGGCCATTGTAAAAAAGGGGAGTGAATGATAGTAAAGGCCAGAAGTTGAGAAGGCCCAGCGCCAAACAATGTCTTCTAGGCATGTTGGAACTCTTATGCTCATGAATTCACAGCAGCTGTACATGTTTACACAACATGTAGAATATCAAGCCAGTTAACATTCCAACATGGATAAAGGAGGGGTTTGTGAAGGCCCCTCCTAACTGAGGAGCTATTGACAGTTGATGGCCTCTGTGGGAGTGAAAGTCAGTTTTATTTATGGGTACAGCTCCTGGTAGTTCAACTGTGCTCCAGTGGCTGGGCCAAGACCTCTGAGTTTATAAACTGGAACTCCATGGGATCTAAAAGAATTAAAGAGAGTACATGAAGTTGGGAGGGAAGGAGGAGTAGGTTGCATCTGAGGGGAGTGGGAGGTGAATATGATTGATGTACATAGTACGCATGTAGAAAATTCTGAAAGAACATAATATACATACATACACACATTTACATATATACTAAATATAATATATATCGTGCGTATGTATGTTCTTGTAACATTTCATTGAAAACAGAAAAAAAAAAAAGAAAATAGCCAAGACAGCCGATGAAACCCTAAAACAACTATCCAACATTAATGTTGCCTGCCTTTTAGATATAGTTTCATAACATCTGTATGCTATTCTGAGGCAGTTGGGTGACTTTTTCCCTAATAAACTGTGTTACAGAGTTCTGTAGAGAATCCATCATTTCTTTCCCATGCAGTGTTTTCTGTGTTGTTCAATAAATGCTGAGCAAAGTGTTTTGTTAGGGAGAAACAATAGGGACAAAGTCAGACACACACCCCCAGACAGGTTACAGACATGCCAGTAACCATGAACTATAGGGAAATGGAGATACTATGCAATAAATTTGGAATTCAAATTCAGACTCATTCTTAGTCATTGTAATTCAAGAGCCCACCAGTGTTTTCATTCCTTAATGTGACAGTGATGCATCTTATTGTTCTCAGAGTTTATATTTAATATATGACATGATACCAAGCCTTTCTGTGTGTGACACTGAAATGAAGAAGTCTTCCTGTGTCTACATACTATGACAACAACCAGAAAGAAGCAAGTACCTTGAGCCCTCACAACAAGAACTTTTATAAAACAGGGCCACTGCACATTTTATCACGAACTGCACCCACAAGAGTAACCCTTCTTTAGGGACAATAGGCAATTGACAATTGGAGGAGCTGGGTCATTTTCTTCAATGGTGTTCACCAATGGTAAATTGCCCTTGCTTTAAATTCAGTGATCACACATAAAAGAAGACATGGAAGTAGAGGGGGGCCTTATTGAGAAGAAGGAGGCTAGTGGGGGTGGGACAAAAACAAGGGAAAGAGTCAATAAAAATGATTAAAATTCATTATAGAATTATGTAAATGTCAATAGGAAGTATTTAATTATAGTAAAACTGCTCTCTAAAATAAGGACACTCCAATATTAAAAATGCATACATTTGCTTCTGTTTGGATAAAAGTAGAGAAAGACATCTATCTATCTAAGCATAGCATTTGATGGCATAAGGACTTCATTGGACATGTGACAGATGATTTGTTTTTGTCATGCAGAAATCCAAAGTGGGTTCATACCAATGACTATTGTTTGCCATCACAATAATAGATCCTGCTAACAGTTAGTTAGAATGTCATGTTAGATTAGGCTGCAAACAATTTCTTGGCAGCTATAATTTAACAGGTGTCATTAAAGAGTGTGACCTGTGTCTTAAAATGTCAAAGCAGCAATTAAACTCTCTCATTATGCTTTTATGAGGGGAAAATAATATTTTACAGATTTTGAGATTTGCATGACCCACGCATAAACATCAACATCAAGCAAGATGCAATTTGTTTGTTTTATTTTGTTGAATTAGGGAAGGAGATTATGTTATGTTGATAGGAATTATGGAATGTCATTGCTTGTTTACTTCTCCAGGAACAGCACAGATGAGCACACAAGAATGTCACATTGCTCAGTACGATTAGCCTGCCAAAGAGAAAACAATAACAGCCTAACAGTTTCCCTCGAGTAAACTAATTGTTATTTTTACAGCTTATTCATATTTTGTATGCTTGCATGCTATGTGTCTGTGTTTGCAGTTACACACAGAGGTCAGTCAGTAGAGGGTATCAGATCTGGAGCTGGAGTTACAGGTGGCTGTAAGCCATCCAGTATGGGTACCAGGAATGAAACCCTGCTCCTCTGCAAGAGCAACAGGTGCTCTTAACGCGGAGCCATTTCTCTGAGTCTTATGTTGCTTGTTAATTAGACATATTTCTTACAGCTAATAAAAGTAGAGTGAGAATAGTTACAATTTATGTTTGTTTTACTATTGCATTTTTCCTAATATTCTTATATTGTCCATAATGTAACAGAAGGAAACATAGTTTATATAATGACGTGTTTAAGTTTGCAAAAGGTCAGCAGAAATTCTGTTTGAACACATAACATTTACTACAGTTTGCCACATCCCAGATGCTGTACTAAGTGCTTTCCATGTATGGTTTTATCTAACCTTCCACCACTAACATGAAGAAGAATATTGATTCATATTCTGTAGTACTTTCTTGAGTGTTATAAATTATGATAGTTAATATTCAAATGAAAGGTTTCTATTTTATAATTTTTATTTATTATTATTTTGTGTACCACAAAATATTTTGAAACCAACATCTGTGTTGATCACTGCAACCTTCATAGTTGCAAAGAAATGGAACCAGTCTAGAAATCCACCAGTGGATGAACATATAAAGAAAGTATGGAATTTTATGTACACAACAGAATTTTATGTGGCTGTGAAATATATGTTGGAAGAATGAATTCCTGATATTTGCAGAAAAACAAATGAAAAGGGAAATTATGATGCTAAGTGAAACAAACCAGATTCAGAAAGAAGAATCCACCTCATGATTTTCTCTCATACGCAGAAATAGGTGTGTGTGTGTGTGTGTGTGTGTGTGTGTGTGTGTGTGTGTGTGTGTGTGTGTGTGTGTTTGAGTTTGAACATGAAAGAACAACCTTGTAGAGTCAATTCTCTCCCCTTACCTTTACATATTGATCAGTCACCAGCCCTGACAGGGTGGAGAATCAGAGCAGACATGCATCTGGGTCCATCTTTGAGGGAGTACTTGGATCAGATTAACTGAGGTAGGAAAACTCACCCATAATGTGGGCAAGAGATTTCCATGCCCTTGGGGCAAGACTAAATAAAAAGAAGAAAGTAAGCTGAGTACCAGCCTTCAGCTCCTTTTGCTCTTGCTGTGGATGCAGTGTGAGCATGCCCTTGCAAACACGACATCCCCTACATGATGGACTGCAACTTCAAAATGTGAACCCAAATAAGTTCTCCCTTCTTTAAGTTATTTTTGTTGGTTTTTTTGTCACAGCAACAAGAAAAAAGCAACCATCTACATTGTTAGCTTAATGACCCATGTTCATGAAAAAATTCAGAGAAGTAGAAGCAATATCCCAGGCTTTGGGGCTGGACCATGTGTTTAGGCTTTACAAAATAGCTTGTGATTCATTCTCCTAAAGGAAGGAATATAGGGGCCAATATATTCCACAGAATAAGTAAATACACAAGCCAAGCTCTGCTTTATTCTGTTCCCCACTTTTTTTAATGAGTAAAAGTTAATGTCTAAAAGCAAACACATTGTGGAGAAATTCAATGTGACAAAGGAAAACCGAGAATTGAGAAGCTGAAAACTATAATGTGATTTTTTATTTTACCTGTCATAATTTTACTGAAAGGTCAACTTTCCCCGATGAAGTATATGTATAATATAAACTACATTGTATAAAATTGTATATCACAGTACAGTTTTATATGTTTTCCCATACTTTTAGTCTTTTCCTCTAAAATATTTTTTATTTTATCACTAGAAATATATAATGGATGGATAGAAGATAGCAATAAATGATAGATGACAAGTGAGTAGTGCATAACAATTATAGATGATACTTCAATAGACAAATGAGAAATCTATTCCCCAACCTTAAGAGTTCTTCCTCCTCTATTATGGTCACCATTCTTCATATATGTCCTACATGTATGTGCATGAACAAGCACACGCATGTGTACACACACACACACACACACACACACACACACACACACACACACACACTTCTATTTCTGCATATGACAGAAAACACGAGGTGTTCTTTCTGAATCTGGCTTGCTTCACTTAGGATAATGATTTCTCATTCTGTTTGTTTTTCTACAAACATAAGCAATTCATTCTTCCAACATATATTTCACAGCCACATAAAATTCTGTTGTGTATATAAAATTCCATACTTGCTTTATATGTTCAACCATGCATGGATTTCTAGACTTGTTGCATTTCTTTGCAACTATGAAGAGGGCAGTGATAAACATGGATGTGGGTAACCTTGTGGTATGTTGATATAGAGGCTTGCAGGTACATACCCACGAGTGGTATTGCTGGAACTTATAATACTTCTATTTCCAGTGTTCTATTTCCAGTGTTCTACAGTGATTTACATAGCAGCTTCACCAGTTTATATTCTCAGCAACATTATGGAGAAACGATAGTGGGCAAAAATGATAGGGACGTCTGTGGAATAGAGGGATAAATCCAAACAAAATACAAATAAGTATACTCATGACAATGTCACAAAAACCCATTGTGACATGTGCTGAATTATAAAAAAAACTGAATTTAAAGAATAGTGCTTCTAATAGTTTTTTCCTATATTTTATCTTTGCTCTGGAAAATGACAAGAACAACTAGAATGATTTTGATTGTTTTTATCATTTGGGCATATATATTCACATTATTTCCCATTTTCTAAATTTCTCAGACAAGCATAAATTCCTGCCCCATTCAAGAAATGTTTAGAGAAATGTGAATCCATGAGAAGGGACTTGGGGGCATCCTTCCTTAAAGGGAGAACAGTGTGCTTGTATCTATGGATCACAAATTGACTTCTTCATGCCTGACCCTGCTGCAGTATACACAGCTACAGCCTTCTGCATTTTCCTGGAGAGAAAGTCTCATAAGTAACTATAACTTTAGGAAGACAAGGCTAATGCATTTATGTTCTATGTTTATAATTCAGGAGTTGAGAATCCTAATCCTAATGATTTGAATTCCTGTCTCTCTTCCCATCACAATCTTTATTTTTTCTTCTGTGACACATTCTGGGTGCTGGTGATTTGTGTATATGACTCACACTCTGAATGATGGGATTTTTTGGGTGTGTGTGTGTGCACACACACGTGTGTATGCTTAAGTTACATATCATACAACACAGTACTTGCAAGTACTCTTTGAATGTAGCTGCACATACTTTTGTCTTTGTAGTATATACACACATATGTGTAGCAGTGAGCTTGTGCAGAATCAGAGAAGGAGATCATGTAACCTGTTCTTTCACTCTACACTTTGTTCCTTTGAGACAAGGTATCCAGATCAAACTCAGAACTCTCTAACACAGCTATTGCTGTTATCCACCTTCTACTTGTGAAGGCCGTAAACCTTCCTTCCACGGCTGGAGTGGAAACCTTCCAGATGCTCACCTGGCATTTACCTGGGTTCTGGGAACCTGAATTCAGTTGTCTTAATTTCCTGGCAAACCCTCTAGCCAATAAGCAATGTCCCAGCTCTTGTGCCTGTCTTCATTGTTAATTTCTCGAATCTCCCAGTAGTGCACATTTTCTGATTACTTAGAGTTGTAATTTAGTACTTTAGCTATCCTCTCATTTATTTTTAAATTACTATTTATTTTTCATGTATGGATGAGGCAGCCTAAGTTGCCTCTGATCTCTGCACATGCACCATGGCACATGTGTATCAGCACTCTCTCTCTCTCTCACACACACATATATACATAATTTATTATGCACATATACACCACACACGAAGACAAATAAAAAGGAAAGATACTGGGGAAATGACTTACTGGATAAAGGGCTTGCTGTACATGCACGAGAATACCAAGTTCAGTTCAGATCATTGGAGTACACATAAGAACTACATGCTACAGCATTCACCTGAAACCCCAGTGCTGTTATGCAGAGACAGGTAGATTCTGTTTGACTCACTTGTTACTCAGTTTAAACAAAATGGTGAGCTTCAGGCTGAATGAGCAATGCTGCCACAAAGGTAAAGTGAGGAGCAATAGGGGATGACATCTAACACTAATCTCTCATGTTCATGTGTGCATACAGGTGAGTGTGTACACATGTGCATATCCATGCACACACAAAATAAAAATGGCCAACTGCATACAATTTAATAATAAAGAGGAAGACAGAGTTTCTGTATCAACCTTCCACTTGGAAATAGGTTCGAGAAGAAAAGCATGCATTCAAACATGCTGTTTTAGAAAATGAATTTAGTTAGATGTTTTTTTTAAAGTTAAAATGTTTAATTTATCTTTACATACCAACCACAGTTTCTCCTCCCTCTTGCCTCTCATTCCCACCTCCTACCTCCTTTCTATGCCCTCCAGTGCACTCCTCAGAAAGGGTAAGGCCTCCCATGGAGAGTCAACAAAGTGTGTCACATCACATGGAGGCAAGACCAAGCCCCTCCCCAGGGCATCAAGACTGAGCAAGGCATCCTGCCTATTTTGGGAATAGGCTCCAAAAACCCAGCTCATGTGCCAGGGACAGATCCTGGTTCCACTGCTAGAAGCCCCAGAAACAGACCAAGCTACACAACTGTCTTCCACATGCATATGGCCTAGATTGGTCCCATGCAGGCTCCCTAGCTGTTGGTCTAGAGTCCATGCACTTCCCATGAGCTGAGTTCAGCTGTCTCTGTAGGTTTCCCTGTCATGATCTTGACCTCCCCCTTGCTCATATAATCCAGCCTCCCTTTCTTCTACTGGACTTCAGGAGCTCAGCCTGGTTGTTGGCTGTGGATCTCTGCATCTGCTCCTATTAGTTACTGATGAAGGCTCTGTGATGAAAGTGTAGTCACTAATCTGATGACAGGAGAAGGCCAGTATACCTTCCACTATTTCTAGGAGTCATAGATGTGGTCATCTTTGTGGATTCCTGGGAGTTAGATGATTGTGTGTTATATTATATAAAACATCAAAGTTAAAAGGCTTAAATTAGAAAATTGTTGAAGAATTTACTAATATCATTTTCTTATCTTTTTAAAATAAGAAATCTATTGTCATAAAGAGAAAAAATATGTAGAAATGGTTTAAGAAAAGAAGAGTAACATCGTAAATTAAACTCCTAATACATCAGAAAAAGCAAGTTGGATTTCCAGGGACTACACACAGATGTAGCTCTGTAGATTTATAGACCATTGCTCTTGGGATTGTACTTAAGTGGGTAACTTAGAATTTAACATGGCCTTGTCAAGAAGCCTAAAGTTTCTTTCACACATATATCTAATCTACAGGTTATTATTTGGATTATTCATAACTGGGGCCTATCAAACTGAGAGAGCTTAATGTTCTTCTTCCTTCAAAAAACAGACACCTGGATGAATGTTCCAGTTTAAGGCATTTACTCATAAATTATTAAGAGCTGTTAGATACTGTGTTAGATGGTGTGGCAATACATTTTTATGAAAACATCTTTTACAGTCTAAGAGACTGGAACTTCTGCTGGACCTCACAGCTGAGTTAACAACACATTTTGAGGTCATTTAAGATTTGATCTTAAGACTGCTACATATTCAGCCTGTTTGTTTAACCTACCTCTGGAAATAATATGCAACAACCAACCTTACTTTCCTTGGATTTCCTGTGCAGTCAGCTTTTACAATCTATGCTATTGTATAGCTTTAATCATAAATTTTGTATTCTTCCTTGCCCCTGACTCAGAGCAGTATATGTGTATGCATGTGTGCTATGGTAATCATAAACTGAAAACAGCCAAAGGGTTGAAAGAAACTTCACACAGCGCACATCTGGCATAACTGTTGAAATCAACATGGGGCTACAGTTTAATAATAGTATGTTTGCAGTAGCGTTTTTTCTCTTGGTCACTTGGGGTCAGTTAGAGCCAGTAATTCAATCCCTTTTAATATTTTGTTAAAGATTTCTATAAAGTGCCTCATTCCTTCCCAAAACTTTCTGTGGTGTACAGTGAATACAGAGCAAAGCCTCTGCTAGAGAGACACAGGCAATAGGAACAGATCTGAGCTACACAAGAAACAGACTACAGAGAAGCAATGCCCTCTGCTAGAGAGACATAGGTGATAGGAACAGATCTGAGATACAGATAGGCTGAAACCTGCAAACTGCAGACTGGAAGCAGGGGGCAGAAGGGGGATGGAGAATGCAGATTGGGCTCACTCTTGGTCAAATCAGGCCAAGGGAAAATGTTGAACTTCGATGTGACACTGACACATTTTGGTGCATTTGAAGTTACTTTTAACATTTTTATACAATGGATAGTGATTACAAATCTGAGACAATACACAGGCATGTTTTAACTACAAAAAAGAAATAAGCCGGGCGTTGGTGGCGTACGCCTTTAATCCCAGCACTTGGGAGGCAGAGGCAGGTGGATCTCTGTGAGTTCGAGGCCAGCCTGGTCTCCAGAGCGAGTGCCAGGATGCGCTCCAAAGCTACACAGAGAAACCCTGTCTCGAAAAGAAAAAAAAAAAAAAAGCAAAAAAGCAGGCTACATCCTGCCTGTCCATTGGTCAAACCAGCTGTATTCATTGACCAATATGAGGAACATATAATCACAGCATACAGAAAGACATTCCACATCACACATCCCCACTTCCCTCTTCCTGTCCCATTATTCACTTTAACCATTCCAGCCACTGGGCTCTATCTCTCTTCCCTTGAAGCCCATCCCATTGTCACTAATTTCCTGATTTCTATGGGTATTCCAAACAGAAAACAAATCTCTAAAAATTCAAAGTTAATATTTATAAAGGGGAGAGAAAATGTACCATCATTCTTTCTAGTCCTGGTTACCAGTTCCATCAGTTTACCTGTAAATTCCTTTTTTAAAAGCTGAGCAATAATCTATTGTGTAAATGTACAACACTTCCATTATCCATTCATTATCTGATAGACATCTAAACTGTTTCTACTTGTTGGTTGTTTTAAACAGAGAAGCAATGAACATGGATGAGCAGATATCTCTGTGTTAAGATGTAAAGTCCTTTGAGTATGTTGCCAAGAGTGGTATTTCTGGATCTTGTGGTAGATCAGTTTTCAGCAGTTGAGGAAACCCCACACTGATTTCAATAGTGGCTATAGCAGTTTGCACTTTTACCTGGAGTGAATAGCGTTCCTTTCCCCCAACATCCACTCAAGCATTTGTTGTGTTTGTGTGTTATTTTGTTTTGTGTCAGTTTTCACATTGTCTTATCCATTCGGCCTGGGGCAAGATGAAATTACAGAGTAATTTTAATTTGCATTTTTTTTCTGCTGGCTAAAGATATGGAATGTTAAAAGAAAAAAATCTGTATGTGTTTTATCTTTTGATAATGATGTGCTTAGTTTCATGTCTCATTTTTTATTGGGTTGTTTATTTGCTTGTTTTTGTGTATGCATGCATGCACAAATGTTGTCTGTGTACCCTCAGAGCATTTATGGAGGTCGAAAAATCTTCTTGAGTGAAGCCAGTTTGCTCCTTCTACCTGTATGTGAGTTCCAGGAATGGAACTTAGTTCTCTACGCTTGTATAGCAATGGACATTACCTGCTGAGCCACCTTGATGGTCCTGTTCATTTTCTAATAAATTAGGTAACATGAAGAACCATTTGTGGGGCTAGCAAGATGGCTCAAGTAGGTAAAAGCACCTGCTGCCAAACCAGATGGCCTGAGTTCTAGTCCCAGGACTATCATGATAAACGTAAAGAGAAGAAATGATACCTGCAATGTCACCTGATCTTCAGTCATGCACTCTAGCATTCAAAACCCACACATGCATTTATGTATTCACAGATATAAAAATAAATTCAAGTATAATAAAAATTTAAGAAAACAATTTGTGATGCAAATTATTTCTAATCTGTAACTTTTGACAGTTGTTAGTCTGCTGTGTAACATTACATTCAATAGTGAGAGAAGATAGTACAATAAAAACAAAGAGTAAGATGAAAATTAGTACTTTAGCTGTCATATACAGTATCAGTCAAGTTTGATTGGCTGATTAGAGGATATACAAACACCAAGTGTTTTTTTGAAAATCTGGAATATAAACTTGGCTGCTATGATGTGTGTTCTACATTTTCAGCCAGTTCTGAAGAGGGAGAAGCAGGGAGATTTTCCTTGTCATGTAAGAAAAATGCCTAAGGACTGGCAAGAAAGCTCAGTAGTTAAAGGTGCTTTCCTCAAGACAGTCTGAATTTGAGTTCCAGAACTCACATGGTGGAATGGGAGAACTGACTCTGCTAAGATGTCTTGAGATGTCTCTGACTTCCATATGAGTGACATGTCTTCTTACACACTCTCCCAATAAATACATTAAAAAATATAATTACAAAATGTTTTCAATTGGAAGCACATTGCAGGAGGACTAACCTGCTTCAGCACTAGCCAAGGGGAATGTAAACAGTCACATTGAAACACAAATGCCTAAACTATAGCAGAAGGCACTGGAGTTGCAAGTTAACTGGAAGACAGATGGAGGGACAATCCCATGCATAGGAAGCAGACTGGCTTTTTTCTCCTTGAGAAGGATACTGAATAACTTGATTAGATTTTTCCTTTTAGTCATGTTTTAGCAGGAAATTATTTCAAATGGGCTTTTAAATTAAAAGAAATATTTCAGAACCTCTGATATCAAGAATAAAGCAGATAAAAGTAACACAATTATTTCCAGTAAAGAGAACCATAGAACTGAAAGTCTATCAATTAGTATTTTGTCTATTCAATACTGAAGGATGTAACTTTTCTCTTCTGAGATTATCCAGTCAACTCATTTCAGAAGCCCATTTAAGAGCAAGATTGGATTCCTTTTTGGAAGGAAGAACAGAAATACCAATAGCAGTCTATGATCTTAAATAACAGACTATAGCCTAAGAAAGAACACGGAGTGAATTTTTCAATTTTTGTTCTAGTACTGAATTCACATTTCCAAAAGGAGCAATTTAGCTGCTTCTATACCCTGTAGCTATTTGAAAGTTATGAGTCCTTTTTATAGGTCTGTAAATACTGTTATTATTATTATATTCTCCATTTCTCTGGAGTTTTGTGGTATTCATAACCATAGCATAGTCTTGCATGGTTAGGAAATATTAATCACTTTAATAGCAATGATTATCCTGTGATAGGTTTTCAAACTGTCATGCATATATAAACACAGGTGCACACACATATAAGTGGGCTACTTTGTTAGTTTAAAACCTCCTGGGTCTTAAGGAGTTTCCACCAGGATGGAAAAACATTTCATCAGGAGGATTTTGCTATACAACAAGTGGCCAGAAGGGAAGGAAGTAGGAATACAGGAAAGAGAAATAGACGAATGGAGGAATGAAGGGATAGGGAGAGGAATAGGAAGGGGAAGTGGAGGATGTGGAGCAAGGAAGAGGAGAGGAGGGGAGGTTAGGAACAGGATATAGACCCAGAGGGAGTCCCTGAATATCTACTCCCTCCAACTATGTATTGCTTCCTGAATGCTCACATATCACCAGCACTAGATGAAACCATGGGTGAGTCAGAATTATCATGATCTAAACACTGGGTCAAAATACTTGGGAAAATCACATTTTAAAAAGGAAAGACTTATTTTTCTCACAGATTTATAGGCTTGTAAATAAAGACTCATGGTGTTTCTGACTCCTGTTTCTGGAGTATTATAAAAAGACATGGTAGAGCATGTGGGGTGCAGAGTTTCTGCTCACCTTATGCCTGTGATGTGCATGTGTGACTTTTCCTAGGAAGGCATGAACTCCTCTCAGATATGGAACTAAGTCAAGTCAAAGTGATTCTATGAAAGTCCAACATGGAAAACCCATAAGTATACCAGTATTGTAGAAATGTGACTGGTTGCTTATAGCAGCATGGTTGACAAGGCAGTGGCATATACAAAGCCAACCCTAGCATGTGTGATGACTCACAAATGCTGCATCCCAAGAACTCCATGAACAACTTGTAGGCAGATTCATAGATTAGTCTCCTCTTCCCAGTGGTCCTTACTGCTTATAAAACCTTGGGGATGAAAGAAGCTTGTTAGTCTTCTAGCTTTCAGGGACTTCCTGTGTTGCTTGAGTTGTTTACTTGCAAAGTCTTAAAGACTTCAGTTTGGAACTTTGTAACTATCAAGGAGCCCTCCTCAAGGGTGAAAGATTTTCATTTTGGAGGGTGTTGTTATAAAGCAAAAGAATATAAAGAAGAGCATGAAAGAAAAGGTTGAAGAGCAGAGGAATGAAGATGGAGGAAGGGAGAACAAGAGAGCAGAGCAAGGGAAAGAGGGAGAAGGGGGAAAGAGTGGGGAGTAAAAGAAGGAAGGGTGAAAGAGTGGAGGAGATGGGGATGGATGAAAGGAGGAAGGACCAGGGAAGAGTAGGAAAGGGGATGGGAGGAAATGGAAAAGTGTGGAGGGGGAACAAAGGGTGTGAGGTTAAGAGGGGAAGCTAGGGACATGATATAGTTCTACAGGGAGTCCCTGAAGATCTATATTCTTCAACTAGATCTTCTATAAGTTTCCATCACTCTTGACATTCATGTTATAAACCCAGCACTAAATGAATCCATGGGTAATTTAGAGTGTTCATCATCCAATCACTTCCCCAAAGTTCCTTCTCTGAATTCTACTGCCCTGGTATCACTCTTTCAACATTAAGAAATATTTTTAATTTTCCTATAGCTGGTCCCTTATAGTTAAATACTAAATAGTTTAAGAGATTTATGTTCAAACAAACTTACCAAGAAAGACAAATCCCCATAGAAGTAAATACTCAATTTCAGCAAAGATTTTTATGATTTTGGGGTAATTTAAAACTCTCCACTGAAGTTATCAATGCAGGAGCTTTGCATAACAGAGTGATATGCAATCTAATTCCAGTTTGCTTTTGGGCCATCTTGCAGTGTCCACTTCGAGTGACTGAGGTACCTGAATGGCATTCAAGATTCTCTGCTGTAAATTAGCTTTGCAATTAAACCACTGAGGCACTCATTAAAATGAATGAAATACTAAGCATTTTCAATGTAACTCTCCTTGTGTCTGATTGTCACTTAAGTTCATGAGGAATTAGGTTTCAATGTCAGTTTATATGTGTTTCCTCTTTAAAAGATGGTTCATTTATTACATTTTGTACATACATGAGTGTATATGCATGTGTATTGTAGGAAACATGAATGTGTATGCATGTGTATTGTTAGAAACAAAGAACGATCTTGATTTTATACTAAAGAACAAATGAAGAAAGTGAAATTAGCTTAGTAAGGCATCTTTTTGTTAAAGGTTGTGCAAGAGGCCAGTAAGAAAAAAATGTGAAAAAGGCAATATGAGACAAAATGTCTACAAAAATATCACTGAGTTTGTTTTGTCCTGGCCATGTACTGCTAATCATTGTGCCTACCCTTAAGGGTGATTTGTATGCCCAATGAGACTGCACTGAACAAAACTATTTTTTTTCCTTTACAAGGTATCAATTAAAGATAACTTCTTGGTTACAGATTGGAACCCATGTCCACTCACCCCTCTCTAGCTTAAACTTGTGCAGGTCCTGTGCATACTGTTCCAGTCTCTGTGAGTTCCTATATGCATCAGTAGTACTGTTGTGTAATCCGTTCCCTCTAGCAATTACAGCATTTCTGCATTTTCTTCCACCTGAGTGCTGAGGGGAGGAGTTTAATGAAGACAACCCATTTAGAACTGAGTGCTCCCATACTCTTCATTCTCTGCACATTGTCTATTTGCAGATCTCTGGGTTAGTCCCCATTAAATACAAGAGGAAGCTTCTCTCACATTCATCTATGGATGGAGCAGAATTTTCTTAGGAGTCATTTTATTGTTGTGTTCCTTTTAAAGGAACAATAGTATTAACTGGAAAATTTTTATTATTTTAACTTGACATATATTGTTTCTACATGGTACCAAGTTCCATGTAAAAATGCATAAAATACTTTGAACATATTTTCCTTATGACACCTAGGCTTCTATTTTACTCACTTCTTCCTCACATTTGTTCCTGCTGTTACTTGGATAATTCCATTTCATGTTTATACACACAGTACCTTAAGTAACTGTAAATTTCAGGCTCCATATATAAGAGAAGGCTTATGAAATTGACTTTTTGAGACTGACCTAATATGCTTATTATAATCATCTGTGAAGAATACTGGCTGCCAAAGGCAGTGGGTGGGTAGAGTTAATGAGAGGAAGAAGGTAAGGGGTTCATGAGACCCTTCTGATAATTCTTCTGCATCTTGACTGGCATGGGTGTTGTCACCAATGGCATAGAACTAAATACACTAAATGAATACATACAGTGAAGTCAATAAGGGGCATGAAACTAAACATTTCAATCCTTTTCTCTGCTCTGATTTTGCAAAATGTGTTCCATGGAGGGAAGATGAGTGAAGAGTTTTCCATTAGAATTACATATGAATCTATAATTACATGAAAGATATACATTAAACAACAGACTGTTAAAACTTAATAAAGAGAGAATATGAAAAGCTATTCAGATATGATGTTACTGAATTTCAGAAAAGTAAAAGATTCAATTATCATTAATATTTGTCAATAATTTTCCTTTATCCTCCTGAATTTTATACATATATGAATTTCTGACTTTTTGTGAAATAATACATACTAATCTTATCTATAATAGTCCCTTGCCATTGGGAGAATTCTGTTCTCAATAACATGAGGCTATTAGCAGTAAATACAATGGGAACATAAATTACATGAGAAACCAAAAATGATATATTTCAAATCTAAGAAAATGTGAGAGTGGTTGAATATCTAAAGGTTTTGAATTCTATTTTTATATATTATTTATTTTTATAATGATAATTAGACCAATTTTAAATTAGAAACAAGCTTCTTTTACATGCCAATCCTCATTTGCTCTCCTCCCCTCCTCCCCTACCTCCCCATCCTAACTCCTATCTGCTCCCCAAGGAGGCTGAGGCCTTCCATGGGGGATCTTTAAAGTCTGTCATATCATTTGGAGCAGAGCCTAAACCCACCCTGTGTGTCTAGGATGATAGAGTATCCCTCTAGGTGGAGTGGGCTCCCAAAGACCATTTATACACAAGGAATAAATACTGATCCACTACCAGAGGCTCCATAGATTCCCTAGAATTCCAAATTGGCATCCTCATTCAGGGGGTCTGGAACAGTCTATGCTGGTTTCCCAGCTATCAGTCTGGGGTCCATGAGCCACCCCTTGTTCAGGTCAGCTGTTTCTGTGGGTTTCATCAGCCTGGTATGGACCCCTTTGCTCATCAGTCCTCCTTCTCTGCATCTGGATTTAAGTTCAGTTCAAGGTTTAGCTGTGGGTGTCTGTTTCTACTTCCACCAGCTGCTGGATGAAGGCTATATGATGGCATATGAATTAGTCATAAATCTCATTTATCAGGAGAGGTCACTTAAGGTAGCCTATCCTCTGTTGCTTAGATTGTTAGTTGGTGTCATCTTTGTAGCTCTCCAGACAATTCCCTAGTGCCTGATTTTTCTTTAAACTTATGTCTCCCTCTATTATATTATCTCTTACCTTGCTCTCTTCTGTTCTTCCCCCAACTCAAACTCCCTGCCACATCATGTCTTCCCCACCTCTCCTCTTCTCCCCTTCTCATTCTTCTAGCTCCCTCTTCCTTCCCCAATGCTCCCAATTAGCTCAGGAGAACTTGTTCCTTTCCTTTTCTCCTAGCATTTCTGGCAGTGTGGATTGTAGGCTGGGACTCCTTCACTCTATGTCTAAAATCAATATATGAGTGAGTACATACTATTTTTGTCTTTTTGTGACTGCATTACCTCACTCAGGATGGTTTCGTCTGGTTCCACCCATTTTCCTTCGAATTTCAATTTTTTCTGGTGAGAAGTACTCCATTGTGTAGTTGTACCACATTTTCTCCATCCATTCTTCAGTTGAGGGGCATCTAGCTTGCTCCCAGGTTCTGGTTATTACAAATAATGCTACTATGAATATGGTTGAATAGATGTCCTTGTTACATGATTATGCATCTTTTGGGTATATGCCTAATAGTGGAATTGCTGGATCTTATGGGACTGATTCCCATTTTCCGGAGGAACTGCCATACTGATTTCCAAAGTGGCTGTATAAGTTGGCACTCCCACCAGCAGTGAAGAAGTGTTCCCTTTCTCCACATCCTCTCCCACATAAGCTATCACTGGTGTTTTTGATTTTAGCCATTCTGACAGGAGTAAGATGCTACCTCAGAGTTGTTTTGATTTGCATTTCCCTGATGGCTAAGGATGTTGAACACTTTCTTATGTGTCTTTTAGCCATTTTAGATTCCTCCATTAAAACATCTCTATTTAGTTCTGTACCCTACTTTTTAATTGGATTATTTGGTGTTTTGGTGACTAGCTTCTTGAGTTCTTGTACATTTTGGAAATCAACCCTCTGTCAGATGTGGGGTTGGTGAATATCTTTTCCCATTCTGTGGGCTGCCACTTTGTTTTGTTGACTGTGACCTTTGCCTTATAAAAGCTTCTCCGTTTCAGGAGGTCCCATTTATTAATTGTCAGTCTCAGTGCCAGGGTTTGAATTCTTGAAGGCAATGGCAATCATTCTGTTGCTGGGGTTTTCTGTGGCAACTTGGGCAAGATATGTTCCAGGTCTCTCAATTTCCTCAGCATCCTGTATCCTTAGTCCCCTTCTACCACAGGGTTTGTTTTGTAAATGTAAGCTCCTAGGAATACACAGGTCACCTGCTTCCAGGAATACTTGTTATTTGAAACTTTTCGTTAGAATTCAGAAAGTTCCATGTCTTTAGAGTTATTTTTATTCATATGTTTTTATAGTGTGTATCACGTGTGTACAAGTGCCCATAGAGGTGAGGAGAGGGCATCAGATACTCTGGAGCAAGAAGTCTTGGGCTCTCCATTATGGGTGCTAAGAACCAACCTTGGGTCCTCTGGAAAAATCAATGAAGTACCCTTAAGTGCTGAACTCTCTCTCTAACTCCAAGAAAGTTCAAATTTTGAACTTTCTGATGCCTAGGTAAACAATCAAATGTATGTCTTTGTCTACCATATTCTTTTCATATTTGCATATAATCATTTGTGGTACTAAAGTAGAAATCAGATAATTCTCACACTTTAAAAAAGTTATCTTGGCAGCCATATTGTTAGTTAATGGATACGTTGGATTTTTTTTAAGGAATTTATTTTTACGTTATTAATTATTTTTTTACATTCCAATCCCAGTTCTCCCTTCCTCCTCTCCCCCCACTCCCCACACTTCCTCCCAATCCCAACTTCCATCTGCTCCTTAGAGAGGGCAAGGCCTCCCTTTGGCATTGTGTTTTAAATGAGTGACTGTGCTCCATGCTGCAGAGAACCACAGCAAGCCCTTGGTACAGTAAATGCTGAACTTTTCAAAGATAAAAGCGTGAGATTAGTACATATCTTTGACATTTTGTTTTCAGCCAGAGGGAAGGTCATAGCTAAAAGGTCACCAAGAAGAATCCACTCATTCACAAATAAACAATGCTACCATTTTGCAAGAAAGTGACAAATTGCTTTCTATAGCCATGTGAATGCAAAGGAGTGTTACAAACACATCTTTGTAATTCAAGCCCCACTTTTCCATTTCCTGGTTTTGGAATGTAGAAAGAAATGCAGTCATGCTTGATTTTCTGAGGGTTAATGTGCAATACTTGATTTCTTTGTAGCTTTTTCCGCTTTGAACTTGGCATTTAAGAATATGATTCACTTATCATTTGCTATGTAGTAATTGTGTGGTAGAATTTTGTATTCATTCTATTTATTTGTATTTTCTTGGATTAGGATGTTCTCTCTTACCTGTGAATTGCCCTCACCTCTTTCTTATATTACTGTTTTACAAAAAGGCTACATTTTCAGTTAAATAATGTGGAAAAGCAAGGAATAGCTTATGATTAAAGATGTAAAGGTGGGTCTTGTTGAACAGTATAAAACAGTAGTTCTTGGCTGTTTTTATAGTCTGTGTGCCAATGTACATCTTGGGATAAATCTATTAAATTGATGTCAAACTAAAACAATTTTATATTAAAGCTCTATGGTTTATTTAAAAATGTGTGGTCAGGTGTGGTAGGTAGTGCATTCCTAGTATGTTAGCACATGGGACTTGAAGGCAAGATGATAGGAAATTTAAGGCCAATCTCAATTTCATAAGACCCTTTCTTACAAAATAAAACAGTCAAGAGACAATCTTTGAGTGTCAAAATCTATTTCAAATGCTCAATTCAGAGTGATGGCTAGTTAATACATATATTGAAGCAAAATATTTTAAATCTTAAGTCTCATTCTTGTAAGAAAACATCACAAAAAATTCCTGAATTTGCATTTACTTTCTTTTCAGATGAGCTAACAAATTCTTCGGAAACAAGATTGTCGCTAGAGGAGCTTTTGGGGAAAGGATTTGGACTTCATAATCCAGAAACTCGGTGGATCAACGGTAGGTGTAAAATTTTCCTGCATTTTGTTAGCTTTGAATTCCCTCTAAAATGAAAAAAAAAAAAAATGATGCTTGAAGTGAATGTACTGCTGTAATGCTTTGAGATTCACAAATGTGTTAATTAACCAGCTAAGAACTTAGGCTCATCCTAGAGAGAACCAGTTTCTCAACAATGCATCACTATAGCTACAGTTGTCTTCTACCTCTAAAACTGACTGTGGTGTATCTTCTATTCTTTGTCCTTTTTTCTGCCCAAGAAATGAAACTTCTTCAGCTTTTCTTAAATCTAAGTTTGGTATTAAATAAGAAAATAAAACAAAACCACTATGTGTGGTAACTTGAACATTTGTTTGTTTTAATGGATGTTAATGAGAGTAGTTATTAGCTAAACTAGCCAGAAAAAAATGTATTTGTGAGGATAGTTGCAAGTCTTCTTCGTGTGTGTGTGTGTGTGTGTGTGTGTGTGTGTGTGTGTGTGTGTAGCTAATTTGTCTGTGCTAATCATCTCAAGTATTAGATGTAATACTTCATTTATTTTCAACAGAAATCATTTGTATGATAAATCCAAATTTTTCCTTTTTATCAGATAAAAATAAATTTATTAGTGATTTATTTCTTCTCAAATTTTCTAACAAATCTTCAGAATGGCTATTCTAAATTTGTAGAACTATTTTCATTGGGATGTATAGATCTTGGGTTTGGTTAATTTTGCTTTATGATATGATGTTTTTCTTGCAGGTTCTTTATAATAAAGTCTTAAAAATAAGAAATTAGCCATTAGTTTCTGGACCCTATTAAAAGGATATATCTGAACTCATGAGGGCAAGGGTCAAATCAAACTTGTTTAACTGAACTCAAGATAATTGCTGGAAAGAACCAGAACATGGATATATCTTTTAAATAAATGAAAGAATGCCTTTACTTGACACCTACTGCCATTTTTTCCTAAACATATGTCAGTTAATATTGGTTGGAATATGATTGTGTGTCCTGGTGTTTGTATTATAGGTGTAGACTACAATGCAGGGATTTTCTTAATATATTTTTGCATTTCTCTTTGTAATTGTTCATAAATTTCAGCAGCTAGCTAAAGAATTTTGCCTTTTTTCTATGGTTATTAATATTGTATAGTTTTATCACAAATGAGTATATTGTTAAAGATGGCTTATAAAATATGTTATTATCGAGGACTGTCCTGATGCATGGGTGTCCCACTGATCATTATCCCCAGGGTGTGGTTACAGTTATGAAGGTTGTCCATATAATTGTCAACATTTGTTTTCATCAAAGGAGCTGATAAAAGGAATGATTCCAAAATTCTATTCTTTAAATGTTACTGTCTTTGCAAATGATTAGATTTGAAGAAATGACTCCCCCTCCTTTCTATTAATCATGATTTTGAATCAAACTGTAGACATTACTGTAGTCAGACTTTACAATGGAAGAAAAAAACATAGCCTTTAATCCCCTTCTCAGACTAGCTTGTACTGTTTAAGCATGAATTCTAATTTGTATAGAATTGACACTGTGGTATCATAACACTTAAGTCAAACAGCCCAGCAAAGAACTGTATGGTAGGTTGAAATATACTTAGTATCTAGGACACAAATTTTGCTTTTATACTGCTCAAAGTTTGAAATTCAGTGTTAATATTTTGTTTTGTAATTTCCTCCACCATCTTTGATGAACTTGATCTTGAGATGGTACATGGGGGCAGGCAGCTCTGCAGGGCTAAACCACAGCTATGACATTCTAATTAATTTAAGAAATAGTGTCTAAACTGGGTAGTAGTGGTGCATCCCTTCAATCCTATCACTCAGGAGGCAGAAGCAGGCATATCACTGTGAGTTCAAGGCCAACCTGGTCTACAAAGGTATGCAGAAAATCTGTCTCGGGGACATGGAGAATGAAAAAAGAAAAGAAGAATTAATGTCTATGAAAGGATTTGATATCAAAGTAATCCCTGAAATTGGAATACAATACACAGAATCTAGGTTTTGAGAGCAGGCAATCTGTGCAAATACCACTGAAGGTATTGCCATATTATCTGCAGCTTGTCAACAATGATTGTTTTCAGAGTTGTAGTGTTCCTGGAGTTATTATTATCAGAGACTGGGTCCTGACATTTCTCTGTAAGCCAGGTTAACCTACTCAGCCTTAATAATCTGACTAAACAAACTAGTAATAACAAAAAGAAAAGAAATTATTCAATGTGGTCACGTTGAATCTTGAAGTACGTTCCTTCCCCAGTCCATCCATCTTTCAGGTCCTCACATGAGGATTAGGCATAAATAGACAGAAAGAAATAGATCTGTAGCTAAAGGTACTGGTCAAGGTGGGATCTTGTTCATTGATGTTTCATCATTGTCTAGGTTCCGGTGTCTCATGCAAGATTCTAAGAACTGTGTGAAAATCTCTCTCTCTCTCTCTCTCTCTCTCTCTCTCTCTCTCTCTCTCTCTCATTTCTGCACATTTATCTACATGATCTGATAAGAACATGAAGCATTTGGAAAAGGTTTATTTTTAATTAAAATGTCTTTTTTATTTTTAATTACTTGTATTTCCATATCCATCCCCTCATTCCCTCACCCTACCATCCTCCCATGTTCCCCACCCGAACCCCCTCCCACAGGGATAGTGAGGCCCTCCAACAAGGACCTTCAAAGTCTGCCATATTGTTTGGCGGAGGGCCTAGGCCCTCCTTGCTGTATCTGGATGCAATAGTATCCTTCCATAGGGAATTTCCCAAAGTGAAATCTCTTTCCTTTGAGACAAGTTCCTCTTCTGTGGCATTACACTTTAGCCTTTTCCTTCTTTCATGAAGTTCATGAGGAAATTCCAAATACTTTGGGGTTCATTGTTTTAAAACTCTGATAGTCAAATGGAGGGACACAGTATCTCTTTAGAATACTCATATTCCTTTAAAACAATATTTTTCTTTGAAAGTTCCATGCATGTATAGAATGTATATTGATTGTGCCCATTGAGCACTTAGCCACCTCATATCTCATCTCCCTGACAGATTCAGTCTTAGTAGGACAGTAAGGTGGGTGGATCTGTGCTTTTTTCAAACTCACTCTCCTTGTTAGCAGTCACTAGACACTAATGCTATTTATATATTCCACACATACCCAAAAGAGTTGAATGGGAACTACCATCACAGAGGGGGTAACTTTGAACTCATTATGAGCAATTATATCTGAAAGTGAAAGATGGACTTTCTCTTTACTTTTATGATTTTCCTAACATAAAAGTCACCTGATGAATTCAAGCTCAGCTCATTTTGAAACTTCATTTAATTCTTGGAGGTCATCCTATGAACGCTTAATGCATTATCAGTCAAGAGAAGGAGGGTTGCCTGGTTGTCTCTGGCATTGCATTGTCATTATATATGCTGGTTCTCCAATGATGTATCTGAGGATGTCACTGTAGCCTTGGACCGGTGGTGGTCCATGGTTAACTAAACAATTGGCTTGTCCCAAGTTTCTTTTGTCCTTGAGATCTCCATATTTATAACATCTTCCTACTTATATCACCTTGAAGCCTAGTAATCTATCTGCTTTTTAAATTGTTAATCTCTGCACACTTATTTGGTGATCAATTTGAACACCAGTGAAGGATCTAATACTGAATGCTTTCTCTGTGCAGCACTATGATAGATGATGTTACACATGCTGCATGTAACAACAGTAGGTAACATGAAATTCTCCTGGAAACCTGAGGTTGAATCTAGAAACTTTTTCACATACAGGAACAAAATAAAGCCAGTCTTATTTTATTTCACAATATGCTAAATTTATTCTTTGAAAATTTTATACATATATCCAAAGTATTTTGTCAAAATTCATCTCTTTTCCCCTTCCTAATCCCAGATCCTCCCACTGTCCTCTGACCCCCTCTCCCAACTTTGTGACCTTTTTGTGGTGGTTGCCTATAACCAACCAGGTTCAGTTATGGCTGTCCATATGTTCATTGGCATGGAGTCATCTACTGGACTGTTATTGATTTACCAAGAGCCATACCCTCACAGAAAACTGACTTTCTCAGCCCAGCAGCCATAAGGTGTTAACAACTACTCAGCTAGGGTTGGGGCTTCAGCTTTGCAAGCTCCTTCTACTTCTGGGGTTAAATGTTGAGGGGTTTGATGATGTGAAGGTATTCATTGTGGCACAACGTATTTCAAACACATCTCTGACACACAGACTAGCCTTACCCATGACAAGTTCACTTTAGCGTGCTTTCACTCCATTCATGAATATTATAATGATGTCCCAAATTCACCAAGTACATCCATGTATATATACAATCAGTAAAATTGACATGTCTTTAATTATGTATTTATTATAGAAATCCAACAGCAGTGTCAATGTAAAAATGGAACTTCCCTCTCCCAGAATATGAGAATTTATTCTGGGCCCAAGTGTGACTGAATATGGTCTGGGAAGATCAATTTAGATTACCCCAAATTCCACATTCCAATGTGGTAACAGTTTGATTAAATTTGTGTAGTAAGAGGCCAAATAAAGTTATAAACATAAAAAGATACTTTTAAAATACATTCATGGAAATATTAAAGGGACAGGTTATATCAAAACCAGGGGGACTCTGACCTAGAGGCCTCAGATGTTATTCTTAGTCTTTGGGATGGTGGCAGCTAGGGTTTGTTAAATCAATACATTTCAAAAGGTTTTATTTATTATGGCTACTAACAGGACTAAAGATAACCCAAGGTAATTAAAAGATAACCCAAGTAATTATTCTCCTGAACCTGGACACTGCAACCTCTTCACAGTCATTGAAGTTCTTATCAGTTAAGCAGACTTACTGACATTTCAAAGTCTGAAATGACACTTTGTTTTCAGGAATTTTCATGTACCATAATGACTTCCACACAAAGCATGGCTTAGGAGCCTACACTATTACATGGCAGTGACTTGTGAAGATTATCTTTGTTTCTCTTTATTTTTTTTATTCTCAGTTTTCTTCAATAAACACATCAGTGTATATCATTTTAAAACTACTAATAAAGAACACTATCCTCTTCTCTTACAGTTTCATGGATCCCCAATCTCTCAGCAGTCTGCTGTCATACAAATATCTGAGTCCCATCAAGGAACTCCTAAGGTGCTTTTCACAGCACATGCCCGTGACCTAAATGACTGTTTCTGCTCAGATGCTCCAACATCCCTGGAGTCTGGGCACTCACCCACATTCTTTTCACTATCTGGAATCTTTTCCAATATCTGGTAGTCTAAGTTGCATACTGTAATAATATCTGATGTCCATGACAGCAACTGCTCTGTCAGTCATAACAGCATCTCTGTCCTAGTTAGTTTAGTTGTCGGCTTGACACAGGTTAGAGTCACTTGAGAAAGGATGTCTCCACTGAGGGGTTGACCAGAGCAGGCTGACTTGTGGGCATGTCTGTGGATTGTATTGAATGTTAATTTATGTTGGAGGGTACAGCCCACAGTGAGTGGAAACATTCCTCAGAGGTAGTCCTGGACTGGATAACCTTGCTAAGCACCTTGAGCAGTCTAATAAACAGCATCCTCTTTGGTTTAGACTGTGCATGAGGTTCCTGGAGAGAAGACCTGCTCCAAAGAAAAGCAATCAGCCTTTTCCTTTTGGGTTCCTGTCTTTAGCTCCTGTCCTGATGTCTCTCTGACCTGGAAGTGTAAGCCAAATAAACTCTTTCCTAAGTTGCTTTCCAATGTGTTTAACACAACAGAAGAAAGTAGAACACCCTGCCACAACACACACACATGCTCTCTCTCTCTCTCTCTCTCTCTCTCTCTCTCTCTCTCTCTCTCTCTCTCTCTCTCTCTCTCTCAGCTCTAATGTACTCTGTAGCACAGATTAGCTTTAAACTCATGGTGAACTTCCTGTCTTAGACTCTCACGTACTGGAATTCCATGCTTAATCACTATGCCCAATTTCTCCAATACAGAAATACTTGTACCTGGAAGGGCTGTAGCCTCACAGATCTTTAAATGGGAGGGGCATGCAGTCCTGTCTCTAGAGATATCTGGAGATCTGATATTTCTTTATAAATCTCCTTTGCAGCTTCTCTCCTAGGATGGGAAAGTCATGGTTATCACTTTTATGAAAAATGAAGTGCATTAATCTAAGTAGTAGCAATATTATTTGCTATGATTAGAGATCTCAGCACTGGGAAAAGCAAGCAAATACATTTACACTGCCATTGTTTGTGTTGAATGACTTTACTGGCCTCAGACTTTTGTTTGTCCCCACAACTTGGTAGAGTTATAGAATCAGTTGAACATTACTGTCCTCCTTTTAACCTCACTTAGTGCTCAGCTAAATTGTCATCTTTGATCTCTGCTTTTATCTCCTTAAGCATTCTTTCATTTTTATTCATGGGTTTAAGTTCAAGCATTTTTATAATATTTATCTATTCTCTAAGAATTTAACACAAGTATACAAAGTATAATGACCATATCTACCCCTATTTCCACCTCTAAATCCACAAAGCTGTAATTTTCATAATTATCAGTCATGCTGACATTAACATAGGGCAGAGATGAGTTTATATCTTGATGTTTTTGGAGGTGTCATGGATTTTATGCAGTGTAATTTATAAAGGCAAAAATAGTACATAGATTCACACACACAAACTTAAACATGGGCTAAGTAATTTTAAACTATATTACTGAGTGTTGGACTGTCAAAAACAATCATTTGAAAAAGCAAGAACCTTAGAAGAAGCTCACAATAAAATACTGAATGAAAACTCCACTATATATGAGTATGTGCACACTCTTCACAATTATATTTCATACATGTACATATCTATTCATGCAAATACCAGAACAGAATATGGTAAATATTAAATCCAGTTCCAATGCCATGATTATGAGTTGCTTCATTCATTCATTCATTCATTCATTCATTCATTTATTCCATACTGGCCACATTTTCAATAATTGTGCCATTACATTTTAACAAACAGAGAGTTACTAGAATTCAAATGCTAATGTAAGTAGATTCACCTATTCAAAGAATAATTTTGTTCTTATTCATGAGACTTGTTTATTCTTAAAAAAAGTTAGAGATAAGTATAAACATAAGAGTCAAGGACTGACAAGGTAGCTTGGCAGGTAAAGATGCTTGCCACATGGTAGAAGGAGAGATCTGACTCCTATAGCTTGTCCCCTGACCTCCACACATGTATGCCATGCAGGCATCCACAAATAGATAAATATTTATAATAAAAGTTTTAAAAGAGTGACAGAAAGTGAATTATTTTTATGAGGGCCATGGATCCTCTCAGAGTTATAAAAGAAGGTATTAGAAATAAAGCTTCAAGACTAAAGAGTTGACTCAGTAGTTAAAAGTGTCTAGTGTTCTTGGATCACCCATATCAGGCATCTTGTAATTGCTTGTAACTCCAGCTCCAGGGAGGTCCAATGCCCTCTTCCAGTCTCTGACTCAATATGCACTGCCTTCTCCCTCCAACATATTTGGAGAATTATGAAAATGATGCCATCCTCAGTTGCTGAATCCCATCTCAGAAAGTTAAAAATCAGGTTAGGGATCTGGCAAAATGTTCTCATGACTTACTTTTCTCCTTAGAGTAATGTGTGGCAAAGTACTTCACTAAGGACAGTAGACAAGTTATTAGCAAAACTAGCAAAAGACTAACAAAAGTGCACTATTTAGCACATTTACACCTTTCAAATGGCCAGAAGTGCTTATTTCTTTATTATTTGTTAAATTTTAGATTAAACTGCTTGAAATGACAAATATAATCGTTTACTACAGAATCTCACACCCAAGTCATCTTCCACATTAGCTGCAGAGAGTCAAACTTTTGTTTGAAATTCAAATCTAAATAGTTTGCTTAAAGCGAATATTGTAATGAATCCAGTTTATCTTAAAATAACAATGTTTACACTAAACCCAAAGAGAGAATAAGAAAGAATTGAGTCATCAAATATACTATTCACATTTCAGATTTTTAAAAAAAGCTCTCAGGAAGAGAATACATATTTGTGTGTTTTAGAGGTGAAATGATTGAAGAATTTTAGGGGAACTGGAAATGTAAACTTAGCTTCAAGAGAGCTCCATGTTCCCTTCCTTGTGTTTCTTGAAATAGAACATTGTATTTGGATAATTAAAGAAATCAGAATGAAAGTCAGCTTGCTTAAACAGGATGGCATGGGAGTGTTTAGACAGAGAATTTGTTGATTTGTAGCTGTGTGCCTGATTTAGAATATGTTGACATAGAAAGTTTTTCTAGTGAAGTAAATCATGTCCATGAAGTCCTGTGTGATCCTGAACAAGCATGCCTGGTCTCCACTGTGTTGGTGCAATAACTGGATTCCCTATTAAAACTGTAGAGTTGTAGATGCATTGAACCCAATGTCTCTATTTTTATATATCTATTTATATGTACATATGTGCCTGTTCTTTGTGTTTATCCAGTGTGTATCTGTGGTCATAGCCAAGACATTTTCTTTGTTCAAGTTTATAAACAGAAATAAACATTCTTCCTTCACTCAATAAAATTGTGAATATAAAGATTCTTTTTAAGTCATGCACCATACATTTTCATATGTCTTAGGCTTTATAAAATGAAATGACTAGTCAGAAAGGTGAGCAGGGCAGAAAGCAGAAATACATGAATTGCAGGAAATGTCCAATTCAAGTTCTGATGAGGTTTGATGAACTTTACTTCCCTCTAAATTCTAAATATGCTTCATTGCACTCATCATGCTCTCTGTCCATTATAGCATGGGACACTGGGCACATTTCCTTATTCTCTCTGACTCCTTTTCATTTGCCATTGTCTTCACATATCTGCTAATGATCATGAATCATACATCCACGTATCACTGATGAGATCAATAGACTACAATGAGGATTCTTAGAGAATATAACAGCTACATGAACATAGGGACCAAAGAGATGTCAGAGCAGATAAGAGCACTTAGTGCTTGCTCTTGCAGAGGAACTTAGATGAGTTCTCAGCATTCATGTTTGGTGGCTCATAACCACTTGTAACTCTCGTTCCCAGGGATACAGTGCTCTTTTCTAGACTTTGTAGGAACCTGCATTCATGTGCACCTACCCACATACAGAATCTCATAATAATAGAAATGAAACTAACTATATGAACCTATTGTTCTGAAGCAAGTAGACAAAATTTAAGCTATAAATGTGGAGGATACTTTCACAAACATATCGTTAGAACTATAAGGACATATTGGGGAAATAAAGAACAGCTAGCAGTCTTTGTAGAAGGGTTGGATTTGAAAATTGGTAGAGGTAAGATGTGCTTAGAGCATGAATGACAGCATTCTGGCAGAAAAAACAAGGATGTAGGAACACATCCACAGTAACTATCACGCTGTATAACGCTGGCTAAAAGAAACATGCTATGTGTTGGAAATAGAAACAGTGAGTATGCTTAGCAACTTGGATTGACACATGGCTATTTTACTGTAATTATTACACACTGATCCTCAGGATATTGATGCTTTAGATTATAATTTTGAATCAAGCAAGGTTGAAGTTTGGCTGATGACTGTTAGCTATATTGTTGCCAAATTAACATAGGAGGTTCTGGCGACAAATATCTACCTCTAAGCTTACAGTGTATCAGAATTGACATGTAATTCTATATTTCTAGAACATTTTCATGTATGGTATTTTCTTGCAGTTCTTTGTAAAGCCTTGTTTGGAAAATAAGAGCAGCATTATTTTTAGCTTTTAAAAGAGTAAATGGGACCCAGAGAGGAATCTTTTACCTCTATGTGATCCACAGGCTGTGACCATCTCTGGTTAGAAGCAAGGTCTTCCTTGCTGGAAAGGACAGGTGGGAGGAGGGACAATGTCTCATGTTAGTGCACTGAAGTATGATGACCTATGCTGATGTTAGATACTACCTATAACTTATAACCCTAATAGCTTAAGGAAACCTAAGGGGAAGGTAGATAATAAAAAGGAAAGATTTCTGGAATTTTTTGAATCATTATTAGAATGTTTTTCTCTGACTATATTTAAATGATCTTGAGAAAAATCTTATCATTTATGTATTTTTAAGAGAAAGTCTTTGTAATCAGTCATAACATTAAAATTCCTCATATAGGCGAAATATTTCCATATCACTTTTTATAACATAATTCTCTATTAATTCCTTGGGAATTTCACACCATGCAACCCAATCTTGCTTACTTCCTAGGTCCTCCAAACTCTCTCCTCGACCCTGAAGCATTTCCCCCCCAAAGAAACCCCCCTAGATCAATTAAAAACAAAACAAAATAACAAACAAACAAAGAAATCCTTATGCTTCTGTCTTTTCAAAACCTCTTCATTCATCTTAGTGATATTGGGTGCTGATCCAGACATTGCTCTTAGCCTTGGTGGCTAAGAATATGCCTTGGTAATATGGCCTTGGTGGCTCATATTACTCCTTAATTCAGTTAACTTCATCCCATGTTTCCCTCTTTCTATGTATGTATGTATGAATGTATGTATGTATGTATGTATGTATGTATGTATCTCTAAAGTGTTGCTTTTACTTAATCAAGTCATTTAGTCAATTTCAATAGTCCATTGAGACCTCTGAATAATGTAGAGTCAAATATTTCAGACATGAAGTTTATATTAATTTAATACATGACTTCTGAGATTATTAGCTGGAAAAATAACCTGAGACAACATTATTTACCACTCTGTGGTTTAATCATTTAAAGCCAAACATTTAGTCATGTGGAATATTCTACCATATTCACAGTGTTTTTTTTTTTTTTTTATGTATTTTCAAAGAAGTGCTCACAGGACCGATCTAACACATCCATTCTCTTCTCCTTTCTGCCTAGATTACCTGCGTGCTCGCAGTGAGAAAGGAAACACTGTTAATATTTGCATGGTACTGTAAGAATGTAGAAAAAGGAAGGTTACCATCTGCCTTCATTGGGTCATTATTATGCTTCTGACAACTGAAGTATTGCTTTGGGGACCTCCCTGGTAGCCGGGCACCACTTCCTGAATATTTAATTTGTCATAGATAATGTGTAAAATTCTCTGAGTTTGAGTACAGCCATGCTTATTTTATAAACAAAGACCTGCAGTTTAAAGGAAAAGAGGAACATGGTCAAGGCCACAGTACTGGAAGGGAGCAAAAAGGGAATTTGAGTTCATGTATTCGCTCTTAATGAGCACAGTACCTGTGATCAAATAGAAGCTCAAGGACCAGAATAATTAGGGAAAGATAAATGTCAGGAAGAGAAAATTACCTTGAGATATAGCATTAAGTACTTAAAGTATAATGTAGGAAAAGTGCAGCTTTGATCAACTTACACAAAAATTCTGAAACACAATGAACACAGAATAAACCTTTAAAACTGAGAGTGGAATGGGAGCTATGTATAACACCAGAATTCAGGGGACTTGTTCTCAATACTGGGTGTCTACACAGAGAACACTCCTTTCCTCCCTGAAGCTCATTTGTAGAGTGTTGCTTGGGTAATATGTAATATAGTTACAGTTTTCTTTATTTTAGAATTATCCAAATCTGGGTGAAATAGCCCAGTAGACAATACATGAGGCACATATTGGAGTAGATCTGTTCATTCTAAATTTCTCATTGTCTCTGTTGAAAGGGAAGCATGGTGGAAATCATTAACACTGTTACTGTTTTGTAGTTCTTTGTGGTCATTCATAGAATTCCCACCAATGCTTCTCTACTCCCAAAGCATTTTATTAAATGAAATCAAATATGTTAATGACCTCAATTTTAACATCATTGTTATTACAAAGTTTTTTGTTTTAAAGTCTCTCTCTCTCTCTCTCCCTCTCTCTCCCTCTCTCTCCCCGTCCCCCCCCCTCTCTCTGTGTATGTGTGTGTGTGTGTGTGTGTGTGTGTGTATGCTGGATCATGTGTATGTTGGTGGGTGTATGCCCTAAGCTAGTAGCATTAATGTCCACTGGAGTTAAAAATTGTTGAATTTCCTTCAATGTGGTTGTATTTGGAGACATATTTCTGGTTCTTAAGAGCTGCATGTAGACTTACACACTAAGATACCACTCTAGTTCCACACTTTTTTTAATGCTCACTCATGGCATAACACCTCTAGAGTCCTACATGTGCGGTGATTTAAATGTTAGTTAGTACCATTTCCAGTTAAAATGATCATTTTCAGGAGTGTTGGAAGTCCAACATAGGATATTTTAATTATGTTTTCATTTTGCCAAACTATTGTTGTGAACTTTCCCATTAAGTGTTCAGGTGTGAAGTATATGCATGCATCTATTACACTCATGTCTCTATCACCTGTTTATGAATGACTCCCAATATTTTACAAATCATGTCTCATGAAAGGATATAATATGAGTTAGAACATAGAAACAATTTAACAGGAACAGTGATTAGACACAGCATTGTGCTGGGAAATATGTTAAATGAAGGGGTTCTTTGCTGTTTACAGCTAAGGTCTAGGATCTGTAGGCAGTCTGCTAAGAACAGCAGATGCAGGGCTGCAGGATTTAGGCATTTTCAAAGAGATAAGAAATAGAAAGAGGGCTGTTTGAGAAAAGGAAGGAAACCACCTTGAAAACACAGGGCTGGGAGAGTGATATGGGCAAACATATTCACAGTATGTTATATAAATATATAAAATGATAGTGAAGTCCATTATCTTATACCATTATCATAGGCTAATAAAAGTAAATAAATTAAAATTTAAAGATGTGGGTCCTGGGAACAAAACTTGGGTCTGTTGCAAAGCAGTTCATACTCTTAATCAAAGAGCCATCTATGCAGTCTCAACTAAGACCTTGCTTTCAAGTGAAGTTTTCCCCAGCTTTAAATTAGACTACGATAGAAAGGAAGGATTTCTCAATCCTTCCTTTTGTCTGCTAGCAGACAAAAATGTTTTGAGTGACTCTGTGATGGTGATGCTTTATTTAATGAAATTATTTGTTTATCTATCTATCTATCTATCTATCTATCTATCTATCTATCTATCTCCTTCTATCTATTCTGTGTGCACCTATTGTGTCACTGTGTGCATGTGGGCACATGAGAATGTGCATTATGAACATGTGCATTGAAGCCAGGAGTCAACATCACTCATATTGTCTAATCATTCTCTATTTTATGAGACAGGGTTTCTCACTAAACCTGGGGCTTCCCCATTCAGGTAGACTGGCTGGCCACCAAGACCCAGGTATCCTCCTGCATCGAAATTACAATCATGTGCAGACATTTTCAGCTTTTACATGAGAGCTTGCCATTCAAATTCAGGTCCTCATTCTCGTAAGAAGTGACTTTAGTTACTGAGCCATATCACTTCCTATATAACTTATATGTACTTGTAAGAGGCATAATCCCATACAACTTGAGTCCTAAGAGTTTGCCATGTAATTTCCATACCTACAGAAAGGTTGCTTTCACCTACCACTTTAGCTGTGCTTTGGCTTAGGAAAAGAATTTAGAGTTTTAGGAAAACTTTCATAGAGTACCTTCTGATTCTCCTTACCAAGTGGGGAGAGGAGAGAAAACTGATAGGAGACAGCTCTCTTCTCTCTATGCTTTAACTGGACACAAGAGACGTTAGTAAATCATTTAAAACTGATCTCCTTTCTAATTCTAATCTGTAACACCTAGCCATGAGCATGGTGCTGTCAATACCCATGTCGGTTTAATGAGCTGTGACACTCATTACAAGAGCTGTATACCTAAGCCATTACTGTGTCACCACTGCCACGTCTTTACAAATAGCATTCAAAGCAGATCCTTTGCACATACCTTTTCTCTGTTGATATTGCATTTGCACAACAAAATGTACCAATTCATTGTTTACACATGCACCTCCAATGAGGGACACCTCATTGGAGTTAGAGCATTTTCTTGATCTCTGCCATTTATGACACCGCTAATCTTTAATTTGTTCATTATAACTCCATGGTATGATAAAATATTTTGATTTTATGATGTACTCGTCAGCTTTTAAGTTACCCCAGGATCCTGATATAGTGAAAGGATTGAAAATCAAGAGACTGTTTATTTACACATGTGAATGGGACCTTTGTGGAGGCCAGTGCATGCTATTGAGTGGCACATCTTGGGCATTTCAGCTCTGTTACTGTTTAAAAATCACACATCTCTCAGGTGGAGTGAGTAAGTGAGCCTGTCTGAATGGAAGCATCATGTTTCCAGATGTGGGTTAGAGTTTTCAGTTGGGTCACCATGGTTCACATGTACCCAAACTCAATGTGGTCATATCATCACTTCTACAATTGAAAGGATAATTGTTTGTTTGTTTGATGTTTAAGAACAGAATTCTTAAATTAGTTTTCTCCAAAGTACTTACAAAGCTTTCAGATTGTCTTTTTCTCCCAACCTTTTATATCAACCACAGTGTGTCCAATCTATCTCACCTCTTCTCCCTGGCCGCCATCTTTGAGAGCTTACACTCTTTCCCTTGCATTGCTTACTCTTCTTTTCTCCAATAAAACTGATCCTAATTTCAACCCCAAGTATCCTCAACACACATACTCACAGTATTAGTTCCCTGAAGTATTTCTCTATAGACTGTCTTTTTTCCTTTTATTTCAGATTCAGATATTATATTTCAGTTAATAAACAGAATATCAGGTTTGACGGCAAACACCTTTACCTACTGAACCATCACACCAGGCCCCCAAAATAAGGTTTTAGCAATTCCCCAGGATGAATAGGACTCTGAATCTCTGATGCAAATTAAAAGTGGGAAATCAGTTCAACTTTTCTTCCTCAAAAGGATAATGATTATTCATAGAAAAAAAATCACTAATCAAAGTTGGTTTGTCTTTTTATAGTACATACTTGTGTTGTTTACTTGATATTGTACCATGAGCTTTTCATTGTCAATAATATAACTGACTTCAATATTTTTGAACCAGAAATTAATACTCTATAAAAATTCAAATGGACAAAAATGTATTTGTCATTTAAAGTTTTGGATTAGAACATCAACACTTCAATTTGTAAATAATGTAAAAAAAATACTGTCCATATTATAGTTCTTCTTGCACCCAGTATGTAATTTTGAATATAAAACTGATTTATTATAAGCAATGTGATATAACTGGAAGCGATTAATGATTTGAACATACCTTGTGTTTAGCCCTTATGGTTGAATACTGTCAGTGATCGTCATTGAAGCTTTTGCTTAATTCATCACAGCACTGGATTTCTATCTCTTCTCATTCTGAGTGCTTCAACCAATGAAAGGGAGGAGGTGGAGCAAGGGATGAATAGAGAAAGGGAGGGTGGGAGAAAGGGAAAAGAAGAGGGAGGGAGGGAGAGGGAGGAGTGAGAGAAAGAGGGAGGGATGTGGAAAATGGAGGGAGGGAGAAAGAGAATGAGAACGAGCATATGAGTAAAGCTTTGAGTCCACAGGCATGCTGCCTGGAATGTACCATGAGTCCTCCACTTACAGCATAGATTTCAGCATTGTTTTTATGTTTTAAATTTTTCTTATCTTTCGTCAACAAAGTATGCTTGATAAATATTTCAAACATCTCATTGTATAGAACTTACACTTCATTTTCCGTGGATGATTTGGGTCAGTATTCAAATTAAAACAGTAATTTGAGTTGTGTTTGCTCATGGAAATCAAGAAATATTACAGGCATCACAGGGAGCAAGCTCATGTAAGAAAGAACATGCAGTTTCTATCCATAGTGTTTTGTGGATATAAGTCATTTAACTGGCCTGGAGCTCACAGTGCAGCCCAGACTGGCTGGCCAGTTAGTCCAGATATCTGTTTGCCTCTGCCTCTCAGCACTAGGATTACAAACACCACACTGCATTTTTCTTTTTCTTCACCATGTGTTTTAGGTATCAAACTCAGGTAGTCATATGTTTAAGACAAACAATTTGCCAACTTAGGTATCTCCCATCTTTTTAAAACTATTTTTAAAGTAATGTTTGAAGGGCCTAGATATATGGGTTCTCATGTAAGAGTACTTAGTACTTTTGCAGTGAATCAAAGTCCCTGTACCCAAGCTGACCAGCTAACAACCATGTCTAACTCCAGGTCCTGGGGATCTGACTATCTCTTCTGGCCCCTGTCAGCACCTATATACACAGGGCAATGTCCACTTTCAGGCACATACACATAAGCAAAAACAAAAATTAAATATTTAAATAAAATCTGTCAATCTTCTGGAAAGTTTGGAAGAACTATCTCTGAATAACTTACAGGTCAGAGCCAAGTTACCAGATGAAAAGTATACAAATTTCTTAAATTATTATGCATTCCATAGCTATACCAAATATGAAACCCAGTGAGAGGTCATATGGTTTATATTTGAAAACACTCTTCAAGGGTGAGGAAACCCAGAGGAGTTGCTAGCAACTTTATAGAGTTATAAATTACTTTCATGGTACAGAATGAGCCCAGAGGATAGACAGTGATGCTAGGACAAAGATCCTTGGGGTCACTATCTTTATTTTCAGTATCTTCCTCTGTGTTATGACTTTAATCTTCCTTATGAGAGCCAATGGGATATCTTAGCAAAGGGCTTCTCTTGTAAACTTAAGGTCCTGAGTGAGTTTGATTTCCAGAATCCGTATTAAAATGTCAGACATGATATTGCACAGTTGCAGTTCCAGCACTGGGGAGGCAGAGACAGGAAGATCCCACAGCTCACTGGTAACCAAACTAGACTACTAGGTGAGTTCCAGGACAATGAAAATCAAGCTATCTGACGCTTAAGAAATGACACCCATAGGTTTATCTTTTACCTACACAAAATGCATACCCATGCATCTGTACAAACAAGTATGGTGATGCGTATGTGTGAACATACAAACATGTGTACACACATACACATTCTTGATGAATGAAGCTTCTGTGGGATTGATGACACTTAAAGGTAGTTCCTCATTGATGGGTCCAGTGCTGCATTGGTAAGGGGACTTCAGGGAAGGCCTGTTTCTGTGTTTCAGGAGAGAAAAAGAATCAAGAGACAGGGGCTGGTAAGATGGCCCAGTCAGAAGGTTTCTTGTCATACAACTCCTGTAGCCTCAGTTTTCTCCAATGAATGTAAATGAAGATGAAAAGAGAGAAACAAATCTACAATATTCTCTGGCATCTATGTATACACTGCAGCATGCACATCCCCCATTGTGCACACACACACACTAATAATAAGTAAGTAATGTATGAAAATAAAATTTATTTTATTTAAAATAAAAATTACAAATTTAAAAATTTAAAAAGAAAGAAGGCTGGCAAGATGACTTAATGGAAAAAGGTTCCTGATAACAAACCTGATGACTTACTTGTACAGCTCATCAGGTCAAAGAGCTCTGCTTTGTGGTTTGTTTTCTGACACCTCATATCCTACAATATCTGAAAATTCTCTTGATACTGTTTTTATTCAACTGAGAGCTGATTATTCTTCCTAATCAAAAAACTGTTTTCTATTCATGTTAACTCTTGTAAATCCATCAGCTTCACACCACACACACACACACACACACACACACACACACACACACACACACACACACACACGAGAGAATACAGTATTGGGACACCTCCAAATGTCCTGATTCAAGGACACTAGTTTAAAATTTTTTAAAGATTATTTTATTTTTAGGTATGTGTTTAATGTTATTTATTTTTATATGTATGAGTGTTTTTTCTGCATGTGTGTCTGTATACCATGAGCATGATGAGCATGTCTGGTACCCAAGGAGGCCAAAAGAGGACACTGAATCTCATGGAACTGGAGTGACAGATTGTTGTGAGCTACCATGTGAGTGCTGGGGAATTAAACCGAGGACAGTTTAATTAATAAGAGCAGTAAGTGCTCTTTACCACTGAATCATTTCTTCAGTCAGGATTTATTTAATTTTAAAATGTGTGTGTGTGTGTGGGGGGGTCTGGCATGCGAGTATAAGTGGCAATGGAGGGCTGAAGAGGGTATTGGAATCACTGGAGCTAGAGTTACAGGCAGTTGTGTGCTGCATGACAGGGTGGGTATTCAACCTGGGTTTTCAAGGGAAGTAAGTACAGGATTTTAACCACCGAGTCACTCTGTAGCCTCCCCCAAACTAAATTTAATATAAACATCTTCCCTTTTGAAAAGAAATATCATTCATTTACAAAACATGCACATGTTTAACTGAAATATCCTATCAAAAACATCAACTTGTGATTGTTTTTCTTACTTGATCCATTCTAAATGATAGAATTGAGATTTTGTTTATAGACTTGGGAACACTTATCTCTTGTAATTCATGTATATTTACTTGAAGGTCATTCATCTACACTCCATGATGATTGTAGAAAATGTCAGAGAAATAGACACAGCCATTGATCATGAAGAAACGCATGCTTGACTGTGAATGGTGTAATGTATGGACGGGGATAAAGAGTAAGGAGAAGGACAGGGATAGAGAAAGAAGCATATAATCTGAGCAAAGGCTGTGCCATGTCAAAGCCTGGCATACCCGACCCTATTCAATTCTTAGTGAAAGTATCAAATGTGGCAGGGGTGTACATACAATGAGAAGAGAGATCTTAATTTCTGGATTATATGACCCATGAAGAGGGAAGATCATTTTAAGCTAGCAATGCATCCTGGAGTCTTTCCTTGTCTGTTTCTCCTAGCATGAACAAAAGTAGAGAAATCAAGATACAGCCATGACACCAAGCCTTTACACATATGATGGGTATGATTAACATGGCTTGTTGGGGCTTCCTCCAGAGCTACCAGGAAAGGAGTCAAGTGTGAGGGTATGAGAGCTTCATCCCTAAGTGTCAGATGCATCCCTAAGTGTCAGATGGTGCTCCTCATCAGGAGAAGAATTATAGCTAAGGTGAGTGAACCACATGACTTTGAGTTTCTTAAACCCATGTCTTTTTCTCTCTGAAGAGTAAGATGCTCTTTCCTATTGAATCAATTCAATACCTTTATTAAATCATTTAAAAATATAGTTAAAGAAGTGTTACCAAGCTAATACTTTGCTCTCATCTTCGACTCACAGACTCCTTCCTACTGTCAGTTTTCATAAAATACGATTAGTTTACACTTTTAATGTATTCCTCATTTTTGCTTTATTTGTATCACATCATGTTCAATTATTTTGCTTCTGTGACCTGATGGCATATTTACATTTCTGATGCTGTGATAAAATCCCCTCACAAATAGCAAATGAAGGAAGGAAGGAAGGGTTTCTTTTAGTTTGCATTTCTAGATGAATAGCACCCATCATTGCAGAGGAGGCCCAGAAGCAAGAGTTGAGGCTATTGATCATTTTTTTTCATCCACACAAAGGAAGCAGAGAGAGAGACACACAGACAGAGGGGGAGGCAAGACCTTCATAGCTGGCTCTTGTGGTAGGTTGATTGCAAGTTTTCTGAAGAACTGCCACACTGACATCCAAAGCGGGTATACAAGTTTCCATTCCCACCACCAATGGAGGAGTGTTTCCCCTGCTCCACATCCTCTCCAGCATGAGCTGTCACCTGTGGTGTTGATATTAGCCATTCTGACAGTTGTAAGATGGAATCTTGATTTGCATTTCTGTGATGGCTAAGGAAATTGAACATCTCCTTAAGGGTTTCTCAGCCATTTTATGAAATGCTTAGAATTAATGGGTTTGAAATTATCTTTAAGTTGTTAGATATCCATTTTCTCCCCTTAATGATTTCCAGTTATTTTACCTTCATCAACTGTTTTACATCACAACCGTTCCAGATTATTTAAATTATATATAAATATGTATGTATCATTTTCCTCTATCAATATTAAGCTTTATTAAATCATATTATTATCTCTAATCAAAAAATACTAAAGTGTTGCATGGAAGTAATACCCACAATCAAATCTTTTATAGAGGGAGACATTTTAGGTTTAAAGAGTAATCAGGCACTAGGGAAATGTCTGGAGATCTACAAAGATGATACCAACTAACAATCTAAGCAACAGGTCACCTTAAATGCCCTCCCCTGATAACAAGATTGATGACTGACATTTATGCCATCCTATAGCCTTCATCCAGCAGCTGGTGGAAGTAGAAGCAGACACCCACAACTAATCAATGAACTGAACTGGAATCCAGTTGCAGAGAAGGATGAGTAATGAGCAAAAGGGTCTAGACCAGGCTGATGAATCCCACAGAAACAGCTGACCTAAACAAGGGGTTGCTCATGGACCTGAACAATGGAGAACTCTTGGTCCCCAGACTGATAGATGGGAAACCAGCATGGGGCAGATCTAGACCCCAGGAACATGGGTTTCATTGAGGAGACCTCGGAAATCTATGGGGCCTCCTGTAGTAGATCAGTACTTATCCCTAGCATAGGTGTGGACTTTGGGAGACCATTCCACATAGAGGAATACTCCCTGAACCAAGGCACACAGGGGTGGGCCTATGCCCTTTCCCAAAGGATATGATGGACTCAGATGACCCCCTATGCTTCCCTCACCCTCCCTGGAGAGCAGAAAGAATATGTGATAGGTAGGGTTTTAGTTGGGGGGGGGTAGTAGGGAAGGAGGGAAGGGAGATGGATCTGGGATTGACATGTAAAACAATCTTGTTTCTAATTCAAATAAAAATATCTGCAAAAAAAAAAAAACCCTTAAAACCTAGGACATATTTTGGCTTTCTTAACTATCAATGGAGGAAATATGAGGAAGGGATTTTTACCTACATATATAAGAACATCTAACAACAACAAAACAGTGTATGGTGTCATTCTCCAAAATCCCTGTCAATTCCACAGAATGACAGACAACTCTAAGAAATGTTTTAAGGGTTTGAGGAATGGAGATGGTATTAGTGTCCTTGATCCCTCTTAGCTCTGTTCTTGGCCTTATGTGTTCAAATATTTTTCCATAATTTTTGTTGCTGTGAAATGTCATAAACCTTTGAATTTCCTTAAGTATTTAGGCATAAAATCCACCCAGGTTTTCCACTTTAGAAAACTCATCCATAGATGCAATTGTCTTGATTGTGTTGCTTGAAGTGTAGAAGAATTAGCAGCATGACTTCATGAGTAACAGAAGTACAACTAAAATGGAAATATTAGCCAGGAGAAGGAGAAGGCATACATGAAACTTTGAAGGAGTTTGAAAATATGAAGATCTGATCTCTTGTGGAAGTCTTCCTGAAAATTTGCAATTGTTTGGCTAATTCTTCCTGCCTCGAGGCTTCACTTATGAAAGTGAATGGGAAGGAAATCATTACCCTGTAGAGGTAGGGAGCTCTCTGCAGGCTATATGAACTCGACTTTATTTCAATAAGTATTAAAAGGGTCTCTAATTTTTCAGGGTTCTGCATTCATGAAAGGGTAGGATTGACTCTGTTCTGAACTCAGCGGGACAAAGCTCTTTGCAAGTGTGAAACACACTTAATTGGCACACATCCTCTCCTTGGGATGATCACACAGCCAGAGGCCATTACTTGAGGTAACCGGCTATTGACTCAGCAACTGGACCAGAGGAAAAGGTCATTAATGAACCTTGATCAGAGAACACACTAGTTGGCCAGGTCCTGAAGTTTATAATCTGAACTGCCATGTGGAAAAAGTATATACAATCACTGAAGTCAGAATAAGTTAGTCCTGCTCTCTGAGTTCAGGTGGGTAGGTTGGTGTGCCAGTAATCAGTGTGGTCATGAAGCTCTGGCTTTGTTAGTGTTCTAACCTTGAATTTTATGTTGAGTTTTTCCAAATTATTTAACTTAGGCTAGCATCTAGAGACAGGAACACAACAAAGACCAAGCAACAGCCCAAATTTCAGGCATATTTTACTAGCATAGTAGTGCGTGTTATGGTCAAGCTATTACTATTGTCATACATAATTCATACTCTAAGACCTTTAGGTTGTAGAGGATCATGCTGCTATGCTGGGGTATTTCAGTTGGCTTTGGGTATCATGGGAGGATTTGCTGATGAAAACCATTGCGGAAAGCATCCCTAGGGGATCTGAAACCAGTGGCAAAGTAAAGGAAGTAGCTCTTTACCAGTGATCTATTGATTGGTGCATCTTTTGTGTAAAAAACCCAACAACCCATGAATGAGCTAGTTTAGTGGGACAACCCAATCAAATAGGAATAGCATTGTTTCTCATATTAAAAATGAGAACATGAGTATTAGGGAAGTTCTGTAAGATTATTGCTTATACCATGGATTGAAGATGAGTTAAGAATCAAAACACACATGATGTGCCAGCAATGATGCAGTACTCTACAGAACTGTGAACAAACAATTTGCAAATCTTCCTATGGCATGGATATGGGAGTTGCAGAATGGATTATAGTAACCTCTATGTGGTAACCCATCTTTGCATTGACAGTCTGTATTAACCCATGTCTGTGCCTGAGAGAGGGAGTGTGGATTGAGAATGGCAGATAAAGATGGTAGGGAACAGACAGAGACACAGAATAGAGTTAGGAGGGCAAGCCAGTGAATATTGAATGCACCAAGTTTATTCTTCATTATTTTTATATACCCCAACCAAAAAGAGAAAATACAAGGAAGAAACAAATATTCTTCCTTAATTCTCCAAACATTTAGTAAACATACCTTAGATTAAATCTCTTGTTATTTAGATAGAAATCCGAGACTAAGACCAAACATCCTCAGCCACATGTTAGACCTTTAGATCTTATGACTTTAACCTTGGAAGAGTAAGGATAGTTTTGAACTCTCTGACCTTAAGCCAAGATGAAACAAAGCCATTTTTATGGGCCCCGATAATGGATGAGAATATCAATCAAGATCAGAGATGTTAAGAGAGAGCCTTTTGTACCTTACTAGGTAAACCCCATTGCAATAGAAATTGAAAAGAAGAAAAATGAGCCAAGTATTCTAGTGGATAATTAGAGTGGGAAGAATGTTTGAAACACAGCATACTCTGTAGAGACAGGTAGTATAGGAAGTAAAACATGGAGGGAAGTGAAGTGTGATGGGTATAGCACTTTTCAATTTACTAGTAGTGGTTTGATAGAAGACTATTCATTTGACTATTGAGACTAAAAGCCTAGAATCAAGGGATATATTCAGAAATGGCCAGATGGAGAAAGAGGGGTCAGTAGATGGGTATTCTAGAATCGTACTTTTGAAAATAGAGGAGGCAAGATACTGAAAAGAAATAGCATTTCTGTTTGTTTCTCTTTGGCCAGGCAGTTTTCAGAAGCTTTCCTGTTTTTGCTCTGCTGTTTCAGGCATGAATCTGAGTCTGGTGTGCAAGTACTGGAGTTTCCAGGTTCTTAGGCCTCTTCACCATTAATTGTACTAATCCTCTTGAATTGCTACTGGAAAAGAGATTGACTACCTGGAGTTGCACCATGCCTCCTATCTAGACTGAGGCCTGGCTCCAAGAGAACTACTCGGGGGACTGGAATAGGATCTGTGGTGGTCTTTTATGGATCTTCATCATAGCTCCCACCTCTCCCAGGTTTCTGCAGGACGGACTTTGCAGAGAATGCTCTTGTTGATTGAATGTAGCTCAGGGAGACTGAAGGCTGCAGTCTCTCTACTGACACCGTCTTGCATAAACCCATCTCAGGAACCTCCTCCACTACTGTTTCTGTTTTCTTGTCTCAACAGTACTTTGTTCTAAATTTTGTGTGTTCTGTCAGCAAAATAATATCAGTTGTATGGAAGAATTATTTAAAGTTTTGTTAGGAGTTGACATCTTGGGCTGCCCCAGGGGATTAGAAAGTCTAGCATTTAAAATATTACCTAGAATGTAGTTTAGGTTTCATATGTACTTTTAAATCTCTGCTTCTCCACACTGGAATCCAGAATCCAAATGTCACCAGTGAGGTTGGATTTAATTTTTTGTCTTGCTTTCTGTTCTTTTTCATTTCCCTCATAAAACTGTTTCCTCCCGGTAAGTTACTTTTCACCCAGTAGTGGTATGAGGTGGAAGAGTGAATTTTACACTCTTAAGAAGAGCTCCACTTGGGGAAAAAAAAGCAAGATATGAAGCCAGTTTCTCCTCTCTGTTACGTTTTGGGGTGTGGTGTGTGTGTGTGTGTGTGTGTGTGTGTGTGTGTGTGTGTGTGTGTGTGTGTGTGTGTGTGTGTGTGTGTGTGTGTGTGTGTGTGTGTGTGTGTGTGTGTGTGTGTGTGTGTCTACAGGCTATTCTTTTTTTTTTTTTTTTTGTTATTGTTGTTAGACAAGACTATTCCCCAGCCTGGAACTTGCCAAGTAGGATACGCTGGCAAGTAGGACAGCCAGTGAGATCCAGGAAGCTGCCTATTTCTGTTAGTGCCACCATGTCGGTCTTTTAAAATGTGTGTTCTGTGTTTTACATGACTTCTAGGGATAAAACTCCGGCGCCCATGCTTCCAGGGAAAGCACTGTGATGATAGAGCCATCATATTCCCAGTCTCTTGTGTTCTACCTTCTGCCCATGTTTGTCCACACTCATTCAATAAAAATAATGAAAGATGCTGAAGCACAGAATGGGAAAATTGAAGCCATGCCAGGAATGGAGGGAAAGACACTTGCGACTGAGGTGTAGCAACAGGCAGTTTAGGAAAGGAGTAGGAGTCCCAGGCTCTTCAGGGTGTACCTCCCTGCTTCTAACAGTGTGCTGGAGTAGTGCCTTCAGTATCCTCCATTGTGGGTGCCATCTTCAAGTGTTTACTTCTCAAAGACGAGAACAGAGGGAAACATGATGAGAAGAAGAAAACTGCTATTTCCTAAGTCTACTCTTGGAAGAGAATGAATGGACTCTCATCTTCAAGCAAGAATGGAGAAAATAAAACAAATTAACAACAATGCCCTTAGTCCTTGAATTAGAAAATCACAATGAGTATTATATGGAGTAAATATAAGTGATGTGGCTCAAGCCTGGAGTCTTGTTCTTCTTAAGCTTCTTCTATGTGGGTCTCTATGGAAGTCAACCAAATTAGTCTTCACAAATACACATCTTAGCTGATTTTCCTATTGCTATAATAAAATGCCCCAAAAAAGACAACTTAGGAGAGAAAGGTTTATTTTGACATTTCGATCTAGGATAATACAGTTCATTAGGGTGGAGAATGTATGTGGCAGGACAGGGAGACATCATATGTTGTCAGGAAGCAGAGAGTGAATATGAAATGGAATTCGAAGTATGTCCTAAGTGAACAACTTGTCCCAGTGGGTGTCCACCCCCAAAAGGTTTCAGGAGCTCCACAAATGGCACCACTATGTGATCCTAGAGGGGATATGTAACATTCAAACCACAATAGATGTTTAGTTGAGGTTTTCCTCACCAATGTATGTGGATGGGCCTGTTTTACCACAGTGTGACAAATTCATATACATATAATAATGTCATTTATAGTTTGCATTTCTTCTATAAAAACTCCTTGGACATACAGTGTTAAGTAAATTCATTTTTTTTATTCAATTTATTCTAGCATTTGCTCACAGCATAACTAGAAAAGGTCATAGTGACTTTCCAGCTCTCTTGTTGGAAATGTTCTTTCCTTGATTTTTTTTAACATTAACTGTAAAACACAAATTAAGCATAAGAAACTTGTCCTAACTATTATACAGAGATAATTAGAATTCTGCATCATTATCCTATATCTACACATTATATAAAATATTTGTTGTTGTTTCTTTTCTGTGACTTTGATAGAATATCCCAATGCAAAGTGCCTTAAAGGGAAAAGTATTTATCTTGGTTCAGATTTCCAGATCACAGTTAATCACTGCAGGAAGTCAAGGCAGGAACTTAGAACAGCTAGTCACATCCCATTCACAGACAGGAGCAGAGAAATGAGTGCCAGGGCACTCACCCTCAGCTAGCTTCCTCTACTCTTTTAAATGTCCTGGTTGCAAAAACCTGGGAATAGTGCTACCCATGTCCAGGTTTTTCTTTCCACATCAAATAAGGTAGGCAAGACAGTACCCACAGACATGCCCACAGATCATCTGGTCTGAACAATTTTTCCCTGAGATACTCTGGGAAGTCCCCCAGGCTGTGCTTTGTTTCTGTTCTTCCAAATTCTTACCCATTATCTTGCATTTTGTTGATATTAAAAAATGTTTGTTGAATAAGAGGCAGTTTTTCAAATATTATGCTTCTTTATTGAAATCTTTTCTATGGGTGTAATTCTTTATTCTGCCACAGTGACAGAATAACAGATGATCTTAGCAAAGACAATTTAGGTTAGCACATGATTGAAGTTATAACCCATCACTGTGGAGACGTCAAGGAAGTGGTGACTTGAAGTAACTAGTCATCCAAATTCAAGAGCAGGGAAAAACTAATTACTACATACATGCCTACTCCTAAGCTACCTTCCTTCACTCTTATACAGACCCAAACCCAAACCTAGGGAATAATGTTATACACAATGGGCTACATCTTTCTCAATTAACTAGCATAACCAATGCAACCCCCGGGACATGTCCACAGGACAACCTCATCTAGACAGTCCCTCCTAGATTCTCACTCCCTGGTGATTCCACATTGACAGTTAAAACAAAACATCACAATATGATAGACATTTTCCTAGTTGATAATCAAGAAAGTTTAATGATATTTTAATACTACCACCTGGGAGCAAACTTGACCATGGAGGTAGAACTGAATATTAATTAGGCTTCATCATATTGATTTTAAGTGTTTTAATTCTGTTCACTAATTAGGAGATAGACAATTTGTGTATCACATATTCATTATCCAGAATCCCCTAGGAAATTAATTTTATTAGACAAACTTTATGAAGAAGGCCAATGTAATTGGATACTACTAATTAATTAAAAGGATCAAGTGAAGAAGATAACTAGGCAACTTTCTTTTGAGTAAAAGCAAAAGATTCTATGTTGTGGAATACTGCTGCAAGACACCAATTTCTTTCCTCTCACCAGGACTGGGCTCACCGAGTGGAGCTCTGCAAATAGGGCTGAGGAAGAAAGAGTAAAGATAAAGAAAAAATGTGTCTTGTTTGCCTTGGTTCTACTCAGTGATGCATAAATCACAAGGGAGTCTTGGGTGCAAACTAATAGAGCACCTTACTAAAGAATATTTTATAGCTCTTATACAAATTATGTTGTAATAACCAATTTCAGTTTTGATAGCCACTAACTCCAAGTAAGACTAATGTTTGAACTTCTTGCCTCTTCCTTCTTCCCACTCTCCCTCCTTCCCACCTTGCATCTAATGTGTGTAGGTATGCATTTGTGTACGAACAACATACATATACTTTTGTGCTTTTTTTGTAGAGACTACAGGTCAATCAACTACAGGTTGATGATTCTAAGTCAAATCCTCAGGCTTGCATTTAACCTACTGAGACATTTTCCTTGCCACAAAGAAACACTTTTATTTTTGCAGATTGTTGACTTATGACATTAGACTTGCAACTCAATAAATTAATAAAACTTATTGAATAAGGAAACGATAGAATGAGCTGTATATTTCTGAGCCTTGGTATTTTAAGGTCAAGTCTGAAGTCTCCTTGAGCATTGAGAGACAAGTCTGGTTAGGGGAGTGAATTTTAGCCTTCCCCAACAATAGGAAACAATTTACAGGCTTCTCATTTCAGCTCATGAAGAGTTTGAAGAACTCCTTAAAAGTCTGGAGCATACCTACTGTTCCCTTAAGTATAGTACACAATGTGTGCTCATCTTATATCCTGTCTATTTAATACATTCTTGTTAAATATAGCAACTTCACAGAAAGAGACACCCAGTCTCCTCTATAAGTGATCACTCTTTAATTTGTTTTTTAGATTTAACTTTTTCAGTTTATGTGTATGTGTTGGTCAGTATGCATACTATATGTGGATGTGCACTAGCAGATAGAAAGAAGGTGGCAGATACCCTGGAGTCACAGAATGTTATGAGAAATCTAACGTGAGCTCTGGGAACCAAACTCAGGTCCTTTGGAAGAGCAGCAAGTACTCTCAACTGCTGAGTCATCTCTCAAGCCTCCAATTCTTTCATGATTTAAGCATAACAATTTATTGTAAAACACCTTTGTAACATCAAAGCTAATTGACTCTTTATTCCCCACAGATAGCGAGGATATAGCAAATTTTGCTGTTAGTGGTGAGTGAACTAACAACCTCCAGCAAATGTCCCCTTTTTAATAACCATCTCACATTTAAAAATCTCACACCACTCCATTATATCAGAGACCTTGTAGCGTGTCTATATCACTCAGGCGACATTTCTTTTAGGATGAATAAAGACACAGCCCTTGCACAGAAATTTTGTGTTTATGTCCCCAGAAATACTTGTTGACTACACACAATCACCATTCCTAACCATAATCATTCAAAGAAATAAAACCAAGCTAGGATGATTGCTGCAAGGGCTAATTTTAGTGGTGAATAATTACATGTTAGCCAACTGGCATTTTCTACCAAAGGGGAGATGACATTTCTGTGGATGACATGTCCCATGGCTCCAGCTGCATCTTTGTGACACTACATGCTCCCTTTGAGTCTTTGCAGAAGGAATTAATTATATGATCTTACTCTCTTTTTTGTCATTGCTCTGTCCTTTTGTACCACTTGATGGCAATAGTTTTTAAACAGTTTCCTCTGAGTATACCAGTTTTGTCCTTAAACGCTTGATTGAATGTTGACAGAGAAGTAAGATGGGCGCATCAAATTTATATTACTATATCTTATCCTGAGATGGCCAGTTTACAGAGAGAAAACATTTGTATAATTAAATAATTAAAGATTACCCACGAAAGCCAAGTGGTAATGGTGCACGCCTTTAACCCAGCACTCGAGAGGCAGACACAGGCAGATCTCTGGGAATTCGATACCAGCCTGGTCTACAAGAGCCAGTTCCAGGACAGTCTCTAAAGCCACGGAGAAATCCTATCTCAAAAAACCAAAAAAAAAAAAAAAAAAAGATTACCCATTGGAGTTCCACATGTATAAGTATCTGGCTGAATGTTAAGTTGAAAACAGAAATAATGTTTTAACAGTGTTTCCTTTGGTTTTCTAAATGAATTTGGGGGAAGAACAAGGTGGAAAGTGGGGATGGAAATGGGAGGAAGTTAAAATGTCTTTGAAATTAACAACTTATTATCTTCTTTCAATGATATTAAATAGATTTCAGTGAAATAAGCTAATATACCGTTAGTGTCCTGTAAAGGTGTGCACTGCTCTAATGAGCAGGAACATGAATTCTGTCTGTGAGTACCTGTATGAACCTAGAAACTACTACTTGTGTGCTGTCTTCTTATCTGTGTAGTAGACACTTGGTCTTAATGGTCATTAAGTCATTTTCTGGGAATTAATGTTTGACAATAGGAAACTGCCTCTATTTTTTCTTCTCTGGACAAATGGGAAGTAAAGTACTCACATTTTAATGAGATTTGATTAATCTAATTATTCATTTATTTATTTATCTCATGTGTATGTGTGTGTGTATTTGAGGTATATCCATGTGAGCACAATGACAAGTTGGCTAGCAGCTAGAGTGACAGGCAGTTGTGAGCCACCATATATAGGCGATAGGGATAAGACTCAGGTCTCTGCAAGAGCAGTATGACTCTTAACCACTGAAATATCTTTTCAGCCCTTTAATTCCACTTTAGATAATTTTGTTTTCTTGACCCTACAACCTATATTTAGTGGCAATCATCAAAGAACATTAAAGGCCTAAACATTGGGAAATTTGAACTTTATATGATACAATGCATTTTATTGTTAGTAACTAATGTATTTTATAGAAAAATAGTTTTGTTTCATGACAAAAAGGTCAAGAGGGAGAGAGAGGATATATATATATATATATATATATATATATATATAGAGAGAGAGAGAGAGAGAGAGAGAGAGAGCCAGGGAGAAGGCTCAGTGGTCCCAGCACTTACTATACAAATATAGATCTAGTTGGGAAGACTCAGGACTCATGTCAAAATCTGAGTATGAACTCATCAACTCATCAGCCTATGACTCCAGTGTAGTGGGGAGTAGAGATAAGAGTGTTAGTAGGGTTTTCTGCCTGCCATTCAAGTTCCAGGTTCAGTGAGAGTGTTTGTCTTAAGAGAATCAAGTCAGGGGAAGAATAGAGGAGAACAAGAAAAGATATACCATAATAGAGGGAGCCATTATAGGTTTCAAGAGAAATCTGGCACTAAGGAAATGTCAAGAGATCTACAAGGATGATCCCAAATAAGAATCTAAGCAATAGTTGAGAGGCTACCTTAAATGCCCTTCTTTGATAGAGATTGATGACTACCTTATATGCCATCCTAGAGCCTTCATCCAGTAGTTGATGGAAGCAGAATCAGGCACCCATAGCTAAACAGTGAGCTGAACTCTGGAATCCAGTTGCAGAGAGGGAGGAGTGATCAGCAAAGGGGTCAAGATAGGGCTGGAGAAACTCACAGCATCAGCTGACCTGAACAAGGGGTTGCTCATGGACCCCAGACTGATAGCTGGGAAACCAGCATAGTACTGTTCCAGACCCCCTGAATAAGGATATCAGTTGGGAGGTCTGGTTAATCTATAAGGCCTCTAGTAGTGGGTCAGTATTTATCCCTAATATACGAATGGGCTTTGGGAGCCCATTCCACAAAGAGGGATACTCTCTCAGCCTAGACACACTGGGGAGGGTCTCGGCCCTGCTCCAAATGATATGACAGACTTTGAAGACCCCAATGGAAGGCCCTATGCTCCCTGGGGAGCATAAAGGAGATGGGATGGGGATAGGTGGGGGCAGGGGAGGAGGGAAGGGAAAGGGAACTGGGATTGACATTTAAAACAATCTTGTTTCTAATTTAAATAAAAAAATACTTAAAAAAGAAAATATGACAGAGAGTGATAGTGGAGGACACCTGATACCCTCTGATCTCCGTATACATGTATGTGTACATATACCACACACACATACATTGTGTGTGGAAAAATCTCACTGCTTTATTGTTGTGAATCTCTGAGTTACACTTTAGTATTTTTAGTTTTCCATTTCTGAACTTCAATATTACATCTATAAAAGCTGTGCTTTTCAAAACATAAGTGTAGAATATTTCTTGAGAATAACAAAAGACAGGAATTATATATAATACTTTCAGGGTAGATATGCAATGCTAATCTTAGTAAATTTAATTCCATTGAATATTTTCAGAGTATGTCACGAATCAGGAAATCCTATTAAGTAGACAAGCTAGCTTATAAATCAAAATATGTTTAATGTAGCTATTTTAATTTTTTCTTTTAATTTCATTGTTCATCAATTAATTTCAATGACCCTAAGTATCCATACAAAATTCATTTTTCTGTATCAAGTGATTCTTTACAGGCTTATTCAACATTTAATAGAGTGTTTGGGGTGCAGTGAAAGGAGTGCTTTTTATGAAGATGCTTTAAAAAGATAGTCCTTGACTTTCTTTTAAAATGCTTGTTATATTTACAATAGTCATACTATTTTGTCTTTGCTTCCTGTGAGAAACTAAACATTGTTTTGATTCATATATGGAAATTCTCTTTGCTATTTGCTTTTTTCTAAGTCTTTCAATAGTATAGGTGAATAACTAAGAGTAAAACCAAATCTCTCTCATACTTATAAACTGCACAACTAAAAATGGTAGTTTTGTAAGGACAGGATGGACAGAGACCACTCTGATCATAGGCTACAAACAGTAACCATCTGTTGGGGTCAGAACTTCAGCCCTGGTGGATAGAACTCTACCCAGAATCTGTAAGAACTGCAGTTTGAGTTGCTATAGGGAGTGTCTTGTCAGGTGCTGTGGAGAAAGGTCATTGGCTTTTCTGAACCACTGTGCATTTCATTGACTTTTCTGAACCACTGTGCATTTCCAGGTATATCAGTTTCTTTTCATTTTGCAATGGTAAAATACCTGGGCAAATCATCTGCCTTGGTTACTTTTCTATTGCTATGATAAAACACCATGACTAAGGCAACTAAAAAATAAATAGTTTGCTTGAGGTTTACAATCTTCGATGGTTAGAATCCTTGAACATCATGGCATGGAAAATTGTAGGACACACTCATGCATGGTGCTCAGGCAGTGATGGATCCACAAGCAGTATTCAGTCACAGCTAACTGGAATTGGCATAGGCCTTTGAAAACCCAAATGCCTGCCGCCAACCCACTGACAAGCCTTCTCCAACAAGGCCACACTTCCTAATCCTTCCCAAATAGTTCCACCAGCTAGAAACCAAGCATTAAAATATATGAGCCTAACAGTAGCTGTTCCAACTCAAACAAAGGGAGAGACTTGAGAGACAAAGGGAATATTTGGTTTAATGTTCTAGGGTGCATTCCTTTATGGTAGAAAGGATGCTGTAATCACTATGAGGCATCTGGTCATATGGCATCCATAATCAGGAAGTAGAGATGAATGCTGGTGCTTAGTTCACCTACTCCTTTTGATTCAGTTTAGACCTCAGCTCATGGAATGATTCCACCTGCATTTAGGGTGTGTCTTCCAACTTCAGGAAACCCAATTTAGAGAAATTCTTCCATAACCATCCCCAAATGATTGTCTCAAAGGTGATTGTAGATCATGTAAAATTTAGTATTAATATTAAATATCACACTAGGGAAAAGGAGAGGGAACATTAGGAACTGTTACTTTTCCCAAGTCATAGTTCATGGAAGGCAGACCTTCTCTTTTCTAACATGGATAAAGACACAATTACTAGGCTGCCCCAGTCCTAGACCTGATCTGCCTGGATGGTTTCTAAAAGCAAGCAGATTATGAACTAGGCAAGATGCATGGATGGAAACTGACTGGGCTAAGCATGTGGGAATAAATATTAGATCACTTGGTCTGAAGAAATAGTACCCATGTAGGGTCACAGTTGGGAAGCACAGTGGAGAATACTAAGACTTGAAATAAGTCTTTTGTTAGAAGAATGTAGACATTGAATTTGTTAGATACAAGGGCAGGGACTGTGACCAGGTTAGAAAAGTATTCAAAAATGAATTATAGGCTACTTTATCACATGGATAAAGACATTTGGAGTTTATTCTAAAAGGCATAAAGAACCCATTGTATTCATGTGGCAAGTGATATGAACAGAGTTCCATTTATAAAGCAGGAACTTGCAACTCTTAGAGCCTTTGAAATTTGGCTTCTCAAACAGCCAAAGGTCATATTTGGCTCACAGACATTTTAAATGGAAATATGGTTCTCCAAATAAGGAAAAATTGGTTGTTTCTAATAGATTCTTCTTTAAAATATCAATGAAGAGATGTATATGGAGGCAAGCTACTACTTCTGAGGGAACTCTTTAAGGGATATGGAAATTAATATCTTTTTAAAAATAAAAACTGCATTTATAGGCTGGTATGTGTGATTTAACTCTGTACAAAGAAAAAAATCCCTATTAGATATTATATTTCCATAGCATTAATGATATGGGTGGATAAAAGATATTAAAAGCATTTATCCTAGCAGTTTAATTTCTATTTTAAGATTTAATTGATGAATTAAAGCCACTTTAAAAATACTTCCTAAGAGGTGCAATTCTTTTTCCTGAGTAACAAGACTAGGATAGGATAGGAGTCTAAACAAACAAATGTTTTCTTCTCTCTCTTCCTCTCTCTCTCTCTCTCTCTCTCTCTCTCTCTCTCTCTCTCTCTCTCTCTCTCTCTCTTGCTCCTGGTAGCAAATGAATGTCAAATCACCAACTATCCTTTCTGTTTATATGTAGTTTTCAGTAATATATTTAACCACCTTAAGTATGAGACATTAATGGCACCATGGGTAAAGTGTTTGCCATGCAAGCAAACCTTAGTTTGATTTCTATTTTTTCTTAAGAAGATTTCTTCTATGCCTGAATGCCAGAAGAGGGCACCAGATCTCACTGTGGATGATTGTGAACCACCTTGTGGTTGCTGGGAATTGAACTCAGGACTTCAGGATTTTGGGAAGAGCAGCCGGTGTTCTTAACTGCTGACCCATCTCTCCATCCCCTGAGTTTGATTTCTAGAATTCACTTAAGAAAGGCAGACTTGTGGTATGTGCGTGTTTGCTTTATTTTATTTGACTTTGAGATAGGGCCTTGCTGTGTAGCCTTGGTTGGAACTCACTTGTAAACTGGCTGGCCTTGAGCTAATAAAGATCTGCCTGCCTCTGCCTCTGCCTCTGGAGTGTTGGGATTAAAGGCAGGACTGCTCAAACTTGTAATTTTGGTACCCAGAAAACAGGAGACAGCTGGATCCCTGGGCCTATTGGCCTTCCCTTCCAGTTACCTTTTAGAGTTCCTAGCCAATGAGAGAGCCAATATCAAAAAATAAAATGAAAATGTATTTGAAGAAGACACTCCATATTAAACTATGAACCCCAGCATGTTTCCTCTAGAACCTCTCTTTTTGTCTCATGGCTGCCTGTTTCTTTACTGTATCATCACAGGTCATTCTTTCATAGCTATAGATTTCAGTGGCTTCAGTCACTTGTTTCTTTGGCCACCTTTCTTCTTTTAAGAATATCTAGTTGGAGCTGGGTGGTGGTGGTGCACGCCTTTAATCCCAGCACTCTGGAGCCAGAGGCAGGCAGATCACTGTGAGTTCAATGCCAGCCTGGTCTCCAGAGCGAGTGCCAGGATAGGCTCCAAAGCTACACAGAGAAACCCTGTCTCAAAAAAAATAAAAATAAAAATAAAAAAATAAAAAGGAATATCTAGTTGGAAAGATCTTTTATTGAGTAAGGGGCTTATTATGCATGTGTCAGGACCTGTGTTCAGTCTCCAGCAGCTACATAACAATCAGGGCCTAACGATTGATGATTATTATCACTGGGTAAGCACAGGTGGGTCCCTTGATGTATTGGCTACACAGCCTGACCAAAGCTGAGCTCAATGCCAGTTAGAGAGCTTGTCTCCAAAACAATGTTTATGTTGCCTGAAGAATAACATTCCAGGTTGACCTAATGGATCCACACAAGTACACATATGCACTACCATTCTGAGATATTCAAGTTTAGGGCTTCAACATAAGAGAGTGGAATCTGGATGGCTAGTGAGATGGCTATCAAGCATGAAAGATTTTTGGAGCCACATGGTAGAAGATAAACTTCTTCCTACAAGTTATCTTTTGACCTCCACATGTATGTTGTTGCACATACGAAACCTCCCAATTAATTGATTAGGAAAGTAAGCAATTAGGGCTGGAGAGATGTCTCAGCCGTTAAAGGCTAGGCTCACAACCAAAATTGTAAGAAAGTAAGCAATTAACTAATAGATCAATGCATATTTGAGGCAAGAAGGGTTGTTATTTTGTTGAAAACAGATCATTCAATCAGAGTTTATTACAAATTCAAAAATATTTCTGACCTTCTAAACTAGATTTTCTCATTTTACCTTACCTCACTAAAGCATGCTAATTTTTAATAAAATATTCTTTTTATTTTTTCACTTTTTTTTACCTTGCATTGAAAATATTTTTCTCACATAATATATAATGACTATGGTGTTCTCACCCTCTACTACTCCCAGCTCCTCACCGTGTACTCTCTCATCTCCATCCCATCTCATTAGTAATCACACAGTCTTCTAGGGATTATGATATAACATGAATAACATACTAAACTGTAATAAAATAAAACAAAAAACTAACGCACAGAATTGGACAATACAAACAGAAGGATGGGCGGCCAAGAGAAGAAGGGACTCAGTCATGTGTACTGAGAAATTCCCTGAAAACAAAACCTGGAAGTGCGAAGGACCTGGTGCAGATCCTGTGCATGTCAGCATTTACACATGAGGTTTTTATTTTCACAATACAATTGTACCATTTTTATAAATTATAACTGGACCTGGATTTACGGCTCAGCTTAAAGTGTTCCACACCCTCCCATTTTTTTTTCATATTTTGAATTTGTCTTTCCCATAGATAAACAGGTTTTCACTTGTTTTTTTTCTTTTTTTTCTTTTTAAATTACTACTCATATTTACATATCCATCCCCCCATTCCCTCGCCCTCCCATCCTCCCATGTTCTCCACCAACGCCCCCAAACTCATTCCCAAACTCCTCCCTAGGGATAGTGAAGCCCTCCACTAGGGACCTTCAAAATCCGTCACGTCATTTGGGGGAGGGCCTAGGTCCTCCTTGCTGTATCTGGGCTACAATAGTATCCCTCCATAGCACATGGACTCCAAAAATCCATTTGGGCTCTAGGGATAAAAACTGGCTCCACTGTTAGAGGTCCCATAGACTGCCTTGACCTCCTCGATGGCACTCAGATTCTGAGGGCTTGGTTCGGTCCAATGCTGTTTCTGCCACTTTATGACTAGGGTCTCCATCCTCTCACTAGGTCAGGTCAACTGTTTCTTCGGGTTTCTGCACCACTGTCTTGGCTTCTTTCCTCATCCCTCCTCCCTCTCCACAACTGGATTCCATGGGTATGGTTCAGTGCTTAGCAGTGGGTGCCTGTTTCTGCTTTGAACAGTCTCTGAATGAAGGCTCTAATTTATTGAGAATTTCATAAATCAAATAATCTAATTTGAACACACACACTGCCCCATGCATCACCCTAACTCTTCTCAAGTTTGTTTTCCTGTCTCTTCCCAGCTTTCTGTTTTGGCTGTATTTTTATTTATTTATTTATTTATTTATTTATTTATTTATTTATTTATTTTTATGAGCCACTAAGTCTAATTTCTGCAGTTCACTGGAGTGTGGTTAGCCTATTAGGGGGCACACTCTTAAAGAAAACTGACTTTCTTCACCCTGCCTCCCCTCCTCCACACACACAAAGCCCTCAACTATCCATTTAGTGCCTCATTTAGGTGTGAGAGCACCTGTGCCTCCTTGTCAGAATGCTGACTAGCATAATCTCGGGTGGATGTTGTACAGCTACAACAGCTGCTGTGAGTCCATGAGTCCAGCAGTCTGGACTCTGTCCCTGAGAGTTTTGCATTCTTTTTCACTGTGTTCCATATATTTCTATTATCTTTCTACGTTCATTCTCATTCATGACAATGTGAGTGATGTTACCGTTTCATATACTATTTGTGGTACTATAACAGAGAGTTGTGAGCATGCTACAGTGCTACACATTCTCCAGTGTGAATTTATGAGTAGAGAAATAGGCAGATGCCAAATTCCCTGATTTTCTGATGCTTTGAAATAAATACATGAATAAAAACACATATTCAAAAAATTCTGCATGTGTGCATACATTCTACAGTGTGAAGGTCTGAGACAACTTTCAGGAGTTTTGTTTTACTTGGGGATTGGGACTCAGGGATTGAACTTCGGACATAGGACTTGGTAGCAAGTGACCTTACTCACTGAGCAATCTTGTTGTCCCTCTGTTGATTGTTCAGTGCTACTTTAATAACCCTGGTTGGCTCATCACTTGCAGCTGCTATGTGATTTTGTAGTCCTGAGTCCGTCAGGAGTGGGCTGGATGTACCTTGCTTTCCATAGCATTCTAGCAATCTAACAGTTGCTGTTCTCAGTTACCTCATGGATTCTCAAACCCCTGTTGACTGATGAGGATGGTTAAGAGTCTCTGGCAGAGCCATTGTGCACATATACCAACGAAGGCAAAATAAACTGAAGAGACTGTCAATCCTCCATTAGTCAATGGCAACCTAAGAAAACTCTCAGCACTTCACTTGAGGAAAAGTACTCCAATTTTGTTAATAAGCAACAAAAATTAAGAAATTAGTGCTCTAAGTGGAAGTATTAGCTATATTTTCATTTAAAAAATAAGTTATCTTTAAAATGTTTTTCTTTGAGGATAGGAGAGTTGGCTCAGTGGTTAAGAGAAAACATTGCTCTTGTGGAGGCTGGACTTTACTTCCCTACTTTAATAGACCTAATATTAGGTCTATTTAAGAACATAACAACCACTTATAACTACAAATACAGAAGATCTATACCCTCTTCTGGCCTCTTCGGTCACCAGCAGTCATGAGCACATATCCTTACACAAATACACACATATACATACTTTTAAAAACTGCAAAATTGCCTAAGGCTTCCTGGTATGTGCCTTTCCATAAAGATGTCATTACCTGATACAGTAGCATGTTTTTAGTTGTATTTTCATTTTTTCCTAATAATTAATCAACAGTCTTTGTGGCCAACTTGTACTTCACAAATACTTTGGACTGTTATTAGTGAAATGAGAGATCATGCTAATTTCTATGAAACATGCAAAATGATTATATAATAAGGTTAGGAAACAAATTTTCCCCAGATCTTAGAATCCAATAGCTGAAGCAAATGCTTATTTTCTCTTTCCATTTTTCATGTGTATGTGGTGTGTATCCATGTGTTCACATGTGGGTGGGCATGCATGTCGAGGCCTGAGGTGGATGATGGTAATCACTATGGACCACTCTTCCAACTTCTTTTTTTTGAGACAGGCAAATCCAGACCACTTCCATATGGCTAGTCTTAGTAGCCAGCTAGTGTATCTACCAAATATATACATGGATTGGGGGATATGAACTCCAGCCATCATGATTGTACAGCATGCACTTTAACCACCAGGATCTCTCTCAGGTATTTCTTAAAACAGAAACTATCATCTGGCTTCCACCTTGGAGTGATGACATGCCAAATGAAGGAAAGGCCCTTGGTAATTATCCCTTCATTGTTGCTTATTCACTGTTTTTGCATAGTCACTTACTGAGAAAAAAATGCATAAGGCAAAAACATACAATGTCAATAGCTCCCACTGCATTTGATTTTACTGTCCCAACATATGCCCTAAGTTTAAAGAGCAATAAAAGGCTGCTGCTTCCACAGCCATTAGCTCTGGTTGCTACTGCCAGTCATGCATAGAGGTCAGAACTCTATCATTGCAACTTCACTTCTAGCCACTGTTCTCATTTATCAATGGAGGCACAATGAACTGAGGAGACTGCCAAGATTTCAATTTCAAATGTAGTATAAGAAAACTCTCACCACTTCAACAGATGAGACTTAACAAATTTGTGATGTACACACATAAAAATTAAGAAACTAGTTCTAGGCAGCTGGAAAGATGACTCAGCAATTAAGAGCAGTTACTAAGTTTTCCAGAGGACTATAGAGGGTTCCCAGAGTACAGTTCCCAGCACCAGATAGGGAAGCTCACACCTGCCTGTATCCCAAACTCCAGGAGATCCAATGCCATCTTCTGGCACCCACAGCTATCTGTACATATGTATGCAACTTGATTGTGTTAGAGTAGGCCATGATAAGGCCAGCCAATGGAATTATTTCAGCAGAATATTTTCTGTTATACCTATAAGGTCAACAAGTAAGAGAAAAATAAATGTTTATAATGTTTGAGTTTCCTGCTGGGTTGTGTAACATTGATGTAATTTTCACCAAACTAAGCATTTTTAGTTAGTAGGATTATTGTGGAAAAGTATATTGGAAGCAGACATTTTATCATTTCATGTATTTCATTCTCTAGGTTCAATTTAGCTCAAACACACATTGACTATACAGTTTACAATTTGCAGATTATTATGAAAAGGACTATAGTAAAACAATCTTATAATATAGCAAGGGAGTTATAGCTCCTAAGTCTTTGGATATTTGATGAATATTCTATAATTAGATATGTATGTATTATGCTTCCGTAAAGGAATATGTACTGTAAAAGGAGGATTTATTAGACTGACATATATGATTTAGGCTGAGTAGCCACAACAACCTGGGTCCTTCAGAATGGCCAATCTGGCATGGAGGATTCCTGGGGACCTCATGGTCCTCAGTCCATATAAAGGCCAAAGGATGTTCTGGTGTTCATAAAGGCCAGTGGCAGGAGTAGTAACAGGACAGATGCACTTGCCAACAAAAGGCAAAGAAGGCAAGCAAACAGCCCTGCTTTTCTCTCTTCTTCAGGTCCAGACGCCTTCTAGAAGGTTCTATGAACTCTAGGACAGGTCTTCTCTCCTCAGTTAATCATTCTGGAAAATGTGCTCATAGATCCATTTGGAGACAAGCTTTGAGTTGACTGATTTGACAATAAAGAATAAATACCACACCACAAGAAGGAAGTTACAAACCATAGGTTTAAAAGTTGTACAGCAAAACAGAGTTGTGAACACTACATTCATGTGGTCTCATCCTACTGGACACAGATTTCAGCAGAGTATCCTTCACTGGCCAGAAAGAATGGCAATGTGTTCATTGGAACTCACATGCAGCCTCTAGCTTAAACTCTAGTTAGTGTCATCTCATGCCAATCTTGTGTGTCTTGCCAGAAATGTTCTGATTATTCAAATTACAAATTACTTACCACTTTGAGTTAGGCTGTTCAGGATTAGTGTTGGTACACTTATGATTTTCTGAAGTTTGGAAGCTGTGCTGGGTATTTACCCACAAGCATGCTATCTTGTAATTTATAATTTGCATATGTCCCCATGTCTGTCCCATTCATGTTTCACTCCATAGTACATTGCTGAATTCTTAGTGTGAGAATCGATCTGTCATCCCTGAGAACAAATGTTCATGTCTGTTGTCTATTTATAGTGTTGCAGTGTGTGTGTACTTTGCTCAGAAAATAGCTCATCAAGTGTGATATTTAGTATTAATGGCAATATGACAGAATCTAGAATCACCTGCAAAAGGAGCCTCTGACCATGCCTGTGGCTGGTTTTGTGGGTCACGTTAATTGTGGTGAAGAGACCCACCAACACTGGCAGGAATCCTAAACTGTTCAGAATGGAGAAAGGGAATTGAGCAGTAGCCTGCACTCATGGCTCTCTGGGTATGACATTGTCCTCCAGGCCCACTATGACTTCCCCACATGACTGGGAACCAAAATGAATTTTTTCTTTCTTAAGTTGATTCTTTCAGTGTATTTTGTTACAACAATCGAAAAACAAACCATGGCATCACACAAAGAATTACAAATGATCTCAAGATCTACTCATGAACTTGTTTCACTTGGTTTAGAGGGACTTTTGAGTGTGTTTTATTGAACAATTTTATTGGATGAGAATGTTTTCTTGTTCCGTTTCTTCTTGGTTATATGAATCTTCTTTAGAAGGTAGTACTTAAAATATTGGAATATCTCTCACCACATAAATGTGTGATAGAATTCATTACAGCTTATATGATTTATTAAATGGAGTCACCCCTGAAGCAAATGCATTATTAACTAGTTAAAAAATTCATGACGTGTCGGTAACACACTGAGAATACCTTGGAGGCACTCATCCATCCCATAAATATGTGTTTAACAAAATTGCTTGAAATGAATCTCTCCATTTGTTCTTATTTAAGATATATATATATATATATATATTATATATATATATATATATATATAAAACAGAATACATTTTCCACATAAGGTTGTGGCTTGTTGTTGAATGCAAATAGCCACAGCTTTGTCTTTATAAGTATATAATAAAACATGTTATTCCTTTATTAATAGTGGGCGGTGATGATGTAGAACACATTCAGTGTGTGGCTTGTAGTTAATACCCTGCTTGGAAGTCACTCCACATCCATTTTTGACAGCATATGTATTATGATAGTTGATCTTGTTTAACAACATGACTGGATCTGGTAGCAATTAATAGACTCACCTTTGGGTGGGTCTGTGAAGGCATTTCCTGGAAAGATTAATGAGGTGAGAAGACCTTCCCCTGGAGTGACATTGTGTTCCTCTGGCAGCCCAGATATAAAGTTCAAGGCAAAATAGTGCTGTCTGCCATCATTTCTTGCTGGAGAGTAAATTGGACCCATTGCTGCTGCTGTTACTGTCTGATGCTGTAGGAATCTAGTGTCTTTAGTCTTCCCACATAGTCTGAAGACAAGGAGCTTTCCACAACACCCCCAGGTCTTGAGTGTCATTCTGGAACTGTTGAGACACTCAGCCTTGTGGATGGGGAGGCTACTGACTGGGTTTTTAGCTTCTGAAGTGTACAGACTAACCATTATTAGAGCACCAACTTATACTGTGTAAGCCTGTCTCATAAATTATTCTTAGCTATGTGTGCATGATATCAGTTCCTTGAAATTTAGAATAACATGAGCATTGGAAATCTTGTATGATTTCTAACTGTGCATACTGATGTTATGGAAAGGTATTCTACTGTGGTCAATTAGGTCAGTAGCAACAACAAGATTGTGATACATTAAACCTGATTATTGTCTCTCTGTAGCCTAGACAGACAGATTGATAGTATTGATAGTCACCTGTCTATGTTATACATACATACATGCACACACACACACACACACACACACACACACACACACACACACACACACACATTAACAATGAGTCAGACACACATATCTCACAGGAAAATATTAAATAATTATTAAATAAAATGTTAAAATAAATATATTTTTAAAAGAAATGATATGCCACCATAGAGCCTTCACTCAGTGGCTGATGTAAGCAGAGGCATACACCCTCAGCTAAACACTGAACTGAACTCCTGGAATCCAGTTGCAAAGAGAGAGGTGTAAAGAGCAAAGGGGTCAACACTGAGCTGATGAAACCCATAGAAATAGCTGACCTGAACAAGGAAGAGCTCATGGACCCCAGACCAACGCCTGGGAGGTCAGCATGGGACTGACCCAGACTCCCCTGAATGTGGGTCAGTGAGGAGGCCTCGGCAATCTATGGGACCTCTGGTAGTAGACCAGTATTTATCTCTGGTGTATGAATGGACTTTGGGAGCCCATTTCATGTGGAGGGATGCTACTTTCAGTCTGGACTAATGGGAGAGGGCTTAGGCCCTGCCCAGGATGATATGACAGACTTCGGGGATCCCCCATGGAGGGCCTCCCCCTCCCTGGGTACTGGAGGGAGGATGGGATGGGTGGTTGGTGGGCAGCAGGGGAGGAGGGGAGGGAAAGGGAGCTGGGATTGACATGTGAAGCAGACTTCTTTCTAATTTAAATAAAAATAAATTAAAAATAAAAGAGTGCAAAAAGCATATGATTAAAAAAGGAAATAAATAGTGTGTGTAGCATGAAAAAAGCAAAAGAATAAATGTAAATCCCATCTCTTTTCTGAACACTGTATCAGAAATTGGGAGATTACAGAATGGATAAGAACTAGAGATTTTGATATCACCATGGGAAATGAGATTCGCTTTGGATTAGAAGATTTAAAAAAGGCCTTAGTTTATATTTATGTCAAGTAATGAGGAGATATAAGAGAGCTAGAACTTCTAAATTCAAATCAACACAAGTATGCTTTATTTCTTGCTTGTGTCTATATACAGTGTGTGCATGTGTGTAGGTGTACTTGTGCAAAAGTTTGCATGTGTGTGTATGCATGTGGAGGTGACAGGTAAATGTCCATGTCTTTCTGGAGCTCTTAGATTACCGAGAGACCATTGAACCTGCCCAGCTTTCCCATAGGTGCTGGGGAGCAGGACTCTATTCCTCAGTCTTGAGCAACAAGCACTTTTACACACTGAGCCATTTATTTCCCCAGTCCCTCAAAATACATGATGAATCAGTATTGTTAATTATAAAGAATACTTTCTCAATAAAAATGCAGTCTGTATATGAGAAAATTAGAATCATCTTGAATAGATGCAATTGTAGTGTAGACCTTTTAGATTCCATAAGCCATAGGATCTCATTAGCCCCACCTTGTGCATGCTGTCACAGTCTCTGAGTTCATATGTGCACCAGCCCTGCCATGTTTAGAAGACCTTGTTTCTTGGTGTCCTCCATCCCCTCTGGCTCTTACAGGGTTCTGTCTCTTCTCTACAAGGTTTCCCAAAGATCAAGGGGATAGAATTAATGGAGATAGGCCATTTAGAACTAGGTGTTTGGAAGGTTTCTTGCTCTCTCTATATTGTCTAATTGTAGGTGTCTTTATTAGTTGCCATCTACTTCAGGAGGAATCTTCTCTGATGTAGGTTGAGTGAGTCTCTGATCTTTAGATATAGCAGAAAGTCATTAGGAGTCATTTTATTGTTATACTTAATTTAGCAGAACAGTAGGAATCAGTTTTTCCCTGGGTCTATGGCCTATATAGTTTCAGGTTCTTGGCCCCCAGACCCAAGCAACGTTGAGGATGGGTCTCATCTCATGGAATGGACCATTTACCAGTCAGATATTGGTTGGTGACATCTACAAGCTTTGTGCCACTGTTGCATTAGCATTTCTTACATGCAGGTCACCATTGCAATCAAAGAGTGTTTAGTTGGGTGGTTTCTACCTTTTTTGGCAGAATACAGAGTGCCCTCCAGTACAATGAACAGTGGTCAGTAAAGGTAAAGACTTTGGTAGGCACTAGCCTGACTGCTATATTTAATGAGTTTGGTAGGTGTTGTCTTTAGCAAGAGGGCTTCACTATAAATTTGCAGAAAGGTATAGCCTAGGTTGTTTGAAGGTTCCCATGAGGTTCATTTGGCCAATAACTGGATTAGATATAACTCAGTCCTGAAACTGGAAGCTTCACTTGGACATGAGAAGTCCAACTGGGGCCCCATCTCCCCTGTTACTTAGCAATCCCACATTCATATATGTTTGTATTTTAGGAAATGCCTAGTGTATTAGGTTTCCACTGAGGAGAAGTGGACACAATCCCACATTCCCTAACCCAGAAGCTCTCTCCAATGGATAACTGTTTAAAAATGAAAAATCAGTTTCCTCCAATGGAGTCTTACTGGATGTACAAACCACTCTTAAGGCCATGCCCCAATGTCCAGCAGTAGATGGCCAACACAAACAAACTCAATGGCATATTTAGAGATTCATTTTCTCAGAATGCTTTGCCAGGTCTTTTGTTTTTCTTGCAGGTCCTTTGCATGTAAATTATGGTTTCCAATTGTGTGTTTTTATCAGATTTCTGTATATGAGAATGTGTGTGTCTCTGTACCTGTATGTGTTTCTTTGGCTCATTTTTTTTTGTGGTTTCCTTGTTTTGTCCTATTCTGTTTTCTTTTGATTTTTAAATCAAATTGTTAATATTATTACCATTATTATTTTATATGCCTGTTTATATCCTAATCAGAGAGAGAAATAAAGGGTGTTAAGAAAAAGTGTTAATTTGGTTGAGTGGGGAAGCAGGAAGGATCTGGGAAGAGTTGGAAAAGGAAAACCTCAGTCAGAACATATTGTATTTTTTTTTAAAATCTATTTGTCAATTTAAAAAAGATTCATAGAGCAAAAACCTATCAAAACTGGAAAATAGAGATGTTTTAATAATTATAATTGAGATTTTAATACTCTCTCTGTAATTGACAAAACAAAAGCAATGTAAGTAAACAAAGATGAAGAATCTGGAAAAATATTGGAACAATCTCAAAGAAACACTGTATTTGAGACCCTAGATATAGTGTCAATATATTTTGAAGGGCAGGAATCCTCAGGAGTGTCTTCTCTGAACCCAGAAGACCATAGCAGCATCACAAGTGGCTATTTGATGATTTGAATGCTAAGCCATAAGTTTCTATGTTCATTGTCAAAGAATGTCTCATGAGAGGTACTAGACAAAGCATTGATATCAGTTTGATTGAGAACAAGAAATGGCAATATTTATGGAATTCTACTAAACTGGTGCTTAGAGAGAAATAGTTTGAAACATTAACATCACAAAAGAAAAATCCAGCATTCTAATTCTATTTAAAAACTGAAACAAAAACCCAACAGAAATCAAATTCAATGTAATTACAAGTAAATAAAAAGTAAATATCTGGTGGGAAATAATAAAAAAGATGTAAAATACTAGAGATAGGCATTGTGTTCATGCCTGCAGTTTGCACTGCTTTGCACTTGAGTAATTGAAGCAGGAGAGATTTTGAGCTCAAGGCCAGCCTGGAAAAGAAAGGAGGAGTATAAAATAACAGTAAAAATGTCTGGGAAAGTCATAAGGTATCATAGTATTCTCTAGCTACCTAAAATGCCTATAATACATGTAAGTTTGTATCTACATATTATATTTTCCCATCTGATATTGCTGCCCCCAAGAACAAACTACTTACTAACAAAAAAGCCCAACACCTGGCAAGATATGCCTTTTTTGAGCTGTTTCTCAGGTTTGTCCAAGAATCTCTTATAACATCATATCCTATTGTTATTGCTATTGGTAAGCCTCAGAGATGTAAGGTAAATCTCTATTGTTGAAGATGGAATTACTATTGGACACAGGACAAAGAGGATCCAAGCTGGATTAGACCTAAAAGCCTCCTCCTTTAGGACTATCCTTAATGGTGCGATAAGGCAAGTTCAAGCTTCCAAAGGAGGGAAGCAACCAAAAGTCCTACCTAGCTATGACATTTATGAATAACCACAACAACCAGCATGGCAGGATAAACATAAGGGTGCACTGGTGTTGTTTATACTTGGCAGTAATCAACAGCTCTCTAACTTTACTTATGGCCAGCTCAACAATAGGGAAATCATGCCTGATACTGAAGCCTACACAAGCATTCAGGGATAGTGAAGTTGTAGATTTAGAGGAGAACCCTACTATCTCCACTTTACTAAACCAGCATCACCTCTAGATAATTCCAATGATTATCCTTATATGTCCACAAGTAAGTCCATTTCTTACCCCTCATCAAGGGTACTTCTCTTAGAAAGGGATGGAAACCATTGCAGAAAATCACAACTAATCAAAATGCAAACTTGTGGAGACCATCCTCAAGGAAAACATCTATAAAACAACTCCCACACCTAAAGTTCAGGCATCATTACAGAAGAGGGGGCAGAAGGACAATAATAGCCAGAGGAAAGGGAATTTTGCTGTGAGGTTGTGTCTCCTAAAAATGCCAGAAAAGCTACACACCAACATGCTTGGCTAAAAAAGACCAAAGCAAGAATGACAGCAATAGACACCCTAATTTGGGTGAGGGAATGAAAGCTCAGGAGAACTCAGTCCTGGACAAAGTGTGAGAGGAAATAGTCTTCCCTATGGAAGAGCTCACTAATTGGTTATCCAAAACCAAATGGTCACCCATGAAATAATAATACATGTATTTACATGTGTAGAAAACACTACACTACACTACACACACACACACACATACACACACACACACACACACACACACACTTATACAACAACAATTATTGATAAAGAAACATGAATTTGAGCAAGATCAAGGGGGATGGGCTGGTTGGAGGGGGAAAAGTGAAGGGGAAAATTACATAATTTTATTATCTTAAAGAGCATTTTTTAAAGAACAGACTAGCATGGGTACCAAAACTAGTGAGGTTTTGATTTAAAAAAAATAGAAAAGTTATTAAAATTGCTAACACTTGTCAGTCTTTAAAAATTAAAACATTAAAAAATTAAAATATGAATTAAAAACCATTTTCTAGGAAAAATATAACCCTGGCAATGAAAAGGGATCTTATTATAAATATGTCAGTAAAAGAAAAATATAGGAATATTATCAAGCATTTTAATTACAAAATTGTGAGAACTAGATGAAAAATACAAATTACCCAAATTAACTTAAGGAAAAAATATGGAGAACTTAACAAACAAAATGATTAAATTAATATACAACAAGCAAAAATTGAAAATGAAGTCACTTAATGAAAGATGATATATGAATGACAAAAAGAACACAAACTATGTTTCATTTCCTAGTTTGTAGAACTTTCACAAATATTTATACTTTAGATTTTCTCTTTTCTCCATTGGAAACAGACTTTTCTTTCATATCATATATTGCAACTACAATTTCTCCTCCCTCCACTCCTGCTAGCTGCCCTCCCCTGCCTTTCCCCAGATCCACTCCTCCATTTTCCTTTCAGAAAAGAGAAGGCCTAAAAGATGGCAGTCAAACAGGATAAAACAAGATACAATAAGACAAGGCAAAACTATCTTGTGTAGGCTGAACAAGATAACCCAATAAGAGGAAAAGAGTCTCACCAACAGGAAAAGAGCCAGAGACACACATGCTCCGACAAAAACACCAAGCTAACAGCCATAACATACACAGAGAGACCTGGTGTAGACCCATGTGGGTCCTATCTTTGCCTTTTGAGTCCCTAGTGCCTATAGGGGCCATGCGTCATTGAACTGGTGGATCATGTTCTCTTGGTGTCCCCCATCCCTTCTGACTGTGACAATATTCCTCCTTCTCTACCACAGGGTTCCCTGAGCTACCAGGGGAGGAACCCAATAGAGAACTCCATTTTAGATTCGCTTACCACATAAAGTTTGGCTATGGGTTTCTGCACCCATTATTGTTTGCTGCCAGAGGAAACCTCTCTGGTGATTAATGGATAAGAAGACACTGATCTATGAATAGATCAGAATATCATTTCAATGAGTCTTTTTTTAAAAGATCATTTATAGGATTCTACCCTATGTCTCTGGCTATCCAGTCCTTGGTTTCTGGCCAGAACAGCAGTGTCAGGCAAGGATTTCCTCTTGTGGAGGTTACCTTGTTTCCCTCTTGGTTACCACTTCCATATGTTCTGTTCCAGCATTGCCCCAGTACATCTTACAGGAAGGATAGATTGTAGAGTGAGGGTTTGTGGCTGGGCTACTATCTCTCCCTCTAATACCCCTACCTGATTGTTCCTGCTCCCATAATCAACCTGCAAGATCTATACTATTTCTCCTTCCCATGGAGATCCATGTGTCCTCCCTAGAGCCATCCTCTTTACCTAATCTCTCTGGGTCTCTGTAGCTTGATTATCATTTACTTAAGAAATAATATCCACCTATATGTGAGCACATACCATATTTATCTTCCTGTATGTGGATTACTTCACTCAATGATGATTTTCTTTTAGTTACAAAATTTCGGGATTTTTTGTTTTGTTTTGTTTTGTTTTGTGATTTTTAATTTTTTTGTGAGGGTTTTATTGTGCTTCAGAGTTTTTGTTTCTTTTATTTGTTTTTTAAATCATTTTTATTTGAATTAGAAACAAGATTGTTTTACCTGACAATCCCAGTTCCCTTCTCCCTCCCGTCCTCTCCTACCAACCCCCAACTAAAACCCTACCTATCACATATCCTTTCTTCTATTCTTCCCCTGACTCAACGTTTCTGCTCCCTCATGACCTCTGCATCCCATTCTTAGGCATATACCCAAAAGAAGCACATTTCATACAACAAGGACATCTGTTCAACGATGTTCATAGCAGTACTATTTGTAATAGCCAGAAACTGAAAGCAGTCTAGGTGACCCTCAACCAAAGAATGGATAGAGAAAATGTGGTACATTTACACAATAGAGTACTACTCAGTGGAAAAAAACAATGGGATCTTGGAATTTGCAGGAAAATGGATGGAACTAGAAGAAACCATTCTGAGCGAGGTAACCCAATCACAAAAAGACAGGCATTGTATGTACTCACTCATATGTGGATTTTAGACATAGAATAAAGGATTGCCAGCCTGCAGCCCAGGCTTCCACAGAGGCTGGTAAACAAGGAGGGCCCTGGAGAAGGGGAAAGGGTCAAGATCTCCTGTGCAAATTGAGAGCAAGGGAAGATGGGGGAGGGAGCTAAGAGAGAGAAGGAAGTAGTTATAAAATTTCATGTTGTCCTTTTGTTTGAACTTCTGAGTAATACTCCTTTGTGTAAATGTAGCTTATTTTTTATCCATTTTTGATTGAGGGACATCTAGTTTCCAGTTTCTTGCTTATGAATAAAACCATTATGAATGTAGTTGAGCAAGTGTTCTTGTGGTAGAATGGAGGGTCCTTGGAGTATATGTCCAAAAGTGGTGTATCTGGGCCTTGAGGTAAGCTTATTCACAATTTTCCGAGGAACCACCATGTTGATTTCCATAGTAGCTGTATAAGTTTGCACTTCTACCAGCAATGAGGGAGTGTTCCCCTTGCTCCACATTCTCCCCACCATGAGCTGTCATTGTGTTATTGACCTTAGCCATTCTGACAGGCATAAGATGGAATAACAAAGTAATTTTGATTTGCATTTCTCTGATGATGAAAGATGTTGAACATTTCTTTAAGTGTTTCTCAGCCATTTAGATTCCTCTATTGAGAATTCTGTTTAGCTCTGTACACTCTTTTAAAACTGCATTATTTGTTTTTTAATATCTAGTTTATTTTCTTTATTTATTTTGGCTATTAGACATCTATTGGATGTGAAGTTTGTGGAAATCTTTTGGCATTCCTAGGCTGAGGAAGCTGGGGTACCTGTGGGTGGGAGACTTTGAAGATAGTGCCAAGGAAGCTTTTGGGGAGAGGGTGACTAAGACACCTGACACAACCACAACTAAAAAACCAGCAAGGTGGATGATCTGGACAAGAGCAACATAAGTGTGTGTGTGCGTGTGCGTGTGCGTGTGCGTGTGCGTGTGCGTGTGCGTGTGCGTGTGCGTGTGTGTGTATGTGTATGTTCGTGCGCACACGCGTGCATGCATGCTCATGTACTTTAGGCCCCCACCAGTTGCCCTGTTCTCATTGGTAAGCTTGAGAACGTATACAGCAATGGAAAGCCTTTCAACTCCTCCTGCCATTTTTTGATACCAAATGAACACTGAAGAGCACCAAAAAAGATCACAAGCTCCACCTGGAGTACACTGGGCCATGCAAATACGTCCCTGACTGTCTAGCTTCTGAGGTGACCGAGTTTCCCTAGAGCAAACCTGACTGGCTTAAGAACGTCCTGGTCACCTTGTACAAGACAGATGAGGGAAACAAACTCCCCAGTGAGAAGGAGAAGCTACATGTGAATAAGATCTATGGAAATGAGAAGTGTTCGGAGTCCAGAGAGTTAAACCCTTTGGAGCTGCTGGCCCAAGACTTTGAGAAGAATTACAACACATAAATCTTCCCTGTCCACTGGCACTTTTGCCAGCTGGAGCAGTACCCCATTGCTGGGCACCTGTCCCACACTGAGCTGACCACACTGCAAACTCCCTCATCCCCATTGTGTACTGCACCTTATGCTTCTTTGACACCTATGGCCTCAGCAACAAGTACATTGACCTGCGTGAGTATGCCAGCTAGATGGCATCAAGTAGCAGGGCATCAGCATGGATCTAATGATGTAACTTCACTCTTTCTACAGTCCAGGATTCTCTCTCTCTGATGTTCCTCCTTCCATCTCTCCTTCTTTGTTTAAAATATTCTGCCTGGGGATAAGGAGCTAATGTAGATTAAACTGAACAAATTAACAGTGCTTTCAAAGCGGCACGCAAGGGAGGGGTTTCCTATTCAACTCCACTCTGAGGCTGTGGCCCATTCACAGCTCCCTCAGTGCCCCCTGAACTACCCAGGAAATGGTGTTGTAGATGCTTGCCTTACACAAATTATCTTTAGCTTTTTTTTTTTTTCATTTTTTTCACCACTTGAGTCTTAACACATACCCAGTAAGACATTTTGCCTATTTCATTTCAGGATGTGGGATACCTTCAGAGAGAGAGAGAGAGAGAGAGAGAGAGAGAGAGAGAGAGAGAGAGAGAGAGAGAGAGAGAGAGAGAGAGAGAAAAGAGAGGAAGAGGGAGACATAAATAGCTCTGTCTACCCCCTGTCCAGGGGAATGTCAGGAAAGAGAGAAAGAAAGAAATCAGAAAAGAGAACGGGTAAAAAGAGAGAGGAAAGAGAGGAGTAGGAAAGAGAGTGTTCAGTGGGCAGGGATCTTTATTTTAAAGGGACCCTTTGCACCTGCGTGCACACTAGTAGTCATGGAACCCTGGGCTGACCAGGGTGCTGCCTGGGTTCATTCTGCCAGGTAATAGGGGCAGGTCAGCATAATGCCTGAATCCATTCAATACTCTAGGTCAATGGCTCAAAGAATATTTCACAGCTGTTATGGACATATGCAGACTCCCACCAGCCCAGATCTTGCTATCCTCTTCATTATTCAGGCAGTTTCTTTCCATGTTCACTCTTGGTTCAAATTTTGGCAAGCCACAGGACTAGAAGCAGAACATTCAACGGGATTCTCCTATTCCACTTTCCATGGGATTTCTGGTCTCTTCGTGGGAGTTCCAGACTGGTAGGCTATTTAATGAAAGTGAGACTCAAGAAAAAGACAAAGAAAGTTACAAAATAGAGAGAGTGAAGCTGATGTATTGGTTTTGTTTTTCACATTTAGATGACTGCCAAAGTTTCTAGCATGTCTGTCCCCCCAACCCCTTTAAATCTTCTACTCATCAAGAGAAAGTTCAGTCAAGGACTAGTCAGATCTCACAGCCTGAGAACTTGCTCACCACCAAGCATTTCATGGAAAAGCTGCTTCTTATTAATCATGCAAGCTCTCATGGAGATGTGAAGAGCTTGACAGAGATTTCAAAATAAACATAATGACTAGGAAACAAAAATAATAAGTCATAATCATTTATCTGTAAACAGGCAAATTAAAAAAAATCAACTTTTTCAGTTGGGTGTCACTTTTTTCATGGAATATTATTAGAAATCTTGGCTAATTTTCCAGATAGTTAACAGATTAATTTCAAGATATGGTAAGTGTAGAAAACAATAATTATAGCAAGGCACAGTGGTACCCACTGGTATTTGGGAGGCTGAAGCAGGAAGATTGATTATTTGAATTGGAGCACAGTCTGGACTACATAGCAAAACTCTGTCTTTGTCTCTCTGTGTTTCTCACTCTCTTTCTCATACTCTAGAAAACAACAAAAAAGCACAACAAAACAATCAAAAATTTATGTTAACAATGGTAATATGAAATTTTTGTATTTCCTCAACATTGTGTTACACAGTGTTCCAACATTCAATTGAAATATTACTCATATATTTTACACATTTCTAAACATGTTAAAATGTCTTCCTTTATTGGAAAGCAGTAAGAACATTCCCGCTTTAAAAGGTCAAGCCAATACATTTCCCCTTTCATTTTGTTAAGTGTGTATATTAATGACATGTGGTGTCCTCTGTCTTTCTCATTCTCTCTGATTTGGTCTTTTCCAGTGTCTTTATCCTCCATCTTTTCCCCTCTCCTCTGAAAATTTAACTATTTATTTATGTGTTTACTGATTATGTGTGTTCATGTGCACTCATGCACACTTCTGTGTGTGTGTGTGTGTGTGTGTGTGTGTGTGTGTGTGTGTGTGTGTGTGTTTGTCTATACTCATGAATGCTAGAGTGCCCATCAGAGGGCAACTTACAGGAGTCAGTTCTCTCTCCTGTATGGGCTCTGGAAATCAAACTTAGGCTGTCAAGTTTATCAAAAAGCACATTTACATGATGTGCCGTCTTACCAGCCCCTCCTCCTCAACAATGTTTTACTACCAGTCACAATTTCAAACTAAGAGGGAGTTTGTCCATGCCAAAAGTATATTCCTTTTAGTTGGATATAAAAAGATCATACCTGGCATTGGTGGCTCACACCTTTAATCCCAGCACTCAGGAGGCAGAGACAGGCAGATCTCTGAGTTTGGGGCCAGCCTGGTCTCCAGAGCGAGTGCCAGGATAGGCTCCAAAGCTACACGGAGAAACCCTGTCTCAAAAAATAAAAAAAATAAAAAGATCATGTATAGGGGATTTAAGGATGGACACACATATACACAATTGAAAGTCATGTATATATGTGTTTATGTGTGTGTGGGTATATGTGCATGTGTATGTAGATAGATGCATGCATCCAAGTACATGCATGAACACCGGAGAAGGACATCAGGTGTCTTGGTCATTTATCCTCTACCTTGTTCCACTGAGGTGGTCTTTCACAGAATCTGGAGTGAATCTGTGGTACACCAAGCCACAGCAATCCTCCTGTTGTTCCCCACCACTTCGCTGGAGTTACATGCATGCACAGCCATGCCCTGCTTTATATGTGGGTGCTAGGGATTTGAAATCAGGTGCCCATGTTCGTGCAACAGGAGCTCCTACCCTCTGAGCTATTTCCATAGCTTTTTTTTTACATAATTAAAAATAACAAGTTACTGTTAACATTCAAGATAAAGTGTGAGCTTTATCCTAATGAGTTTCCTTTCAATTTCTATCTCTTATCTTACCTTGAAATTCTTATGTCTCTAAATATTTACATATTACTCATTTCTATAATCCTATAATATTCATACTTGCTTCAAAATTATAATACAGTACAAATATTAAAATTCAGAAATCCTGTAAAGGAATTCAGACAATAGTCTTCTTAAATAACCCATTTGTTAAAATAAATTAAATATCACAACAATTTTCATTTCACCATTGCATTAATATTCTGATAGAAAATTAGATTGATTTGTTTGGCCTCTACTTTGTGATTTTTCTTTGCTTCATTTTGATTTAATTATATGTAAATTGTAAGACTTTCACATGGTGCAAATCTCAAAATATTCATTGAAGTGAAAATATACATGGATAATTCTATTGGACTCCATTGTGAATAACAGCTGCACAAAATTCAAATAAATTGGTAATTAAGGAGGAAAGTATACATTTTTACATGGGCAAAGCACATGAACTTCATAGAGTTTTAGTAGTATCTTGAAGGAAAGAATTTAAGATTCAGTTGTCTACAAGATTTTGGAATATAGTTTAAAAAATAAGTGACTTCAAAGAACTTGAGTAGGGATGGTCACAGATTCTGTTGCTCTGAGGTAGTATCTCACGTAACCAGGGCTGTTTGAGAATGATGACCTTGGATCATCCTTAGTACTTGGATTACATGCTTCCACCATTTTACCAGGTTTATGCAGTCATGGGTAGCAGACTTAAGGCTTCCTGTGTGTTCCAGATGTGCTCTTCCAGGGGAGTTCCTTTCCCAGCTCTGACCAAACATATGCTAATACTTTCTCTTTGGTTGACTCAGAAAGATGAATATTTTGTGGAGACTTGGAAAAATCTCAAGGACTAAACTACCATTTTATGTCTATCATTGATTTCTTTATTTTGAGACCTGGAGTTCCGAGTACTCAATATCCAAGTGTTCTTCTATTGAGCTTCCCTCTCATGTGGTCCACTGAAGAGCTGACCATTCATCTTCAATGAGATTTTTGGAAGTTCTTGACATGAATTTTCTGATTGCTATCTACATGGGCAAATTTTCTAGAAGAGTGATGTCTGCTTGATGGATGTACTGAAGGCAAACCCTGGGACTACAGACTTTATTTCTTGCAGTGTACATGGCTTAAATTTGTAGCATATGGTTTACAATCATTATTTCTTAGATGGAGGGTCTAGGTTCTCACTTTGAACTCTGGCTTATTTCCTCACATGTGTATGTTGAATTTTGTTGCCTTCATTATTTCACTAATATTTTAATTAACAAGAGACAGCACATTCTTTTAAAGACTTTTATTAAATGACAAAGGATAATTACCTGGGCACCTGCTTTGAGCATCCTGTGAGAATAGACCTTTGTTTGAAAAAGAAAAATGACTGTCCAGTCTGGTGACTCAAACCTGTATTAGCAATACTGGAGAGTCTGAGGCTGGAGGATCTTAAGTTCTAGTCTTGGATATAGTGTGAGCTCTTATATCAGAAGAAAGAAAGAATAGGGAAAGGAAAGAAAGTATGGGTAAGAGAAGGAGAGCGGGAGAGGGAAAAGTAAGGAAATAAAAGAAAAGAAATGCCAGGCACACTGGCACATGTGTCTAATTCTAGCACTCAAGAAGCAGAAGCAGGCAAGTTCTGTGAGTTTTAGGCTCACCTGTTCTACACAGAGAGTTCCAGGCCAGCCAGGGCTGCATAGAAAGAGCCTGTCACTATTCAGATCTCCATCCTAACTGTGAGTTTATCCTTCTTTTTCCATATCACTGCCTTCATTTTGTCTTTAACAAATACACTACTTACTATCATTCATATATATATATATATATATATATATATATATATATATATATATCCCATAAAACATGCATGCATGTGTGTACATTGTACTTTTTGCTCCTGAGGAATGTTATGATAAAGTTTTCACTGAACCCTTTAGTTATTGGGATGGAGTTTTCCTATTCAAGAACTGTATTGCAAAATTCTTAAAAACATCAAGATTCATTCCTGTGAAGTGAATTGAGGCCCTCCAGCCCACCACAGGCTGTCCCTAAACTGAGAAGTGCCCAGAGGGTGTCTATGTAGACAGAGCTTTCTTTGTGTTTTCTGAAATGCTAAGACTTCTACACTCCACATTGTTACCGGTCTACAGGAGAATAAAAAGCTTCTTAGATGATTGTTAAATCACTCCTAATTCCAAATACAATTACTAAAGCCTCAAAATTACAGCTAAAGGAAGATAGTAGTGACTGGTGATGATTTGGGAGGGCAGCAATGATCCTACCAAGGACATGAAATTAACTGCATGTAGATAGCTACTACCAGCTTTGATAAAATGTTTACCAATATTACAGCTTTATTATAACATAGGGAGAAATTAAATTGGGTCATAATGTATTATTTATGTGGATTTTAATAGCTTGGTGATTAAACTATAGATTTTTATATTCATGAAAAATAGATCCACTTTAAGTAATGTGGCTAAAAAGACAGACCTTAGAATTCAAATAAATCACTCTAAAACCAGGTTTGTTTATTATGGGTTTGATGGAATTTAAATTTGACTGAATGTTTCACACTGAGTTTTGAAGGAAGTACATCTTATCTGAATTCTTGCAATGTGATTTGTCCATTTTTGGAAGTGATCCTGAACAATCTGCTTTGAGTGACATCGTCTGACTTCCTCCACACTAGTCCATTGGTGGCTCCTTTGTTTGCTCTATGATGCTGAAGCAATTGGATTAGGAAATTTGCTCGGAATAAGAGACTAAGGCATTTTTAAAGTACATTCAGTACAGAGAAAATCTGTGTTGTTCATCCTTACCTATTTAATATATTGAAAGGCTTTTTTCTCAATCTTTGCTTTTGTTATCTGAGAGAATGAAGACACTAAAATGTTGCTGGGAGGGGAAGATACTTTTTTATTCCTACAATATGGTTACTCACTCAATGTAGACATAGTTGGGGGTTGCTTGAAGTGTGTTGCTGAAAATTCAGTAGGCAGTCCCTATTATAGCAAGCACAATGAAACATTTGTAGTTGTTAATATTTTTCTCTATGTTAAAACTGTAATTTGGGCAAGTGAGTTGGCTCAGTAGATAAAATGCCTTGCCATCAAACCTTTTGACCTGACTTCAGTCCGCAGAATCCTCATGGTGGAAGAAGGATACTGGATCCTATAAATTGGCCTCTGACCTCCACATACATTCTATGGCTCAAGAACACACACACACACAGAGAGAGAGAGAGAGACGAGAGAGAGAGAGAGAGAGAGAAGAGAGAGAGAGAGAGAGAGAGAGAGAGTTTGGGGAGAGGTAAAGAAAATAGATGTTATTTGTAATGTTGTGATTTTTCTTAAAATATTAATGACATCAAGGTTTCCAGGACCTGCAAAAGTTGTGTTCTGGAGCACGCAGTGTCCATGTCCCACATTTTGTGACGAGTGGTCACCAGCACTGTGTTGTCAAGTATTAGCACACTAGCAGTGGCTCATTTTCAAGAGGATGTCACCTGAGGAAAAAACAAGTTTCTGTAGCGTGGTTAAAGTATGAAGTAAACTGACCCCACATCTCTGTCCCAAAAGCTCCCCCTCCAATGCAGTGACTGGACTTCTATTCAACTACCCTTGTAATGTAGAGAAATGACACAGAGAGAAACACAAGAAACAAGTGATCAGAAAATGAAGGCTCTAAGTCAGTATAACTCAATGTACTTGAAGGATGTGGATGTCAGAGCAGCAAATAGTGTGGTCTCCAAGGTACTCAGACCCTAGAGTAAGTTGTCTATGTCTATTATGGTGGATATTGTATTGGTTTGAGTGAGAAAGCCCTCATAGGCTCATATATTTGAATGTGTGGCCTACAGTTGGAGGAACTCTTTCTGGAAGGATTAGGAGGTGTGTTTGAGGAGGTATGTCATTATGGTTGGCTTTGAGGTTTCCAAAGCCCATGGCAGACCCAATCTCTCTCTCTTTGCCTCCTGCTTATGGATAGTACGTAAGTCCTCATCTACTGCTTCAGCACCATGCCTGTGGGTCTCCTACTATGCTCCCCACCAATGATGATCAAGGATTCAACCTCTGAAGCTACAAGTAAGCTTCCAAATTGAAAGCATCCTTTATAAGTTGCCATGGTTGTGGTGTCTCTTCTCAGCAGTAGAAAAGTAACTAAGATAGGCATAAATTAGATTTCTTCTGAAAGTGCTCTATATTTTTGAAAACCATCACAATAAGTTAGTATTACTTTTGTGATCACAACAATATATTCACATAACACAAATATATCTGGATTAGAAAAATCCTATCTTCATTAAACTAAATGTTAAATGTTTACACCATGACTCTGCAAATGCGGCTGCATCTGTTGCTCGATGAATGAAATGCTGATTGGACATCAAGAATGTACTTCCCAGATCCACTGTGTATAGGCAACTCCAGGTCAGCTTAGTTTCTGACTGAAATCCAGGTGTGGTGGGCAGGAGACAGTTTGAGACGGGAAGAGCTTGTGTATTATTAGTCATCACTTTCAATGTTCAGGTATCTAAAGTTCATTTGACTTTATAGTTTTTTTTAAAAAAGTAATCACCTCTTAGTCCTCCCCTTCATACCTAATGCCTCTGGTACTCTGTCTGCAGCTGAAGAATTTTTATACATACAAATGTACAGATACATATGCACATGTATACATACATTCTTACACTGACATATGTATATGCATCCTTTCATGTATACCTACATTCACACACACACACACACACACACACACACACACACACACACACACGTAAAAATTTACAAAACATATAGATACACACATACTTATAGGCAGATTCACATAACTTTTCATACACATGCTTGCATGCACATTTGTATACATATAAAGCACATTTGTAGACAAACATAATAATGTAAAATGCATGTACCATATATGCATATTCATATATACAAACATTGATATATGAATATATTTACACATACATACATATGTACAAATGCATCAAATGCTTTTATTTCAGGGTCTAAGGTTTTACAGACACACATGTTACTGTGAGGAAAAGAATTGACCATTCCCTTTCATTTTACAAACTGAATGTGGCAGGTTTAGGAAGAGCTCTTTGGAATTGTGTTAATAAACTGTCTCATTTTCATACAACAAATTGTACTTATGTAGGATGAGATTTCAGTATCCTATTTAATTCTTAAACATACTGACTTTGTAAAATGATGTGTCTGACCTGTCATTGTTGGATGAGTGAACACATTCTAAGACAAGGGAAACACCTTGCCTGAATATAGCAAAAACAGCAATGCATACCATAGAATTCTATCTTCCTGTCAGAGTCTAGCCCTGCTAACTTCTAGGAGGGGCACTTTGTATTCATCTTTTATCCTAACATTTATGCGTTTCCAAGCATATAGCAGGGGACCAGTTAATTCCACTTAAATGGATACTGAGCAGATTTTGTACCCTAAATGACAAAAGAAATTTTCTTTGGATGAGCTGTTATTTCCACAATGTACATTTTTATGGCAGTTTTGATGCACAGATGCATTTCATATCAATAGATATTCATTAATATATTCGAGTTTGTCCCTGGAACTCTGGTAATATCTGTATAAAGAAAATCTGAAATTGGCTTTGCTTTAATAGTTAATACCTCCCATAAAGTCCAAACAAAAGGAAGAGTAATTTTAAAAGTGAGTAAGGAATCTTTAGGCTGGGCAAAGAATGTATCAGTGATCACCATACTGTAGGGAAATGTCCCAAGTCAGATCTCAAATTATAAGGTTGACTGTAGATGAGGCTTTGAAGCAAAGAGTTTAGATTGTCTTAATTTCTAATGGGAGGGCACATTGGTCACCATGGGACAGACCCCAATATTTCAGATGCCCTTCCTGGTTTCCATCCCTAGTTTGGGGACTTATTGTACAGCCCTTACTCAGCTGATTCCCAGGTAGAGGAGGATTTTATTGTCTCGCTCTTACTTCCCTACTGGCCTCATGCATCCTTCTTTCCCCTTGTCTTCTTTCCATTCTTCTTTAATCCCCTCCTCTTCTTCCACCTTTTTTCCTTCTTCCTCATTGTCCTCCTGTTCCTCATCTTTCTCATCTTCATTTACTTCCTCATTGTCATCTTACTTTTTGTCTTTCTTTTGCTGCTGCCCTTCCTCCTCCCTCTGTTAGTACTCTTCTTTTTTTCTCATCCCCTTCCTCTTCTCTCTTACATTTAGCTCCACTCTTCAGGCTGTGTCTTGGTCAATTCCATTGTTACTATTACTTAATTTGCATTACTACCTATACGAACATTTCAAGTCTTAATGCTGCCAGGGTGTTTGCTGGCCTCATTTCAGACCAAAGATTCACACTAACTGTTGCTTCTGTTTCTGTCTTGGCATTAGCACCTGTGTACATCAATCCTTTCTCTTACTAGCCATTTCTACAGGGCTCATCGTTAGTTTGTCCTTGAGTATATGATCATGGGCAAAGGGAAGTGGCAAGCACCAAGGTCTGCATTAATTAAAAGGTCCATTAAGGGCTGAATGCCAGAACCTGAACAGATGAAAGCTTGCCAAGTGCACAGGTCCAGAAACTTAATGGCACCTTTCTTTAGCTTGAGTTCTATGGACTGCAGTAATCAAGTACATGGCCTTCCCTTAATTTTCTGCTAATGCATAAAATCATGGTCTTGCTTGTCTTTGTTCTTGTCATTGACCTAAAATATTTGCAGGCTCAACCTAAGTGGAGTTTACAAATGTGTATGAGAAAGTAGGGATCTGGACCTGATGTCAGTGGAAAATAAGTCATGATATAAATGAATCCTTTTGTTCAATAAATTTTACTCAAATATGAATACTGTCATTTTTATTTTATTTCAATAGTCCAAATGTTTAATAATTGTTGTATAATATATACTATAAATTGTAGGGGTTTTGGGGGGCGGGGTCCAGACTGCAGTCTTCCAAATAACAACGCAGAGACTTATTAATTGTAAATGCTCAGCTGATAGCTTAGGTTTGTTACTAGCTAGCTTTTATATCCTAAATTAACCCATGTTTCTCATGTATGCTCTACCACAAAGCAGTACCTTTTGTCAGCATGGCATGTTCATTTTGCTTCTTTCTGAGTCTCCCCAAGACTCTGCCCTTCTTCATCTTCATATTCTTTTTCCCTGCCCACATGTTTTACCTAACATCTTCCTTCTTAGATATTGGCAATTAGCTCTTTATTAAAACCAATAAGATCAACATATCTTCATAGTGTACAAAAAGACTATGCAGTAAACATAAATTTGTAATATTTTAGAATAAATTTTAATTATAATATTTACCTCTATATCATGTATTTGTATATCAATATTTATTTATCATTTTAAGTTTAGAATTCTACATTATCTTTGAATGCTTCAAAAAGTATACAGATTCTGCAACTAAAATGGTAGCTTTGATTAGATTAATACATTAAATCATTGGCATTTATCTTCTGTTAATGTCCAACTAATTAATTTTCAAGGTATCCTTCCAAAATTGTAAATATCTTTTTTCTATTCACTACGGGGATTTCATTACAGACTTTATTGCCAAGAAACAGTCTCTCTGGTGGTTGGCAAGTAGACAATTTCCTTAGCCTACTCACAGATGTAAGTAATCAGGCAGTTTCAAGTTTGATTAAATCCAGTCTTTTTGCCTTCAATCTCAAGTATCATGGAGTGTACTTTGGGATTTCAGAGGAGGGTTAATTGGAGTAGCTCTCCCTTCAGATTGTCTTTACTTTCTATTGCCTTGATAATAATCATGTCTAGAATAAACTTGGGGAGAAAATGGTTTATTTCATCTTAGATCTTACAGTCTTTTATGAAGTGAAGCCAAGGCAGGAACTGGCATAGAGGCCATGGAGAAGTTCTGATTACTGGCTTGTTCTTCCTGGGTTTCTTAGCCTGCTTTCTTTTGCCACACAGTGCTACCCGCCTAGGAGTGGTACCACGCATAGTGAGATGGTGCTTCCCATAGCAGTCTAATGAGGAAAATACCCTCCAGACTTCTTTACTTACCAGGAAATCTGATGGAATAATTTTCTCAATTGAGGTTCTTTTCCCAGATAACTCCAGCTGTGTTAAGTTGATCTAAATAAATAAATAATAAACAAGGAAACAAACTATCCAGGACACTGATCATTGGCTGGTGCAAACATAATGCTTCTTTAAGTAAAAAGCAACTCAGCTTGAATCAATAGTTTCCTTATTAAAAAGTTAGTGCAGCTGGTCCAGTGACATGGGAGGGGCCATGGCTGAAATTAGTTAAAGCAAGTTGCCCTATTCTGATAATGAGATTGATGACTAACTTGTATGCCATCCTAGAGCCTTCATCCAGCAGCTGATGGAAGTAGAAGCAGACACCCATAGCTAAACACTGAACTGAACTGGAATTCAGTTGCAGAGAGGAATGAGTGATGAGCAAATGGGTCCAGACCAGGCTGGTAAAACCCACAGAAACAGTTGACCTGAACAAGGGGGAGCTCATGGTCCCCAGGGAACCAACATAGGACTGATCCAGACCCCAGGAACATGGGTGTCAGGGAGGAGGCCTTGGAAATCTATGGGGCCTCTTGTAGTAGATCAGTATTTATCCCTAGTATAGGAATGGACTTTGGGAGCCCATTCCACCTAGAGAGTTACTCCCTCAGCCTAGACACTCAGGGGAGGGCCTAGGCCCTATCCCCAAGGATATGACAGACTCTGTAGATCCCCCATGAAAGGCCTCACCCTCCCTGGGAATCAGAAAGGGTTTGGGATAGGTAGGGTGTTAGTGGGGGCGGGGGCAGGGGAGGGAAAGGGAGCTGTGATTGACATGTAAAACAATCTTGTTTCTAATTTAAATAAAAAATAAATTAAAAATAAAACAACAACAACAAAAAGCAGGTACATGAAAAGTTGGTAGGAACTTCCTTTTTTCTTAAAAAGCACTGTACTAATCTTGTTAAATCACAAACATACTATTGGCTTCTTCAACTCTGTAAGTTCTCTGAGTCTTTATGCCTCTCCTAGGTGGAGCTTAATTTCTCTATTAATTTTTGCATAAGCCATATGTATTTTATAGATAAAAAGTAAAGCCACCACTGTGGCTATCCCACTACTTTAGTTATGTTCTGTATTATTTGTCTGGTTCCCTAGAAACACTGATCTTTTCCTCGCTACCATTTGTGGTTTGGGTCTTGAAAGTCTGACAGATCTACTTGATAAAGTTCATGGTAGCAATGTGAAGACTGGCCATCAATCTAAATCATTTAGAAGGTAGAGTTGACAAAATCCCATGATAGATTGGAAATGATGTGTTAGAGAAACAGGAGACTCAAGGAAGATTCCACAGTATTTTTATTGTTTGTTTGTTTTTGTTTTGCCTTTTGTTTCTATCTGAGAAGGTTTATATTAACTACTGTAATATAGAAATTGTGGGCTGAGCAAGTGTTTACTGCTCTTGTTGGCAGCTGCACCTGGGAGAATGGAGCCTATAAATGAGGCAATAGCAAACTTTATTCAGAGCACCAGACAACTTATCCTTTGAGGGTTAAGGAGAATCACCTGAGTAAAATATACAATCACAAGGACAAGCCACATGTGGCAAAAAATGTTTTTTCCTGGGATGTATCTAAGTGAATGACAATTGCCAGTTGTGGTGAGTAATCTGAAGTAAACTCACTCTGATCTGCTGCACCTGTGAGGGGCAGAAAAGCACATTCCAGGAATGTTTTGAAGAAACTGAGGTCAGCAGACTCTTGATTTCTTGGTGTTTACTCACAAGCACCCAGAAATCCCAGAAGACACCATTCTTGGATCGTGTTCTAACAAGCAAGCTTACAGGAAACAACAAGAACTTGTTTTTTGGCAAGCTTATCAGTTTTCTCTCGATTAGCACAACTAATGAAAGAAGTGAGGTTAATATATAAATATGTATATTAATCTCTCTATGCTTATAGGCATATGTACATATATACACATACATGTTTATATACAAATATATAATATATACATATATATGAAAACATAGAAATACATATTTAGAGATATGAGTGAGAAAAAGAGGGAGCAGGAAGGAGAGAGATGGGGAAGGACAAGAATTCACAATTAATTTAAAATCAGCTCAAGAACTATTGGGGTAGTAGGTGACAAACCTAAACCTTTCAGATAGAGCCAGTGAGATGACTCAGAACGCAAAGTCCTCTGCCGCTGAACTTCACTTCCCGAGTTTTAGCACCAGAACCTACATAGTGGAAGGAGACAGCTAACTCCTAAAAGTTGTCTTCTGGCCTTTATGTGTACACCATGACACACATGCATGCATGCAGACACTAAATAAATAAAGTGTGATTTTAAAAAATCAATATGCAGGAGGCCAATAAGCTATAAATTCTGGCAAGAACGGTGTTGTGTTCTTGACTCCAAAGGCAGCCTGCAAGAAGGATTCATTATTCTTCTGAGACCCCCAGTCTTGAATATAAAACATTTGAATAATAAGGTATGATCACAATATAATATAAAGTAATTTGTTTTAGTCATGGTATACTCATTTAAATATTAATTGCATCTTAAAAAATAACAGCAACACCTCCAATCATGTGTGATCAAACACCTGTGCTGTACAACTTAGTCAGGTTAGTGCATAAAATCGATTACCTTTCAGAGGATATTTCAGATGCCTGACACATCCAAAGAAGAATGTCAGATCACTATCAAAATATATGTATCTACTCACAACGGAGGAGATACAGGTCCTGGCTCAATGTAGTTGCAGTGCTGAAGCCTTGCCTCAGAATCCAACAAAAGAATATGAATACAGCAGGCCAAAGCTATCTTTCTTAAGGTTGCTTCAAACAGGACACAGTCCTGAGAACAGGACATTGATAATACTGCCATAGAGATCATGATTCTGAGGTTCTCCATTAAGTCATAACAACATGATTAAAATGGAACCAAGAAAAGGTGAAAATAGAGAAGAATTAGAATCAATTATCAAGAAATTTCCATGTAGGAAGGAACAACAACAACAAAACATGGTGGCTGTTATTGAACATGGATATAGGTCAAATAAAAAACATTGTATTGATTGAGATATTGAAATATGACAATATCCTTTCCTAGTTTCCCCCTCCAGCTCCTCCTGGATAACCTCGGTCTATCCCATTCTAATTGATATTCTTTATTTTAATACAGTTAAGCAGTTAAGTTATTGCTGCTTATATGTGCATGGGTGTGGGGCCATCCACTAGATTATGGTAAAGTTATCACTTAATGCACCTTCCTTTTATGTTGAGAAGACATAAAATGCCAATAGCTCCTCTTTCATTATTGCTGAGATTTTGCCCACTTACTCCTAAGTATCCTCAATTTCTGTGAGTTCATGAGCACAGTAGGCATGTCATGTTCAGAAGAGGGCATGTCACATCATTTCTCCTGATTTCCTACTCTTACCATCTTTCCATGATATTCTCTGAACTTTAGATGGCTGGAGACTGATAAAGGCATACTATTTAGAACTGAGCATTTACAAACATGTATTCTCATTTCTTTGACCAGTTAGGAATCTCTGCATAACTGCAGAAAGAAACTCAGCTAAATTTTTTTAATAAAGTGCATTTTATCATGTATTATCTCAATAGGTATCATGTATTATCTCAATAGGGAGGCTTTGCTAATGAGGTGATATATTTGTAATAAGAAATGACAACAATTGCTAGATGGTCATCCTTAAAGATGTTAAAAGGGTGGAATTTAGTTCATACCATGAAATGTTTTTACAGAAGATTACCGGATAGTTTATAACAAAGTAGCGGCAAACCTACACAGAGCTGGGTGCACTCAGAGGCAGTGGCAGGAGGGAAGAGCTCTTCTGATTGCCTCCATTTTCTCTGTAGGGCCATACCATCGAGAGAAAGTGAGAGAGGAAGCTGGCATAGAGAACTGTAGGCAACAGGAAATGCATGATTTGAGGAAGTAATGCATTTGTACAATTTGGAAATGGCCATTCTTTCAAAGGAGACTGTCCTGTCACCTTGGAGAAATTGTCAGGGTGTGTACATGCGTCTACAAACATTATGAACACCAGCAAAGGACATCTGTAGTTAGTGGCACCCTGCAAATACATGTTAAGTCTCAGTGCTAGGAAAATATAGTGAGAGAGACCAGTGTTCAACTGCTGAATGAAGAACATCAACCATATAATGAGCATACTCTATGACAACTAATGAGACCCATTGCATTTCAGGAGGATATAGAGATTCTGAGAATAGTTTCCTCTTTAAGGATATCTGTATTAACACAGGCATTAAGTGAAGGAACCCACCATTGTCACCAGGATTATTCTGTGTTTTCTTCCTGTCAGAGCAGTATCCACTGTGCTGGAATAGAATTTCCCAGTTTTATTTAAAAATATGCCATCTCTTTCTCTTCTACATAACTTAAATGAGTAGAACACACCACATACACACACACACACACACACACACACACACACACACACAATCATTTCTATTAAAAAGAACTAAAATACCTTTAAAATATATTAATGGTCCATTAAAATGATCCCTGGTGATGTTTAAAATGAGCTATCACAAACTTGTTGGAATAGTATGTTAATAATGTGGAAATGGGCTGAACCTTTTCTTGGATTCTGGAACTTTCCATCTCCAGTGATCTATATTCAAAGACGACACAGGTTATTAACTGGAGAATGAAAAATGTTTGGGTAAAGTATTTTTCACTCAGTTTCTAAGGGTCAGGAATGTCTGACAATTTGATAGAAAAGTATCCCTTGTCAGGAAAGTAACTTGTAAGACAGTCTGTCTCATGTGGATGAAAAGGATATGTCTGGGGATGCGACATATTTAAGAAAGAACAATTTGGGGTCATTTGTTCTCATAGGAAATGAGTCTGTTGAGGTTTAATAGGAAAGGCTTTGGGTTGAGGTTGGACTTCCCTTTGCGTAGACCTCACAAACACTCCTCCCCCATTCCCTGCTGCCATTTGTCACTCTCAAATAGCCTTATGCTAGAGGCTAATACAGAACTGGATACACAGGAGTCAGGGAAAGACTTCTGTCATTATACATAGTTTAAGACTAGGGCTTGACCATGTTCCAGTAAATACCCACCCTCTGTGCTCATGCTAATGGTCCTAATTAAACTCAGTGTTTCTCTCTCACACAATAAAATTTAGAGAGGTACATTTTGGGAAGAAACATTTTAGGAAGAGAGTAGAGAGGCTAATAAAGAGTAGTGGGGAACTGTAAAAATTACCAGAATTCATTATATACATATAGGAAATTATCAACAAATAAATTGATAGAAATTATCTAAAATAATTATACTTCTAAATAAATTACAAAAGTAACATTAAAATAAAAAGGCCAGAGCTTGAAAGCTAGTCTCCTGGGTGTGTTGGTGGGATTGTAGAGAAAATAGTTTTCTTCTCTTGGACATAAGACATGTGTTACTCCCCAGTCCATAGTTTTTATTTTGTTGAGCAAAGCTGTAGAAGCTAAAAGTACCAACAATGGAGGTTTCCTGTGGGATAGAAGCTGAAGGTGTGATCTTGAGGAAAAGAAGTATTTAGGTGTCCTTCTAGCAAGGTGATGGATAGTAAGTAAACAGTATAAAGCTCACAGCAGCAGGAACTTTAAGGGACAATGAAAATAAAGGGATCAGGAAAGAGTAGATGGTAATCTACATAAATCCTTAGATTAGATGACAGGGATTATAAAAGGCCTAAGAAGTCCCAAATAACTAGAAAATAACTCAAAGGCCATCATGATTTCACAATAGTAGGTGAAAATGAAAGTCAGAAATACTTAACTAGGGGCAGATGGGCTCATCAGTTAACAGCAAGTACTCTTCCTGCAGAGGACTCAAGTTTAGTTTCCCGAAGCCATATGGAGCAGCTTACAACCAGCTGTAACTCCATTTGTAGGGGATAATGCATACTCTTCAATGCATACTCTGTGAGCACTGCCCTACCCTTAAGTGAACATATCCACGCACAGACCCGCACACTCATGCACACATAATTTAAAAAGCAAAGGATAACTTTTTTCTATATTTCTTGAAAATAGACGTTTTTATACTCTATATTCTGATGATTCGCCTCTTCCATCACCCCCCACCTTCCCACCTCCCCATCCACCCAAATCTACACCTTTTTGTTTTCTCTATCATTGGAAAACAGACATCTAAAAATTAAATTGAAGGAACCAGCTTCCCTTTCGGCAGCCATAACAACTGAACACGTGCTTGCCATAAACCTGCCTTGGTCACTTAGAGGTCAGATGCCTGTCTCGTGACAAGGAACCCATCAGAAGTTAGTCACTAGAAAGTCAGAAGCCTGTCTTGTGACAAGGAACCAATCAGAAGTTAGCTGGTGGCGCTATGCTTTACGACCCTGGGTGTGCTTTACCGACAAGCGCAAAGCAATGACGTAGAGAGCATAGCAACCACCCTGGGAGGGCCTATGGGCCATAACAACCAGTTGACCAATCAACACAGGGCAAGCCCTCCAAGCCTGGAGGCACACCAATCATGAGCCTGTGCATACCCCTAGACACTCCCCTTACGTTGCCCTATAAGATCTTTTGGGAGCCATCCGCCATGGCGGGTGGGTGAAAGACCGAGCTAACATGGGGTTAGCTCGTTAAATTACAATAAAGCCTCGTGCAGTTTGCAGCAAGCTCTCGAATCCGCCTGGTGATTGGGGTGACCACGAACGTGGCCTGGGACCCCGGATACTTGAGTTTTCGGGGGGTCTAACAAAATAAAATATAATAAAATCAGTCAAACCAATAGACAAAACAAACATAAAGAATAGGCAAAGAAAAAGCACAGGGAGAAAATAGAGATTCAGAAACATATTTATACACACAAAAATCACATAAAAACACAAAAGTAGAAACCATAATACGTAAGCAAAAGACATGTAATATTAAAAATGAAAAACCCAGACAAATAATTTAAAAAGTTATATGTATGACATAATTTGGAGATGTTTCTTTCTGGGTTTACCAGAAGTTAGAAATCGTCGCAATCACAGATTTTCTAGTTTAGGAGGAAACTGCAAAAATGGAACCATGATATGTTGGCTCCATTTAGGTTTGTTACTGATGCCATTTCTCAATGGCATTTAATTAGCTGATTTACTAATTTTTACCATGCTCTCACCATTAAAAATTTCTATTCTTATATATTACTGGGATGTCAAAACTGAAAATGATCACCAGTAATGTTAGTTTATATGAATGTGAAACAATTAAATGTAGAAAAATAACAAAATCTTGGATAGAATTCTGTAAGATATGCAAGACTAGATGTACAACCCTAATTTCTTTATACTTATTGAAGTATATGGATGCCTAATTGAGGGTCTGATTCTATTTGAAGATTTTTTTTTCCAATTCAAACATATTTAAATGAATTCCCCCATTGTCCCGCGCGCGCTCTGTATTTTCTCGCCAGCAAGAAATCACACACGGGACACTCGGATCCTTCTGCAGACAAGCTTTAATGCATCTTACCAGAGCGGAGACCAGAGCGGAGACACTGAACTAAGAAACCCATCCCTTAAAAAGGCTGGCCAGCCGCCTGGGACGTGTTACCCTATGAATGGCTTTAGCTCCTCAGGCCAAATGAGCCATGGGATAGGCAGAGATCAAAGGAATGGAGATTACCCAGCGCCTGTGAAGTAATTTACATCTTGGTGTCTTCAGGCACCATTATTGTAATGGATAATGCAGGAAACGGCCCCTTACATATCCCCCTTTTTTTATTAATTAATGAAAAGGCTTTATATTTTTACAAGCAAATAGGTCACCCATATGTTGAGGGATAGAGGCAGAGGTTGAACCTTCCCAAAATCAAACATTAAGACTGTGTACAAGAGTCGCCATCAGGCTGTTAGCTTGACCCGAAGCGCTCTTGACCTGTCCTCTGCCGTTTTTCTGGGAAAGGGAGTCTCGGGCAGGTAACCCTTATGCAGGTCAACGTACCTCTCAGAGAAGCCTGCATAATAGGCAACTCTGTGCGATGCCTTTGCTCAGCATCCCTCATTGGGGCTGCCCAAACCAGACACTCTACCCTGTGCAATGAGCCTAGGCTCCGGGTGTGCAAGAGCTGTCTGGCCGGCGGCCTATTGCTTAAGCATAGTTAGCCAAAATATAAGCGCTTGGGCGATCTCTTGGTTTGAGCCCTGGAGCTTACATGCCAGCCAAAAGTAACATCAATCCGCAAACGGCTGCATCAAACAATTCCACCCCCACCCCTTTTCTCACAGACCAGCCAAAAATAACAGCAATCCGCAAACGGCTGCATCAAACAATCCCACCCCCACCCCTTAAGCAGTGGCAATCTCTCCGCCAAGGACAGGAGTTAATCTGGATAACAATAGCGGCTCTCAACTCCCGGGGAGAAGGTGGAGTTCCGACTTTTGAAGGTCCAAAGAGGCTCTTCGGGTGAGTCTTTCTGGGATCCACAGAGGATTTTCTTCATCCTGTGGGAAAACACAATATCGCTCCCCTGGATCTTATGAGAATAGGATCCGGGCCTCTCCAAAGATCAGTTAAGATATCTATCCATTTTACCATTTCCTTTTGGCCTTTTAGGTTTTGAGGTGAGACGCTTGGCCCGAGCGTCAATGTTTATGAGGCTTTAAAGCCCCAGGCATTCCAGGCCTTTAAGAAGTGTTGAATAGCAGGCATGGCCTTTTCCCCTATCAAAGACTGGGAAAGCCATCTGTAATTTTTTCCGCTCCTCTGATGGTAAGAAGGAGTCGGTACCAAATAGTGGGGGTGCTGATGGAAGCACACCCGCTGGATTAATAGGCGATGGCCTCATATTTGTTTTCACTTTTGGCAGCCGATATCTATCGGGGTGGTATCGTGCTGTCTCCTCTAGCTCTGCTTCCTTGCTAGAGTCTAAAATCTCAGAGTCTGAGCTGCTCAGCTCCAAGGCCTCTAGTTTCGTTGTAGGGCAGAGGCTAGGTTTTGAGTCTTTATTTCTCTTAAATTTACCGGGGTGTGACCGGTTATCCCCTATTTTCTCTCCCCCTTTTTTTATATCCTGGGGAGGGCCTTTTTTCTTATTTGTTGTTGTTCTTAACAAATTATTCACTCCCTTGTCACTAGACATCCCGGGAGGTCCTTTTTCCTTATATTTTATTGTTAGGCGCGCCCCATCTCTCACTACATTCGGTTTCTGATATGTAATTCTGGACTTCTTTAAGATTGCTACAACAGTGAGAAAAGTCAAAATAGCTCCTAGTAAAAGCATAGAAGCCTCTATATTAACCTCCCACAATAGCAACATTCCCAAGCCAAAGTCCAGAAAAAACATACCTCTCCGAATTTACCACCCTGCAGTTCTGAATCCGCCTTGTAGCCAAGGGGTCTCCGCGGTGCCGGAGATGTTAAGCTTCCCGGGTTTCGGCACCATATGTCCCGCGCGTGCTGTATTTTCTCGGCCGGCAAGAAATACACGCAGGACACTCGGATTCTTCTGCAGACAAGCTTTAATGCATCTTACCAGAGCGGAGACCAGAGCGGAGACACTGAACTAAGAAACCCATCCCTTAAAAAGGCTGGCCAGCCGCCTGGGACGTGTTACCCTATGAATGGCTTCAGCCCCTCAGGCCAAATGAGCCACGGGATAGGCAGAGATCAAAGGAATGGAGATTACCCAGCGCCTGTGAAGTAATTTACATCTTGGTGTCTTCAGGCACCATTATTGTAATGGATAATGCAGGAAACGGCCCCTTACACCCCATTGTGCTGGAGAGATGGCACACAGGGTGAATGCTTCCATTTAAGTCCAAGGACACAATTTCAACCCCAGATCCCATAGAAAGAAACAAAATGAGAATAGAATTCACAAACTTGTCTTCTGACCTCTATACCTGCAGTCTAGTACACTTGCCTCCATTCTTGTAAGCATTTTTCATTGCTTTGTATATGAGTGTCTGTATGCATGTATGTTTATACACCTCATGTATACAGTGGTCACAAAGGTCAGATTATGGAGATAGGGATGATTTTCTAAGCAACAATGTGGGTGTCAGGAGCCAAATCCAGGTCCTCCAAGGGCTGTGTTTTTCCCAAGCCATCTCTAAGTCCTGTTTAAATATTTTTAAAAGCATCCCAAGGTGCTTTATGGATCTGGCTTATAAATAAGACTTTTATCTACGTAGGTTTTATTTCTGGAGCAAGTGAAATGTGACAGTTATGTGGTAAGATATCAGAGATTACTAGTGACCTTCAGGGAAATACAAGTAGAAACTTGTTGGTGCAAGCCTAGTGCAAGGGCTTTTTTTATTCTGAGGTTAAGTCAATTTTCCTAGAGACCACCTACTGTGAGAAGCAGTGTGGAAGTTATCTAAATGTCCTAGGATGTTGTGTTGATACTTGTAAAATAGCCAGTGAGGAGTTCTAAAGTTTGAGCCAGTGTTTTCTTCTGCTTAGCTTTAACAGTCAATTTGAGACAGCCCAGTGCCATCCAACAGGACAACCTTAACTGAGGAATTGCCTAGATCAGGTTGGCCTGTGGGTGTGTCATTGGGAAATTGTCTTGATTGTTAACTGATATAGAAGGACCCAGATCACTGTGAATAGGACAACCTTCAGGCTTGATGTTAGGTGGTCTGGAAGTGTCTAACAAAACTAGCAGAGTATAATTCAGTTTTTTTGTTAGGTAGCAAGCAGCATCCTCTTTGGAGCATGCTGTACAGCTTGACTGTGATGTGAGTCCCTTGGTTAGGGTTAATGCTGTATAAAATAGTAAAACTTGCCTTCAAGTACCTGCAATGAGTTCCTGCTGTGACTTCTCCCAATGATAGAATGTTGATATGGCATTGTCTGAAGAAATAAACCCTTTCATATAAATTGCTTTTTTTGTCAGACTGGTTTCTCATGGCAACAGAATAAAAAAATAAAAAACCTATATTTATTTATTTCAACCAATATTGCTTAAGAAAGCATTTCTATATGAGGGTTTCCTTAGCTTGGTGGTCCAGGTAAGAAATCTGGTTCTAGGCCTCTTGGAAAAAATATATACACACATGCCAAAAGTCAATTTCGAACTAATAAATTTATTTTTACCGTATGCAAAATATTACTATCATTAAAATGTTTAATTATCATTTAAAGGATCTTATTTTCTTATCATTTTACTCAAAAATATAACTTGTTGTATCTAGAACATTTTGTGGATCCACTCCTTCCCAACTTCATGACCTCTTTTTGGTTTAGTGTATCAGGCTTTCTTGGACTACCAGCTCTGAAATCATTACACAGAGAGTTATTATCAGCTATGAATGCTCTGCCTTAACTTATGTTTATCCCACCAGCTCTTATAGCAATTTAACCTATTTCTCTTCATCTACATTTTTCCTTGGGGCTTTTTACCTTTCTTTTCTTCTGTATGTCTGGTGGCTGCCTGGCTGCTTCTCTCTAGGCATCTCCTTTTCTTTCACCCTTGTTTCCTCTCAAGCCTAGATTCCTCCTACTTATTCTCTCTGCCAGACAGCCCCACCTATCCCTCTCCTACCTAGCCATTTGCTGTTCAGCTTTTTAATAGACCTAGCAGTTGCCCTAGGCAGACAAGGTGAAACAGCAACCAACCCATTTTTACATAATTAAACAAATATAGTATAAAAATATGCAACACACCTTTCCATAGATAATGTACTGCAACATAAACAAATATAACATATCTTTACATAGTTAAAGAAATGTTCCACAATTGTTCAGTTTTTTGTTTGTTGACTTTCAGTTTCTGAAGCTCATGCATTCATGAGTATGGGGCCACCCACTGGAACATGGTTGACTTCCTATCCTTAAAGAAAGTTGAATATCCCTCTTCTTAGAAAACATCAACTGTCAAAAACGTTTCTCAGCTAGGGGTGGCGGCACATGGGTCCTCCACGCTGGAAACTTGACTGGCTTTATCCAGTGATTTATCACTCTGTCTATACCTGTAGATACAATTTCTGCAGTGGAGGAAAACTGAGCAACTCCGAAAAGAATGACATTGACTTCAATAGTGGCAGCGAAAGGTGACAGAATTGTTGCCTGAACACTAATTAAGAAAAAACAAACAAAGTGCCAAGCCCCTGGAGCTGCTGCTGAGACATGCTGAGATGTCTCTGCTCAGTGAAGTAGCAGCATTTGAGCTTCAGAATTCCTCTACCTGCTTTACTGCTTTGTGTGGTTTTAGTTTCTCAAGATCAGTTGTGATCTGAGACTATTTAATGGAAAATCCCAGAACTATTCATTAAGCATTCAATTGAACAGAATTCTGAATTGTGTGTTAGTCTTCAGTACCCCTGCTGTGCTTGGACAAGAATGTGGGTCATAGGGTTTCCAGTATGTCTTCACTATCTCTCCTCAACTGTCGCTACTTAGTCCTGTGTTCCCAGATCAACTGCCACTGTGTCACCGTGCTGTGTGGTGCAAGTAGCTTTGTTATACTATAGTGTCATAATTGTTCTCTCACCACTGTTCTTGATAATCTTCTACTGTACCTAAGCCAGGAGTTAAGCTTTACTCATCATTATGTATATAAAGAATGTGTAAGGGTCGATAACATGAATGGATTCAGGCAGTTCTAGGAATGTTGCAATAAAACTTCAATAGATAGAAATCACTTAATTGCCATCTGTTATTATCTGAAATTGTGTCTGACAATCTACTTACCTTACGGTAATTATTTTCATAGGCAAGCAAAAAATATTTTATATTGGCTTAGCATTTTTTTTTAAATTTTTACTTGCATGAGTTTATTGTCACCTGAAAGGGATAAAAAAAAAAAAGTTACAAACAATACACAGTTTTCAGTGTGATGGAATCCCAGATGCAGGCACTAAATACCAGAAACCTTTGCCACAAAATGACCCAGAATTTACACAAGGAGCTAAATAGGTAGCTCAACAGTTATATTTTCTGATCTTCTACAAGATGCAAGTTTAATTCCAAGCACCCATTCATCAACTTACAACCTCTTGTAATCCTAGTTCCAGGGTATCATATCCCCTCTTCTGGACTCCAAGGCCAATTCCATACACATGACACACTCTCACAGATACAGATACACACAGACACAGACACAGACACAGACACAGACACAGACACAGACACACACACACACACACACACACACACACACACACACAGAGAGAGAGAGAGAGAGAGAGAGAGAGAGAGAGAGAGAGAGAGAGAGGATCTAAACAAAATCTCTCTTGAAAACTAGGCACATACAGTTTTGTTGGAACCTGTAACTTCTTTCCACCATGTGCAGTAATAAGATTTTACACAAGAAATGTTCTTTATAAAGGAAGTCAAAGCAATTAGCATCCAAAAGAGTTCAACACCAGTCTAAATGTAGTCCACATTGTTTAGTTGTCAATTCCACCAAAACAGGGGTAGTACAATATTTTAGGTTTAAGTCCTGTGTGGCAGTCAGTTTTACATTTAATCATATGTCACTTTTATTTGGGGGATATTTAGGGTTTTATAGAAATTTATACTGAAAGAGTGCATTGAATTATGATGTCTTTCTAAATAAAAAATTTGAAAGTTTATCTCAATGTCAATTTTAATATTTTTAATTACAATTTATTGTTTGATGAATTCATGTGTTTTGATTAAACTTATTCCTATTCTCTCTCCATTTAACTTTTCCTATACCCACCCACCCATTCCCCTCCCAAACTCATGGAACCTGATTTTTGACCCATTGAGGCTGCTTGTTAGGACAAGAATAATTTACATGTTCCTCAATGGTACACAAAAAGCTAGTCATTTAGTCAGCCAATTTCTGCTTTCAAAAAAGTTTCACGGAAACCCAGACCTAGCTAGTGAACACACCTAAGTAAAATGACCTGTTTTTTATTCCTTATACTGTTGGTGATTGTTCTTTATCTCATTAGTGGGAGCTAGACTTCACTGGTGTGTTTGGCTAATAAGTACAAATGGGAAAGGGGAGATTAAGAAAATATTGCTCATTGGGCTGATTACCTTTTATGAAAATTCTCATGTTCAGCTTCTTTTATTTTTTTCTGTTCATTTGTGTGTATTGTTCAACATTTAATGTTACCATATGCTAAAATGTCTGTGGTATGAATGTTAAACTAAGTATCTTTTGCATGCTATGCAAATTATTACCGAGCCCCATCTCAAGCCCTACAATGTTCTTTATTACCGGTCTTCATCTGTTGGTAAATTAGCATGATGAGTTTTATGTGCATAGGAAGAAATAAAGTATAGTAGATAAACTAAATATTATATAAGTAAAATTTTGATATGCTTTCTAGAAGTGTGTTTCAACTTTCTACTTTCTAGTTATTTTGTTTGCTCTGTTTTTTGTTGTCAACTGCACACATGATATATATATTGAAATGTTTAGATACCTGAATTTAGATAGCCCATGTATATGGTTATTAAGGTATGCCTCTCTGTTTTGTTGGCACTGGTCACTAAGATATAAGCTGTATTATTTTTGGCTGAGTTTGATTTAAGCAATTTGTGAGGCTGAGTAATAGTGTATACTCAATTGTCCATAGCAAGAGACTATATTGTGTCTGTATTAATGGACTACTTGCATTCAAGCTCTGCCTTGCCTGACTCCTTGGAAATTTAAATATATGAATGTGCAGACTAATAGAAGAAGGCAGTAGGTAGCAGAATTCTAAATGGATGGGAAGGAAAGGTGCTTTGGGAATGCAGAGTGCATCCTGGGGAAAGCAATCCCATTACCAGTTCCAAAAGAAAACATGACTGGATGGATGAGGAACCCGAGGCAGACTACTGAGGCTGGAGGTGCTGACCTAAAAGAGACTGATTCTGTTACGTAATTGGCTACTCTCAGGAGAGGATAACAGGCTCCTAAATTGAATAAGAAGAAAACAACATACTGAAGGACTATTGGGAAGCTCAGCCTAATAAGAGTTCTAGAAAGTGCTCCAGGCCTGGGTCCTGATTTTGATTTGAATGCAAGTACTTAAGATACTGGATAATCAATATAGTGACCTCATCGAAGAACATCTTTTTTCTCTGTAGACACCTCTGCAGAGAATATGTCATCCTTTCAAGATTATTTACTAATACCTTTCAATATACTGCTGTCAGAAGTAAGGCTTCCCCTTTCTGCATTCATATCAGTTTTGTTCTTTATGGGTTGGTGATGATGATGTATAAACATACATATATGGTGTGTGTGTGTGTGTGTGTGTGTGTGTGTGTGTGTTATAAACATTGGAACATTGGTTGCAGGCTACATGTTTTTTATCTGTAACTGAACTAGGCTAACTGAGCAAGCAGCAGAAAAGAAGCTCTAACTCTTTTATTCATACTCTAATTTGTAAGAGACACCGAGGTGATAAAAATCAAGAGAGGGGAGCAGATCAAGAATGACTTACAAATTAAGGTTAAGAATACAGGATAAATAGCTTTCTGTGAAAGCATAATTTTGTGTGGTTGATTTTATGATGTAGGGAGATTCCATACTGCATTCTCTAGTGTGTGTCCTTTAGCACTTAAGAAAAATTGAACTTCCAAACTTCTTACATTCATTAGCATGTTTCCTGTAGTGCTATTTATATGAAGGAGGAATTGTTATTTTAAGAAGATTTTCTTAATTATGTGCATATACACATAGGTGTTTGTAGAGTACAAGAGTGGGTTGATTTTCCTAGAGCTAGAGTTACAGGTGAGCCTCCTGATATGCCTGCTGTGAACCAAACTCAGGTCCTCTGCAAGAGCAGCCAGCACTGTGATCACTAAGCCCTCTGTCCAACCCCAAAGAGGAATTATTAGGAACTTTAGTTTGCTGACAAGTGAGTATGCAAAAGCATTAGACATCTTCTCATAGATTACTATTTTACGTTCAAATTATTAAGTATATTTATCACTTTGATAATTTTATTTGAACTGGGCAGTGGTGGCTCACACCTTAAGCCCAGCACATGGGGCGGGGGGCAGAGGAAGAGGCAGAGGCAGGCAGATCTCTGTGAATTCAAGGCCAGCCTGATCTATAGGGTTAGTTCCAGGACAGGATCCCAAGCTCCCTGTCTCAAAAAAAAAAAAAAAAAAAAAAAAAAAAAAAAAAAAAAAAAAAAAAAAAAAAAAAACCAAAAAACCAAACCAAAACAAAAAAAATTATTTGGATTTGTTTTAAAGGAGTATTATTGCCTTGAAAAAGGCAATTATTCTGCAAACTTAAACATATTGGCATTTCCTTCCTCATGTAATTAGTTAATTAATCTATTTATGCATATGTGGTGTGTGTGTGTGTGTGTGTGTGTGTGTGTGTGTGTGTGTGAGAGAGAGAGAGAGAGAGAGAGAGAGAGACAGAGAGAGAGAGAGAGAGAGAGAGCATGCACATGCATGAACTTGTACAGTTATAGGCATGTGAAATTAAGCCTAGCTTTTACATGGATTTGATGGATCTGAATTTAATCTTCATGCTTGCATAGAGAGCCATTTCTTCAGCCCATTCCTCCCCTGACTTATAAGCATGTGATTTTCATTCTCTGCTCTGCTAGATACATTAGGCTCAATATATATATATATATTATATATATATATATTATATATATATATTAAAATATATACTAAGAAAGCTGGAGAGAAGACTCAACACTTAAAAGCATGCACCATTCATCTATATTAGGCAGCTCACAACCACCTGCTACTACTGCAGCTCTAGGAGATTCAATCGTCTTCTGGTCTCTGAGGGCAACTGCATCCACATAACCATGCTCCCATAGGTATACATACACACACAGACACACAGACACAGACACAGACACACACACACACAGACACACACACACACACACACACACACACACACACTTGAATTTTTTCTTTTAAAAAGAGATCAGATTATATAAGAGTAGGAATCTGGGGTTATAATTTATACCAGGGTATCAGGGTACTTTAATTTTTTCATTAACCTGCATCTTATACAATAGGTAGAATGAAGGAGTTCTATACTAAATTGTCGATGATTTTATCTAATTATAGAAATTATAGATTTGAATATTAAAGATAGTTCTGAGATGTTCCCAGAATCACAGAGAATAAGCAATTGAAAGCAACTTAACTATTGAGAAATAGGCAAATATTGACCTGCAGTGGGTGCCATCTACAAAGAATAAATGACCAAGTGAAGGACTCAATGGATAGAAGATCAATGTCCACTGCAGGGTCTTAGCCCAACCATGTAAGGCTGAGCTGAGTACGAGGAAGTGTAAGGGAGCTGCTTGCCAATCCCTGGCCTCCTAGGATCTCAGATGCAGCAGGGAGTCTAGTCAAGCAGGAACTCATTTATTGTCCTACAGCTAGCATCTTTTAAAGCAAAAATCCTCAGAGCAGGAAAACAGCCAGCCAATGATTGCACAGATCAGTCTATTACATGCTTAGATGCCCCATGCTTTACCTAGTGAACATGAGGCATTCATGCAGTAGCCTCATCTGCTTGGATCTTGGCTACCAATCACCCTTTTTTATAAACATCTCAGGACTTGCCCTCCTGACTTCCCCTTGGTGCCATCTTTAACTGTCTCATGTGCCCTACAGTCTACCACGGGAGCATGACCTTATCTGAGGTTAAGCTGGTCATCAGATAATGCCAATTACAAATTCTGTATATAAGAAGGCTGGGATGTGGATCAAGGAGGAAATCCATGTGTCTGCCAAGAACAGACTCTAATATCATTCTTCTCAAGGATTAGTGGCCCCTAGATAGGGACTGAAAACAGCCAAGGATCTTTTAGCTTTAGAACTGGAGTCTTAAGCAAGGTAGGGAAAAGGTAGATGTGCAGGATTGAGAGTTTAAGGCAATAATTTTCAACCTGAGGGTCACATATCAGATACCCTGCATAGCAGAGAGTTACATTGCAATTTAATTAGAATAAAAATATTAGCCATACTCAATATTAAACATGGATAAAACACAGTTAACCAATGAAATGGGTCTCAAACTATATGCTTAGCATTTGTATTCAGTTTATTGGCTGAGACTCATTTTCTATCCTTGCCTTTCCTGAGAGGTCAGCCCATGGATAGATACACTTAATCATGTTAGCTGACATTCTCAGATTCTCAACAGGGCTCAGTTGTGACTAGTCTTTTGTTTAAGCTATTATAGATTTATCTAAAGTCTGAATGAAAGAAGAGCAAATTTCTAGTAGGGAACAAAGCTTGAAATTAAACTTGGTTCCAAAGACAGAAGCTGTATGATCCTAGAAAGGAATGATACTTGGGTTTTCCCAGTGGCTACCTGTACTAGGGGCATCAGTCAAGGCTTAAAGTAGTGGATATCTGGGCTTCTTTACCTGTGATATAGAAGGGCGAGGATGACAACTTAGAGGTATCACTCTTTCTATTGTCCTATATATATTCTTTATGCATTGACAAGATAATTGGCTGATTGGGGTTAATTTTGTAACCTTTAAATCACTAAAATTTACATCTGTATCCTTTTAAAAAAGAATTTTGTTTAAATTTTTGTATGTTCATGTAGGCATGGGTTTGTGTATGGACACATTCATGCCATGGTGTGAGAATGAAGGTCAGAGGACAACTCTCTGGAGTCCTCTTTTGCCTTCTGGTGAGATTTGGGGTAATGTGTTTGCTCTGCAAGTATGAAGACCCAAATTTGAATCCCGGGACCCATATAAGTGTTTGGTGAAGTAGCATATATCTGCAATCCCAGTGTGGCTATAGAGAGATGAGGGCCAGAGACAGGAGTATCCTAAGAAGCTTATAAGTCAGCTAGCTTGGTGCCTGCAGTAATGAACAACAGAGAAACTCTGCCTCAAACAAGCTGGTAACTGAGAACCAAAACAAGAGGTTTCCGCTAACCCCATGCATGTGCCATACTACATGTCTACTTGTGCTCAAATGCAAGAACATGCATCCATATATGTACACAAAAAACTGAAAATGTGTGTGAACACACATAATAAAATGAAAACACTTAAAAGTAACATGCAATTTTCTATATTTCTATGAAGTCACTAATAATATCTGCCAGAAATCATTCTTTAAGTGTCATACATATTATATTCTAATTAGGCCTCCATGTTCTTTAATTGTTCAGTATTGCTATATTTTCCTTTAAGGACTAAAATATCAGGCTAACATGGAACTATCCTTTACATTAGTGTGTCCCATAGAACCACACAGAGTGAACACATCCATGATTTTACTCTCAAATCTTTTATTAGTATCATTCATTCATTCTCCTCTCTCCAAATGACAAATGGTCTCAAGGATATTATCTAAAGTAGCTTCCTCTTTAAATTAAAAAAAAAGAAGTATGCACATCTGCATACATGCACACGTGCCAGAAAAGAATGTTGAGTCTACCAGAACTGGAGTTACAGGAAGTTACAGTGAGTCGCCCAATGTGAGTCTTGGAAACCAAACTCAAGTATTATCCAAGAATAGTAAGTACTCTTAACAACTAAGCCTTCTCTCCAGCCTTGCTTTCTTGAGCTTTTAAGATTCACTCCTTATGTAGCAGTCATATACCATGCCTACTATGTTCTAATATAAATGCAAATTGCTATTTTATAAGATTCTGTATGATTCTGGAGACAGACTTTCTAGCCTAACTCTCACAGTTATTATACTTGTATCTCCTAACAAACACTGTATTTTATGATATCATGGTCATAGCTTTTTACTTGATTTGCATCACAAATGAGTTCTGGTAACACATTCTGAACAGCCTCTGAAATATATTAGCAGCAAAACCTCATATGGGGCCTCTGGCATCAATCACATTAGCTCTAAAAACAGGCAAGTATCTTGGGTACAGTGTTTAGTAAAGTAGCTTTTATAAAACAAGCCTATTCCACGTAAAAAGGAGAAATATATTAATAGCTATAAATGTGAGTTATGGTACTAATGTAATTCATATGTCAGATAGCAAGAGCAGCAAGGATAAAATTGACCAGAAAAAATGAAAACGGAATGCTGTGCTGTGCAGAAGCCTGGTAATTTTTGTTCAGGATCCTATTAGTATTTGTTTGTTTGTTTTTGTTTTTCCAGACAGGGTTTCTCTGTGTAGCCTTGGAGGCTGTCCTAGAACTTGTTCTGTAGACCAGGCTGGCCTTGAACTGACAGACATCTGCTTCCCAATGCTGGATTTAAAGGCTTGAGCCACCATAGCCTGGCCCTATTAGTAATTTGTAGTTATGAAAATATGTATTTCTATCTTCATTATTAAGCTGGGGTACATGGCTTATGTATAGAAGAGTTTATCATGGTATTTTTCATTTAAAGTTAAAGTGGTCAGAGCAACTATTTTTCCCACATTGAATTAGGTCCTAGATATACAATGAACAGTCACATTGGTTCCGTATCCCCAGGTCACTGTTCTTTCAGTTGAAATAGGTTGGCATCCACAAAAATTATCATTTCTAGTTAAGAAGCCCGTGCAAGCACTTCCTTGTGAGTAGTGAGTGCTCAAGACAAATTTCACTTAAATAATAGACACTATGAATATTTGAGTACACTCCTAACTCCAAACTATGGTCTTTTTAAGCATTTTTTTTTCTCTAAGTGTTCTAATGATTTCAGGGATGGACAGGTAGGATTGCTTCCTGCCTTGCCTGAAAATCTGATTTTAAGCTTTAAGAAATGATAGAAGGAGACCATCTACTCCTGAAAGTTGCTAAGTGACCTCCACATCCTGAACTATACATAGGATAATAATAACACTGATAATAATATATTTTTAAAACCTCTTTATGGTCACTCCAACACTTTTGATACTTTTGTAATTGAGAGTGCTCCATGATAATGGTCAATTAAGATTTTTGTTTTAAAAGCCATCAAGAATTACTTAGAATTAGTGATTATACATAATGAAAACACCTATTACATTCCTTTAAGGTTAATGGTAAGTGAAGTATTTTCTGTTTTGTAGGAGGATATTTTATTTTGAAAAGTATCTTTGTTAAGATAAAACACCACCACCAAAAAACAACTTAGGGAGGAATGTGTTTATGTCAGCTTGATCTCTGAGGTCATACTCCATTACAGGGTAGGAACCAGGATAGGAGCCTAGAGGAAGGAAATGAAGCAGAGTAAGGCTGCTTTCTAAGTTGCTCCCTATAGCTTTCTCAGTATGCTTTCATACACAACTCAGGGCCACCTCTCCAGGGGTGGCACCACACACAGTGGGCTAGGAACTCTCACATTAGTCACTAATGAAGAAAAGTCCCCACAGGCTTACTTATAGATTGATCCTACAGAGTCATTTTCTCAACTGTGATTACCTCTCCTCAGATAATTCTAGCTTGTGCCAAGTTGACTAAAATGAATCAGCACTTTGAGAAATTGTACTTTCCCATTAGCACAAGGACATTGACAAATATACAACTGGATATATATGCATATATATTCTCTCTCTCTCTCTCTCTCTCTCTCTCTCTCTCTCTCTCTCTGTGTGTGTGTGTGTGTGTGTGTGTGTGTTATGTAGGTACATATGTATGCAAGTGTTAGGGACCAGAAGAGCACATCAGAGGTCCTACTCTATCATTCTCTACCTTAATCTTTTGTGAAGAGGTCTCTCACAGGTGTAGATATAGCTGACCAACCAGAAAGGAAGAGCAGTCTTGCCCACCTCAGCATTGGGGTAACAGGAATGCAGGGTTTTTTGTTTGTGTATGTTGTGTTCTTACCTACTGAGCCATATCTCTATCCCTATATGTGTGTAGGGCTTGAAATAACTCAGTAATTTGAAGTGTTGATAATTATATTCCTTATAAGAAAATTAATAAAGCTAATTGAAAAATATCACTTTTACTAAGAGGCATTTTCATGTTTGTGGACTTTAAAACTATTACACTGTTTGGAAAAGCAGCCCTTTCATAATTACACCAAAATAATATTCCCCACATGCTAGAGTAAAAGAGTAATAAAAGTTCCATTAATTTGAAATGTAACAGGTCATATTTTTGAATTTTTGAAAAATAAAACAAATGTGCTAAAATGATGCTTTTAACAGATAAAAACTCTTTGGAGCACATTTAAAAGAATGTTCTCCAAGTGATATATTTGAGGCACTGTTCCCTCAAAAACCAAGGGTGTGGGCTGGATTCTGAGTCTCAACCTGTATCTAAGACAAATGATTTAGGAGTCCAGACTCTGGATGTCAGTGAACTAGGGTTTCAGTTTTTATAAATCCTGGGACCAATTATATGAAATTTTTATTGCTGCTTAACTTCTCAGTGCTTTGTGTTTTGGTCACTGACTCTGAACTCTGCAGTCTAGTCGCCTGTCTGGAAAAAGAAAATAGATTTTCATCATAGGTATAAGCTGGGATGAAACTCTTCTCAAGGAAATCTACTGACTCTCTGGGATAGATCCCTGGTTATGTAGCTCTCTCTCTCTCTCTCTCTCTCTGTCTCTCTGTCTCCCTCTCTCTCTCTCTCTCTCTGTGTGTGTGTGTGTGTGGTGTGTGTGTGTGTGTGTGTGTGTGTGTGTGTGTGTGTGTGTGTGTGAGTGGTGTGTGTGTGTGTGTGTGTGTGTGTGTGTGTGTGTGTGTGTGATGTGTGTGTGTGCGGGGGGCAGAGTGGCTGTCAGAGGTTAGACTCAGGTGTCATTCCTCAAGAACACTGTGTCAGCCTTATTTTTCAGGTAGAGTCTATTTAGCCTGGAACTCAGCAATTAGTCTAAGCTGTCAGGCCAGCAAGCCCCAGGTATCTACCTGTCTTTGCCTTTTCAGAGTCAGGTGTGCATCAGCGAACTTAGCTATTTTACATGAGTTCTGGAGATCAAACTCAGGGCCTCATGCCTGCAGGGTGTATTAGTTACTTTTCTATAGCTGTGATAAAGCACCATGACCAACAGTGACTTAAAATTGGCTTTCCTTTGGCTTACATATCTAGACAGATAAGAATTGAGAGTAACAAGGGGCAGCATGCAATGTGCTGCATGTATGGTGGCAGGAGCAGGAAGCTGACAGTTCAGCTCTTCAACTGAAACCACAAAGCAGCAAGATCAAGTTGGCAGTGATGCCAGTTTATAAACTTTCAAAGCCTCTACCCAGTGGACATACTTCCTCCATCAAGGCTACACCTCCTTAACCCTTGTCAAATAACACCACCAACTGGGACCGGATGTTCAATGCCTGGGCCTATAGAAGACATTTGTCATTCAAAGCAGCATGCAAGGTGATTATAAACTTGTCATATCATGGGCCAGAGAGATGTTTCTGATGTAAGGTACAAATAAAGAAGGTTATAATGAGGGGGGGAGCATGAAGGTGTTCCAGAGGGAGTACCATGGACTTTTAATTTAACATTAAGACAATTGTCAGATATTTTATGACAGATAAGGCATAAAATATTGAATGTTGGATTCAAAGTCAAAATTAGAAATATGTGTGACAATTGAAGGAGCAGAAATGGCACTGTAAATACTTACATCACACTTGAAATAAAGTTTGGCAAGAGCTGTTTGAAATGCACTTGATATGCTTCTTACTAAACAGAAAAATCTCAATCTTTAAATTTCAATGTTTCTAGGTTTTAAATTATATTGAATAAATGTTGGTTTTCTATTTGCCATTTTACCATGTTTCATTTAATAGTTTTAAAAATATTTACAAAATTATTTTGACAACTTTATTATATACACACACATTAATTGAGTGAAATTTCAAAACATAGAAAGTATTTTGATATGCCATGAATCAATTTGAGTTTTACTCATTGACCACTGAATATAATTTTAGCTTTCAAAGCCATGTTTAAAGTCCCAGAGTAAACTGACTTTATATTCTTAAGTGACTTTATAAAAAATACAACAAGGGGCTGGAGAGATGGCTCAGTGGTTAAGAGCACTGGCTGCTCTTTCAGAGGATCCGGGTTCAATTCCCAGCACCCACATGGCAGCTCACAACTGTCTGTTACTTCAGTTTCAGGGGATCTGACCACGTCATACCAATACACATAAAATAAAGTTAAATAAATTATTTAAAAATACAACAAATGTCAATAATTTTTTGTAGATCATGAACAGAAAAATAGTGTCAGCCTGGAATCAGCAAAATCCACAGATCCTGATCTTTGAGACTATATAGGCAAGGGCATACTAGATCAGTTTGTTCTCAACCCACGGGTCACTGCTCTTTTGCTAAATCTCTATTTCCAAAAAATATTTACATTAAAATTCATAACAGCAGCAAAATTACAGTTATAAAATAGCAATGATGTGGTGATATTTTGTTTGTGATCTAACAAATAAAGCTTTGCTGTAGATCAAAATACAGAGCTAGCCACACTAGTTATCCATAGAGGCCAGTCAGTGATGGCACACACATTAAATCCCAGCAGTTGGGAGACAGAGGTAGATGGATCTCTGTGAGTTCAAGGCCACCCTGGGCTACACGAGAGTGATTGATCCAATCTGAAAGAGAAACAGAGCTCACACCTTTGATCCCAGCACTTAGGATCACAGGACTTAAACTCCAGCATTAGGGAGTTGGAGACAGGATTGATATGGTTGGGTGGAGAGAGAAATATAAGGCAGGAGAAGACAGGAGCTCAGAGGATTCATAGCGACAGGATCCTGACTATTTGGTCTGAGCATTAGGAAAGGAAAGAACTCTAGTGGCTGGTTTCTCTGCTTCTCTGATCTTCAGGCAAGCTTTATTTGTTTAGATCACAAGCTAAATATCACCACACAACAAAAATAATTTTATGGCTGGGGTCAACACACCACGAGTTAAAGGGTTACAGCATGATGAAGGTTGAGAACCACTGATACAGAGAAAAGGAAAAATATGTAAGAAAGGCACCATACGACTGTGGTCTCAGCAGAGGGAGTATTGGTACAGACTGGCCAGGAATAGGAGGTGAAATACGGAAAGAAATGAGTTTCTGAGATTCCTTTCATCTAGCAGATGAATTTTGACTAAATCAAAAGCATTTGGAAAAAGCAATTTAGACAGATGTTATCAAGAATAGAAATATTGCTTTTTTGCTTTCTGAAACAATTCTGGTCATTGTAGATACACGAAGTCAAAGAGGAAGAAAGGCTTTGCAGAGGCATCAGTCAAAGTTCTATTGCAACGCAAAATACAGGCTCTGTTGTGTGCAAAATGGGAGAAATCTGGACTCCCGGTAGAAAATGTTCCCTCTACACAGTAAGTTATGGAAAACAAATGGACTGTTCTATCAGGATGGGTAAGCTGATAGAAATGGACACAGTTGACATTATCCGGCTTAAATTTCTTTCTACAAATTCAACTCAGAAAGTTTATTTGCTTGGCTCTTGTCATTTTTTAATCTGGAGACTAGCAAAATGCAAACTCTTTTTCTGAATGTCCCAAACCTTTGAGTATAACTTACAGAAATCCTATGCCAAATGCTTAGGTGGCATAGCTTAAAGATTAAGATGTTGAATTTAATGTTCAACTGTAAGTTTCTACTGAAAGATGCCTGATTTCACATAATGGATGGATTCTTATGGACATTAATTAAAGCTCAAATATTAGATACATTCAGTCAACTACTTCTGAATATTGTTAAGTGAGGTCCCTTTGGACTCTTGATAGAATTGATTGACCTAGCATTTTGTAAAAGAAATGATGTATTACTTATGTTCCTGGTACTTATTTAAACATTGCAACCAATGACATTTATTTGGATTTACAGTTACACACAGATAAGAGCACATGCTTATAGAGCAGGAAGAGGAAGATGAGATCACAAGCATGAGGTAGAGAGAGTAAGATGCAAGTATGACAAAGTTTAAAGATATCAAAATCCACCCCCAGTCACATACTTCCTTCAGCAAAACTGAGTCTCCTAAGCCTCCCCTAAACAGTGGCATCAGCTGAAAACCAAGTGCTCAAATGCCAAGACCGTGGGGACACATCTCATTCAAACCACCACAGATACACATGAAACATCACTGTTGAGTCATTAGAATCACAAGAATACATTTCTATGAAATGGAAAGTGACTGGATAGAAGTGACTGATAGAAGTGTTCCCATTCTGAAATTCCTTTCAACTACTATATACTTGGTTGTATGTGAAGAATTTCAAGCCATATTAAGTCCAATTAACTTGTTATATCCACACAATACTTCCTAATCTATTATATGAAGTTATTTATTTTTATTTTAATTTTTTTTTGTTTTCTAAGTCTCACTAGGTAGTCCTGGCTGTCTCGAAACTCCCTATGTAGACTGTGTACTAGAATCATCGCTACCTCTGTTTATTGATTCCTGGTTTTACAGCCATGGGCTACTACACCCAGCCTAAAATGTGGGCTTAATAATATATGAGATATGTCAGGTTCACAGACTATAAGGTATGGTTTTCTCCTAAAAGCATAGTCTCCTTGCTTATTTAAACACTTGACTCTATGACCTTGAATACAAACATCACCTGGCTTGATGGTGAATGTCTATAAACTCAGCACAAATGAGATAGAGGCAGAAGGATGGAGATTGAGAGATTTGGAACACATAATAAAACCTGTCTTAAAAAGGTAAAAAGTACAGATAAATACTCCCAGAGCCAAGACACACTGGGATGGGCTTAGGCCTTATCCAATGGATAAGATAGACTCTGATGACACCCTATGGAAGGCCTCACCATCCAGGGGGAGCAGAAAGGATATGTGATAGGTAGGGTTTTAGTTGGGGGGGTGGTAGGGGAGGATGGGAGGGAGAAGGGAACTGGGATTGTCATGTAAACCAATCTTGTTTCTAATTCAAATAAAAAAATCTGCAAAAAAAAAAGGTAAATAGTAGAATGCCCTTTATATGGTATGGTAATTGCACATCATAGAAATTCAGCAGTTTAGGCTCATGAGAGGTTCCACATGTCCCCTAATTCAGCCTCCATGAATAATTTTATGAAAGATTAATGTACTTGACACAGATGATGGTTAGTATGGAAAAGATACTTCTTTCTATGTTTGAGAACACACCTCATTAATCATCTTCCCTAGTACTTAGATCAAACAACAGCCTGAACTGTTTTTCTCATGTGTAGCTGTTTTGTATTCACACAAACCACCCCTTAATTGCGAGTGCAAAGGTTTCATTATTAGAAAAAAAGTGCATTTGCCCATTTCTACACTTCATAGTGAAAACTGAAACCACCACCTAGTATTCCACTCACTCCCATTCTCAAGACCAGATTCTTTCTTCTGGTGTGAATACTGAGTTTGAACAAAATGCATATGGTATGAGTTTCTAGAGAGTGCTCTGAGCTCTCCCATAGACACTGAAGTCTTACTAGAAATATACAGTTGGGGTCAAAGTGCATGTGCATCAATGTCAAAGAATATTTTCATAATACTGCATATTGTTTCTGGAATTGTAAACACTGATCTCAGTAGGAGAGATGGCTTAGTGGTTAAGAACACAAGCCCCTCTTCCAAAGAACCCAAGCACCTATATTGGGTCATTCAAAGCTGCCAAAACTCCAGCTCCAGGTGGTTTTGTGCCCTCTTCTGGTGTCTGTCGGTACCTGTACCCACATGCGCAGTTGCCTCTACCCCATCCAGAGACATATACAGAATTTAAAAAGAAAAGTAAATCTGATAATCAAAGGATCTAAGTGCATGGCAGTCTCGTAATTCAGATGATAAAGTTGTTCAGAACAGCTTCAGTTCTGAGCTACTTGCAAAACTCTCATCTTATAAACAAATGTCTATCAGATGTTTTTATAATTAGAAAATGCGGCTGGATAGATAAAAACAATTGGTGATATATATTAATAATCTAGACACCCCTTGCCTTCATCAGGTGGCATAAACAACAGCTTGCCCTTCAGAGTATGAACTCACATTAAGACAGTGACCAGAATGTCTAACTTCACTCACTAGGAAAGAGGTGGCAATGTTGAAAGTGACAAATGACTCTCATGGAGGTATTATGAGAGCTGTCGCCACAAACACAAAAAGAAATTGTGCTTTAATGCATCCTAATTTTCACACAAATATAGAGTAATTTCCTCGGTAACATACATTTTACTTTATTGCATGTATTTTTGTCACATATTGAATAGCTGACATTAAAACATAATATTTGTGCACACATGCTTTAAAAATATAGCATGCATATTAGTTGCCTTTCTGTTGAGGAATTGTCCTGAAAAGTGCATCTCTGGTGAGAAAGAGTTTATTTTGGGTATATTTCCAGATATTCCATCATGGCAGGGAAGGGATAACAGAAGGAGAATGAAGTTGGCCTGTCACTTAAGAAGCAAAGGGAACACATTTCACCCTTGTAGAGGAAAAAGAAGGATAACAGGAAGTAGTAGCAGATGATGAATCCCCAAAGCCAGTCCCTGGTGACACACTTATTCCAGCAATACCACACATCTGAAAGATTTGATAACTTTCTGAAACAGTGCTATCTACTGAAAGCCATGTCATCAAATACACCAGCCCCATGGAGAACATTTCTCCTTGTAACCTCAACAGTACAAGTTTGGTGGCTCAAGAAGAAGGAAGGAGGGAGGCAATATATAGGTCTTTCTTTGTGGATGGAATATTAAGTTAAACAAAAAATTTGAAAACTTGCTTGATTAAGCATGTGAAGATGCATGAGTGATGTTTTCTGGGAAATGTAGTAAAGAAGAGATTCGCCATGTGAGCCCGGGGAAGAGAGGATGCATACCATTGGCATCTTCCATAAGATTAAGTCTTTATAAATATATGGATTAATGGTTAGGGTTGATACTTAAGACAGAGCTAGCAGATAAGAAATCCTAGTCATTGGCCAGCAGCATTGTAACTAAGATAAGACTCTGTGTGTTATTTTGGGGGCCGTCACATGGTGGCAGAACTTAGCTGGCAGAATGAGTTATCGTTACAAATGGCACCCACATGGTTTTACGAACTTCCACATAAAAACTTCACAAAAGATTAAAAAGGAAAGACAGTGTCTAAAACAGACATGACTTTAGTTTTAGCAATGTTGTTTAGGAGGTGAAAAGCTTGTGGCCAGAAAAAGATAAAGATTTACAGTAAAGAAGGATTCAGATGAAGAAAAACCTCTAAAGATTTACAATGTGTTTAAAAATATATGTAGGCTTGTGAGAGAAAAGAAACAAGATAAAGTAATTAAAGGAAGGAAGGAAAGAAAGAAAGAGAAGCTGGGCGGTGGTGGCACAAGCCTTTAATTCCAGCACTCCAGAAGCAGAGACAGGCAGATTTCCACAGAGAAACCCTGTCTCAGCAAAAAAGAAAAAAAGGAAGTAAAAGAAATAGAATAATAAAAAGCCAGGTAAAGATGGAAAATACTCATAGTCTGGATTCTATATGTTATACTGCTGCCTTAAAATGGTTTGGTTGTCAAAGAAAGAACTACAGCTGCTAAAAGATATTTGGTTATAAGTGCTGCTAAATTAATCCAACTCATATATTTTATAAATGCTTTGATTTCTAAATTTAAATGTAAGGACAGGTTACTTGGGATTTTGCTTATGTTTTCACAGAAAATGAAAGCTATGGGTTCCTTCCAAACTAATATGGTTTGATGAAGCAAGACCCCCTGAAACAGTCCCAGGTGATCCAACATCTAAAACAGCTGAGATGATACAATCTTACAGACTACAAAAACAAGGACCTGGTCAGGTTTCTGTGTTTTATCATGATCCCTATGGTATGGCCATCGCCCCCAACCAGCAGGAAGCAGTTTGGAATGAACAATGCCTGAATTCCCAAATATTGTTTATAGATGTTTGCTTTCATTTAAATGGGGTTGTTTATAAATGGTAATGATCAAAGTCAATATCTTCTTAAATGAAAAAAGGAGAATAGGATATAGAAATGAATACTTTACATTGGTGGATTTTCATTTGTTGATATAAATTTAAGGTTACTTTTGTTATATGTAAATTTCTCCTCTTGTTTGTTATTGTGTTTCTACAGATCTTTTAAAATGTAATGCATAATTAAATACAGATTTATATAGTCAGGTATAATAGTCAAAACTCAAAGTTAGGTTAGTTATATTTTCTACATATACAAAAATGTATTTGAGATTGATAGATATCAAAACTTTTAAAAACTTACAGAATATATGGCATTTAAATGGTTTAGGATTTTTCATGACAGTGAGACATAACTGCTCCTGGCACATCAATTACATCAGAAAGGAAGATGGGCATCAAAGAATCTTGTTATGAGTTTGCCTTCAACATGGCAAGATGAACCATTTGGGCAAGGAAATGCTCTTGCCTGGACTGTTTGATAAACTGGACATGCAGGACCCACAGGAAAGTGACTTCTGAACTTACAACACAAGACGGATAGTCCTAAAGGGTTCCTGCTTCTTGGAAGAGTCTGCCAGCCAATCTACAGGACAAAGAAAAATGACTGATAAACTGCCAATACAGATGGGACAGTTTCAAATTTCCTGCTTCACTGAGAAGCCTGCCAGACATACTGTGGTCTGTAGGCTGAAGATGAAGGCCCCAACATTACAGAGAAATTTTGGGTGACTGTCCAGATAGCGAGATTTCTCTGTCAGTTCTAGAGTTTATATATTATCCTTCTATGGTCTTTGATGGAGCTGAAGACAGATAGTTACGGTTATAGTTTTCTTTAGGTATTATAAAAGATAAGCTACATATAAGACTTTAGACTCACAAAGATAGGATAGATGATAGAATAGTCTCTTTAAAATCTTACTAAATGAGTTAATGAGTTAAATGAGTTAAATCTTACTAAATGTTAATGAACTAAAGATTGTAACTATAGTTCTTACTTGATAACTGTTTTGTTACACATTTTACTATGTTAATGTTAAAACCTTTTTTTTTATTTAGACAGAAAAGAGAAGATGATGTGGGAAGTCCTTCTTGTTTATATGTTGTCTTACTGGTCGATAAATAAAGCAATGTTGGCCAATAGGGAAGCAAGATAGGTGGGGCTAGGAGTCAAGGAGGGTTTTGGGAAATGTAATAAAGAAGAGATGTGCCATGTGAGCCCAGGAAGAGAGGACACATACCCCTGGCATCCTTGATAAGATAAGTCTTTATAAAATATATAGATTAATCGTTATGGTTGATATTTAAGACAGAGCTAGCAAATAAGAATTCCTAGTCATTGGCCAGCAATATTGTACCTAAGATAAAACTATGTGTGTTATTTGGGGGCCCTAATATAGTGGTGGGACTCAGGCGACTGGCAGAAAGAGTTATCTTTACAGATGTTTCTTAGTGAAGTAGTAACTAAAACCACAATGAGACACTACTATACATCCATAAGGATAGCTTCTATGCAGATTAATTTTCTAATAACAATGGGGCCTCTGGTAGTAGATCAGTATTTATCCCTAGTATAAGAATGGAGTTTGGGACCTGTTTCCACATACAGTGATATTCTATTAGCCTAGACACATGGGAGAGTGCCTAGGCCCTGCTTCAAGTGGTATGACAGACTTTTAAGATACCCCATGGAAGGCCTTATCTTCCCTGGGAAACCAAAAGGGGATGGGGTAATGGGTTAGTGGGGGGGCAAGTGAGGAGGGGAGGGAGAGGGAACTGGGTTTGACATATAAAACAATCTTGTTTCTAAAAATTTCTAGTAACAAATGGTTCAAAGGAAGTGGGAAGATAAAAACTTTGCTTTTAAACTGCTGGTGAAATTTAAAAAACATCATAACTAACTTCATAGAAAAGATAGCGCTACACAAAGGAAATATAGAATTGAAACTGGATGAGGTGCTGCCTGCAATCCCAGAATCAGGAAGGTATAATCAGGACAATAAGACATTCAAGGCCATTTTCAACATTCAAAACAGCATAGTGAGTTCAAGGCTAGCCTGAGCTACATGTGACTGTCTCAAAGCCAAAAAGAAATAAAAAGGAAGGAATAAAGGAGAATTGGGGAGAGGAGGGAAAGAGGGAGAAAAAGAAAGTGAAATAGAGAGAAAAAAAGAAAGAAGGAAAGAAATAAAGAGAGAAAGGAAGAAGGATTAGCTCAACAATTTAGAGAGCCTGTTGTTCTATGGAGAGCCTGAGTTTTGACTCACCTCTGATGGCTTATAACTGCCTCTGGCATCAACTCCAGTGCATGTGACACTTTTGCGTGCATGTGCACATAGTGTGTGCACATGTTCCCACACATGATTATAGGTAATTAAAAACAAAATATTTTTAAAAAAGAAAAAAATAGTGATAAGAGCAGCATGATACAGGAATCCAGTTATGATCAAACCCAGAATAACAGAAAGTAAGAAGGGAACAGACATTCTCACAACACTGATTGTATCAGTGTAACTCATAACAGTTATCATGGTGGACACAGCCAGTGCCTCTACTGATGGACACATGGGACAGCAGCACATACTGCATACTCCATAGCTACATTTAGAGGGAACCATGCTGAGGCATGGTTTACTCATGAAGACAGTCTGCTAAATGAGATGAAGCAGGCACAAAAGAAAACTAGTATATGGTGAAATTTTAATGTAAGGTATAGAAAATACGTTCATAAAGGCAGGCTGGAGAGAGGGCTCGGCAGTGAAGATGGCTGTGGCTATTCATGCTGAGGACCTGAGTTTGGTTCTCAGCACCCACATGGGGTGTGGTTCAAAATCATCTATAACTCCAATTTCCAGGAGCATCTACAATCATGTTTGCAGACCGCCCCCCCAGAAATCAGTCAATCAATCAATCAATATGAAAAGAAAAGGTCTTAAAATCAATAGAGACAGACTGATAAACAATTACTAGAAGACCATGAGGAAATAGGAGGAAGTTACTATGTAACAGCTAGAGACTCAGTTTTCTTTGTGGACTAATTAACTTTTAATTAATAGATTTGTCTTAGTGTCAGATGATTCCCATAAAAGAGACTAATTGCAGTATAGGAATGTGTCATTTAGATAAAATTATCAGAAGAGGGACAACAAAATGGCTTGAGTTTGATCCCAAAAACACAAGGTGGAGAAAGAAACCCAAATACCTTGAGGTGTCCTCTGACCTCTTCTTGTATATTGTGGCACATGAGCATCTTCACACTGAAGAAATAAGTAAGTAAATGTTTATTTAAAATATCAGTGGTGTGTGTATATATGGGAGTATATAATACTGCCACGTATTTCATGACAAGATGTAAAGTGATTGCTGTGAAAGCTTAGGACTTTGAGTTTACATCCCTGAAACACATATAAGGCACTTGTGGCAGTATGTACCTGTAACCTGAGCATAGGGAGAATGTGGGATTTGTTTCAGAAATAGAAAGGCCCATGAAATTCTTGGGTCATCAGGTTTAGATAAATCTGTGAGATTCAGGTTCAATGAGAGAAGTTGTCTCAGAAAGTAAGGCAGAGAGAGACAGGAACAGACAGCCAGTGTAAACTCTGTTTACATATATGGCTGTGAGTGTGTACAATAGAAACATAAACATACACAACACACACACACACACACACACACACACACACACACACACACACACACACACACACACACAGTAAATTATCAAACAATTTTTTTTGCTTTTCCAAGACAGGGTTTCGGTGTATTGTTTTGGAACCTGTCCTGAAACTTGCTCTGTAGATAAGGCTAGCCTTTAACTCACAGAGATCCTCCTACCTTGGCCTCCCAAGTACTGAGATTAAAGGCGTGCACCATGAATACTCAGCATAAAACAATTTTTTTAAATTGAAAAAGCTTATTTTTAAAAAGGGTATTCATTTAAGTAAGATAAAAATGGACAGCATTTTTGTCTACAAGAATTCATTCATGATGATTCACAGTATACTCAACTATATAATCCATATTGCACACTTGCATTTATTTTATTCTCTTCTTCTACTTAAAACATTTTTATTATTATATATATGTGATATATTCATGATGTATATCTATGAGTGTAACAAGCTGCAAGCATTTGGAAGTCAAACAACAGCACGACTGCCTTAGTTCTCTTTTTGTACTATGTGGTTTCTGAGTAATGTATTCAGGTTGACATACTTGGTGGCAAAGGGCTATTATCAGCTCAGCAACCTCACTGGCCATCATAGGTGATTTTTTAAAATAAATTATATTTAAATTAGAAACAATCTTATTTTGCATATCAATCCCAGTTCCCTCTCCCTCCCATCCTCCCATGCCCCACACCAACCCCCTCATCCCATCACACATCCATTTTCCAGGGAGGATGAAGCCTCCATGAGGGATCATTAAAATCTGTCAAGTCATTTGGGGCAAGGCCTAGGCCCTCCGTCGTGTATCTAGTCTGAGAGAGTATCTCTCTATGTGGCATGGGCTCCTAAAGTCCATTTGTATTCTAGGAATAAATATGGATCTACTGCCAGAGGCCCCATAGATTTCTGAGGCCTCTTCACTGACACCCATGTTCACAGTTTCTGGATCAGTCCTACGCTGCTCTTTCAGCTATCAGTCTGGGGACCATGAGCTCCCTCCTGTTCAGGTCACTTGTTTCTGTGGGTTTCTCCTTCCTGGTATTGACCACTTTGCTCATCACTCCTCCCTTTCTGCAACTGGATTCCAGTTCAGTTCAGTGTTTAGCTGTGGGTATCTGCTTGCACTTTCATCACCTGTTGGGTGAAGGCTCTAGGATGTCTTATAAGGTACACATCAATCTCATTATCAGGGGAGGGCATTTAATGTAGCCTCTCCAGTGTTGCTTCTATTGTTAGTTTGTGTCATCTTTGCAGATCTCTGGACATTTCAATAGTACCAGATTTCTCTTGAAACCTATAATGGCTCCCTCTATTATGGTATCTCTTATCTTGCTCTTCCCTATTCTTCCATGACTCAACCTTTCTGCTTCCTCATGTCCTCCTCTCTCCTCTTCTCCCCTTCTCTTCTTTTCTAGCTCCCTACTCTCCATGCTTCCAATTTGCTCAGGAAATCTTGTCCTTTTTGCCTTCTCTGGGGAACCATGTATGTCCCACTTAGGGTCCTCCTTGTTTTCTAGCTTCTCTGGCATTGTGGGTTGTAGTTCGGTAATCTTTCACTCTGTCTAAAATTCATATATGAGTGAGTACATATATTGTTTTTCTGTGACTGGGTTACCTCACTTAGGATGGTTTCTTCTAGTTCCATCCATTTGTCTGTGAAATTCAATATTGCATTGTTGTTTTTTTTCTTCTGCTGAGTGTTACTCCATTATGTAAATATAACACATTTTCTTTGTCCATTCTTCTGTTGAGGGACATCTAGGTTGCTTCCAGTTTCTGGTTATTACAAATAATGCTGCTAGGAACATAGCTGAACAGATAACCTTGTTATATGAATGTGCAGCTTTTGGGTATATGCCTAAGAGTGGAATTTCTGGATCTTGAGGTAGACTGATTCCCATTTTCTGGAGGAACCTACATATTGATTTCCAAACTGCCTGTAAAAGTTTGCACCCTGCCCTAGCAATGAAGGAGTGTTCCTTTTTCTCCACATCCTGTTATGGGATTCCCATCTGGGTCCTGTTGCTCCTTCAGGGCCCCCAAATAACACACAGAGGCTCTATTACTTACAGTGCTTCTGGCCAATGTCTAGGGCTAACTCGGTCTTAAGTATTAACCCACAACCACGAATATGTGTACTTTTACAAGGTCTTATCTTACCATGAACACCAGACTCATGAATCCCCTCCTCTTGACATACATGGTAACTCCTTACTACCTTTCCCAGAATTCTACTTCTCTCCTAGTGCTGCCTATCTTGTTTTCCTATTGGCCAACAGTGTTTTAGTAATTAACCAATAAGAGACACATATATTCAGAAGTACTTCCCCCATCAAGATACTCTCCAGCATAAACTGTCATTGGTGGTTTTGATTTTAGCCATTCTGACAGGTGCAAGATGGTATCTCAGAGTTGTTTGGATTTGCATTTCTCTGATGGCTACAGATGTTGAGCACTTTCTTATGTGTTTTTCAGCCATTTTAGATTCCTCTATTGGGAATTCTCTGTTTAGTTCTGTACCCCACTTTTTAATTGGATTATTCTGTGTTTTGGTGACTAGCTTCTTGAGTTCTTTGTATATTTTAGAAGTCAGCCCTCTGTCAGATGTGGGGTTGTTGAAGATCTTTTCCAATTTTATGGGCTTTTTTGTCTTGTTGACTATGTCCTTTGCCTTACAGAACCTTCTCAGTTTTAGGATGTCCCATGTATTAATTGCCAATCTCAATGTTGTGCTATGGGGGTTATGTTAATAAAGTGACCTCTTGTGTCAATTCATTAAAGGGTACCTCTTACTTTCTCTTAAAAGAGATTTAGTGTGGCTGGATTTATGTTGAGGTCTTTGATCCATTTGGACCTAAGTTTTGTGCATGGCAATAGATATGGATCTATCTGCAATCTCCTACATGTCCACATCCAATTATGCACCATTTATTGAAGATGCTCTCTTTTTTCCATTGTATAGCTTCAGCTTCTTTATAAAAAATCAGGTGTTCATACTTGTATGGGTTAATATCAGGGTCCTCAATTCAATTCCATTGGTCTACCTGTCTTTATGTGCCAATACCAAGCTGTTTTCATTACTATAGCTCTACAGTAGAGCTTGAAGTCAGGGATGGTGATGCCTCCAGAAGTTCCTTTAGTGTTGTTTTGTCTATCCTTTGTTTTCTGCTTTTCCATATAATATTGAGTATTGTCTTTTCAAAGTCTGTCAAGAATGTTGCTTGGATTTTGATGGTGAGTGCATTGAATCTGTAGATTGCTTTTGGTAAGATTGACATTTTTACTATGTTGATCCGAACTATCCAAGAGCATGGGGGAATTTCCATTTTCTGGTATCTTCTTTAATTTCTTTCTTTAAAGACTAAAAGTTCTTGTCATAAAGTTCTTTCACCTGTTTGGTTAGAGTTACCCCAAGGTATTTCCTGTTGTTTGTGGCTATTGTAAAGGGTGATGTTTCTCTAATTTCTTTCTCTGCCCCTTCTTTGTCTATGTATGGTAGGACTACTGAATTTTTGAGTTAATCTTGTATCCTGCCACTTTGTTGAAGGTGTTTATCAGCTGTAGGAGTTCCCTGGTAGAATTCTTCCATTCACTTATGTAAACTATCATATCATCTGCAAATAGTGAAAGTTTTACTTCTTCCTTTCCAATTTGTATCCCCTCGATCTCCTTTTGTTGTCTTATTACTGTAGCAAGAACTTCAAGTAAAATATTGAGGTCTTGCTTGTGTAGAATTCCTAGACTCTGGTGGCATCATACAAGTTTTTCTGTTGTTAAATGTTTTCTTAGTCTGTTGTCTTCCCATCTCTTCCAGTGGGTACAGGTGGAGTCTCTCCCTCTCTTGGTGGGTATGGGTTCAAGGTTCTCTCCTCTCTTCTCTCCCAAAGGTGTAAGGGCAAGATAGGAATGCTGGCAGATGGTGAATGCTTTGTTCTGCCTCCAGGTCTCTCTGGGGGTTTTGGTGGCAGGAAGGGTCTGGCAGCCACAGGCCACGGGACTGGAAGAAGGAAAGGTGGACTGGAAGAGCCCCTGGCATTCATCTGTCTCCTGGAAGGTAGAGGGGCAAAACACATATTTTTTTGTGTGATTTTTGTGGCTTTTGAAGTTCCACTCTTAAATAGATACCGTCCTTATCTAACACAAAAGATAGAAATTTATTTTGGTGTACTTATTTTTTGTTATTTGTCTGCATTTGTGTATGTGTATGTGTCTGTTTGGTTATCTGTTTGCCTGTCTGCCTGCCTGCCTGCCTGCCTGTGTGTCCATGGTGTGTGTGCACTGTAGATGTCAGAAGAAGTCAGACGACAACTTAGCAGAGTCTGTTCTCTCCATTCACTTTCATGTGGATTCCATGGGTTGAGCTCAGGTAGCCAGACTTCTGTGGCAAGAGCCTTTACCAGAGGAGACATCTTACCTACCTGGCATGATCATTTCTTTTTCTTTCTTTCTTTCTTTCTTTCTTTCTTTCTTTCTTTCTTTCTTTCTTTCTATTTATTTATTTTGGTTTTTCAAGACAGGGTTTTTCTGTGTATCTTTGGAGCCTATCCTGGCACTCACTCTGGAGACCAGGCTGGCCTCAAACTCACAGAGATCTACCTGCCTCACCTGCCTAGTACTGGGATTAAAGGCATGCACCACCAATGCCCGGCCTGGCATGATCATTTCTATCTAAAGTATTTTCATTTATATATGAGATTGTGTGGTAGTTTATGATGTACATTATATAGACTTGGTAAAACAAAAGCAGGGGTCAGACAGGGTAAAGGAATTCTGATTTTTCACCAGGCAAAAAGAAGATATATATATATATATATGTGTGTGTGTGTGTGTGTGTGTGTGTGTGTGTGTGTGTGTGTGTGTGTTTTGACACAGGGTAGCTTCGGAGCCTATCCTGGCACTTGCTTTGTAGACCAGACTGGCTTAGAACTCACAGAGATCCTCCTGCCTCTGTCTCCTCAGTGCTGGGATTAAAGGCATTGCCATCAATGCCTGGAAGATGCTCACTTTAAATATGGTTGATGTTCTAACTTATGTAAGATATCTCATTTAAAAAGAAAGTACTATTGCTATGTAGGCAATCTTCACAATTTTGTTGTTGTTTTGAGTCAGTGTCTCATAGATTCCATACCTATCATAAACTCATAATGTCATAATGTAGCTAAACATGGTATTGAATTTCTGATCCTTCTGCCTCCATCTCCTGAGTTTATGGTATAGAGATATGGGCCATGACAAAAATCTTATGCCATGCTAAATATGATAAAAAAAATAGGTGAGGGAAGCCCTCAGTCACATGGGTGAAATCTCAGGTCTTTTCATCTTTGTTGTTGTATCAGTTTTGGTCTCAGATTGAGTGAAGAATGCAAGCCAGATTCTGGGTGAGTAGGGCTCCACCCCCTCATGGTCCCTTTAATGTTTACTATATTTTTTGTCTTGCTTGACATTTAGTCTAATAAATTGATTTATGATGAAAATAGGTAAGTGATTTGCTGCTGTTTCATGGTTTGGTTGTTTTCCATGCTCATGCAGTGTCTGAGGAAATGGATGAAGCACCATCCAAGGTTATTAACATTCAGGTCTTTAAGCCTGGGTTACTGTTATTTTAACATAATATGTCTACATATGAAAGGAATGGTAATTTTGTGTTGGCCCACATTTCAGTGAATATTGTTAATTGTGTAAAAACTTTCTCAAAGCTGATAAGACAGTTTTAATCAGACTCAGGAGCCCACTCTCTTCTCCCATCACTGTAAGAGCCTTCCTTATCTTCCCTTCCTTACTCTCACATTGGGATACAGGACTAGGAGCTGAGTATATGAAATAAGCTGCAATTAAAAGCAGAGATTACTACAAGTTATAGCAGCCATTCATCTTTCTATGTGTGGAGCTATATATCCACTGTCTCATATGGCTACTATAGGGGTGAAGGGAACCGCCATTCCACTTTCTGTGGGTTCCATCTTGAATTTGCTGAAACAAACTGACAATAGACAGCATAAGAGAAGGAAGATGCACAAGCTTATTTCATGCACAATTTGCTACTCTCACACACCACATGCACACAGACATATATATGTATACACAGAGGAACATGGGGTGAATAAAGAGGAATATTTCTTCTGTGTAGGTAATATGTGAAGTATTTTTTGTTATTGTATCAAAATTCTTGACTCTCAACCTGAAAGAAACTTAAATTTGTTCCCAGGTTTAGGCATTCTTTTCTCTTCACAGATCCCTTAAATTTACTCTGTGTTCTCCCCCCTACACACTGTCTCTTTGTGTGTGTGTTTGTGTGTGTGTACGTGTTTGTGTTTGTGTGCGTGTGTGAGAGAGAGAGAGAGCAAGAGAGAGAGGTATGCAAGTGTAAGCTTTGTATACATGTATGTGAATGTGCATACTCATGTGTACACAGAGACCAGAGGAGGGTCATAAATATCCTCTTTATCACTCCTCACCTTAATACTTTGACACTGTAATGATAAGTCTTTCTGCCAAGACACCTGAGTTCTGCCCTCCATGTTGGGGCCCCAAATAACATACAGAGACTTATATTAGTTACAATACTGCTGGCCAATGACTAGGATTTCTTATCTTCTACCTTAGTCTTAATTATCAACCATAATCATAAGACATATTATGGAGGATGCCAGCAGAATATGTCCTGTCTTCCTGGGATCACATGGTGGTTCCAGAGCAGAGAGCAGGAGGAAGAGGAAGAAAGCAATTTCCTCTTTGTCCCTGCTTATATTCTGAGTAAGCCTGCTATGTCACAAGACTTCTTTTTACTACATTTCCCAGAATCCTCCTCAACTCCCAGTCCCACCTATCATTCTGCCTCTTTGGCTGAACAGTGCTTTATTCATTAACCAATAAGAGAGACATATACACACAAGGACTTCCCCCATTATGACACAGGGGCTCTCCAGTTTTTTGCTGGGCAGCCAGCAAGTCCCAACATGTGCTATCCCAGGCTCCGTCAACTTAGTATTTGGAGTAGAATACCTCAGAGAATCATTTTCTAAACTGTAATATATAATTTTTTTGTGTCACATACAGCAAGATATGCATTTAATGGTGTCATGGTGATCTGTGTTCCACGCCGAGGAGGTTCCCCAAGCACTTTTACTTAGAGGTAACTGAGATCTTGAGTCAAGTTGCAAGTGTTTCACATTGAAGCAAAATAGATGTTTATTCATGGAAGGATGGTGGTGCATGCTGATGTGTTAGGGTTGAGGGCCCTTCAGTTCCTTTCTTCAAGGAATAAATTCAGGCAAGATACAGGGACAGTTTGTGCAGCGGAGAGAAGCAAAGCAAATGCCCCTAAGAGATATTGTCATGGACTGCCCCAGGTAGGGGAACAACATTGTTGGTTATGCTTCATGTTTTTGCAAATATTTATGAGGCAAGTGACATTTTTATCAGAGAAGGTGACTCTTTTTCTGCCCCCAATTAGGGTTGATTGGATCTCCCATTTAGAGTGTTTCCTGTCAAGGTCTTCACAGAAGGGAGGTAAACCGAATGAAAGTTATATGATAACAATGATGCCAGGTCTCTTGAGGATGCAGACTCTTCCATAGTGGAAGTGAGTGTGTGACTATCACAGTGCCATAGCACATATGAGTGTAGCTGACTGTCACATACTGTGCACTTGAGTGTGGGTGACTGTTACAGTTCCATAGCGCATGTGACTGTGGGTGACTGTCCCATACTGTAGTGCATGTGAGTGTGTGTGACTGTTACAGTGCCATAGCGCATGTGAGTGTGGGTGACTGTCACAGTACTGTAGTGCATATAAGTGTGTGTGACTGCCACACTGCCATAGCACATGCGAGTGTGGGTGACTGTCACAGTACTGTAGTGCACATGAGTGTGGGTGACTGTTACAGTGCCATAGCATATGTGATTGTGTGTGACTTTCACAATCACTCAGTCTTTGATTTATCAGGAGCTAGGTAACTGCAGAGTAACACTGTTCTACTATAAGGGAGCCCCTGAGATCAGGAGGAGCAGCTACCCAAATGCAGGGCCTTGAAGCTCTCTCCATGCCCTAGTGTGCCTCCTTTCTAACAGTGATGATGCCTTTCTTAGAAACCATCCTTATTTAAAGTTTAGTCTGTTTTCTCAAAAGCTGCCGTCTTAAAGGTTTGAGGGAAAGGTACATTAATCTAAGGAAAGATATTTCTCCTATTTGTCTACCTACAAGGAGTGCCTGGGTCCCTCACAGTCTATAGTCCTGATGACAAGAAATGCCTAAACATAGCTTGCTTTCACAAAGAAAGTTCAAAACAATTCTTAGTATCTATAGGTCACAAGACCAAGACATATTTTGATTGATATTGGTGACATATTTTTCTTAGGAAAGAACAGATTTACAGGTCAGAAAGGAATGTGGTACAGTTAAATTCAAAGGTCAAGTATGTTTTTAATTTTTAGAGTGATGCAGTAACTGTTTGCTCTCCTCTTGGAAGCATCACTCTGTCTCTTATAAAAGAGAAAGATATCTTTACATTAATTTTTATTATTGTAAAAATTTCTTTACTAACCATAGTAAGAGACTTAAACTTGATCTTGGGGTAGAGGCATTCTTTTCTCTTTCCATAACCCCTAATAATGATTATCCCTACTGTTTTCTTTCTCTATGTGTGTATGTTTGTGTAAATGTGGAATGTGTGTATGACATATATTTGTGTATGTGTGTGGCATACGTATGCGTGTGTATACACACCTATGTATGTGCAGAGACCAAAGAAATGCATTGGGAAGCTTCCTGTATCCCTCTCTGCTTTATTACTTCAAAGCAGGATCTCTTCCAGAATCTGAAACTTCTCTTTTTCAGCTACACTTATACAGGTCAGCTCAAGTCCTTTTCCTTTCTCTGCTTCCCACCACTCTGGGCTTACACATGTTCAGCCATGCTTAAATTGTCATGCTGGTGGTAAGGATTTGAATTCAGGTCGTCATACCTGTGCACTCAGTGTTCATATTAACTGATCTGTCTCTTCACTCTATGTATTACCATGTTCTTTTCTGCCTCACAAACATCAGCTGCCACATGCATGATGGCATGTTGATCACATTAGTTATGTTGGCCCCCATCAAGACCCATTTCTCATCAACATTTATCTGACAGCAGCTAGCTGCTGCATGTCAGTGAGTCTCAAGATATTTTATTTGCTCAATAAGAAACTTGTAAACAGAATGACAGTAATACTTTTTGATACTAAAGCATAATAAGCATGATGACTATAGTGACAGTTATGGTAAATAATGTGTAACCAGAATAAGAATCAGAGAGCTCTGCTTCAGAGTGAGGGAATTTATAAGATTAGGATAGTTTTATAACAGACATTCTGAAAAATATGAGAGCCATGTGGAGCTGGAGTAAGTACTTCCAGAGGACTGAAGTTCTGTGCCCCACACCATGTCAGGTAGCTCATAACCATCTATATTCAAGGGACATGACATCTTCTTCTGACTTCCATATTCACTGCACCTACATGTTATACATTTATTTATACATGTATGTGTGTGCATACACATACACAATTACAAATAAAAGAAAAAAAAAGAATGCCCACCCATTGTGGCACACACTGATAATATATCTGAGTGTGGCAAATCATATCTTTGAATAATGGGAAGGTTATGGGTACAGTCTCCAGAAATGTAAAATATACACTTATTTTTAATATAATATTACTCATTATTGAAAAAAGCATATGTTATAAATTCCTAATCAGTCAGAAGAAGCCAAATATTTATTTTAAAAGTTACTATATAAAAGCAAGGTAACCAGACTGGACTGAAGGCCTAGTGGGTAAAGTGTTTATTTCTTTGACATGAGACTATAAATTTAAACCCCCCAAACCAGACACACACACACAAAAACGCTAGCTATGGTTCCACATGCCTATAACTTAATAGTGTGGAGACAGGATGATAGCTGGAGTGTCACTCCTTTAGTTTCAAGTTCAGTGAGAGACCTGTCTTGAGACAAAACAGAGAAGGATACTCATGCCCCCCTTAGGCTTTCTTACACTGACCTCCAGATATGCACATACACCATGCTCACCTATGTATATACACAAGGACAAGGTACTTCATAAACATCTATTTTAAGAGCGCCTCAATTTTTATTCAAATTCATGTATGTGAACACACACACTCTCTCTCTGTCTCTGTCTCTGTCTCTGTCTCTGTCTCTCTCTCTCTCTGTCTCTCTCTCTCTCTCTCTTACACAGACACGCGTGCGCACGCGCACACACACACACACACACACACACACACACACACACACACACACACACAGATTAAAGTGATATCAACTGAATTTCATTCTCAGTAAGGGATTTATGTTTAGGCATTGTTTTCTGGGATAGCTTCTAGCTAGCTTCATAGCAATCATTGGTTCTAGAGGTTATTCTTTAAATTTCATTTATTTTTAGTATCTTCCACTTGAGTAAATATACTAGGCATCCAGTAAGATACTTGTTTTTCATTTGCTCTCTCTCCTCCTTAAAATAGTTCTAGCCAATTAGGAAGTCCGCTATAAGCTGGACATTGTGGTTCCTGGCTGCTGCAGTCCCAGAACTGGAGAGGCTGAGGAAGAAAGATGATGAATTCAAGCCCAGCCTGGGTTACACAGCAAGAGGCTGTTTAAAAAATAACAATAACAGCCAGACAGTGGTGGTGCATACCTGCAATCCCAACACTCAAGAGGCAGAGGAGGTAGACTTCTCTGATTTGAGGCCAGCCTATTCTACACAGTGAGTTCCAGGACAGCTGTAGCTGTTATATAGAGAAACTTTGTCTTGAAAAACAAAAGCAACCAAACAAAAAAGCCCCCCAAACCCAAAACAACAACAAAAACAGTAACAAAAGCAAAAACCCAAAGTAAACAAGCAAAAAGTATTTAATAGTTCAATAAATACTTGTTGAATAAATAAATGAATTGATCCATGTAAAATATTTGAATGAATTTTCATATAAGATAAAAGTTACTCACTTTGAAGAAAAGTAAATTACACTTTTTAAAGATTAGTTTTATTCATTCAGTGTGTGTGTGTGTGTTATTTATATGTATGCATACTGGGAATAAAACTCTGAACTTCTGAAAGCATAGCAAATGCTCATAGTGACTATATCACCTCATCATCCCCTAAAGCATAATTTTGGGTAAGACTAATTATCCTCTACTTTGTTAAGAATCACATTATTTGGCTTTTGTGGCATAAGGACTAATATAAGTTCAAGCTCAGCCTAGTTTACACAGCTATTTTCAGGCCAGACAATGCTAAGCGAGACTGTCTGGAAGGCAGGCAGGCATGCAGGGAGGTGTAGTTTATAGCCATTGAAGCCATTTTCACTAGTAAAATGGTAGAACAAGAATTATTTTCTAAATAAATCAGCTAATATGTTTTGGAAAATATTTGAGCAATATTCATTGGGAGAGAACCACATGCCTTTGAGGAAAATCCATTCCTGTTAAAGGTTGAAAATTTCAATAAAACAGTAAGATTATTGATGTTTCTATTAAGAAGAATTGTAAGAGCAAAATGTACCACAAAGCCCAGTGAGAGAAAAGCAGGGCTGCTTGCTTGTAGTAGCTGGCATCATCTGCTCATGTGATGGATTGTATTCTTCTTTGATTTCTGGGCATGTGCTATACTACTGTGCCACCTGCCATTGAGCCCCCTTTGTACCCTTGCTTTGATAAGAGAGACAACATTTCAGCATGTGGCATTAGATAAGAATTAACTCTCTTTATTTTCCTGTTAGGATCAATATGGTATTTCTGTTATGCCTAAGTTTCTTGACCTGTTGATTTGATAAAATACCTGACCAAAGCTACTTGAAGAAAGGGCTGATTCTGGTTCTTAGTTAACTTACAGCCCATCATGGTGGGGAAGTTAAAGCAGCAAGAGTGTGAAGTAGCTGTTCCCTTTGCATCCATATTCAAGAAAGGAAAAATAAAAGTTGAATGAACTCATTGTATTTGCTAATCAGTTCCCTTTCTCCATTTTAGCAATCCAAGACTTTCTTTTCTAGAAATGATCCTACCCACTCATCAGGTGGATATTTCTATGTCTGAGTAATCAGTACACTCTATCACTGGCTTGTCCAGAGACACATTTCCGAGGAGATTCTAGAGTCTGGCATGTTGTCAATTAACACAATCTTTACAAGCTGCATATATCATACGCATGAATGTTTAATCTAGCTAAGCATTAGTACCTGTAGTGCCTTGGGCATTAGACTTGGAGTTCTCATGTGACAGTAAAGGAATGAATCCTATAAAATTAAAAAGAGTGATCACATGCTCATAAGGAACACAAAAGTGTTCATTTTCATCTATGTTTTGTTGTTTCAGTTAGGTTGAACAAAGAATTAATTGGAGTCTAAGGACACATACATATAGCAGAATTAAAACTACAATAACTAAAGTATATTCTTCTAACACAAATGCAAGCAAGCAAGATGTTACTCAAGGAAACCAATGGGATGTACTTACTACAATTGGACTTGGACATGAAGTAGTCACAACTGGGCAATACAAGTTTGAATCTTCTATTTGCATGATTCTGGATGTGAACTGTCAACAATGTTTTCTGTGTTAACTGTCTCCTTTTTTTATTTTGAGAGCCAACATCATGACATGTTATTGTTGTCATCTCTTTCTCCCTTCTTGCTTAAGCACATGTCCTGGTAGAGCCTCACCTGCGTTCCTCTGGACCTAATTTGGTTTCAACCTAGCTGAACAGTAGAACCCAGCTTGGAGACACCACATCAAGCATACCGGTGTTCTCTCCTACCCATATCTTAGCTAATGACCTATGTGGGGCTGGAGATGGTTTAGCAGTTGAGAGAACTTATTGTTCCTACAAAGGACCCAAGTTCAGCTCCTAAGACCTGTGTTGAGTAGCTCACCAACAGCCTGTGACTCTAATCCCAGGATTGATACTCTCTGGCCTCTGCAGACATCTGCATTTACATGTTTCATATAAACTCAAGTAGGCACATACACATAAACATTAATCCCTGAAAAGAAACATACAGGTGACATTTTATAAACTGAATATGCTATATTTAGGAACATACCTGTGTGTATATATATGAACACTTAATGATAAAGAGGCCAGAGATTTGAAGGAGAGTGGGGAGAATTTATGGGAGGGTTTGGAGTGAGGAAAAAGGAGGAGAAAAATGTTGCAAATATGTTATAATCTCAAAATTAAAACTAAAAGTAAAAGAAATTGAAAGAACTAGACTCTTTTGGAAAGGAGACAGACCTTGTTACCTACAATTAATCTCCTAACAAACTGACATGCTCTACAAAATTATACTGTTATCATGAGAGAGTAAGATACAGACCCTCCATCAGATCCTAACATTCCAAAGGACCCTGTGACAGTAAATATTAAGGCACTCACAGAAGTTAGATGAAAATTTGATATATTAAATTATACTAATATCGATGATAAAATAAAGCCTCCAATTCAAAGTCTTCTAGGCTAGAATGATGGCCCTTTTGTATTTCAGACACAATGGAATGAGTTCTTTTCCCCAAGTCTCAAGGACTATGTATTAGAAACAGAAAGAAATAGAAGCGTCCAGACCATTGACATATAGGCCTCTGAATTTAAATGTAAAATCTTGGTTTGAAACTAAACAAAAACAAAAGGAACAAAGCTGTAAACCAACACAATGCAATCAAAAGGAAACTTTCTCAGTAAGGCTCTGACAATGAGGATATTATCAACTACATAATTATGTGACATTTAATTATTTATTTTTAATTTGCTTTTTCTCTCCCTTGTTTTGTCATGTTTGCTTATATATTGTTGGAGCAAGTAAGGCCAAAATGCAATGAAATACATATATAGTTGATGACTTGTTGTTGTAACAATATAACAAATATTCCATTATTCAAGATGAAAAATTAAAACTACCCCTCAACAAATCCTAGATACCTACATTTCTTCATATGGGATTTAAGCCCTAAAAGGCGCTTCTGTTTCTTGGGAAAGTGATTCAAAGGCCATGTGGGAAGGATCCCCAAAGGTCTCCAAGTCTACTAATATCTACTAATACCAACAACACACACAAGGAACTAGCTCAGCTGTAAACAAAATGGAAGATTTAATATTTAGAGGCAAATGTGAGGAAATAGAGATCATTTTGTTAAACAGAATAAGGCAAATGCTGAAATACAAATAGCATCTTTATTTTCACATACAGAGTATAGAATTTTTGTGTGTGCATGCACATGTGTTTGTATGAGTGTTTGTGTCAGTGTATGTGCACATGTGTTTGTGTGCTTGCATATGCGGGGTACCTATATTCATTCATGTGTGTACATGTTTCTGTGCATGTACATGGGTGTGTGCATGCGTGCACATACCCACATGTATGTGTGTTTGCATGTGTGTGTTCATTCATGTGTGTGTGTGTGTGTGTGTGTGTGTGTGTGTGTGTGTGTGTGTGTGTGTGTGTGCTTGAGGTAGAAGGGACAATGAAAGGAAAGGAAGAGATCGTAGGGTAGACCAGAGGAAAAAGAGGTAACAAATACATTTGACATGCAACCAAAAAGGGGTAATATTTGGAGGAGATAAAGAACACTAATAAGTAAAGGGAAGAGGGATTGAGGAAGAAGAAAATCCAGAGAAAACTTAATGATATGTATTATGAAAATGCCATAAAGAACCATTGCTTTGCTAATTTACAAAATTATCATTTAAGCAATATGATTTGTTCTTTAAGAAATTTCTAATGAAGGAGGCTCCTTTTTAAATATAAAAACCACTCCAAAATTTCAATGAATATGTTAACACACTGAAACATTTTATCACTCTGCCAAGTTATACATATAAAAATATACCTCTTTGAAAGCATCTGCTTCTTGTCTTTAAAGTTCATTATGTAATACTCCGTTTGTAGGGTTATTACAAAATTATATGAATGCTATTCTATTTGAAATAAATTACTTAATTAAAAATATCTCATTGGAAAATGCTGAAAAAATGAGAAAGTGTGATTAGCTGCTTAGATTTAGGTATCATGGCAACCATGTCTGTTAGTTTCTCAGTCATAGCCAATGAAATATTTGGTTTGAGAAAAGTTTATTTTAATTTATGAAGGAAAACATAGAATTATATAAACAACAGTAATAAAAACTAAGATACTATAATATTCATGTTTTTACCTAGGTAAAAATTGAATAAGGTTTTTTTTCTCTTTATTATTTTATTTGAATTAGAAACAAGATTGTTTTACATGTCAATCCCAGTTCACACTCCCTCCCCTCCTCCATTACCAACCCCCCCAACTAGTACCCTATTTATCACATATCCCTTCTGCTCCCCAGGGAGGATGAGGCCTTCCATGGGGGAGGTCATCAGAGTCTATCATATTCTTTGGGATAGGGCCTAGCCCCACCCCTGTGTGTCTTGGCTCAGGGAGTGTCCCTATATGTGGATTGGGCTCCCTAAGTCCACACCTATGCTAGTGATAAGTACTGAACTACTACAGGAGGTCCTATAGATTTCCGAGGTTTCCTCACTGAAACCCATCTTCCTGGGGTCTGAATGAGTCCCATGTTGCTATCCCAGCTATCAGTCTGGGGACCACGAGCACCCCTTGTTCAGCTCAGCTGTTTCTGTGGGTTTCAACAGCTTGGTCTGGACCTCTTTGCATATCATTCGTTCTTCTCTGCAACTGGATTCCAATTCAGTTGATTGTTCAGCTGTGGGTGTCTGCTTCTACTTCCACCAGCTGCAGGATGAAGGCTATAGGATGGCATATAAGACAGTCATCAGTCTCATTATCAGGGGAGGGCATTTAAGGTAGCCTCTCCTCTGTTGCTTAGATTGTTAGGTGGTGTCATCTCATCTTTGTAGATCTTCAGACTTATCCCTAGTACCTGATTTCTCTGTAAACCTAAAATGTCTCCCTCTATTATGGTATCTCCATTCTTATTATCTTCTATTCTTCTCCCTACTCAAACTTTCTGCTCCCTCATGTCCTCCTCACCCCTCCACTTCTCCCCTTCTCATTCTCCTCGCTCCCTCTCCCTACCTCTCTTGCTCCCAATTTGCTCAGGAGATCTTGACCCTTTCCCCTTCTCCAGGGGAAGATGTATGTCTCTCTTAGGGTCCTCCTTATTTACTAGCTTCTCTGTCAATGTGGATTGTAGGCTGGTATTCCTTTACTCTATGTCTAAAATCCACATATGAGTGAGTACATACCATGTTTGTCTTTTTGTGACTGGGTAACCTCACTCAGAATGGTTTCTTCTGTTTCCATCCATTTTCCTGCAAATTTCAAGATTCCATTGTTGTTTTTTTTCTGCTGAGGAGTACTCCATTGTGTAAATGTACCACATTTTCTCTATCTATTTTTCAGTTGAGGGGCACCTAGGTTGCTTCCAGGTTGTGGCTATTACAAATAGTGCTGCTATGAACATTGTTGAACAGATTTCCTTTTTGTATGAATGTGCAGCTTTTGGGTGTATGCCTAAGAGTGGAATTGCTGGATCTTTGTGGTAGACTGATTCCCATTTTTGTGAGTAGTCACCATACTGATTTCCAAAGTGGCTGTACCAGTTGGCACTTCCACCAGCAGTGTAGGAGTGTTCCCCTATCTCCAGATCCTCTCCAGCATAAACTGTCATTGGTGTTTTTTATTTTAGGCATTCTGACAGGAGTAAGATGGTATCTGAAAGTTTTTTTTTTGATTTGCATTTCCCTGATGGCTAAGGATGTTGAACACTTTCTTATGTGCCTTTTAGCCTTTCTAGATTCCTTTATTGAGAATTGTCTATTTAGTTCGGTACCCCACTTTTTAATTGGAATGTTTGGTGTTTTGGAGACTTGCTTCCTGAGTTCTTTGTATATTTTGGAGATCATCCCTCTGTCAGATGTGGGGTCGGTGAATATATTTTCCCACTCTGTGGGTTGCTGTTTTGTTTTAATGACGGTATCCTATGCCTTACAGAAGCTTCTCAGTTTCAATTGTTGATCTCAGTGTTTGTGCTATTGGTGTAATGTTCAGGAAGTGGTCTCCTGTACCAATTAATTCAAGGTATTTCACACTTTGTCTTGCAATAGGTTCAGTGTGGCTGGATTTATGTTGAGGTGTTTGATCCATTTTGACTTAAGTTTTGCGCATGATGATAGATATGGATCTATCTGCAGTCTTCTACATTCCAGCATCCAGTTATGACAGCACCATTTGTTGAAGATGCTTTCTTTATTCCATTGTGTAGCTTTGGCTTCTTTGTCAAAAATCAAGTGTTCATAGGTGTGTGGGTTAATATTGGGGTTTTCAACTTTATTCCATTGGTCTGTCTATTTTTGTGCCAATACCAAGCTATTTTCAGGACTATAGCTCTGTAATAGAGCTTGAAGTCAGGGATGGTGATTCCTTTAGAAGTGCCCTTCTTGTACAGGGTTGTTTTGGCTATCCTGGGTCTTTTGTTTTTCCATATAAAGTTGAGAATTGTTCTTTCAATGTTTGTGAAGGATTGTGTTGGGATTTTGATGGAGATTGCAATGAATCTGTAGATTGCCTTAGGCAAGATTGCCATTTTTACTCTGTTAATCCTACCTATCCAAGAACATGGGAGATCCTTGCATTTTCTAGTTAATTTCTTTCTTTAGAGACTCAAAATTCTTATGGTACAGGTCTTTCACTTTTTTGGTTAACTTTACCCCAAGGTATTTTATGTTATTTTATGTTATGACAATTGTAAAGGGTGATGTTTCTCTGATTTCTTTTCCATGAATATATCATCTGTATATAGTGAGGCTACAGATTTTTTTCAGTTAATCTTGTATCTAGCCCCTTTGCTGAAGGTGTTTATCAGCTGTAGGCATTCCCTGGTAGAGTTTTTCGGGTCACTTATGTAGACTACCATATCATCTGGAAATAGTGAAAGTTTGACTTCTTCCTTCCCAGTTTGTATTACCTTGATCTCATTTTTTGTCTTATTTCTCTAGCTAGAATTTCAAGGACAATATTGAAGAGGTATGGAGAGAGTGGACAGCCTTGACTTGACCCCGATTTTAGAGGAATTGCATTGAGTTTCTCTCCATTTAATTTGATGTTGGCTGTCAGCTTGCTGTATATTGCTTTTATTATGTTGAGGTATGTTCCTGTTATCCCTGATCTCTCCAAGACCTTTATCATGACGGGATGTTGGATTTTGTCAAAAGCTTTTTCAGCATCTAGTGAGATGATCGTGTATTGTTTTTTTTTTTTTTCCTCAGTCTGTTTATATGGTGGATTACACTGATGGATTTTCATATGTTGAACCATCCTTGCATACCTGGGATGAAGCCTACTTGATCATGTTGGATGATTTTTCTGATATGTTCTTTGATTCGATTTGACAGTATTTTATTGAGTATATTTGTGTCTTTGTGTGGCTTGGGTATCAAAAATATTGAATCCTTGTAAAGAGGTTTGACAATGACTCTTCAGCTTCCATTGTGTGGAATATTTTGAGGATAATTGGTGTTAGCTGTTCCTTGAATTTCTTGTAGAATTTTGCACTGAAGCCATCTGGTCCTGGGCTATTTTTTGGTTGGGAGACTTTTGATGACTGCTTCTATTTTATTAGGGGTTATAGGTCTATTTAAGTTGCTTATCTGTTCTTGATTTAATTTTGGTAAGTGAAATCTGTCCAGAAAAATTTCCATTTCCTTTAGATTTTCGAACTTTGAGGAATACAGGTTTTTGAAATATGACGTTATGATTCTCTGGATTTCCTCTGTGTCTGTTGTTATGTCCCCCTTTTCATTCCTGATGTTATTAATTTGCATGTTCAATCTCTGCCATTTGGTAAGTTTGGATAAAGGTTTGTCTATCTTATTGATCTTCTTAAAGAACCAACTCTTGGTTTCATTGATTTTTTGTATTGTTCTCCTCGTTTCCACTATATTGATTTCAGGCCTCAGTTTGACTATTTCCTGGAGTCTACTCCTCTGTGGTGTATTGGCTTCTTTGTGTTATAGAACTTTCATTTTTGCTGTTAGTTCTCTAGTGTGATTATTCTCCTGTTTCTTCATGTGTGCACTTAGTGCTATGAACTTTCCTCTTAGCACTGCTTTCAAAGTGTCCCATAAGTTTGACTAAGTCTGAGTATCTTTAATTTCATTTTTAATTTCTTCCTCAACCCAGGAATTGTGAGATTGGGCATTACTTAATTTCCATGAGTTTGTAGGTTTTCTGCAATTTCGGCTGTTGTTGAATTCTAACTTTAATGCATGGTGGTCTGATAAGATACAGGGGGTTATTTCAATTTTTCTATACCTGTTGAGGTTTGCTATATTGCCAAGTATGTGGTCAATTTTAGTGAAGATTCCTTGTGGCGCTGAGAAGAAGGTATATTGTTTTGTGTTCGGATGGAATGTTCTATAGATGTCTGTTAAGGCCAATGTGCCATAACTTCTATTAGTTCCTTTATTTCTTTGTTAACTTTCTGTCTGTTGCTCTTGTCCAGTGATGTTGAAGTCTCCTACTATAAGTATGTGAGGTTTTATGTGTGATTTGAGTTTTAGTAATGTTTCTTTTACGAATGTGGATGCCTTTGTATTTGGGGCATGAATGTTCAGAAGTGAGACTTCATCCTGATGGATTTCTCCTGTGATGAGCAGGAAGTGACTCCCTTCATCTCTTTTGATTGATTTTAGTTTAAAGTCCAATTTGTTGCATATTAGGATTGCTACCCCTGCTTGTTTCTTGCATCCATTTGATTGGAAAATCTTTTCCCAACCTTTAATTTTTAGGTACCATCTGTTTTGAAGTTGAGGTGTGTTTCTTGTATGCAGGAGAATGGATTCTGTCTTCTCATCCATTCTGCTAACCTGTGTCTTTTTATAGGCAAGTTAAGACCATTAATATTGAGCAATATTAAAGACCATTGATTGTTCATTCTTGTTTGTTTAGGATTTGGTGGTGGTGGTGGTGGAATTATGTGTGTGTTTCCCTCCTTTTTTCTTTTGGCTGTTGGTAAAGTGAAATTATCTATTGCCTACATTTTTCGTGTTGTAGTTAACTTTCTTGGGTTGCAGTTTTCCCTTCCAGAACTTTTTGTAGGTCTGGATTGGTGGATATGTAGTGTTTGAATCTGGTTTTGTCATGGAATATCTTGTTTTGTCCATCTATAATGATTGAAGGCTTAGCTGGGTATAGTAGTCTGGGCTGGCATCTGTGGTCTCTTAGTGTAGGTAGAATATCTATCCAGGACCTTCTGGCTTTCAGAGTTTCCATGGAAAAGTCAGGTGTAATTCTGATAAGTTTGCCTTTATAGGTTACTTGATCTTTTTCCTTTGCTTCTCTGAATATTTTGTTTATTCTGTATGTTTGGGGGTTTGATTATAATGTGGTGAGGAGACCTTTTTTTTGGTCCAGTCTATTTGGTGTTATGTAGGCTTCTTGTACTTTCATTGACATGAGTTTCTTTAGGTTGGGGAAGTTTTCTTCTATGATTTTTGTTGAATATGTTTTCTGGGCCCTTGAGGTGGATTTCTTCACCTTCTTCTATACCTATTATTCTTAGGGTTAGTCTTTTCATGGTATCCCTTATTTCCTGATATTTTGTGTTAGGAATTTGTTGGACTTAAGATTTTCTTTGGTTGATGAGTCTATTTCTCCTAATATATCTTCAACTCCTGTGATTCTCTCTTCCATCTCTTGTATTCTCTTGCTTATGCTTCCATCTGTAGCTCCTGATGGTTTATCCAGCTTTTCTATTACCAGAATTCCTTCAGATTGTGCTTTCTTTATTGTCTCTATTTCAGTTTTTAGGTCTTGAAGTGTTTCCTTGAAAGATTTGTTCATATCTTGTATTTTTTGGTTTGTTTTTTTCTTCCATTTCTTTAAGGGATTTTCTCATTTCCTCTTTGAGGCCCTCTATCATTTTCATGAAGATTTTTTTTTAGTTTTTTATTTTTTCTATATAATTGAATTATAAACAAGATTGAATTACATGACGATCCCAGTTCCCTTCTCCCTCCCTATGTTTTTAAGGTCATTCTCTTCTGCTTCATCTGCATTGTCGTTCTGGTCTTGCTGGTGTATGGTCCCTAGTCTCTGGTGATGTCATATTGGTTTTTCTGTTGTTGAATGTGCTTTTATATTGTCTTCTTCTCATCCTTTCTTTTGGCAGGTGTAGCAGGAGTCTTTTCCTCTCCTGGTGGGTATGGGACCAAAGTTCCCTTCTGGTAGATGCAAACAGTTCCAATACTTTGATGTCTGTCCTCTTCTCCTGGATGGAGGCAGGGCTGTTACTGTGGCCATGGGAGTCTTTGGGTGTGCTGGGGCCTGCCAGCTGAGTTCAGATCCAGTGAGCAGACCTCTGGAGTCAGGAGAACCCAAACTGGAAGCAGCCCCTGTCCTACCTGGGCCCTTGGATGGAGGTGGGACTGTTACTGGGGCCTTGACAGTCTCTGGGTGTACTGGAGCCAGCTGACTGAATTTGGATCCCCTGAGCAGTCCCCCAGCACCAGGTGTCCTCAAGCAGGGCAGGGGAACCCCAGGTTTTCAATGAACTATGAAGTCTATAAGGAAGTATATCTCTATGTGTGTATTTACAGGGGAATGGACATTCATTAAATTTCTGAAGGTTCAAATTCTCTTTTGTCTTAGGTTTCCTTTTCCTGTGAAAAATTTTCTGACAAGGGTATCTTAAAGAGAAAGAATTGGTTTGAGCTCACAGGTCCAAGGAAATGCAGCCCTTTATCGCAAGAAAGGAATGATGGCAGGAGTGGGAGGCTGGCCAGTCATAGTGTGTATATTCCCAGGGGGTAGAGCATAAGGCCAGGTTACAAAACTTCAGGGCTAATACTCATTGATCCAATTCCTCCAACAACAATCCACTTTCTAAAGTTTTATGACCTTCCTAAACAGCAACTTCTGCTGGGGATCAAGGTTCCAAACACCAGTAAGTGGAAGGCACTTCACATTCAAAGTACTTGTGATGTTTCCATCATTTTAGTGTGCCTAGTCCAAGCTAGGGGACTTTAAGTCCACTTCTTGAGGTAACAGTTTGTCAGTAGCAGAGCTCAACTCACAATAGAGATTAGCTTTCTTTTGTTTTTCTGGTTCATCTTCAGTGTTATTAACATAAAATTTATTTGCAGATTGCTTGTGAATTGTCATGTGTGTGAGAATTCTATTACATCTGACCTCAAATGAGTTTAGTGGGTGGCATTTCACAGGAATAAGGCACTTTTTTTGTTTAATGGGCAGATTGCTGTATGGCAATTTTCAATGATGCCTTGCCAGTGCTGTAGGACTTCAATTTAAACAATTTGCTTTCATAGGGACAGCAACCATCCAACACTGTACTAGTCACTTGTATCCTTGCTATGAAAAAAAATGCTAACAAGAGAAACTTAAGGAAGAAAGGGTTTTTTTTTTCATAGTTTGAGGGTACAGACTACCATGGAAAGGAAGGCCTGGTGGCAGGAGCATGAAGGAGATGGTCACATTTCATCAGTGGTCAGAAAACGGAGAAAGGTTAATGATGGTGCTTGGTTCCTTCCTTTCTTCTCTTCCTTCTCCTAAGTTACTATGTTTCATTGTGTGTGTGTGTGTGTGTGTGTGTGTGTGTGTGTGTGTGTGTGTATGTGTGTGTACACATGCTATGATATAGGTGTGAAAGTAGGTGCATAATATATGGGAGGCAGTTTTCTTCTCCCCCATGTGAGACACAGGTATTGAACTTAGGTTGCCTTGGTTAGCAGCAAGAGCCTTTCCCTACTGAACCATCTAGTTGGTCCCGCTTTCTTATTTTCATTCAATCTGTGATCCCTAGTCCATAGAGTGGTGCTGCTAATATCTAGGATGTGTCTTTCCTCTTCAATTAAGCCATGAAAGAAAATTACTCAAAGATATGCCCATATGTTTGTCTCCTAGATGATTTCCAATTTATAATTTTAAAATTTATTTTATTCATATTAATGCTTTGCATGCTTGTACATCTGTATAACTCATGCATACCTAGTGCTTGAGGAAGTGGTGAGCCTCCATGTAGGAACTGGGAATTGATGCTGGGTTTCTTGTAACAACAACAAATGCTCTTAACCACTGAGCCAACTCTCCAGCCACAATGCTACATTTACAATTAATTAAAAGCATCACACTATCATCCACTTGACTTTTCTTTTCCACCTTGATGTGCTTGAATAAGCTTGGTTCATTAAGAGTAGGATTATTTTTGTAAACTGTCTTTTGTGGGCTTTGATGCTCAAGACCATGTCTCATAGTAATGGAGTTCTGTGTGTGAGTAGAAACACTCTTCCTGAGTATTTAGATTCTTATCAGTTCCTTCCTATTTGTTCTTTCTGAATTCATGAAGTTTCTTTGATGTACCATATAATCATTCCCCTGTTATTTTCATGGGTTCATATTATATTTCTATATAAATAAAATGATTGTAAATTCATATAATATTCATCAGTAATTATGAAAAATAAGTATGTTTCAAATGAGGCATGCTTGTTATGTAGGCAAGGTATTCCATGTAATTATAATACTTACCAAAGAACAAATTATGTATAAAAAATGATGTACTGGTTATTCCTTTGTATATACAAATGGAAGAGTTTTTGCTTTAGGCTAAAATCTTGGGGAGATCTCTCAGAGGAATTCTTTGGAGGGTGATAGACCAGGACATCTGATGATATGTGCAACTACACACATATGTGCTATTATACCAAAATTCTCACACACAAAATAAAAATATGGAAATTAAAGTAAAAAGCAACACACATTACTTTCACAATAGTCTGCCACACACACAGACAGCTGACCTGAATAAGGGGGAGCTCATAGACCCCAGACTGATAGCTGGGAAACCAGCATAGTACTGACCCAGACTCCCTGAATGTGGGTGTCAGTTAGGAGGCCTGGGCAATCTATGGGGCCTCTGGTAGTGGATTGGTATTCGTCCCTATTATATGCATGGACTTTGGGAGCCCATTCTACATAGAGGGATACTCTCTCAGCCTAGACACACAGGACAGGTCTAGGCCCAACACCAAATGATGTGACAGACTTTGAAGATTCCCCATGGAAGGCCTCACCCTCCCTGGGAAGCAGAAAGGGGATGGGATTGGGTGTCAGGGCAGGGCATGGGAGGAGGGGAGGGAGAAGGAACTGGGATTGACATGTAAAACAAGCTTGTTTCTAATTTTAAAAAAGCTTCCAACACAATTGAGATAAAAGAGAACATTTTAAACCAAAGCATCTAAATCCTTCCACATTGATAAAGATAGACTATGTCCCATTATAGTCTGGACTGACACAAGAATGCTATTGCTTATTCTGTTCAAAATTAGATTGGATGATCTAGCTATCCTCCAATCTAATTTTGGAGGGAGGAGAAAAACTATTAACAGCATGAAAATTGAAATGGAAATGTAAAATTATTATAACTCCTGGCTGATAAGATTCTTTTTGCACAAAATTCAAAAGAATGCACATTGAAATTACTTGATTTTCTAAATGAATCTGCCAGTGTCAAAGACACAAAATCAGCTTAAAAATGAATCACACTCTGCATTCTAGTAGGAGAGGACCTGAAAATTAAGTTATGAAAAATAGAAAAATGTTTAAGAATAAGATTATCTAAAAGAACAAAATTTGGGGTCAAAGTTACAATGGATTGCTGTGACAAATTAAAAGCTTTCTCCAAATGAACCATGCCATGTTCATTAATTGTAACATTCAAAATTGTTAAAATGTTGGTTCTGTCAAATTCAGTCTGTAAGTTTAGTGCAATTTCAATCAAAATTCAGATAAGTTTCATTTTGGGAGCTAGAAATTGATGAATTGACCTGAAAGCCATATGAAGATTCAAAGCCATAAAGTAGCCAATATAATTTTCAGATAGAAGAAAGAGACTGGAAAAATTACCTTAACTCATATTAAACATTAGTACAAAGTTATAGTCATCAAGATGTTTGTAAACATATCAATCAGTAAAATGGAATTCTAAGTACAGAATAAACTAGGTTTACAAAGTGAAGATAGTAAGAGATTTTGAGAAGGTAAAAGTATTTCAATAAGTTTTCATAAGATAATCACGTGTAGCAACTTGTAAAACTATAGGTTTGGACCATTTTAACACATTTTAAAAGAATAATTAAACAGGGAGTTTTCTGTGAGATTGTGTCTTCCAGAAATGTCAGAAGGTACACTAAAGTTGAAGGGACATGGTTACCTAAATATAATCTGAACAAGGATGATGCCAACAGACATGCTATTGTCAATAGGTGAAATCCCACATTACCTCAATCCTGCACAAAGATTACAGACAACTGAAGAATGCTGAGATATTGACAAATAGTTATCCCTAGTGGAAAGCACATCAATTGGTTATCAAATACAAAATGGGCAGCCCTGAAACACATACATAACATTATATAGATTGATCAGCTTGTACTCATATGTTGGGAATGTTTAATAGGTTTACATACATGTATATAACAATAATTAATAAAAAAGAGGTCATGACTTTGAAAGAGAGCAAAGAGAGGGATATGGGAAGGTTTAGAGGGAACAAAAGGAATGGGAAGTTGACCTAATTATATTATAATCTTGAAAATGTATCCATTGTCTTAGTTAATGTTCTATTGCTGTGAAGAGACACCATGACCAAGGCAACTCTCTTGACATACTGCCTCCAACAAGGCACACCTACTCTGAAAAGGCCAAATCTCCTAATCCTTTTTAAAAAGTACCATTCCCTGATCACTAAGCATTCAAATATATGAGCTTATGGGGGTCATTCTTTTTCAAACCACCATATTGCCCTCCCTGGCCTTCATAGGTTTGTAACCACAAAACACTGTAAAATGCATTTAGTTCAATTTCAGAATATCCCATCATCTTTCAGTCTTAACACCTGTGGTAGTTTGAATGTAATTAGCTCCCAGAAGTGCATAAGGAGTGGCACTATTAGGAGGTATGACCTTATTAGAGTCAGTATGACCTTATTGCAGGAAGTGTGTCATTTTTGGGGCAGGCTTTGGGTTCTCCAGTGCTTAAGATACTGCTTGCTCATTGTCTCAGTTTAAATCCTGTTTCCTGTCAATCAAAGATGTAGAACTCTCAAAGATGTAGAACTTTCCAGCACCATGTCAGCCTGAATATCAGTCTGTCCAACTGTGATGATAATGGACTGAACCTCTGAACTGTAAGTCACCAATGTAAATGGTTTCCTTTAAAAGAGTTGCCATGGTCATGGTGTCTCTTCATAACAATAGAAACCCTATCTAAGACAGAAGTAGGTAAAGGGGACTTGGGTGATTTTTTTGTTTTGTTTTTTGTTTGTTTGTTTGTTTGTTTTTCGAGACAGGGTTTCTCTGTGTAGCTTTGGAGCCTATCCTGGCACTCGATCTGGAGACCAGGCTGGCCTCAAACTCACAGAGATCCGCCTGCCTCTGCCTCCCGAGTGCTGGGATTAAAGGCGTGCTCCACCAACGACCGGCGGGTGATGCTGTAATAGGAATGTTGACCATGCTTGTACTTGAAGGATTATGGACCTCTGGACTGTGTATTAAAAAAACAGTTGAATGTTTTTTAAGTGTTGCTTAATGGGCCATAGTACTGGGAGTATGGAATACAGTGGTGTTGAGTGTGGTTTGAACTGTGGGGGTCTGGATCAATAGGACATGAATTTCAGAGGTAGACATGTTAGGGAAGGGTCTAGAAGAAGATGGGGATTTGGGGAGCAGATATGATCAAATGTATTCTGTGTATATGTATGAAATTCTCAAGAATAGAATTTTAAAAATACTAGATACTGAAAGTGTGATGCCACACAGATTCGATTGCAAACACCTGTTCTAACTGTATAGCAGTTCACTGAGTTGTGTAGACTTCGAGTTTAGATAATTTTGGTATATGATGCTTTTATTTATTTTCAAGGCTTGTTTGTTTGTTTGATTTTTGAGACCGGGTTTCTCTGAGTCTCTGTGTAACAGCCCTAGCTGCCCTGGAATCCACAAGTACATTTATTTTTTAAATTTTTACAAAATTATAATTTCACATAACAATCCCTTCTCCCTCTCCAACCCTCCCCACAGGCCCCATCAGCCCCCTGCCCCCTCCCCCTCCTGCTCCATGGGGGCTCTCCAAATTCTACAACATCATTTTGGGACAGGCCTAGGCCCTCCCCCATGTGTCCAGGCCAAAAGATCATCCCTTCACCTGGGATGGGCTCTCAAAGTCCCTTGTTACACCAGGGAAAAATACTGATCCACTACCGGAAGATTCAAAGGGTGCCGATGTCTCCTTGTTGACATCCACTTTCAGGGGCCTGGATCAGTCCCATGATGGCGTCCCAGACAGCAGTCTGGGGTACATGTGCTTCCCCTTCTTGAGGTCAGCTCTTTCTGTGGGATTCACCAGTCTGGTTCCGACCCCCTTAATCCTTATTTCTCCCTCTCTGCAAATGGGTTCCAGAGTTCAGTTCAGTGTATAGCTCTGGGTGTCTGACTCTGCTTCCATCAGCCACTGGATGAGGGCTCTAGGATGGCATATAAGGCAGTCATCAGTCTCATTATAAGGGAAGGGCATTTAGGGTAGCCTCTCCACAATTGCCTAGATTGTCAGTTGGTGTCATCCTTGTAAGATCTCTGGAAATCTCCCTAGTGCCAGACTTCTCCTCGGACCTATAATGGCTCCATCTGTTGTAATATCTCTCATCCTGCTCTCCTCTATTTTTCCCCTGACTCAACCTTTCTGCTCCTGTATTTCATCCTCTCCCCTCCTCTACTCTTCTCATTCTGTCAGCTCCCTCTTCCCTACCCTCAAGCTCCCAATTGGCTTAGGTGATTCTGGCCCTTCCCATTCTCTGGGAACCATGCATTTTTCTCTTAGAGTCCTTGTTTCCTAGTTCCTTTGGAGAAGAGGATTGTAGGCTAGTAATTCTTTGTTCTATATCTAAAGTTCATATATGAGTGAGTACATACCATGTTTGTCTTTTTTGTGACTGGGCTACCTCACTCAGGATGGTTTCTTCTAGTTCCATCCATTTGCTTGTGAATTTCAAGATTCCCTTGCTTTTTTCTGCTGAGTAACACTCAATTGTGTAAATGTACCACATTTTCTCTATCCATTATTCAGTTGAAGGACATCTAGGTTGTTTCCAGGTTCTGGCTATTACAAACAATGCTGCTGTGAACATGGTTGAACATATGTCCTTGATGTATAAATGTCCATTATTTGGGTGTATGCCCAAGAGAGGAATTGCTGCATCTTGAGGTAGACTGATTGATGTTTTCCTGAGCAACCGCCATAATGATTTCCAGTGTGGTCTTACAAGATTGCACTCCCACCAGCAATGGAGGAGTGTTCTTTTTTCTTCACATCCTCCCCAGCATAGATTGTCATTGGTGCTTTTTATTTTAGCCATTCTGGCTTGTGTAAAATGGTATCTCAGAGTTGTTTTGAGTGGCATTTCTCTGATGGCTAAGGATTTTGAGCACTTTCTTAAATGTCTTTCAGTCATTTTACATTCTTCTGTTGAGAAGTCTCTATTTAGTTCTGTGCACCCCTTTTTAATTTCATTGATTGGTGTTTTGGTGGCTAGCTTCTTGAGTTCATTGCATATTTTGGAAATCATCCCTCTGTCAGATATTGGGTTGATGAAGATCTTTTCCCATTCTGTGGGCTGTTGTTTTGTCTTATTGACTGTGTCCTTTGCCTTACAGAAGCTTCTCAGTTTCAGAAGGTCCCATTATTAATTGTAGATGTCAATGTCTGTGCTACTGGTGTTATGTTCAGGAAGCAGTCTCCTGTACCAATACGCTCAAGGGTATCTCCCACTTTCTCTTCTAGAAGGTTCAGTGTGGCTATATTTATGTTGAGATCTTTGATCCATTTGGACTTAAGTTTTGTGCATGGAGACAGATATGGAACTACCTGCAGACCTCTGCATGTCTGAATCCAGTTGTGTCAGAAATATTTGTTGAAGATGCTATCTTTTTTCTCTGTATAGATTTAGCATCTTTGTCCAAAATCAGGTGTTCATAGGTGTGTGGGTTAATATCAGGATTTTGAATTTGATTCCATTGCTCTAGCTGTCTATTTTTGTGCCAATACCAAGCTATTTTCAGGACTATGGCTCTGTAATAGAGCTTGAAGTCAGGGAAGGTGATGCCTCCAGAGATACAGGGTTGTTTTGGCTATCCTGGGTTTTTGTTTTTCCATATAAATTTGAGTATTTTTCTTTCAAGGTCTGTGAAGAATGTCGTATGCTTAGGTGCTGGCTACAGGTATGTCTGATCACGCCTTTGAGGGCGTGGTCAGGATAAAGTAGAGTGAGAGGTTCAGATGGCTGGGTTTCACTTTCAGTTTTGCTTTTTGGCTTACTGTATAGACTGCTGCCACGCTGGCTGGCTAGATCGTTCTGTAAGTAAGGCTTTTCCTTATTAAATACCCTTATATTTCTACTTGGCTCCATATTGGTAATTTCCCACTTTAGAATGTGTTGGGATTTTGATGGGGATTGTGTTGAATTTATAGATTGCTTTTGGCAAGACTGCCATTTTTACTATGTTGATCCTACCTATCCAAGACCATGGGAGATCTTTCCATTTTCGGGTATCTCCTTTAATTTCTTTCTTTAAAGACTCAAAGTTCTTGCTGTACAGGACATTCACTTTTTTGGTTAGAGTTACTCCAAGCTATTTTATGTTGTTTGTGGATATTGTGAAGGGTGATGTTTCTCTGATTTGTTTCTCATTCTGTTTATCATTTGTATATAGTAGGGCTACTGATTTTTTGAGTTAAATTATATCCTGCTACTTTGCTGAAGGTGTTTATCAGCTGTAGGAGTTCCCTGGTAGAGTTTTTTGGGCCACTAATGTAGACTATCATATCATCTGCAAATAGTGAAAGTCTGACTTCTTCCTTTCCAATTTGTATTCCTTTGATCCCCTTTTCTTGTCTTATTGCTCTAGCTAGAACTTCAAGGACAATGTTGAAGAGATATGGAAGTAGTGGACAGCCTTGTCTTGTTCCTGATTTTAGAGAAATCACTTCGTGTTTCCCTCAATTTAGTCTGATGTTGGCTGTTGTTTTGCTCTATATTGCTTTTAACATATTTAGATATGTTCCTGTTATTCCTGTTCTCTCCAAGATCTTTATCATGAAGGGATCCTGTATTTTGTCAAAGGCTTTTCAGCATCTAGTGAGATGATCATGTGGTTTTTCTTTTTCAGTTTGTTTATAGGGTGGATTACATTGACAGATTTTTGTATGTTGAACCATTCTTTCTTCCCTGGGATGAAGCCTACTTGATCATGGTGGATGATTTTTTTGATGTGTTCTTGGATTCCATTCACCAATATTTTGTTGAGTATTTTTGCATCGATGTTCATGAAGGATTTTGGTCTGTAGTTCTCTTTCTTAGTTGTGTCTTTGTGTGGATTGGGTATCAAAAGTATTGAATCCTTGTAAAAGGAGTTTGACAAAGACCCTCCTGCTTCAATTGTGTGGAACTATTTGAGTACTGATATTAGCTCTTGTTTGAATTTCTGCTAGAATTCTGCAGTTAAGCCATCTGGCCCTGGGCTTTTTTTGGTTGGAAGGCTTTTGATGATTGCTTCTATTTCATTAAGGGTTATAGGTTGATTTAAACTGCTTATCTGTTCTTGGTTTAATTTTGGTAAGTGATATCTATCCAGAAAATTCTTCAATTCCTTTAAATTTTTGAATTTTGAGGAGTACATATTTTTTAATGTATGACCTGATCATTCTTTGGATTTCCTCAGTGTTTATATCCCACTTTCATTTCTGATGTTGTTAAATAGTATGCTCTCTCTCTGCCTTTTGGTTAGTTTGGATAGAGGTTTGTCTATCTTGTTTATCTTCTCACAGAACCAACTCTTTGTTTCATTGATTCTTTGTAATGTTTTCCTAATTTCTACTTTATTAATTTCAGCCCTAATTTTGATTATTTCCTGGCATCTACTCCTCCATGGTGAGTTTGCTCCTTTTTGTTCTGAAGGTTACAGTTGTTCTGTCAATTCTCTAATGTGACTATTCTCCAGTTTCTTCATGTGGGTACTTAGTGCTATGAACTTTCCTATTAGCACTGCTTTTAGAGTGTCCCATAAGTTTGGGTATGTCGTGTCTACATTCTCATTCAATTCTAGGAAGTCTTTAATTTCATTTTTTTTCTTCCTTGACCCAGGAATGGTGCAATTGGTTGTTATTCAATTTCCATGAATTTGTAGGTTTTCTGCAATTGGTATTGCTAATCTTAAAGCATGGTGGTCTGGTAAGATACAGTGGGTTATTTCAATTTTTTTATCTGTGGAGGTTTGCTATGTTGCTGAGAATGTGGTCGATTTTAGAGAAGGTTCCATCTGGCGCTGAGAAGAAGGTTTATTCTTTTGTGTTTGGATGGAATGTTCTATAGATGTCTGTTAATCCCAATTGGGTCATAACTTCTGTTAGTTTCCTTGTTTCTTTGTTAAGTTTTTATCTGGTGGTCCTGTCTAGTGGTGAAAGCAGGGTGTTGAATTCTCCTACTGTAAGTGTGTGTGGTTTTATGTGTGGTTTGAGCTTTAGTAATATTTCTTTTACAAATTTGGGTGCCTTCATATTTTAGGCATAGATGTTTAGGATTAAGACTTCATCTTGATGGACTTTTCCTGTGATTAGTATGAAATACCCTTCTTCATCTCTTTTGATTGATTTTAGTTTAAAGTCTTATTTGTTAGATATTAGGATTGCTACACCAACTTGTTTCTTGGGTCCATTTAATTGGAAAATCTTTTCCCAACCCTTTACTCTGAGGTAATGCCTGTCTCTGAAGTTGACTTGTGTTTCTTTTATACAGCAGAAGGAAGGATTCTGTCTTCATATCCATTCTGTTAGCCTGTATCTTTTTATAGGCATGTAAAGACCATTGACACTGAGGGATATTAATGTCCATTAATTTTTAGTTCTTGTTTGTTTTGGATTTATTGTTAGTACTGTCATTGTTTGTGGATTTCACCCTCCTGTTTCTTTTCTTGTTTGATAAATTTGGATTATCTCTTACCTATGTTTTTGTAAGTGTAGTTATCTTCATTGGGTTGGAGTTTTCCCTCTAGGGCTTTCTGTAGTGCTGGATTTGTGGGTAGCCATTGTTTAAATCTGTCTTTGTCATGGAATATCTTGTTTTCTCCATGTGTTGTGATTGATAGCTTTGCTGGGTATAGTAGTCTGGGTTTGCATCCATGTTTCCTTAGTGTTTGTAGGGCATCTATCCAGGCTTTAAAGTTTCCATTGAGAAGTAAGGTGTGATTCTGATAGGTCTGATATGTTACTTGAAGTTTTTCCTTTGCTGCTCTTAATATTTTCTCTTTATTCTATAAGTTTGGTGTTTTGATTATTATTTGGAGAGGAGAGTTCTTTTTGTGGTCCAGTCTATATCTTGTTCTGTAAGCTTCTTGTACTTTCATAGGCATATCTTTCTGTAGGTTGGGGAAATTTTCTTCTATGATTCTGTTGAATATGTTTTCTGTAGCTTTGAGATGTATTTCTTCACCTTCTTAGATTCAGCCTTTTCATGGTATCCCTTTTTTCCTGGATATTTTGTGTTAGAGATTTGTTGGACTTGAGATTTTCTTTTGTCCTTGAATGTATATCCTCTTCAACAACTGAGTTTATTTCTTTCAGCTCTTGTATTCTATTGATTATACTCACATCCTTATATCCTGATCGTTTATCCAGCCTTTGTATTTCCAACATCTCCTCATTCTGTGTTTCCTTTGTTTCTATTTCAGTTTTCATGCCTTGAACTGTTTCCAGTGTTTCCTTAACTTGTTTGGTTGTTTTTTCTTTAGATTCTTTAAGAGAATTACTTATTTCTTGATTTTTTTGTTTGTTTTTTCTTCTATTTCTTTAAGAGATTTTCTTGTTTCCTCTTTAAGGTTCTCGAACATCTTCATAAAGTAGATTTTTAGGTCTGTCTCTTCTTCTTCCTCTGTGTTGTGCTTTTCAGATCTTGCTGGTGTGGAGTCCCTAGATTCTGGTGGTGTCATATTGGACTTTCTGTTGAATGTGTTCTTATTCTGCCTTCTTCCCATCTCTTCTTCCTATGGGTGCAGGTGGGGTCTTTCTATTTATTCTTGTTACTTCGGGTGGGGGTGGGGTGTTGGCCAAGACTTGAATGTCTGTAGCTATGGATGGTCTTGCCTCTCTTGGTAGTCTCCTCACTCAGGAGCGGTCAGGGTGTTAGAGGGAGAAGCAAGAGTGAGGTATTTCCAGATTCAGGGAGGCCCTTCCTATCTGGGCAGGTCCACTCTAAGCAGGCACAGGCCCAGAGAGATCCTGGGGTGATTGGGGCCTTGGGCAGGAGTAGGGCTCAGGAGAGGTTGGGGCAGTGGAGGGGGAAGGCAGAGTGAGCTCACAAGTGCCTTTAATCCTAGCACTTGGGAGCATAGACAGATAGATCTTGTTGAGTTCAAGCCTAGCCTGGTCTACAGAGTGAGTACCAGAACAGCCAGTGCTGTTATACAGAGAACCCCTGTCTTGAAAGTACCCCCTGAAATTCACAGGTTCTTATAAATAACCTACACATTTATCAATGGATCCTGTAATTCTATTTCTAGGCAAATATTCATTTAAAATATCGTATACAGTTATGAAAAACATGATGCTACATTTTTTTATTGTAGTCTTATTTATATAATCAAAAGAATATGGATAATCCCCAAATCTGTCTTTTGGGGAATGGTTAAATTGTGTATACCTGACATCATATATATATATATATATATATATATATATATATATAATATATGTATATCCCCTCTCTATATAAATATATGTATATATAATTATGTAGTGTAAATATGTGTATGCACATATTATAAATTGTGAATGGAAGGAATAAACAATAGATATAGTCTACATAATATAGATCTCCAAAGATTTTTGTTGAGAAAAAGAAGCAATATGATCCCTTTCATTTGAAAGGAAAGCATTCTTGAGAAAATGAATAGGTTCACATTGGGAGCTGATCATACATTAAAGGGACGACAGACTATTTGCAAGGTTGATGTAAATGACTTAAAAGTGGATTATTTTCATTATGGCCCAACTTTGAGCTTATTAGCAATAATTGAATTTCACAGATGTGATATGTGAATTTTAGGGTGTGTGCAACACAGTCACAGACAGGGAAGAGTGGAGAAGCAAAACCTTGTCCAGATGCAGTTCCAGCCTCTCAGTGTGGTGGAACCACAGTTTCCACAACATGATTATTTATATCATGACAAAAGGAAAGCAGTGCCGGAGCTGAGGAGATGGTTCAGTTGGTAAGATGCCTGTGTTGCAAACATGGGAATCTGAGTTCTGATTCCATATGCTTGAAACCCCAGTGCTTGGCAGAAAGAAACATGAGGATCCCTGGGGTTCACTGGCCAGCAAGCCTACACAAATCAGTGGGTTCCAGGTTCACTGAGAGCCATGATCTCAAAAATAATGTTGAGTGATTAAGGAAAACACCCAGTGTACAACTTACACACACATGCATACATATGCACAAACATGTACACACACTCACAGAGAGAAAGAGACACACATATAAGAAATTTAAAAATTCTTTAGGATTAAGCTCTGGTTCAGTTCTGTTTGATTTAAAACCTCAGACAGCTACATTTAAAACTAATGTTTTTTGAGACAATGTAGTTAAACTGTCTTTTTTGATAGAAAAGAGAAACATGTATAAAGTTCTATTTAGTGGTGAAAAACTTTCAACAATTTATTTTCTTTGTATTTAAAAAAACTTACGTGTCAGTGTGTGTGTGTGTGTGTGTGTGTGTGTGTGTGTGTGTGTGTGTGTGTGTGTTTGTGTATTGCATAATATAACAGCATGTGTATGGAGCTTATGGGCAACTTTTACGAGTTTGTTCTGTTTCCACCATCTGGGTGGTTGGGACTAAACTCAGGACAACAAGCTTGGCAGCAAGTGCCCTTGAGAGCTAAAGAATCTCGCCTGCCATATCTTTCTATTCTTAATATTTAACAAAGTAGTAATGTGAAAAACGTTATGGTAGAAGAATTGATTTTCAAATGACAAACTGCCTAAATACGAATCAAGTACTCAAGACTTTGCTGTATGTGCATAACTAAGCTCTTGAATGATGCCTTAATTTACATGCACATTGTGAGTGTCCTCAAGATAGGGAAAATCAAGTCAATTTAAAGAAATTATCATGTAAATAATCAGAAAAAGGAAATACACTTTTAGTTAAGAAGATGCATTACACTATGAACACATTCATTGCATGGTATAGTTAGATTCATTGAATATATAGTAGGAAGATCACATTAAAAGGAAGCATAGAAAACATACACAGAGTCATACTTTCCTATTGCTACAATGAAATACCCTAGCAACGTAACTTAAGGGAGAAAGTGATACTTGAGCTCACAGAACCAGAGCCCTATAGTTAGCTGTGATAGGGAGGACATGGCAGCAGGCAGGGAAGGCACTTCAGCAGGGACAGGAGTTGGCTGGTCATACTTCACCCACACTTTCTCACTCAGGAAGCAGAGAAGGATCCCTTTGCTCAGCTGCCTTTGTCCACCCACATAGTCCAGGATCTCAGCCAGAGCCCTGCGTGTAATTAAGATGGATCTTATCACTTACCAAAATAATCCCCACAGGCATGCCCAGTGGCTCATATCCCAGCCAATTGTAGATTCTGTCAAGCTGATAATTAACACTAACTTACTAACCGTCATACACTAGTAATATAATATACTTTGTTTATATTTTTCTGGGCTGTCCTCCAATCACAGGGATTATTAACCTAATGAAAACAGCTTTGATTTTTACCTGTATTTTTGCAACAAAATTAGAGACAGTGCAGCAACATTCTTCCTGTGTGATGGAGGCTTGCAATTGACAAGCACCTTGACAGGAACTAGCACCAGTTAGCCTTTGTTTTAAACCTTGTTATAGATTTTCTGTAACTCAATTAGTAATTTGGGTGGACATGTGACTTTCAACGTTCTATGCTTAAGATAGCTTTTTTAAAAATAAGTGTAACTTAATTGATGTTAATGCAAACTCTTTCATTTATTTATTATTAAATTTGCCTTGGGCATTTTATATCAACTACTGTTAGCCCTATGCTATACTATACTATACTTATGTTTATAAGTGATGTAAATTTTTTGATTCAGTATCATATCTATAGTTGACATTTGTGCATGGGTTGTAATACTAGTTGTAGTGGTAAACACCTGTAATCCCAGGACTTGCCAGGTAGAGGTGTGACCTCAGGAATACAGGACATCCTCAGATACATGGCAAGATCAAAGTACTGTAGGAGATCTCCCCCCCCCACACACACACAAAAAAAAAAAAAACAAGAATGAAATAAAAGGTGACTACACACAATTTTAAATGTGATATTTATTTACCCATAAAATATGTTAAACTGCCACTAACTGACTAGTTTCCATCTGTTTTAACTTTGGGGACTTAATGTGAGTCCTGTAAGTAGAGCTTAAAGAAGGTGGAATGGACTACTCTATTTTACCATCATCCAGTAGAATTACTCTCACAGTGTTCCTCCAGAGATGTACAGCTTGGTCACAGAATTATGCTAGATGCTGGAGCTACAGAGAGTGGAATAAGAAATTTGTCCTCAAGGATCAAAGCTACATTTAATTTCACTCGTTCTCTGCAGCAGTAGCAATAAATGTAGTAATTTTCCTTTTAAGAATTAGTAACCATCGTGTTCACTTGAATATTGAGTGGTGGTGGGAACTTCAATTTTTAGCTTTATAGGCCTTTCTTAGTGACTGATAGTATAGATTTCAGAGGCCCATTAACTCTACTTGGTGTCCACATAAGTAATCATGCTCTCCATAGTATGAATGGATTACATTTTTCATAACAACCTACAAATATAAAACATTCCTTTCTCTCCCTATTAGTTATTCTCTCTGGGCACATGAGTGCAAAAGACATAATGAAGCTTCAGGAGGTTTATCTATTTGAACTCAAGTAATATCTCCCAAGGTGACATTCTCATGTTAAGAGTTGCAGTGGGTCTCAGCTTGGTGTTTTACAACACTTATTTAGATGGAGATATTTTTGGAGGGATGTAGAAACACTTAATAAGTCTGATGATGTGTGGGCAGATGGCTTTGCAGGTAAAGCACTTGCTACACAGTATGAGGATTGGAATTTCAACCCCAGTACCTACATAAAGCCCAGGGGCTGTGGTAGCCCACCTGTAATGTAAGATCCAGGCAAACTGGCTAGCCAGATTGGCCGAATTGCTTAGTTTAGGGTTCAAGTGACACAGTGTATAAGGCGAAGTCACTCTGAGCCTCCATATGTACCTGCATATGCATGTACGTTCATCCACACACATGTGAACATGATTCAACATACCATAAACACATACAGACTGAAAACATAACTTGATGTTATGCATTACTATTTTTAAATATATTCTGGCCTTTAAATTTTCTAATCTTTAGGCCACTTGCCTATACAATTCTATAGGAACGTTGTATCATGGGGACTGGATAGGTGCTGTATAGAGATACTCCTACTGTGTGCTTCTGAGTCTGTCTCATATGTTTAGAGAAACAAAACAGAAGGGTCTATGGAGAGACAGACTTTCTGACCAAGTCAGACCTAGTTTTCTTTCTGTTGCTGTGATAAACAACAATGCCAAAAGCAACTTGGAGAGGAACAGGATTACTTTAGCGTTTACTCCCCCATCACAGTCCACCACTGAAGGAAGCCAAAGGGGGAACTTGGAAACAGGAACTGAAGTTGAGACCATGGAGTAAAACTGCTCACTGATTTGCTCTCCATGGCTTTATTTCTTCCCCACACCCATTTTTTTTAAAAAAAATTAAATTAGAAACAAGATTGTTTTACATGTCACCAGTTCCCTCTCCCTCCCCTCCTCCCTGTCCCCCCATTAATACCCTACCTGTCCCATACCCTTTCTGCTCTCTAGGGAGGGCAAGACTCTCCATAGGGGGTCTTTAGAGTTTGGCATATCCTTTGAGATAGGGCCTAGGCCCTCCCCCATGTGTCCATGCTCAGGGAGTATCCATCTATGTGGAATAGGCTCCCAAAGTCCATTCCTATGCTAGGGATAAGTACTGATCTACTACAAAAGGCCCCATAGATTTCCGAGGCCTCCTCACTGACACCTACCTTCATGGGGCCTGGATCAATCAGTCCCATGCTGGTTTCCCAGCCATCAGTCTGGAGACCAAGAGCTCTCCCTTGTTCAGGTCAGCTGTTTCTGTGAGTTTCACCAGCCTGGTCTGGACCCCTTTGCTCATCACTCCTCTTTCTCTGCAATTGGATTCCAGTTCAGTTCAGTGTTAAGCTGTGGGTGTCTGGTTCTACTTCCATCAGCTGTTGAATGAAGGCTCTATGATGACATATAAGTTAGTCATCAATCTCATTAACAGGGGAGAGCATTCAAGGAAGCCTCTCTCTGTTGCTTAGATTGTTAGTTGGTGTCATCCTTGTTGATTTCCAGACATTTCCTATTGCCTGATTTCTCTTCAAACCCATAATGGCTCTCTCTATCATGGCATCTCTCATCCTGCTCTCCTATATTCTTCCCCTGACTCAACCTTCCTGCTCTCTTATACAGGAACTCCTGCCCAAAGGTGGCACCTTCCATGGTGGCCTGGTCCTTCCCCACATCAACCATTCATCAAGATAGTACTCAGAGCAATGTGATAGAAACAATTCCTCATTTGCAGTTCCTTTATCCCAGGTGACTTTAGTTTGTATAGTTGACAAAAACTAACTGGCACATGCAGACTGAGTCCTGCATTGAGCAAAACTGAAGGATCTGATGAGTAATTACAGTTCCATAAAATGAATCTGACAAGGAGGTGTGGGTGACACACTTCTGCCAGCACCAGTAAATACATGTAATTATTACATGACCAGGAATCTCTTTCATAATGAGCTTAGGGATATGTGTATTCCAGATAAAAATCCAGAATTATGGAGGATTGGGTGTACTGAGGTTTCTGCAGGTATATTGTGAAGCAGGAGAATTAAATGCAATGGACTTATGTTCAAAATTTGTTCTTTAACCAATTACTATTGATTAGCTCCCCATGTAGAGTCCACATTAAGAGATATAATGCTGAATAAAAACGTATACTTTCCTTACTTCTTATCTTCAAAACCTAATGTACCCTTGAAGTTAGTAAGATTGTATTTTTTTCTTTTTCAGTCAATGTAAAACTTCTCAGAGACCTAGGGGTAGTAGAGAGGCTTTGCATTGACATTGTGGTGGTCCTTACATGTTGGTATATATTCTAATATTACTTTTATTTTTAATTTACATTTTTTATTTGTTTTGTTCTGATGCATGGATGGCAGCAGATGCCTTTACCCACTGAGCCAACTTGCTAATCCTTAATATGTTTTCTGAAATCTTAAGATTTTTGTGTGTGCCCAGTGCTCCTAGCTGACATCCATGCAGTGGAACCAGGATGTATCCCTGGTGCACAAATGGACTATGGGAGCCCAAATACATGGTTTGATTAAGAAAGATAACTTATCAGATGATAGTATACTCAAAATCCTCTATGATATGAAACTTGACTAATTTTCCATGGAAATTAGCACAATCAACTTGTATGCAGTAATTGGGATTCTAAAATATAATTACCTTCTTTGTACTTTAATTTCTTTTTTAGAATAGAGATTTACTTTACTTACATGTATGTTTGTAGGAATGTATGCCACATGTGAACAGTGCCCTAGTTGGCCAAAAAAGGGCATCAGATCCTATGTAGCTGGAGTTATGGATGGTAATGAACCCCCTAAGTGGGTACTAGAAGTCAAACTTGAATCTTCCAGAGAGCATACAGTGTTCTTAACTTCTGGGGCATTTCTATAGCCTTCCAAAATAATTTAAAAGTCCTTTGTCTTCCTCAGGAGAATAGTTGGCCAAGCTTAACATGTCCTCTTGTTCTGTTTGCATCCTTTCATAAATTCTTTCCCATACTAATTCATGCCTGAGTATTCTTCAGTCAGCTTGCCACCTAACATATTATTGGAAAATGATCAATAGATATTATGGCTTGCTGTGATTCAAGCTGATGGGCTTTTCATGCTTCAGACTTTTGAAGGCTAAGGCTTAAAGATCAATACACATGGCTATGCAGAGATACTTCAGTGGTGAGAGCACTGGATGCTCTGGCAGAAGACCTGGATCAATTCCCAGCACTCACACAGTGGCTCACAACTTCTTGTAACTCCAGTTAAAGGGGATCTGACATCTTCTTCTGGTTTCTGTTGACTGATATACACATAGAGTACACACGAACACATACAAGCACATAGACTTGAAAATAAATATTTTTTAATTATAAAGATCAATGTATCCCAAAGAGAGAATATCTGGTTCTCCAGAGACATTCATTTTTAGTGTAGCTTCCCACAGTCAAATGACCATCATTTAAAATGTGAGGATTCTCTTTGGTCCCTGAGGGTTCCCTTTCATTGGAAATGAAAAAACTACATGTGAAGGGTTGTGGGACTATGAGCAGTTCTTTTATTTATACATACGCACATATACACAAACTTTGAATATAGATGTATTTATTCATATTCACTGCTTTTACTTTCTCTCCAACATATAGAGAAGATGTAAATTATTCTTTTCTTAACTGACTTTTTTTCCCATGAGCTGATTATTGTGAAATGTCTTAATTAGGGTTTCTAATGCTGTGAAGAGACATCATGACCATGACAGTTCTTATAAAGGAGAATATTTAATTGTGGTAGCTCACTTATATTTCAGAGTTTTCCTCCATTATTGTCATAGCAGGAAGTAAGGCAGCTTGCAGGCAGATGAGGTGCTAGAGAAGGAGCTGAGAGTTCTACATCTTGACTCATAGGCAAAAGGAGGTGGTCTGTTTCACTGGGCATGGCTTGAACAAATATGTGACCTCAAAGCCCACATCCACAGTGATACTTCCTCCAACAAGACTACATCTACTCCAATGAGGACACACCTCCTAATAGTGCCACCCACTTTGGGGGGCATTTTCTTTCCAACCACCAGAAAGAGAGTTCTTTATTTTGGTCCATTTCCCTCTGAAGTGAAGTATTAAACTATCAATACTGAAAATCTAGCTATCTCTTTAAGTGATTCTGTCTGTCTGCATTGTGTCTCCTGATCAGTTCTAACATGAACATGGGAAGGGGTTGATTTCTGACCTTCAAAGTGATAAGAAGATATACATGCATGGCAATAGCCTTCAGCCTGTGAGACTTTGTCCTTTTTTCTTTTATTCCTTTCTTTTCAAATCTTGTATCAATCAATCCCTGGTTCCTTCTTCTGATCCTTGTACCTGAATTTCTAAACTAGCTCCAGAGTGAAATCTCCTGTCTGGCTGGAGGATGGGTTGGCCTCTGTTTTCACATCCCTCTTAAATTAGGACTGCTACTGAGGACTCCCAGAACAACACTGTTATTCTTTTACTTAAATTAGAAATAAAAGAAGAGGCACAGGATGACACACAAGACTAAGAGACATATTAAACATATTAACCAGATTATTACAGGCCCAGCAGAGTAAAGAGACAAAATGAGAAGAGGAAAAGGGTTAATGGCTGACTGCCATGGCCAGTCACCATAGAGAGGCAGAGAGAGCATAGGTAGGAGAAGAGAAGAGCAGAGAGCAGAGAGAAGAGTAGAGAGAGCGTAAGTGGGCAGGGGTCTGTCTTTTAAAGGGGTCCTCTGCATCTGCATGCAGACTTACTTCCCATGGAACCCTGGGCTGAGCAGGGTTCTGCCTGAATGGATTCCACCAGGTAACAGGGGCAGCCCAGCATAATGCCTGAAACTTTCAATCCCACCTTTACTTATTATTTAAAAAAAAAAGGTGGGGTGTTAGATATGGCAGATTAAGGAGTAAGGGCATTGAATTCTCAAGACTGCTTCTTGCTGACGTTGGGGGGGCATTGACCCTGGCTGACCCTGCCCCCTAACCATGGGCAGGGCACTCACAAGAAAATGTGCTATGTCATCACCACATCACCCGCTATGCATTACAGCCTGCATGAGGATTCTGTGCATGTGTGAAACCTCAGTGCGCATGTGCAATCTTCCTGTTAAAAGGTCCAGCCTCGCCCCTTCTCTCTCGCTGTCTCTTCTTGGGTTGGCTGACAATCCAACCCCATCCTTCCCCCTCTTCCTGTCAATAAACTACATGTGGGTTGTTCATCTGTAGTTTCTTTACACCGATAGCTGCAGTGAGAAAGTTTAACAAACACCACTTCTTGTTCTTGTTCTTGTTCTTGTTCTTCTTCATGTTCTTGTTGTTGTGGTTGTGGTTGTTGTTGTTGTTTTTGTTGTTGTTGTTGTTGTTGTTGTTGTTGTTGTTGTTCTTCTTCTTCTTCTTCTTCTTCTTCTTCTTCTTCTTCTTCTTCTTCTTCTTCTTCTTCTCCTTCACTTCGCAAGACAGAGTACCCTTGTATAACTGTATAACAGCTCTTGATGTTCGGGTAATCACTTTGTAGATCAGGCTGGCCTTGACTTCACAGATATCAACCTGCATCTGCATGCAGAATGTTGGGATTAAAAGCATACACTTCCAATTCCCAACACATCTTCAGTCTTTGTTGAGTCTGGATTCTTCAACTTCTGGGCTACATTAATTTCTCCCTGTACTCAAGATTTCCTTGAAAAGATTCAGGTGATATTACATGCCTATTGCTGGGAATGAGGGGAGGGGCAGTAGGGATCAGAGCTGGATCAGTAGTAATGTCCTTCAAGCTAGAGGACTAACATAATTTGAGCTATGGAGATGGGTAAATTAAAAGACTGCTTATAGGATAAGCACAGGGGCCTGAGTTCTTTACCCAGAGAACTTATGAAGGAAAAAGATACAGGTGTAGTGATACTCATTTGTAATCCCAGGGAAAGGGAGGTGATGGAGATGAGAAGAATCGTGGGCTTGTTGGCCACCAAACCTAGATTATTTGTCATGTTCCAGAATAGTGATACTCTTTGTTTTATAAAATAAGCTGTGTAATCCCAAAGTAGTTGAGGATGTTCTCTGGCCTCTGCATTGAAACAAATACACACACACACACACACACACACACACACACACACACACACACACACACAAATATAAGTATGAATACAGACAGCTGTTCCATCAGATATTTTACTCATTAAATCATGATGAATGACTATTTCTTAAATGCATTATCATTTTATCTTGAAAAAAATATCACATTACCTAGCTGAAAAACAAGGCTTTAAATTTTAAAGCTGACTGTGATAGCTACAAGGAAAATGAGTGTCACTAAAGAACCAACCCCTGATTCCTTGAGAGTATTGATACTCCTCCAGAAAACTGATGTACCTATCTCAGCATGAAGGTGGAAACATGGAAGGGTCAACAGAGGGCAAACCACCCACTGTAAGGAAGAAAGATCCAGCTCAGAAGCCATGGAGGTTTAGAAGGTGAATCTGCAAAGAACTGCCAGAGTCCTAGACAACTATCAATGGAATTCAGATAGGTCACTACCAATAGATAAAAGCGGTATTTCATTAGTATAAAAGTCATCTTCCATAGCTACCATCTCCACCCTTGTTGAAATTCTGTTATGTTGAATGATCCAGTCTAGGTCAACTTTTGTATTTTTAAAGGCACATCAGTAGTACAATTTGCCTTCAAACAGTAAGTATTTTGGCTCCATTTATAGTAGAAGAGATTCCTGTTGGCAATTATAGAATGAGAAGATATTGTTAAGTATGGGCATTACATTTTTTTCTGTCACATATATAATCATTCCCATTGCATCTAGATCATAGTAATATGGACTCATAAAGTCAACAGTGTACTGTTCTAGCCTGGAAAGGGCAGTCTGGATTATACCTTTAATGGGGTACAGTTTTCAGGACTGAGAATGTAGCTGAATTACTAGAATGCTTGCTTATCATGTACAAGGCCATGAGTTAATTTTTCAGCACTGCAAGAACAAGATGTACATGTTCCTGTAATGGCAGCATTTGGGAAATGGAGACAAGACAATCCAAATTTTAAGATCACCCTTGTTTACATAACTGCTCCTAAAAAATAACGATAGTGTTGATGAGATGGTTCATTGTTGAGAGGCACTTGCCGTACAATCCTGCCAAAATGAATTCAGTCCTTGGATACCTATAGAAGAAGAGAACAATTATTAAATGTCCTGTGACCTCAACACACAAGCCACCATATTCAAACACACACACACACACACACACACACACACACACAAATCACACAACACACAACAGATCATATACACATATTAAATTACAAAATAATAAAATTAAAGTTGAAAGTATAGTTGTCTTAATATGCAGTGTGAATTTTAGAGTAAAAATTTATATAAAAACATGCTAGAAATGAAATATCTATTCTTTTCTGCTTAGAAGGGGAAAAGCTATCAAAATAAATTGTGCAACATCAAAATACTAAGTGTAGATATAAGCACAAATGTCAATATTCAACAATAGTCAAATTGTCTTGCCAAAGTAAGAGAAATGAAAGTTAAAACTTGAGGAAATGATAGTGCTGTTGGAAAATGTTCAATAATCAATCAGTAGACCACCTGTCATTTGATGGCAGTCCATGGGTTTTGAAGTTTCCATTAGAATAGCACTACTTTTTTCAAAATATATTTGTTTTCATGATAATTTTCCATTTGAACACTTAAGAGAAAATTCTAACAAAAGTTGATTGCTGCTTAATTTTTTGTTTCCCCCCTTTTCATGTGTTTGTGTGAGTATAATGTCTGCATGTGTAGACATGTGTATATGTGTGCACATGTGCTCATGAAGGTGTACTAACCTGAGCTTAGTGTCAGGAATCATCCCTGTATCACTCTTCCATCTCATTCTTCCCAGTCTCTGTCCTACAATCAACCCCCAAACTGACAAGTTGGGTTTGCCTTCCTAGCTAGATTTCTTAGGTGAATCCTTGTCTCTGACATTCATGTTCTGGGATAACAGGAGTGCTGTACTCTTACCACAGCTCCAAGGATTGATCTGATTGAGACAGAGAGGGAATCAAGAAGAGACAAATACACAGACATACAGAAAGCTGTGGCTGGGTGAACTGTGCTCTATGATGGAGAAGCCACAGCAACTAGGCTGTTGCTAGTGTGTTTATTATATACTGTACTGCAAATTTATTGTATACAGGTGATCAAGGAGGTAGGCATAACTAATCTCAGTAAGAGCAGTAAACATCTGGGGGATAATGCTATGGTGGACTATCAGCATTCACACATGGACCAGGGGAAGGCTTTGTCATCCCCCAAAGTTTCATCCAGGGAAGGATTTACCACTAACATGAGTATGAGGAATTGATCCTAGATATAACCAGATGATGTTAATAAGATAGTTCACTCATGACTTACACACTCAGGGGTGTATCCACTCCTCACACTGACCCAGTATTTTACATGGGTTTTGGCCTCTAAATTGTAGTTCTCTTGCTTACAAGGCCAAGTGTTTAACTACTAAACAATTAACTGCTTTTATTTAAGAATGATTTTTTTCATTAGTAGATAATTATGAATATTGATTTCGTAGTGCTTAAAACTGTTTGAATATGTATTACCAAGTTGTGACACTATAACTTTCATTATGCATTTTCTATATCTAAAGTTGGCTGAATTCTGATTTATAGACTCATGAAAATGGCAATGTAGGCTGGGCATGTTCAACCCAACTGTTCAACCCTCAGAACTAGGAAGGTGGCAGGAAGATGTTGAAACCATCTGCAGCTATAAACTGAATTCAAATGAGGCCAGCCAGGACAACTCAAGAATTTCAAAACCAATGGTTCTCAACCTTTCTAATACTGAGACTTTTTTTTTTTACAGTTCCTCATACTGTGGTGACCCATCAACCATAAAATTGTGCTGTTGCTACTTCATAACTGTAATTTACTACTATTATGAATCATAACATAAATAACTAATATGCATGATGTCTGATATGCAACCCCCAAAGGGTTTGCAACCCACATTTGGGAACTGTTAATCTAACCCAACAACCAAAAACCCTAGACACTCATATTCCTGTCACTAGAGCCTCCTCAGCTTCTTTAATATGCTTTTCAAATGTTTATGGGGAGATATCAGTGCATGTTATAAGACTATAGACCCTATAACATGGAGACATATAGCAATTTTATGAGTTAGTATTCCTAAGGACATGGCTTACCTTTTTTTGTTTTTCAGTTAGGTTGGTTGCTTTAAAAAAATGGTATCTCACTAAGTAGCCCAGGGTAGCTTCAAACTTGTGGTCGTCTAGTCTGTGCTTCCCTAGTGCTGATATTGCTGTCATGTGCCATTATGCCTGGCCTAAGAACACAGTTTGAGATCCTTTTGGTAGATACATGCTCTATAAAGAGGTGATTTCAAAATCTATTAGCATTCCCCCAAACACAACTAAAAGCCTACTGCTACTGGATTCATCAATTATAACATAAGTTATTTCAGTTATTAAAGATTTATATCCAAACTCCTTTGCTGTAAAAATATCCTGTAATAAAATCAGCATTTTGTCTGGAGTTCCAGTAAGTTATACAACATAATTAACCATGAGAGATGACAGAACAACATTATGTTTTATTTGTGAAAATAGAGCAAAATATTTATTGTTTAAAAATTGACTCCCAAAGAGCCTAAAACATTATGATACAGCACTGAAGGGTAGATATTATCAGAATTATAATTTGATGATAGGCCCTGTAAAAATGAGGAAGGTGACTAGGTAGACAATATTTCTGAGACTGTTTACTCATAGATTTGATGATACTTATTTTCATCTTAAGAGAGCTGTGATCTTCAAGATATGAGGTAGGCAATTTGCCTGCCCCATGGAGGAAGCATTATACTACCCTTATTTTATAGATGTAAGTGGTTTTAACTTTTTTGCTGAGAGTACTTCCTGCTGATAGTAAGGTTCCTTAACAACAGCAAAGAGACAAAACTCATGTTCTCAGGGAAGGGAAGGAACCATTCTGTCTACTGTGGTTATAAGATATCAAAAGTTCTACCAGAAATTTAATAAAACTAAAGAAAAAATTAGAAGAGAGAAAAGAAGAAAATCAGAAATATAAATAGACTTGATGACCATGGAAAAAGGGAGAAATCCATGCACACATATGCATGAACACATGCACAAATCTATTTCTAAATATCAGGCAGCTAGGAGACATGCAGAAGAATGAGAAGAATAGCATGATTTACTGGAGTTCAAAGAAGTTCTGGGGCATTATAATTTGTAATGGTACAATTAAAGCTGCCAGGTTTGAATCAATTTTGATAGTAATTAGAGCAATGACTAATGAGCTACAGATTTTGACTTTTGCAGGAGGTTTTATTTTGTAGAACATTTTGTACATATATAAGACCTTAAGAAACACATTTTTTATCTAAATGATAAAGAATGACTGCAAAAGGAAACTAAGACAAGTGAGTCTGAATCTCTAACAAGTTTTGAGTTTCAGTTTTGCTGAATATATTTGTCTTGGTTTCTTTTCTGTTACTGTGACAAAACGCCATAAGAAAAGCATCCAAGAAAGAAATTTTAACTTTATCTCACAGTTCCAGACATAGTCTATTATGATGGGGAAGCCAAGGCAAGTGTAGTTTCAAGTAGTGGGCCTCAATATGTCCATCAAACAGTCAGAAAAGAATGAGGCAAGTCACTGCTCAACTCCCTTTCTCCATTTACACAGCAGAGAATGTCAGCCCTAGGAGGGTGCCTCCCCACCCCAACAAATGCAATAATCCCACAAAGACATTCTCAGAAGATAAATAATATTTTACAGGTATTCTAGGAGACTTGTCCTAGGAGATTCCAGATTCAGTCAGCTTGAAACTTAACACTAGCCACCAAAATTTGTTAATAGATTTGAAGAAATAATAATCAGTATAAAATGAAATATAAAGTGTGTTCAAATTAAAAATGTCTTAGGGCCCAGTGATAAGATTCTGAGAGGGTAAAAGTGATTGAAATTAAGATTTATAACCTGAATTCCATCTCTTACACCTGAATTATAGAAGGAACAAATGGATGAGCTGTGCAAGCCATCTCCTGACCTCCATATGTTCCCATGGTAAATGCATGCCCACATACATGCACATGTGCAACATAAAAACATACACAATTTTGAAAAAATTCAACCCCAGATACTGTAGCTCACATCTGTAATCCCACTGCTTGGGAGGCTGATGCAGGAAGATGAGCTTTAGAGCCTCGTGGGGTTAAGAAAAAGTTCAAAGCTAGTTTGCACAAATTGAGACTGTGTCTTAGCAAACCAAGGTAATGACACTATACAATTCCAGAATTAAACTTAGTGCCATGTAGCTTATTCAGTGATGGATGATAATGTATGAAATGCAGGGATAAAATTATCTGAGAACACTTACTATTTGTCATTCCATACAGCAGATTTTAGCTTCTGGTCAATTTTAAAGGTCTGCTATTTAGATGGTATTGGCTCTTTACCATTACAACTAAAACCTATTTTACTTTAATTTTATCTCTGTTTAAGGAATCAATACCCTTTCAGAAGTTCTACAATTGCAGATTGAAATTACTTTTGAAGACAAGATTACCTTTCCTGGCTCCTACTTAAAAGACTGGTTTCTTTAGAATGTGGGCATCACTTAAGGTCTGTGCTGCTAGGTATATTTTAAATTATTTGAAGCAAGGCTTTTAGAAACATGTCTCAAGGTGAAGGACTCTGATGGAAAAGAATCTTTGTATCCTCATATGTCTTTGAACTTAAGTATTTTCAAGACATAAATTTGGTTAATTAGACTAAACAAATTGCCCCACACCATGTTTTTTTTTTTTTTTTTGCAGGTATATGCATACCAAGGAATGAGTGTAGGAATTAGAGGACAGCCTATTGTGTTGGTCCTCACCTTTTAGCTTATTTGAGATGTGGTTGTGGTATCTTTGTTGTTCACCACTTTTTACTTCAAACTGCCAAGTCCCGAAGCTTCCAAAAGTGCTTCTGTCTCTGCCTCCCATATTAGTGTGGGAGCACTTTAATGACAGACATGTGCATAGGTGTCTGGATTTACATGAATTCTGAGGATGTGACTTTGGTCCTAATGATGTATGGCAAGTGTTTTTACCCACTGAACTATCTCCTTAGCACCATCACAATGTTTATCTCCCAAAGTATACTGGTCTAACTGAAGTCTTTTGAATTTAGACATTTATTTAAACTTAAAAAAATCTTTCACTTGATATTCTCTTAGCTACTGTGGGTTTCAGTTGCTTGATCTCTAAGAGATTAAAGAATGAATTTCAGAGCAAACATGTGAGTAGAAGGACTGCCAAGAACAGGGGCCAACCAGCCTTTCAGGGTGAAGAAGCTCATTCATCATGCTGTCTCTATTCTATCTCTGTCCAGTTTCATAATGGAACAGGGCTTCATGGCACAGACTGAAACCTGCGCATCCAAACACAGCACATGAACAAGTAGAGAGTTGAAATGTTGGAAAGCATAAATAGACTTCACACCCTGGGCACATGTGAGAGGTTTAGGTTTCATTATTTGTAATTGCAATTCAGACCAAGAGAAAACTGCCCAAATGAGACAGGATTTGAATGCCTTTGTGACTTAGTATTTGGACACTGTCACATTCCATCATGGTTTACCTGAGCATTTTATGGTCTAGTATCCCAACATCAAGGCTACAATGGCAGGATTTTTTCCCTGTAATGTGTAGTCTATGAGGTGTCTGTCTCATCTCCATCCAAAAAAGTCTCACTTGGGTTTGTAATTCAATATATGATATGCTAGTTTCTTTTCTTGCTGAAGTTGTAGAATACCTGACTAAAGTAACTCAGGAAGGAAGGGCTTGTTTTGGCTCAAGGTTCAAGGGCACATTTCATCATGGCAGGGAAGGTATGTTGGCAGGAGTTTGAAATAGCTGGTTACTGTTTGTTAAGGGATAAAACACTATAACAAGTGACTTAGTATAACATGAATTTTAAAATATTTTTCTTTCTTGTTTATTTCATATCTGAAATACTTTAGAGTAACAACACTTGTCCTTTTTTAGAAATTAAATTTGACTTCATTTTAAAGCCACTGGCTTTCAGTGTTATGGTCAATACTGAAATATAATGCACTAAATGGACACAAATGACCCATACAAAGTATTCTATAACCCTTGTTTACTTATTTATTTTGTTTATAGGTTTAGGTACATGCATAGCTCGTGTATGCCATGATGGATAGATAAAGGTTAGAACACAATTTTTAATAAATCATTTTTCTCTGTCTAACATGTGGGTTCCAGGGACCAAATTCAGGTTGTTAGACTTCTTAGCAAGTGCCTTAATCCGCAAGCAATCTGGTCAGCCAGAGAAGTATTCTAATAGCATGCTGTAGTAAATAAGTAAATACCTATTGTAATATCATCCCTAGGTAATGTATACTCTGCCATCTTCATAGAGGTTGACATATATGTTAAATAATGTCCTTGTTGGTGTGACAATAGATTCCTGAGTAGAAGCAACTCAAGGGAAGAGTCTACTACAGGCTCTAGATCCAGAGGATATAGTTTACTGTGGCTGGGGAGTTATGGTGGCAGAAGCTAGAGGCATCCAAAGTCAGAAGCAGTAGGTGATCAGAATGTGGGACAGGACTATAGAACAAACTGGCCCACTTCCTCCACCAAAGTTCTACTACCTGGAGGTTCTATAACTTAACCCCCAAAGTTCTACCACCTGAAGACAAAGTGCTCAAACACATTGCCTATGGGGGATATTTTACACTCAAACCACAATAGCATAAACCTGCTGGTATCTCTGCTGTGTTTCAAATGTTGTAGAAAAGACAGAATAGCAAAAAAGAATCATCAGAGTTGAAGCTTTTCCATCTATTACTGCGTTTGCTTGTGGGGAGAGGCTCCTCACATAAATTTAAGATACACAAAAGCCTGTCTGTAATTTAGTTTAAATATTTTTTGAATGAGAATATGTGCACAGAGGGGGTATTGCACATATGTGTAGATGGATGCAGAGACCAGAAGAAGTCATTGAATTTCCTGGAGCTGGAGCTACAGGTGATTGTAAACCATCTGATGTGGGTGCTAGAAACCAAATTAGTGTCCTTTGCAAGAGCAGAAAGCTCTCTTAATTACCGAGCCTTCTGCCATCCATTGTCTTTCATTTTTATAACATTATTTTGCATTTATAACTTAATTCACATTTACTTCTAACATTACCTTGATACTTATTGTCCTTACCATAGAACACTATAATGGCCCACAGTTCTGAGACAAAAGGGAAGTTATTCAAGTAAACTTTGCTACTTTTCTTCCTTCACCTATTGGGATATCTCTTTGATTCTGTTCTATGCTTCCATTTGGAATGTTGTCTGTTGAGTATAATAAACATCAAAATCTTAATCAGAATAGTTAAAATTACCCACAAGAGGCCCTCAGGATCTAGGCCCCTGTCTAGTCAGGGAACTGAGGAAGGCCATTAGATCCTCATCTGATATTCTAGCCACTCCCTCCTACATATTTTCCCAAGCTGCATTCTGTCCCATACATGTGGGGACTCTATATACTAGAGTATATAGAGGATGGAGGTCACCTGAAAGCTGGGTTCCCTCTGTGTAGCCAAGTTCATCATTCCTGCTGTGGTGAGAATTTTCAATAGTGCAACTCTTTTGGGGTCACACACACTCACCTAAGTATCCCCACAGCTGTACCTCTTTAATCTCAGTTAACTCATTGATTTCCCACAGTAGACTTCAATGCAGTATGTGTTTTGGTCTGCCATTGGTGCCAATTCCAGTGGACAGATGTCTGTACACAACTCCCCTGGAAAAGTTTACACAGCAGTTATCAGTAGCTTTTGAGTATTTGTAATTCATCATGATCATAATAGAATCTGAGCATGGGCATCTATGCTCCATTTCTAAAATGTGTTTTCATGAAAGATCTTATGGTAGCTAATGCTATATGGATACAAGATATGGACACTGGTTAATTTCTTACTCTCAGTCTGTAGGAGGAGAAACGTAGGCACAGTCACCAGAGCCCTTGCCTTGAGACTCAGCTAACCAGGGCATAGAAAACACATTTGCCCTTCTGAAACTCTATATTCATTCTTGAACAATCTCCTATGTCGAGACCACCCTTGACCAGCAAGAACGATGCAACACCAAGGAATCTTCTTCTCACAGTTTTACTCGGGAAACTTGATTTACAGGGAGTGGCCCCGGGTAATGGAAGACGGGGCCTGATATAGTCTACATCTACCAATCACCTAACCCCACGTGGTGCGCCAAAATAGGTTGTCTCCAAGCAGAATTAAGAGGATACGTGGCCTTTACCAAATTAGGAGTTGTTTACCACAGAGAGCACTCACCATCGGGCTGGCAGAAGGCAGAAACCGGCGCCATCTTTTAGGCTCAGTACTCTGCAGCTCCCAACACTCCTATACAACACGCTTTAGTCTCAAAGAGTTTATTATCTTTGTATATCTAGCTACCTGTCTAGCATAGTTCAGTTAATTTTAAATAGGTTTGGGAACATATCTGAGTTGGTAGAATACTTGTTCCACATGCATAAGGCCATGTATCTAATCCTCCAGCAACAAAGAAGCCAGATGAGGTGATACCTACCTATAATTCCAGCACTCTGGGGATAGAGGCAGATGGATCAAAAGTTCAAGGTCATTTTTGCCTACATAGTGAATTTGAACTATGATCTCAGAAGAAGACTAAAACAGAATGAAGAAACAGAAAGAAATTGAATAGGCAATGTGTAATTTCAGTTCTTTCTTACAAAATGGGCGCAATGCTCTGATTTCTCTTTCTATCACTGCTTCTATTTGACTTGCCATCTTGGTTAGAATGTGAAACCAGTTTCATTTCTTGGAATGAAACACTGGGTCCCCATTACTTCTCATTGACAGTGGATATTTCCATATGTTTGCTTGCTCATTATATAATAAACGTATGTATTAATTGAATATGTAGCATTATTTATCCAACATATATATTATTTATTCTACATAAAGTAGTAATAGTTTACTAATAGTTTTTTTACATGGTTCAATTGTGTCTGCGACAACTTTGTTTCTTCTTTTTTTGTTTTTTTGTCAGATTCTGTACTCTATATAAGTTGAAACTGAGGCCATAAAATATAACTTGCCTCAAGTGTCAAAACTGATAAAAAGATAAAATGACTTTTATTGACTGAAGGAGTAACATCAGAATCTCTAACATTTTCTAACTAAAATCATTGAACTAAAAATTCAAATCAATTTCCAAATACATAACTTACAAAAATGAATTAGGTGAAATCAGTTGTATTGATATAATTTAAGAAAAATTTTTTAAATATAACCAATATAAAATGCAGAATAATGACTCACTAATGTGGGTATTACGTTTACAATATCAAATGTGTGGTTTTTTTGTTTTTTTTTTTGTTGTTGTTGTTGTTTTTTGGTTTTTCGAGACAGGGTTTCTCTGTGTAGCTTTGGAGTCTATCCTGGCACTCACTCTGGAGACCAGGCTGGCCTCAAACTCACAGAGATCCACCTGCCTCCCAAGTGCTGGGATTAAAGGCGTGTGCCACCACCAATACCTGGCTTCAAATGTGTTTTAAGACAGGGTACTTGGAATTAAACCCCAGGGTATCAGGCATTTTAGGCATTCTCCTACTAAGCTACATTCCCAGGCCCCAAAGAGAGGGTATTTTTCAGAGAACAGTTCTCTATCAGGATTAGCATACAGCACTTCTAATGACTGCTTTCACTCTTAATCACAGCACTCACCTATGTACAAAAAAATTTGCTCGTTTACCTCACATATTAAAATGTGTACTTGTTTACTTTGCATAGTTTGTTAACTCATGCCACTATTCATTGCACATAGGCTAATGATTGACAAACAATAATGAACATTAAGAGTTTGGTGAAGTGTGCTCCTGGAGCATTGCCATTCCTTCAGAGCACGGAGATTTATGGATGCATGTTTTTCAGAAGCATTGAGTTGATTCAACATTGAGTGATTCAAAGATCTTGGGTACATTTCTAAAAGGCATCTATTTATATTCCTGAGCAGGTCCTAAGAAGGCAGAAGACACCAGGACATTGCTTGCTAAGGGTACTCAAGTTTTTGCTTGAATAATAATCTACAGTTAATAACTAGTGTGGGGAAACATGCTTGTTATCTCAGCACTAGGGTGTTGGATGCAGGAGGATCATAGACTATAAGATATCCATGTTTATATATCAAGACTTTCCTACCCCTCCAAAAATAAAAAAGAAACAAAACAAAAAGAACATATGTAAATTCTGTGAATATCATCACATTCACTAATACCACATTTTATCATAATTGAAATGTGGTCTAGAACTGTTCTCTAATTGTACCCCATTATTACAGAATCATCTCTTTTGTTCATAATCATTTGGTAGAACTAGGAGGCCATAGTTAGCAGTACAATGCAATGTTTGGTACAAGTGCCTTCATACCTCATGCAGAATAGATACCTGGAATGTCACTCACTAATTTATTCAAGCCAGGTTGGTAATCTCAACTCATGCAGGTGTTGATTATTTATGTCAAAACTGAGCCAACTTGCCTTCAATTGGGACAAGCTGTGGCAGTTCCTTCAGATGAACTCCATTATAGTAAAATTGTTCCATCTGTTTTCCCTGAATGAAAGAAGCCTCCCTTGCTGCTAGTCAGGGAAGGAATCCTTGACTCAGGACCAGATGAAGGCTGTACTGTAGCCTTGTGCTGCAGACCAATTACAGTCTTGGCAGCCTGTAAGGCTCAAGAGGCAAACTTTCTTATAACAATTATCAATATCAGCCAATTTCTGAGAATGGGCAGGAATAAACACCAATGGCTCCAGGATCAGTCTTCTGTCTTCCAAAGACTCCCTGGCTGACTGCCAAGGAGAATATGCAGGAGTAAAGGCTAAAGTTTATTTAACACTGGAAATCCACTAACTCTACTTCCATATTGGTTGTTTCGAGTTTATCATTGTAGATTAACTATAGTATTTTAGAATAGGATACTGTTTTAGTGGTATATGGACACTAATTTTGCATGTGATATTTCATTTCCCATGCAGAATTGCATGTGTATCTGCCTGTGGACAAGAGTTGCACAGGGAACTCTATGTACATTTTCTAAAAAGGCTTATATGTTGGCCTGTTTTCTGCTTCTCTATAAAAACTGTTGATGGAAGGCTTAAGAGATGGGTCAGCACTGCATATTGTTCTTGCAGAGGGCCAAGTTCAGTTCCTATATCTACAATGTGGCAGCTTACAGCTGCTTGAAACTCCAGCTCCAGGAGTTTGGATGGCCTATTCTGGTCTGGTAGACATCTACACTCATGTGTATGTACCTACAAACAGTCACTCACATACATATAATTTAAAATAAAGTAATTCTTAAAAAATAAACTTTTAGTGAAGAAAAAGCATATCATGGGAATGAGCTGCTAGCTCAGTGTAAACCTGGATTGGCAGGTTGGCTTATGGTCTGTTGTGTGTGTTCTAGGGTCTGGAGATTCTACGAGGAGTTGGAGTTTATGGTAATAGTGTATCCTTGAAGATAGAATGTCAAATCTTATCATTATCTAGCAATTTTTACAATTTGTGACCTCAGGTGGATCAGCCTCTAAGGTAAATGCCAATTGTAAATATATTTTATTTTAGTATCCACAGAGTGTCTGTAATAAAAAAAGAGAATTTTCCTAAGTCATCAGAAGGCAGCTAGATACTTTTTAAAATCAAATTTAAGTGAAGGTCTTATTTTTCTCAATTTCTAAAACTTAGTACATGCTTTCTTTAAAAGCTAAAAAAGAGACAAAGTGGATATGACAAAAAGAGTCCCAGAGTTACAAAGAGCCCCCCTATCCACTGCTGTTAGCCAATTAAAGTAGGTTTAGAAGACAGCAGAGGTTACAAGAATTTGAGCCTCTTCAGCCAGAGACTCTAAGGTCAGAAGAACCAGCTCTGGTTTAACCACAACCTTCACCACGGTGATCCTTCACATTTGGAATTGATTTGTTTTGTAAAACTATAGACAATAAATATGGATTGTTTTCTGAGAAGCTAACTCCCTGAATAAAAGTTACACTTGGATGTCTAAGAATTATAACTATCATTTCTAAAATAATCTATCACTAGTAAAACAAACAAGGGTCTGGAGAGATGTTTCATTCAGTGCTTAAGAGCTCTTGCTGATATTGCAGACCTACCTCCTATCCCATATTCACCAATAATCCAAACTGTACTAAAAATAGACTTGCCTATTTTAGAACATGTTATCCTGCCTGGTCAGTACTCACACTTTAAACTTAAAAACATACTTCAAAGGAAGTGTAAATCTCATAAAATTCTACTTGTAACTTTTTGATTATATTCAATGGCTATAGAATATTCATTAATTATGTAAGTATTTGCTGGTATATATTATCCTACTCTTATTTCTGCAGAGGCAAGTTATCAGTTGTTATGTTAATAAATGCTGGACTATTCCTATGCATGTTGTACCCTAGAGTATGCTATAATATATAAGAATAACATAAATGAGAGTTTAACAATCTGCATGAAATTTTATTATTTTATGAAATTTAAGCATAACAAAGCCCATATGTATGGTGTAAACTTGAGTATTAACATAATAAAAGCATTAATGATGGTACCTTTGGATATAAGGCAGGTAATTCATTTTTTGGGGGGTGAAAAACTATCTATAGATTGTAAAAATCAGCGGTAAAATCACTTAAGTCTTTATAGCCAGGGAAGGAAATTTAGGGAAATAGCAGAGCAGGAGTACCAGGAGTGTCTCTCTACCAGAAGAAAATTTCATTGGTCTGTCTGGGAAACCATTTTGGAATTCTGGAAGCTATAGAAAGCTTGCTATTTCAGAATAATGTTTTCAGTGGAGAGAATTCTGGTTAAGTATTAGTGGACTTAAGCTGCAGTGAAGCAGCAGCTTACTCTTTTCAACCCCCAACCAGCCTGATAAATTTGCCTGCAGTGTGGAATCATGGTGGATTATGGTATATATGTTTATATCCTTGAATACATACATTAATTTTTCCTTATGTGTATGCAGAATATATTTTGTGAATGTGTATGTACAGTACATGCACATGAGTAGAAAGTATGCCTTTGGGTGCATGCATGTTGGGGCCAGGGGTAGACACTGTCCACCACATTCCTTTGAAACCGGGTCTGTCTTAAACAAGAAGCTTGCTTTTTAAATTAGAGTAGCAGTTAGAGAGTTCCCCAGATGCACCTATCACTTTGTCTACAGTGCTAAGAGTATGGGAATATACAGCCTTGTACATCTTTGTACATGGGTGCTAGGCTTTTGAATTCAGGTTTTCATGCATTGCTAGTGTTCCTACCCATTTATCCACTTCTACAGTCCACAAATACATTAAAATACTTAGTCGAGACAACAACAACAACAACAAAAAAACCTTGTGCCTTAAAAAGATACAAAACTGGCCAGGAGTTGGTGGCACATGCCATTAATTCCAGCACTTGGGAGGCAGAGGCAGGCAGATCTCTGTGAGTTCGAGGCCAGCCTGGTCTCCAGAGTGAGTGCCAGGATAGGCTCCAAAGCAATACAGAGAAACCCTGTCTTGAAAAACCAAAAAAAAAAAAAAAGGTACAAAATTGTTCTGAGAGAAACCAAAACAACGTAAGCAAAAGAAAAAGAAACATGTCATTTTATTTGGAAGATTTATTGGCAGATAATTCCTTAAAATATAAACTATTTCCGAAGTAATGCATAATATAATCTGTCCAATATATAGTGGGTATTTTTTTTGGTTTGCATGAGCAATCTTTCTCTAAAGTGTATATGCAATCTCAAGAAAATGCAAATAGTCAAAATAGTCCTTAAAAGGGGGATAAGATGAGACAACTCCTCCTTACATATTTTAAAACTCAGGAAGAATATAAACTACTGTCATCTGAAGAAGTCATGGGTGTAGCACACATGAAATCAGCGCAACAGAAATTTCCTATATAAGACCTGCAGGGGATAAAGTCCATGAAAATTCCAGCAGGGAGCAGGGAGAGCTTCCTAAAGTCCTTACCCTGGCTGAAGAGCAACTGGCAGCTCATGGCTTCCAGGGAGAAAGAATAAGTTTTCTTTATGATGTGGACCTGCTGGTTGCCCAGGAGCTGGTGGATAACTCATATCCATGTGCATATGGACAGCACTAATTGGACCCAGGATATTATTTAAAAAATACAAAACAGAAGATATACTGCTGAGAGGAGATATATTGGAGAGAGAGAGTGGATGAAAATGGTAGGGATGCATTGTATACACCTATGAAATATACTAAGAATGTACTTAAAAATACTTAAAATCTGGTTAAACTTTAATACAGATCCTCATATTGTGGTGACCCCCATCATAAAATTATTTCATTGATGCTTCATAACTATAACTTTGCTACTGTTATGAATTATAATATAAATATCTTATATGCAACCCAAAGGGGTTGCAACTCACAAGTTGAGAACCACTGCCATAAAGGAATACATTTTAATACTTTGCCAATAGTCCTGATCTCTCTCTGTGTTTTTTTCCTTGTGTGTATAACCCTATTATTAATGTTTAGTTTATAAATTAGAGACTTAAGAGATTTACAATAGTAATAATAAAATAGAATATTTGTAACAAAAATTCTGGTTATAAAGCTTGAGTAATTGAGATAGTGGATGCTGAGATCCAGAAAACAATGGGATGGGATGGAGAGTCCAAAAGGTACTGAAGATCTCCACAGTTAAAGGAAGTCTTTCCAGCATATGGTAATAGGGAAACTGATGATTTGCATGGAATAAAATGGATTCTCATCTGATGCCTTATATAAAAGCAAAGAAGAATAAATCTATGACCTGAGTGTAAAGCTGGAAAATTCCAAGAATAAAACACAAGATCAATGCCTTAATATATATAGTTGGCAATTTTATTAAATAGCTATAGCGGCAAAGTCATTAATAAGTGGACATATTGACTTATGAAAAAATTTCAAATATGTCTTAAAACATAACAGATGGCTTAGCAATTAAGGTTGCTTGCTGCTCTCTCAGCGGACTAGCGTTCAGTTCCTCCTGATGTTGAACAGCTCAGAACTGCCCATACCTACAGTTCCAGGGTATCCGACTTACCTTGAACTCAAAGGTGTGCATAATAAATAAACATTAAAATTATTTTTAAAAACACTAACAGAATAAGAAGATAAATCACAGGAAGACATCTTTTGGACTAAGTGAATTAATCTGTTACTATGTGAATACTATCCGGGGAGCTGGAGAGTTGGCTAAGCAGTAAAGAACACTGGTGGTTCTTCCAGAGGACCCAGGTTCAATTCCCAACTTCTACATGGCAGCTCACGATTGAGATGTTGGACTTTCCTGATAGACTCAACGTTTCCATATGAAAATAGTTTTGGAGATGGGTTGTGATGACAGTTATTAAATAGTGTAAGTCTACTTAATATCATGGAATTAACAAAAACATCTTTATGCTTATCTTTTACCATAACAAGTGAAACATATTGGGAAGAAGGGGGATTTCATTGTCAAGGGAGGGAAGGAGAGAGAGAGAGAGAGAGAGAGAGAGAGAGAGAGAGAGAGAGAAATGGTGGAAAATCACCAAATTTTATTCTACATATTCATGAAATTATTGAAGAATAAAATACCCTGGAATGTACACAATTCTTTCTTTTAAATTTTTTTTATTAGTTCAAGTTAGGGAACAAGCTTGTTTCACATGTAAGTCCCTTCTCCCTCTCCCTCCCCTCACCCCCATCTCTCCTCCCCCACTCCCAACCTACTCCCCACCCCATCAACCCACCACTCCACAGGCAGGGTAGGGCCCTCAATGGGGGCTCTGCAAAGTCCACCAAATCTTCCTGTGCTGGGCCTGGGCCCTTCCCCATGTGTCCAGGGCCAGAGTGTATCCTGTCACGTGGGATGGGTTCTCAAAGTCCCTTCTTACACCAGGGAAAAATACTAATCCACTACCAGAGGCTCCCTGGAGTGCAGAGGTCTCCTTATTGACATCCATGTTCAGGGGTCTGGATCAGTCTTGTACTGGCCTTCCAGACAGCATCTGGGGTCGGATGTGCTCTCCTTTGTTCAGGCCAACTGTTTCTGTGGGTTTCTCCAACCTGGTACAGACCCCTTTGATCTTTATTCCTCCCTCTCTTCAACTAAATTCCAGATTTCAGCTCAGTGTGTATCTGTGGATGTCTGTCTCTGCTTCCATCAGCCACTGGATGAGGGCTCTAGGATGGCATAAAGAGTAGTCATCAATCTCATTTTAGGGGAAGGGTTTTTAGGTTATCCTCTCCACCATTGCCTGGATTGTCAGAACATGTCATCCTTGTAGGTCTCTGGAGATCTCTCTAGTTACAGATCTCGTCTCAGATGAAAGTGGCTCCCTCTAATATGATATCTCTCATCCTACTCTCTCTCCTCTATTCTTCCCCCAACTCAATATTTCTGCTCCTCCATTAACTCTCCTCTACTCCTCTTCTCCTGCTCTTATTGTGGCAGCACCCACTCCCCTACCCTCATGCTCCCAATTAGCTCAGGAGATCATGCCACTTCCCATTCCTGGGGTCCATTTATCACTTAGAGTCCTTCATGTCTCCTAGTTTCTTTGGTGAAGAGGATTATAGGCTGGCAATCTTTTGCTCTATGTCTAAAATTCATATATGAGTGAGTACATACCATGTTTCTCTTTTTGTGACTGGGTTACCTCGCTCAGGATGGTTTCTTCTAGTTCCATCCATTTGCCTGCGAATTTCAAGATTCCATTGCTTTTTCTGCTGAGTAGTAGTCCATTGTATAAATGTACCACATTTTCTCTACCCATTCTTCAATTGAGGGGCATCTAGGTTGCTTCCAGGTTCTGGCTATTGCAAACAATGCTGCTATGAACATGGTTGAACATATGTCCTTGTTGTATGAACATGAACTTTTTGGGTATATACCCAAGAAGGAATGGCTGGATCTTGAGGTAGACTGTTTCCCATTTTTCTGAGCAACCACCATACTGATTTCCAGAGTGGTCTTACAAGTTCACACTCCCACCAGCAATGAAGGAGTGTTCCTTTTTCTCCACATCCTCTCCAGCATAGATTGTCATTGGTGTTGATTTTAGCCATTCTGACAGGTGTGAGGTGGTATCTCAGAGTTGTTTTGAGTTGCATTTCTCTGATGTTCAAGGATTTTGAGCACTTTCTTAAGTGTCTTTCAGCCATTTCAGATTCTTCTGTTGAGAATTCTCTATTTAGTTATGCACCCCACTTTTTAATTTCATTGTTTGGTGTTTTGGTGGTTTTGAGCTCCCTATGTATTTTGGAAATCCGCCCTCTGTCAGATGTGGGATCAGTGAAGATCTTTTCCCATTCTGTGGGCGGTCGTTTTGTCTTACTGACTGTGTCTTTTGCCTTGCAGAAGCTACTCAGTTTCAGGAGGTCCCATTTATTAATTGCAGACCACAATGTCTGTGCTACTGGCATAATGTTCAGGAAGCGGTCTCCTGTGCCAATTTGTTCAAGGGTAATTCCCACTTTCTCCTCTAGAAGATTCAATGTGGCTGGATTTTTGGTTTGATCGTTGATGACAGGTGACAGGTATGGATCTATCTGCAATCTTCTGCATCTCCGAATCCAATTGTGCCAGCACCATTTGTTGAAGATGCTATATATTTTGCATTGTATAGATTTAGCACCTTTGTCAAAAATAGGGTGTTCGTAGGTGTGTGGGTTAATATCAGGGTATTCAATTAGATTCCATTGGTCTATCTGTCTATTTTTGTGCCAATACCAAACTGTTTTCATTACTATGGCTCTATAGAAGAACTTGAAGTCAGGGATGGTGATGCCTCCAGAAGATCCTTTATTGTAAAGAGTTGTTTTGGCTATCCTGGGTTTTTTATTTTTCCATATAAAGTTGAATATTGTTCTTTCAATATCTGTGAAAAATTGTGTTGGGATTTTGATGGGGATTGTGTTGAATCTGTAGATTGCTTTTGGCAGGATTGCAATTTTTACTAGGTTGATTCTACCTATCCAAGAGCATGGGAGATCTTTCCATTTTCTGGTATCTTCTTTAATTTCTTTCTTTAAAGTCTCAAAGTTCTTATTGTACACGTCTTTCACTTTTTTGGTTAGTGTTACCCCAAGATATTTTATGTTGCTTGTGAATATTGTGAAAGTTGATGTTTCCCTGATTTCTTTCTCATTGGATTTATCATCTGTATATAGTAGGGCTACTGATTTTTTGAGTTAATTATATAACCTGCTACTTTGCTGAAGGTGTTTATCAGCTGTAGGAGTTCCCTGGTAGAGTTTTTCAGGTCATTAATGTAGACTATCATGGCATCTGCAAATAGTGAAATTTTGACTTCTTCCTTTCCAATTTGTATCCTTTTGATCCCCTTTTCTTGTTTTATTGCTCTAGCTAGAACTTCAAATACAATATTGAAGAGATATGGAGGAAGTGGATAGCCTTGTCTTGTCCCTGATTTTAGAGGAAATGCTTTGAGTTTCTCTCCATTTATTTTGATGTTGGCTATTGGTTTGGTGTATATTGCCGTTTATCATGTTTAGATATGTTCCTGTTATTCCTTTTCTCTCCAAAATCTTTATCATGAAGGGATGTTGGATTTTGTCAAAGACTTTTTCAGCATCAAGTGAGATGATCATGTGGTTTGTTTATATGGTGGATTACATTGATAGAATTTTGTATGTTGAACCATCCTTACATCCCTGGGATGAAGCCTACTTGGTCATGGTGGATGATTTTTCTGATATGTTCTGGATTCGCCAATATTTTATTGAGTATTTTAGCATCAATGTTCATGAGGGATATCGGTTTGTAGTTCTCTTTCTTAGTCTTATCTTTGTGTGGCTTGGGTATCAAAGTGATTGTAGCCTCGTAGAAAGAGTTTGGCAATATCCCATCTGCTTCTATTGTGCAGAACAGTTTGAGGAGTACTGGAATTAGCTCTTGTTTGAATTTCTGGTAGAATTCTGAAGTGAATCCATCTGGCCCTGGGCTTTTTTTGGTTAGGAGGCTTTTGATGACTGCTTCTATTTCATTAGGGGTTATAGTTCGATTTAAACTACTTATCTGTTCTTGGTTTAATTTTGGTAAGTGATATTTAACCAGAAAATGTCCATTACCTTTAGATTTTCGAATTTTGTGGAGTACAGGTTTTCAAGGTATGACCTGAAGATTCTCTGGATTTTCTCAGTGTCTGTTGTTATATCCCCCCTTTCGTTTCTGATTTTGTTAATTAGCATGCTCTCTCCCTTCCTTTTGGTTAGTTTGGCTACAGGTTTGTCTATATTGTTGATCTCCTCAAAGAACCAACTCTTTGTTTCATTGATTCTTTGTACTGTTTTCCTAGTTTCTACATTATTGATTTCAGCCCTCAGGTTGATTATTTCCTGGCATCTGCTCCTCCTTCGTGAGTTTGCTTCTTTTTGCTCTAAAGCTTTCAGTTGTTCTGTCAATTCTCTAATGTGACTTTTCTCCAGTTTCTTCATGTGGGCACTTAGTGCTATGAACTTCCCTCTTAGCAGTGCTTTCAGAGTGTCCCATAAATTTGGGTATGCTGTGTCTACACTCTCATTAAATTCTAGGAAGTCTTTAATTTCTTTTTTTTTTTATTTCTTCCACAACCCAGGAATGGTGCAATTGTGTGTTATTCATTTTCCACAAATATGTAGGTTTTCTGCAATTGGTATTGCTGTTGAATTCTAGCTTTAATGCATGGTTATATGATAAGATACAGGGGGTTATTTCAATTCTTTTGTAACTGTGGAAGTTTGCTTTGCTGCCAATTATGTGGTCAATTTTAGAGAAGGTTCCATCTGGCGGTTAGAAGAAGGTATATTCTTTTGTGTTTGGATGGAATGTTCTATAGATATCTGTTAAAACCAGTTGGGTCATAACTTCTGTCAGAACCTTTGTTTCTTTTTTTAAGTTTCTGTCTGGCGGTCCTGTCTAGTGGTGTAAGGGGGGAGTTGAAGTCTCCTACTATACGTGTGTGTGATTTTAAGTGTGGTTTGAACTTTAGTAATGTTTCTTTTACAAATGTGGGTGCCTTCATATTTGGGGCATAGATGTTCAGGATTGAGACTTCATCTTGATGGACTTTTTCTGTGATGAGTATGAAATGCCCTTCTTCATCTCTTTTGATTGATTTTCGTTTGAAGTCTAAATTGTTGGATATTAGGATTGCTACACCAGCTTGTTTCTTGGGCCCATTTGATTGGAAAATTTTTTCCCATCCTTTTACTCTGATGTAACACCTGTCTTTGAAGTTGAGGTGTGTTTCTTGTAAACAGCAGAAGGATGGATTCTTTTTTCGTATCCATTCTGTTAGCCTATATCTTTTTATGGGTAAGTTAAGACCATTGACATTTAGGGATATTAATGTGCATTGTTTGTTGGTTCTTGTTTGTTTTGGATTTATTGTTGGTGGTGTCATTGTGTGTGGATTTCACCCTCCTGTTTCTTTTTGTGTTTGTAAAATTAGATTATCTATTGCCTGTGTTTTTGTGAGTGTAGTTATGTTCGTTGGGTTGGAGTTTTCCTTCCAGAACCTTCTGTAGTGCTGAATTTGTGGATATATTTAAATCTGTTTTTGTCATGGAATATCTTGTTTTCTCCATCTATAGTGATTGAAAGTTTTGCTGGGTACAGTAGTCTGGGTTGACATCCATGCTCCCTTAGTGCTTGTAGGGTATCTATCCAAGACCTTCTGGCTTTCAGAGTTTCCATTGAGAAGTCGGTGTGATTCTGATTGGTTTGCCTTTATATGTTACTTGGCCTTTTTCCTTTGCTGCTCTTAATATTTTCTCTTTATTCTGTAGATTTGGTGTTTTGATTATTATGTGTCGGGGGGACTTCTTTTTGTGGTCCAGTCTGTTTGGTGCTCTGTAAGCTTCTTGAACTTTCATAGGCATATCCTTCTGTAGGTTGGGGAAGTTTTCTTCTATGATTTTGTTGAATATGTTTTCTGTGCCTTTGAGCAGTGTTTCTTCACCTTCTTCTATACCTATTATTCTTAGGTTTGGTCTTTTCACAGTGTCCCATATTTCCTGGATATTTTGTGGTAGGGATTTGTTGGACTTGAGGTTTTCTTTGGTTGATGTATGTATATACTCTAGCAAGTCTTCAATAGCTGAGATTCTCTCTTCCATCTCTTGAATTCTGTTAGTTATACTCACATCTTTAGTTCCTGATCATTTATCCAGTCTTTCCATTTCCAGCATTGCCTCATTCTGTGTCTTCTTTATTGTTCTTTATTTCAGCTTTCATGCTTTGAACTGTTTCAAGAGCTTCCTTCACTTGTTTGGTTGTTTTTTTCTTGGGTTTCTTTAGATTCTTTAAGAGTTTTGTTTATTTCTTGAATTTTTTGGTTTGCCTTTTCCTCCAATTTGGGTATTTTCTTTTTTGCTTGCTTTTTCTTCCATTTCTTTAAGGGATTTTCTTGTTTCCTCTTTAAAGGTCTCTATCATCTTGCCAAGATAATTTTTGAAGTCCATCTCTTCTTCATGCTCTGTGTTGTGTTTTTCAGATCTTGATGGTGTGGAGTCCCTAGATTCTGGTGGTGTCATATTGGCCTTTCTGTTGTTGAGTGAATTCTTATTCTGTTTTCTTCCCATATCTTCTTCCAGTGGCTACAGGTGGGGTCTCTCTATCTCCTCTTGTGACCCAGTGGTGTGTGTGGGCCAGGGATTCAATGTCTGCAGTTCTGGATGGTCTTGCCTCTCCTGGTAGTCTCCTCACTCTGAAAAAGTTAGGCCTCCCTAGTGGAATGGGAAGGGAGAGTGGGGTGTTTCCAGACTCAAGGAGTTCCTCCCTGTCTGGGCAGGTCTACTCCAAGTGGTCACAGGACTAGAGAGATGGGGTGAATGGGGCTTTGGATGGGAGTTGGGTAAGAGCAGAGGGTCACTCACCTCATTATGGACCAGGTCAGGGGAAAGGGCCACAATTCTTTTAAATGAAAATATAGGTAACCCTGAACCCTCAATCAAATATAAGACCAGGGTGCCTTGATAGAATGTCTCCAATCTCCCTTTCTTATTTAGCCCCACAAACTATCTCAACCCATTTTCACTGAGTTCCAGAGGTATGCATTGCAGTCCATCAGGGACAGACTTGGCTCTTGTTCAGCTGCTGTCCCCCTTCAGTCTCCCTGAGTTTGACAAGATGGAGAGAACTGGATACTCTTGAGCTTGACATGTTCAGACCTTAGTTCTCTTCTGCAACACAGCAAATGTTACTAACTGTAAGAGTGGGCAGGAGCTGCCCCTATACTGATACTTCATCATATTGCCAATCAATGCTAGGTGGGATACCTAATAGAAGGGCACAGGAAGTCACATAGAGTCTATTTTATTGCTGGCTTCTCCTCAATGTTTTTCCCCTAAGAATAATGTCTCTCTTTTTAAAGTTTATTTTTTAATTTAATTTTGCATTCCAACCACAGTTCTCACTCCCACCACTCCTCCCACCCCCTTGACTCCTCCCTCAGTTCACCCTCTATCTACTCCTCCCACATGGTAAGGGCTCTCAAGAGGGGTTGACAAAGCCTGGCCCATTAAGTTGAGGCAGGACAAAGGTCCTCCTCCCTGAATTAAAGCTGAGCATGGCATCCCACCATAGGGGATGGGCTCCAAAAAGCTATCTCATGCACTAGGGATAGATACTAGTCCTTTGGTCAGGGGCCCTCAGATAGATCCAGCTACACAACTGTCTCCCACTTATGGAGGGCCTAGTTCATTCCCATGGAGGCTCCACAGCTGTAGGTCTAGAGTCATGACCATCCAATAACAGTCAGTATTGTAATAAAACAATGATTAGCTGGATGTCTTTCCTGTGGTTGGTAAAGCAAATGCCAGTCACTCTCAAACAACTGTATCTCATCATTGTTTACTTCCAGATTAGATTTTCACATGACCCTTTCTTCCTTATTTCCTTGTCCCATGAAAATCACTTTTCAGATAGTTGCTTGACACTGGGGTACATCCAGTGCACTAGCCTGCTACCTCTTTGTTTTATTTGAACTGGTGGATTAGAACAAAGCCCCTGTGAATAGTGTTGACACCACTCTGTGTCTGCATAGACATCTACCTCCTATATTATCATGGCTTGCAGCTGTGTCCCAGAGAGAAAACGAGAAAATTAGCATGCAGGAGAAGCAAGGCAGGGCAAGGGGCTTGAACCTCTTCTCTATCTAATGATGTGGATAGCGAATCCCATGTTTCAGGAGAGAAACAGGGGGCTTGTCTTTTTGAGGAAGAAACATAATGTTCAGGAGAATGTGCATCAGATCATGTTTTGTAAAGAATGGTGAGAGGAAAGAAACAGAAATGAAATGCTTAAAGAGTAACATCTGTTCTCTTGGGGTCTTTGACCTGCTTTCAACCCAGAGAAGTAAAAATGCAGCAACAGTTTAACTGGGATGATCTGTCAGGTCTGCGTCTGTGGCTCTCACATAAAAGTGAGCAAGCCACCGTCTGTGCAGACAGGTGGCTAGAATTAAGTGGGATTCAGAAGACTGAGTAAACAGAATATAAAATTAGGAAAAGTCAGCAAGCATTTAGCAAAAGGAAATATGCAACCTGAGTTGAGTGTTATCAATATGTATTGTAACAGCCCTAATCTTCTCTGCTCCACACGTGGCTGGTAACTGTCAACAGCATGTTCAACCCTATGGATATAGTGACAGAGAACACTGTTTCTTTTTCACCCCATGATGGACTGCTGCAGGGCAGCAAGGCCACTCTGATCCATTGAATCATAAGACAATCATTCACTCACTCTGTTATGTCATGTGATTTAACAGTGACTCTTTACCCACTAAATACGAGTCAGAGAGATGATTCAGTGAGTAAAGGGGTTTATCATAAGCTTGGTTAACTGAATTATATTTCTGGGTCCCATATCATGGAAAGAGGGGAATCAGTTCCCAAAAGTTGTCTTCTGAACATTGCATTCATGCACTAGGATGCCCAAGCACACGCACATGCATACAGATACATGAGAGCAGCTGGTGGAGAAAGCAAAGAAGGAAATGTGTGAGAAATACTCTAGAAACACTAGAAGTTAGGCTGGGAAACAGCTCATTGGTATCTCCTTTGTACATATGGGGATATTTCAGATCTGTTGAACCCATATACAAAAAGCTGGTTGTGGTAATGTATATCTCTTACTTCAGAATTAGAGAGGAGGAGACAGGTGGACCTTTGAGGCTTGCTGGAGAGTTTTGCATGAAAGAGAGAATCTCAAAAAAATGGTGGTCAGTAAAAGGGGTGATACCTGCTATCCATCATCCAGATATATACTATGTTGCATGCACCTGTTCTTATGTGTACAAAGACACACACACACACACACACACACACACACACACACACACACACACACACACACACTTGAAGTTCTGTAGAAAAGCCACTGTTATATTAATAGGATGCAAGAATATTAGCACCACTCAATCACAGTATTTCAGAGACTGACATGGGATTCCTATAATGAAACCTACAAGGGCTTAAAGTTCTCTGGAAACCCCATTTCTTCAGTAGGTCTGAATATTAGTTTTAAGTGTTGTGAAAAATCATAAGAAACCAATTTTCTCTCATTCCCAGGATCACATACTGGGTAGCTATACAAAGAAAGATTCTGCAGGTAGAATATGTATTGTAGCATTTGATCCTTTAGATATTTGGGGCTTGTATGTTTTTGTTTTTAGGTTTCAAATATAAAAAAAAGAAAATTCCAAACAGCTGGGGTGATTAGCCCAAACATTTGACAAGAAAGATTTAGTTAACCATGATCAAATGTGGACTGCTGCCACTAGCTTAAGGAAAACAATCACAGCTTGCTTTAAACTGCACTCTCAGACTGGCCAAAGGACTCAATGGATAAACATGTGTGTTGCCAAGACTGATGACCTGAGTTCAGCCCCAGGGACCCACATAGTACAAGGGGAGGTCTCAGTTCTGAACAACTCAAGTTGTCCTCTGTCTTCTGCATGGACCGTACCACTGTACCATGTGCTACTAAATAACAAATGTGCTTTTTAAATACTTTAAAAATTATACTTAACATTCTAGCATTCTCACATGGAGTGATAGTTTGTGAATAGAAGACTTAAAGCTTGTCCATGTTGGCAGGACTCTCCTGTAAAATGAATTAGTACATTTCAAGTCTGGAAAGTGTACCCCAATGAAGATTCACTCGAGAGCCAAAAGGAAGACTCTCTCTCTCTCTCTCTCTCTCTCTCTCTCTCTCTCTCTCTCTCTCTCTCTCTCTCTCACACACACACACACACACACACACACACACACACACACACAAAGAGGGACTAGTTCTGTCCCATTCAGGTTCCCTAGCTGTCAGTTCAGAGTCCATGGGCTCCCAAGAGTTCATGTCAGCTATTTCTGTGGGTTCCTCCAACATGACCTTGACCCTGCTGGCTCCTACAATCTTTCCTCCCTATCTTCAAGAGGACTCCTGGAGTCCGGCCCAGTGTTTGCCTGTGGATCTCTGCATCTTCTTCCATCAGTCACTGAATGAAGGCTCTCTGATGACAACTAGGGTAGTCACCATTCTGATTACCGGAGAAGACCAGTTCAGGCACCCATTTCACTATTACCAGGAGTCTTAGGGAGGTCAACCTTGTGAATGGATGGAGTTTCCCTAGCACCAGGTTTGTCCCTAATCCTGACTGCTCCTCCCCCATTATGATATCACTTTCATTACTCTCCTGACTGTCCCACCCATAAACTGCCCAACCTGATCCCTTAGGTTTCCATGCCCCATCTCTCTCCTCACCCCAACACTCAGTTTACCCAGGAGACCTCTTCTATTTCCCTTTCCTAGGGAAATCTATGTGTCCCTCTTTGGGTTCTCCTTGTTACCCTGGCTTCTCTGGGGCTGGACACTCACCTGCTTATAATCAGTTGTGCTGAACTTTCTCATATGAGTGAGTTACTATGACAAGGGAGTAGAGGAACTGTTTTAGTTACAACAACACACTTCTTAAGGAAAAGTAATTATCAATAGTACAAGTACTGTAGATAGATTGTTTATGTTTCCAATACAAACTTCATGGTTTATGTATTTATGTATTAATTTATTTATTTTTGTATCCAGAAAATAGTTATTATGTGCCTTAGGAAGTGGTACATACTGGCTACATATTCAGCTCTTGTCCAGAATAGATGTGGTATGACTGCTTCTGGAGAGTCTACCTTGTTTTCCGTGACAGGATGTCACGAAAATTCCTTTGGAATTGTGAGCCAAATAAACCCTTTTGTTCTCTCAGCTATTTTGTGGCGGAACAGTAACAGAAATGAAACCAGAACACAGCAGTTAAGGAAGATATCCAGCTTTGGTCAACACCAGTTTCCACACACATGCCCAGGGAGCCCATACCCACTCACAAATGGACATGTATGCCACACATGAGCATATGCCCCTACACAAAACAATGGTTTAAAAGTGAAAACTGATGAAAGGTTCTAGATGCATCTTTGAATCAAGTGAAAGGTTGAGGACTTCCAAAAATATTCCAGTAAGATTGTACCATAGTCTCATTTCAGCATTAGCCTTGAGTCTCTCATGCCTAAATTTTACTGATCTACAGTAAAATCATTTGGGGGACTAAGTCTTTCTGTCTTGGATCATTTGATACTTACAACACACTCATCTGCTTTTCCCTTATTACCTATCCAGAAACTGAACACAGGAGTAGTCGTTTAGCCATGCTTTTTAACGGCTCAATGTCCTTTTAACAGCAGAAACTTTCCTCATAACTGCTTGTAGTCAGTTTCATCACATTCCAGACAGAAGACAGAATACAACTAAACCAACTATGTGACTGTGGAATCATCAACTGTTTCTTCAATCAGCAGAGTTTTGACAGGATTCAAAAATTAAAGAAGTAAAAGAATGCTTAACAAATAATCCACCCTCCCCCGAAAGAAAAAAAAAATTACTGTCCAAAATTCCTGTCTCATTTTCTCTGAACTTAGTCTTAAATTTAGCTATAGTTCTTTTCCATTTTTATTATTATTTTGTATATATATGGGACATATATGTACATGTTTGTGTGTAACAGTATCCATGCATACATACAGGTGCAAGCACCACACATGGGTAAGTCAGTAAAGAGCATCATTTGTCCCACTCTGTCATTCTTCACTTTGTTCCTTTAAGGCAAGTTCTCTCTCAGAAACTAAAGCTAATGTTTTCCAGCTATTCTTGTGTAGCCAACAACCCTAGGTGGTCCTCCTGTGTCTACTTCCCTGAGTAAAAGGCATGCATGGGCATCAGGATCCAAACTCCTGTCTTCATTCTTGTGAAACAAGTGCTCTTAGCCATTGATCCATATACCAGTCAAGTCCCTATTTACAGTTTTCTGATATTGGTAAATATCCTCTAACTGTTCTAAAACATTCTAAAAAGTATTTCTTCTCTTCATCTCAGGGTCCAATTGTCTTTGAGAATTCAAATTTCAATCATTCTTCTTGTCACTTCTTTCAATATTTTTAAATCAATGCAGCATTTCCTCCAATTTATTCAAGTAAATCAATTTTCTGTTCAATTGTGTCTTAACCTAATGATTTAATTACATACTTGTTGGAGTGCAGTGATCAATTTTGCTCTTTAGAGGTTTAACTGAAATATGCAGAAATTGATAAACGTCTGCCATTATGCATTTAAAGAGTCACAGCATCTGTTGTTTAAAAGCATGAATTAATTTGTCAGACAACAAAACCTTCACAGATACTTTATATACTTATGTTCACAACTATATCATTGGTATTTTCTTTTTTGTCTTTTATGTATTACAACTTTTCCACATCTATATTCAATGATATGTTTCAATGTGTTTTTTTTTTCCAAATAGTGCCAGTGGTACGGGGGTTGGTCATTTCAGGAGTGAAATATAGGCAATGAGAAATTGTGTGAGCAAGTGTTCATATCTATGAGCATATGAGCATGTGACAGTGGAGGCCAGAGTTTGATGGTAGGTGTCTTTCTCATGCTTTGGAGACTGACTCTCTCTCTGAACTTGTAGCTCCCTTGTTCTGATAGGTTAAAACTGGCCAGCAGCACTGGAGATAGAGATATAAAACACAGCTAAGTATGTGGGTTCTGAGAATAAAACTCGTGTCCTCATGCTTGGGAGACAAACAGTTTACAGATTAAGCCATCTTCCAGCTCTCTATTTCTGTTTATTCTTCTTTAAACTGTGTCCATCTGGGTACATAGTGTTAGGGTTTCAAAATAGATAGTGGAGATTTTGAAGAAACAGGAAGTTTCTAGCCTACATTTTATTTTTCTTTTTTTGTCATTGAAGGAATTAAACAGTGTATTCCACATGTTAAAGCATGCTTTACCACTGAGCTACTCCCCAAAATCCAAAAGCATAATTTCCAGGGAATACATTATTATAAGATACTAATACCTCATGTGACAAGAAATCTCTTGTGGTTTTAAAAGAAAAACATTAAAAGTTTCATTTATTTTCCTTTGATAGTTTCTTTTTGCAGTTTTCTCTGTAGTGATTATATATTTCTTTAATATCAAGCTAGAATGAAGATATTGTCTTTGACCCCATATCTCTTTTTCTTTTGTCATCTTGGGTACGCTGATATTATACATAGCCAGAAGGCAAGAAAACAGGCTTAAGAAGCTAAAGAGGTAGTCAAGAGCATATGCTGTTCATGCATGAATGTCTGAGTTTGAATCCCTAGTATGTAAGATGCTGGGCAAGGCTACATGTGCCCGTAATCCCAGAGCTGTGGCGAGTAATGAAGTCCACAATGTCTCTGAGGCTTGCTGGCTTCTGATGTGATGTGTTCAGTGAGGCAGTTTGTGTCAAAGGAATAAGATGGGAAGTGATAGAGCAGGACATCTGATGCTCTTCTATAGCCTCTACATATTCATGTTCACAAATCTCTCTCTCTCTCTCTCTCTCTCTCTCTCTCTCTCTCTCTCTCTCTCTCTCTCTCTCACACACACACACACACACACACACACAGCATGCTGCCAATAGACAGACAAAGTTACAACATTCCATTTTTTGTTCATTTGGTAGACTGATTATTCTGCATCATGGTGGAAGGCTGCTGATTTTGAACAGCAAACACAGCTGGTATGACTAAACTTCACATATTATCCATGAAGGATTCAGGGATGTGATCAAAACAACTAAGCTAGGGGTAGTTCCAACTCTGCCAATAGACATTTTAACAACAGAGTATAGAATTTTTGATGAAAACCATCATGATTAAATATATAGAATTCATTATGTCTCTAATTTTTAAGTTCAACAAGGCATTTTCTAATTTATGATTAAGGAAATATCACTGTGAAATTTAATTAGTAGTGTCAAAATTAAGAAGTTTGAGAGGAAAGGGATGATTAGGATTTAGGGCTGATACCTTTAAGTGAACAACTGGAAAGCATAGATCTGAAGTTTCCTATTTACAAAGGAACAAGTGACCCTGACAAAATTTGTGTGTACAGGAATGAGGATTTTGTAGCCTAAGAGCATTTGTTACAGTTTTAAACAAGTTGTCAGCAACAGTGGGTACCACTGTCCTAACCTGCAGCCACTAGCTGTCTAAAGAATTCTTTTCAGGCCTACAGATGCAGTTTACTCTCTGGCAACATTCAGTGTTCTTTCAGAGGCCCTGGCTTTGGTTCCTAGCATCCGTAAGTTGACTCACAACAATCCATGACTCCAGTTCCAGGGGATTTTTCTCAACTCCACAAATGCACGGCATGAACATGGTGCACATACATATATGCAGGCAAAATATTCATAAAATAAAATAAATAAATCTCAAATTATTTTTCAAAAGAACTGTTTTCTAGGATTTCTACTCAGGTGAAATGAAGGAGTACTGTTGGTTTTACTTTTTATTTGTGTGTTTGTGTGTGTGTGTGTGTGTGTTGTGTGTGTGTGTGTGTGTGTGTGTGTGTGTGTGTGTGTGAGAGAGAGAGAGAGAGACAGAGAGAGAGAGAGAGAGAGAGAGAGAGAGAGAGAGAGAGAGAGAGATTGGGAGAGAGAGCAAGGTTGATGCTAAGAATCTTCTGTAATCATGTCTCCACACTATCATTGAGGCAGTATCTCTCCATCAATGCACAACTCCCATGTGCAACTTCTACCCTGCAGATGTAACTCATTTGGTAGAGAACTTCATCATGCATGAAGTCAGAGCTCATTGTCCAGACCACATAAAATGGACATGCTGGTACACCACTATAATCCCAGCATCCAGGATTTGGATTCAGTGGCCAAGCAACAAGGAGCGCAAGTTCATTCTCAGCTATGTAGTGAGTTGGAGGTCAGACTGGCATACATGAAACCATGTCTCAGTCAGTCAAAATGACAGCAGTTCCAGCCATACAATGAAGAAAGACATGGGCTTCTCAAGAGAGAGCTTTGTGCTCATTTATCTGGACAACAGCTATACACATTATTTTCATGGCTTTAAAGTTATATTGTTCAAAGTAAATAACAAATTAAATACTAATTGGAATGCTTTAAAGTTATTCTTATCGAAGAAGCTTATTTTTTCTGTAGTGTTACCACAGCATGCTGTCTGAGGTGCATTGTACATTGCATGCCCATGAAATAAGGCAGAGATTAGAAGTCAAAGCGTTCATTATTATATGGAGGTCATAAGAGCCAAGGTATAGGTTTTGACTGGTAATGTTGGTAGTCATCTTGTTTATATGCAGTTGTCTCTATTGTCAGCCTAACACATTAAGGAGTTCCTGTCCTCTCCATTTACCCTTAATTTATTCTGTCTTTCCATCTTGCCTCAGTGTCACCAGATGTTGTGAGTGTCACATAGAACCAGCACACACAGTGGAATGCAGTACTGGTGTGGTATATGAAATCTGAGATTCCAGCTTTTCACAAAAATATTATTTTTGTTTGTTTTGGGGATATGTGTGGATGCGTACTCCTACAGTGTGTACTTGTAGAGGTTAGTGGACAGCATGTAGGAGTTGGTTCTCTCCTTCTACCCTGTGAGTCCCAGAGATAAAATTTAGGTCATTAGACTCAGCTGTAAGTACCATTGCACATTGAGACATCTACTGTGCCTAGAAAACACTCATTTTGTATAGGACACATGGTCACCTGCCTGTTCTCCTGTGCAACTGAAAAATGGGATCCATTCCATTTATTCTTTTCAGATGAGAAAAAGCAAGGAAAAGAGTGGTATACACAAAACAAAAACAAAGCAGAAGAGAAAGGGAGGTTATTAGTCTATCTACCTAGCTTTCTTTACATATTCATTTATTCTATAATTTTTAGTTTGGATATGAATTTAATGTAACTGTCCTGTGTAAACCTTGGTAGTGATGATTTCTTGGCCTTTAAGACCACATAAAAATCACATTTGAATGTGTATACATGTTCATGTGTGTGTCTGTGTGTGGGGAGGGACTGTGCCCTTGTGTATGTAGCCAAAGTCAATGCTAGGTGTCTTCCACAGTCACTCTTTTCTTTATAACTTCTCCAGACAAGGTCTCTCACAGAACATGGATCTCATTGATCTGTTGGGCTGCTGGCCAGCAAACTCCACAGAGCATCCTTTTTACACCTCCTTAGAGGCAAGATTACAGGCATTCACAGTAGCACCCATGTTTTCACATAGGTTATAGAACTCAAAACTCAGGTCTTCAGGCTTATGCTTCAAGCCCTTTGCCATCAGAATTTTCTCTTCAGCCAATGAGCAATGTTTATGATACGCGAAAAGGGGATCCTCACTCCATAGTAATAGCACTGGAGACTAAGAGTAGGGAAGGTGAGGCAGTTAATTTTACATCCAGGCAAAGCCTAGCCAAGGCAGGATACTAATTGAGGCAGAGAATATAATGCATATAAACTCTACAGCAAGCAACCCACTCCTGCCTTTCCCCTTGGCTGAATAATCAGTGGGGAACAATCTTCTACACCAGCTCAGCCTTACCTTTACCTCTGCTGCTCATTGGTCTTTTTCTCAACTACATAAGAGTTTGTCTCCTCTCATAGGGTATTTTAAAACTTACCAGATGCATGACCCTGCCTAGTCTGCAGGTCATTAGGCAAGCTTGGCTCCTGGTAATTTTTCTACTCTAAACTTAAAGTTTGGGTGGTAGGGGAAGCTCTACTAAGTGGTTTCTAGTAGTTACACTACTATTAGGGGGCTAGTGTTTTCTGTTTATCTGTAATTAGACCTACACTGACCCAAGACAATTTTATTTTGAAAACGAGACAAGATTTTTATTTCTTGCGATGTTCATCTGACATGAGATGTTTAACTAAGAGAAAGCAAGACTCTGTGTAAGCCTTCCTAATGCCTGCTGATTACAACAGACTGTACACTTACGCAGAGGCCTTTGAGTGTATGTGTTTGAAATTAAGAAAGATTTGGGCACAGGTGTTGCCTAAAAAAGTTAAGGACCATTAAAGCTGTGCTAAAACTACTGTTGTTTAAAAAGACATTTTGGAGTGGGTGGGGAAAAGATGTTTAGAATTCTAGAGGAGTTTATTTTCTTCTGGATTGTTTGGCAAATAATCAGAAGAATAAAATGATCATGTGACAATTACTGCTATTCATAATTTAGTCCAAAGTCAGATAGACATCATAAGTTGAGTAGCTCTCAACAGTCCATTATGTATCCTGGAAGAGTTCTTTGTCATAGGAAGGTCAATTCAGTGGGTTGACACTTGTGTATAAATTAGTATTAATTGCTTACAGTTAACACTTTAAAATGAAGATGACTTTTCTTGTGGTAACCCTTTAGTAAAATATATTTGTGTTCATGGATTTATATTTTGATTATAGGAATTTGAATCATGAAGGTAAATATGTGTCTAATTACCTCTTGCTCCCCACCAAAATACATAGATATTTTTCAAGTGCAAATCAACTGCCCCTTGGTGGCAATGGATACTGTCCTGATCATCTAAGGGTCACCTGAGAGGAGGAACTTCAATTTAGAAACTGATCTTTGGTCTATGGGGTCATGTCTATGGGGATGTTGTGAAAATTGATAGTCTCACCCTTAGTTGGATTGGCCATCCTACCTCATTTAAAAATAAAGACAGACCCCTGCAGATATATTCACAAGCTAATATGATCTAGTCAATGCCTTAATTAAGATGATCCCCTCACAGGTGTTCCTAACCTCTGTCAACATGAGAGTTCAAACTAACTAGGAAAGCAGGTTACAGAAAAATAGGAAAATTTTTGCTATAGGTATCAGATGCTATCTAATGCCATTCTTAGCTCTTGTGTTAGAGGCCTGCTAGGTTGATAAATTCCAAAGCTGTTTTGTTAATGCTGGCTTTTGTTTTTCTCCCTGATATTGAAAGACTGGTAGGCCACACATAGAGATGAACAATGAAAGGATTTTAAAGGGACTAAAGATAGTACAAGATAGGGTGACTAAAGATCACCCTATCATGCCAGTTATACATAATCTTGAAGTTCTAATCAGACTTTTATTTTTTGCCACCCTGGGAACTACTATGGAAAAATAAATAAATCTTAGGGAGAAGGAATAAGATTTTTGATTACTTTCTCTGGTGTTTACAGCTTAATGTATGTCAAAGGTAATAAAAAGTAACATGGGACTATAACACCCCCTTTGGTATAACAAAAAGAAACAAGATATGGAAGAAAGAAGAAGAAAAGAGTATCACTATATCCCAACTCCAAGTAGCCAACTTTGGAGAAAGAAGCCTCTTGCTTGGAGGAGGAGCAAATACTTAAGTCCATGTCTTCCACTTGTAACCCAGTACTGAGCAGAACCCTATGACCCATACAAGTAGGCCAATCGATACAGGTTGAACTCGGAGAATTCCCTCAGCCAAGACATTTGACTGTAGCATCTACCCCTCTTCCAATCTCATGGATTTAGTGAAGGCAGTCTCCACAGCTTGAACAACAGGTCATGGAAGCAAGCATGAGGCTTACATTGTTACCTCATAGACAAGTGCATCCTCAATAAGAGATACACCCAACACCAGCTAAAGGCATCTTACATACACTCCAGAGCTTACAGTCTCCAGACTAGCCCAGGCCTAAGGTGGAGACCTGTGTCCCAGTGGATGAGTGTTATCTTTGAGTGAGGTCATTTCCATCCTTGGAGTAAACCTGGGTCATACCTTCCCTCCATCTGACATTACGCAGGCCTCTTAAACCTTTTAAAAGCAAAATGTCTCTGTTCAAAATAATTTTAAACAGCTTCTTCGTAAGTGTCTGAAGTTGTGGAAAACTGAAAACAAAGGCAACAAAGCTAAATAAAAATAGTAAAAATATTGAAAGAGATGATATGATCAAATATTAAATGACCAGTATAAGAGGTCAGATGATGGAGTTACTATGTGATGACATGAGGACTTATAAAGACCAGGAACATAAGGATGATTTGAAACAGACAAAAAGTGGACCTGGGGCATGTGTGAGTGAACATGGCAAGTAAATCAGAATGGAAAGGCAATCTATGATGTGGGGAACTTCAAAAAGCAGATGACACAAATATCTTTCTGTTATTGGGTGAATGTAAACATGGGAAAATGTGTTGAATGTAACTCTTTAGTTTTAGGGACCATAAGACTTTGGTTCATGACAGACAAGAAAAATGATTATGTAGAATATGATGGCATAGGCAGTGGGAATCACTGGGGGCTAAGTTGTCTTGCTGCTGACAACCATCCAAGTATGAAAAGATAAAGAACAGTATTTATAGAGGAACCAAAGAGGCAGAGTAGTGGGAAAGAGCATACACACTAGCAATTGTTTCTTACTGCTGCATAGAAAATTACCTGACAAAGCAGTTTAAGGAGGGAAGGCTTAATCTGGCTTAAGGGTACTGGGTGATAGAGTTCATCGTGGAAGGGAATCATGCAAACAGGATTGGGAGGCTTGGTGATCAACAATCAGGATGCAGTGAAGGAACAGGAAATGGATCTGGGGGCTAAAATCTTAAGTACCATCTATCTCCAGTGATCAACTTCCTCTGGCAAGGCCTCATGACTTAAAAATTCCTCAGCTTTCTCAAACAACGCCACTGGCTGCTCCAACAGAGGAGTTACAGGAAATATCACACTCAGATCAAAACTTACATATAGGCAATTTAGAGACTGGAGGTAGCTAAAGGTACAAAACATTCACTTTTAATCTACTCAATTTAGTGTACATGTTTTTAAACAATTGATTCAAGAATCAATATAGCAAGGTGTCAATAAAATGTCAGAGAAAAGCTGGTAGTCAAATATTAAAGCCTATAGCTGAGCTTGGAAGGTATCTTCTGAGAGAATGGGACCTGTAGAGATGATTCAAGAGAGAATACCCAAGCAAGGCAGAGTTCAAAGGTAAGAGAGAGATGGCTTAAATCTTTTTATTCATCTCTGTGAAGCTGAGTTAGGGTAAATTGAATGTGAAGGAAGCACAGGTTGGAATTGATAATTGAAAATCCACAGTGATATTTGCAGTTTTCAATTTTAGGAGAGAACGCCACAACTATACTACAAGAGGTATGGAGACTAGTTTGGGTAAAAGACACAGTGGCACATAAATCTTTTACATAACACTGTTATATAAAAGGTTTATTGAAAAAGTGGGAAAACTGGTGACAGAGAAGACCTAGATTAACAGGCTTCTGATACTTTCCAATATAGAGAAGTATATTCTCTATGAAAAGTATGAGTGGTTGGTCACAAGCCTTAGAAATCAAAGATATTTAAGAACATAGACTGAATTGATTTAGTTGGGGGACACTTTTTTTATTTTTTGGCAATTGTACAAGGTTTTTTTTCCCAAAATTTTGGCAGGGGATGGGGGAGAATGTGGATTTAACAAAAATTTCAAGTAGATAAATAGATGAAGCTGTTTCTTGTAGATGGTAAGGAATTATCACAGTTCTTCAAGAAGTGTTTTCCACTAGTTCAATGAACATCCTGCTGTGCTCCAATCATGAATGGCTCTGGTCCTTGATTGATCCTTGAGATGCTTAATTAAGGAATGAAATCTTAACTCAATATTTAGTAAATCATTTGTGAAATAGTTTGACTTTTTTCTGTGAAAGCAGACAATTTTGTCATTCTATAATTCCTAGCTTTGATTTCTCAGGATATTGGTTCTGTGTTTTCTTTAATAAGATAGAGTAATACAGAAAGCTTATCTTACACATATAAAAATATAGTTTTAATTTAAGATAAACGTTGGATTCAAATGCTTCAGTAAATCTTGCAATTTCATTCTATACTATTATTTCTTAATTTTTCAAAGAATTATTTATAGATAGATTTAATATTATTCTTTAATATTAAATAAGCAGATTACCTTGCCCAAACTAAACACATACTTGGATTTTTAGTAAGAAATAAAATAACCTCAACGAATGAGGTGACTTTATGCTAATACAGACAGATGCTAAATTTTTTCAACTGTCAGCTTCCCATTAAACCACCGTTATAATATATTCATGGATTGGGATATATTATTTGATACTGTATGTGAGAATATCATTTTGAAAATTCAAGACATCTGGAGGCAGGGAATTTGTATTCTGCATTAGTTCTTTTCCACATTGCTGTGACAAAGCAGCTTAAGGAAGTTTAAGTGTTTGGTTCAGTGCACAGCTGAAGGGTACAGTCCATCATGCCTAGGAAAACATAATGGCAGAAGTGTGAGGCTGCTAGTCATACTGTATCCACAGTTAGGAAGCAGAGGGAAATGAATGTTCCCATTAAATGGTTTCTCCTAAGATGTATCTTCTCAGTTAACCTAATCTAGAAGGGCCCTCATAGATGCTGGCAGAGCTTTGTCTTCAAGGCGTTTCTAGCTTTGTTCATGTTTATGATTGGTATAAGCCATCACAATTACATCCCTGTCTATTTGACATTCAAACAGATCACTTTTAAGCTAATATATTTCATGCTTTGTCCACATAGGTTCATAACTAATTCCATAATACAAAATGCATTAAAAACATCATTGGTTTTAATAGTCCAACGCTGTATAAACATTTAAAATGGAAATTTCCTCCGAGATATAAGACAATCTCTTAAACTTGGGCTATAAGATCAAGAACAACTTTCAGGGTTTCAATAGCATAGAATAAATCTCCCCACTCCAAAAGGGTGGGATAGAAAGAACAAGGAAAGATCAAAGGCAAGAAACAAGCCCAATAGGGAACACTCCAAATCCTTCAGACTCATGAGGGAATTGCCTGTGCTCCAAAGGGCTTTAGTAACCTCACCAAACTGGCTCTGCTGCCTTCATCACACATAGCATCTATCTTGGGCCAGTTTCTAGCTTCTTTCTATGCTTTGAGCTTTCCTTGTTGGACCACCCCATAATTGTGATAGTGATGACATCCTAGTGTCTACATTTCAACATAGGTTTTGTCTTCATAACTTCATGCAATGCCCCTTACCCCAGTACATCTCTTCAGAGAATATGAACCTATAATATAATACATAAGTGTTCTCCACGGCCTTTTGGAAGCTTTGTGTCTATGCCTCCATGATCCCATCATTCTTCCATGTCTATTAGCCCAGTACTCTAATGATAGTGATGCCATATTCTTCTGCCAAGTAGACATGTTACCTGAGCTCCATTGAATCAAAGTAACATCTATCTGCCTAGGTAACATCTTAGTTCAGAATCTCTCTTTTCAAATGTTTTTGTTTTCTTCTAAGTTATAATTTTTAACTAGTACACTCTCACTCTTAGGATATATTCCTATTGTCTATGACTTTTAATTTTCTCATACTTCTTTCCTGGAAAAACCTTACTTTTTCATTTTTTCTTTGCTCAATCCAACTATAGATATGAATAAACCATGCCACAGCCTGAATGTGATGTTGTCTCAAAATTTCTTCTGCAAAGCAATTGGTTTGCAAAGCAATCACTTGTTTGAAATTCAGCCATATACAAGTTCTCAGGGCATGGGCAAAATTTAACCAGATCCTTTGTCCATATGTGCAAGAATGGCCTAGTTACTCATAAAGTCCTTGTTACCCTTTAATATTCCATGAGCCAACCCTCCCCTACTTACATTTCTCCTGAAGTCTAGCCTTACAAACTCCTACAAGGATGACATGTTAAGATCTTCTTAAAATAATCTAGGTCATTTCTAGTTTTTACAGCTTTCTGCTGCAATCCCATTCAAAGGCTTGCAAATGACATCATCAGTTTATCAAATTCCTAGTCCCACTTCCCAGGCCAGATTACTGTACTAGTTACTTTCCACATTGCTACTTCAGATGTATGAAAAGAACAATTTCCAGGATGAAGAGTTTATTTCAATTTGCATTTCAGGGGATACACTCCATCATGATGGAGAAGATGTAGTATTGGGAGATGAAGCTCTTCCTGACACCTGCTCAGAAAGCAGAGATATATGAATTCTGGTGCTCAGCTAACTTTTAACTTTTAAAGAAATCTTAAGCCCATAGAATTGTGGGCTCTCACAACTTCAGTGAACCTAACCTGGAAAATCCCTGCCTCATTTTTACCTCTAAGGTGTTTCTAGATTCTGTCAACTTGTCAAGCAATATACATTTTCATAGGGGTGATATGAATCTCTTTGGGGATTGGAGTTTAAATATCCAGGGTAGCTGTTTCAGTGTGAAAGTCTGATTCTTTGAGATACATTTCATGAAATTTTACAACTGAGTTATCTCCTAGGTCCCCATGCTGGAATTATGTTTCTACCACATTGAGAGTGAAATTATGTGAAATGCTTGCTCACAGCTTTTCATACAAATTACAGGGTTTTTACCTGAAAAATCTTAAACTAGAACATACTGGTATCAATTTCTTTTCAAAAATACTTTTGTTTTTTATCTATTGGTGTTTTACTGAAACATATGTCTGTGCACATGCAGTACCCATGGAACCCAGATCTTTTGGAACTGGAGTTACAGTTATGAGTACTATGTAATTGTAGGAATTGAACCTGGGTCCCCTGAAAGAGAAGCAAGCACTTTCAACTGTTAAGCCATCTCTCTAGCTCCTGCTAAGTATTTCTTTTTGTTATTCAAGTTATAGGGGGAAAAGTATTGGCTGATGTGACAGCCATATTTGTTTATGAGTGTTAGAGACTGCAAATGTAATCACTTAGGATTGGAGAGATAGACAGTGAAGCTATCCCATCAAATATTTTCCTTTTAGGGAAATGATTGAGTTGAATATGTGTTTAGGATAATTGGCTCTTAGAATTCAGGGAGCTGAAAGGGAGGAAAGATTATTTAATCAAGGTACTGTAGAGGCATGTATAAAGCTGTGTTTTAAGGATGCTTGAAGCATACCTAGCTTAATCTTCACATGGTAAGGTACTTTAGTCATTGACAAGCCACTTATATTTCATTGCCTAATATCAAACAAGGTATGAGGCAGTTTATAAATGCTTTTGCCACAGTGCTGCTTGTTAATGTAGCAAGAGAAGTTCTGAAACCAGCGGGTGGATTCTCTAGTGATTACAAGTAAAGCAGTAAGAGAGGATGAATGCAAAGACCAGAAAACTAGATTCCAAAGAATGGCTTGAAAAACAAAGAATACACTGATTAATACAATGATATTAAATGGCTTTGTATTATTTCATAATATCGTTCCATATTGAGCTAAAGAATTACACATAGATTTAAAAAGGAAAGTTTTTCCTCTAATGAAATGTAAAGACCAGGAGTAAAAATTTGTGGGCACAGCATGAAGAGCTAACAGTATTCACAAATCTCAAATCCAATTATCCAATAAAATTGACTTTAAAGTAATCAATGTTAAGTGTAGTCCTTATCTTCTTAAGCTTCATTTCCTTCTACTTTGGTTTTAAGAGAAATAATGATTAATATTCCTACCTATATTCTTAATTAAAAAAAAACTTGTATCTTAGTGTTTTCTCTGTGAGAGCCCACATAGCATGGGTTATGTTCTCCCTTCCTTTGGCCTAGGACTGTTCATAGGGAAAGTATACTTTCAGATCTTCTTTATCTCTAGCATCTCAGGCATCATCCATGCTTAAGATTCTCCTTTGTGTTTGAGGATTTAGAGGCTATATATCTCTATGATGAAAGAGGAAAGAGGTATACAGGGTATATTAATGGTTGATAGCACAGTAAGAATCTATGGAGACATGTTTGTTGAAGGCATCTATTTTGTTCTTCTTACCAATCTATAATGATTTGCTCATGAAAATCAAGGAGTCTAGAATAGATCCATCAAGAGGAAAATATTGAGTTGTATGGGAATATAGTTATTTAATCAAGTTCATGGTCATTGAGCATGGCAAAACATGGGATTGGATCAGTAAGAACAAAGAATTCACATAGCTTGTATTGCTTTTTACAGTTTAGGAGAGGAAGAAATGGAAGAGAAGAAAGGAGCAGAAAATACCCCATGAATGCTTAATCTTAAATTGAATATGCCATTTGCTTTGCATGGATACAATGTTTATATGCAAAATGAATACTATTAATAACCAGTTCATTGTCAGTTGATTGCAGAAGCTAAGGAGGGCTATCGGCCACTTTTGGATTGATGATTGATATAGGAGTGGGAGGGTCTAGTCCACTGTATGTAATGCCACTTTGGGGATTGTCCACAGGCAAATCTGTGAGAGGCAATTCCACAATAGAAATTACCTTTTACCAGCTGCATATAGCTATGTTTCAAGTTGACAAAAATTAAAATGTAAAAATTATCCATCTAGAAGCAAAGCAATTATTTCAAATAAAGACTATCTTCTTGCTGGGTGGTGGTGGCACACACATTTAATCCCAGAACTCAGGAGGCAGAAGCAGGTGAATATCTGTGAGTTCGAGGTGAGGCTATTCTACAAGAGCTATTAGTTCTTGTAGATAGTACTAGATAGTTCTTGTAGATAGTTCTAGTTCATCCTCCAAAGCCACAGAGAAACCCTGTCTCGAAAAAAAAATACTATCATCTAACGTTCTCAAGACAGATAGGATGGTATGGGGATAGCCTTGGTGATTTTTATCTGTGCATATACAAAACTAGTAATATACCAGACAAAGGATTCTTTGAACCAAGGAGGGTGCAGTTGAGTGGGAATCATATGGAGACAGATGGCTGTAAAGAGACCCAAGTCTGCTTAAGGGTAGTTCTGCATGGGCTGGCAGCATTGTGAAATTACAGTAAATCAGCAGCTCTTGTAAGTTAAACACTGGGTTGTAGATAAAAAGAATGGCTTCCTTTGGAAGCTGGAGGGTGTTCCCTTTGCTTTCTTCCTTTAAATGGGTGGCAGATTGCCATATTATAATTAATTTCTATTTGTTAAGCCATGAAAATGAGTATCCCTCTCACTAACCCTGTGTTCGTTGCACAATCAAGCATGTGTTAGGCAGTTTTTCTGATACTTTCAAAGGATTAATGTGAGCCAAGAGCAGAAATCTGCTGGGGTTATTGAAGGCTGACAATGTTGTTTCTGGTATGTGTTCATAATGTGCATTTTCTCCCTTACAGATATTTCATTATCATGATGTATTTTCCAACTGGGTATGTCTTTGTTGTTGCAGATACAGATGTGGTATATAAAACCGACAATGGACACGTCATTAAGCTGAATACAGAAACAAATGCTACCACATTGTTATTGGAAAATACAACTTTTGTAAGTAATGAATAATTAATTTGTGATGTATTCCACTACTCATCAGCAACCTCTCTAGTGGTACTTACATATCTGTAACTCATCTCTATACCTGCACAGAATCTCAGGTAGAGAGTTGGAACTAGGATATCATAAGATATGGATAAAATGCTCTTCTCATTTGTTCCATCTTCTCCCCTAATGGGTAGTTTCAGTTTTTCCCATGATAATGCCAAATTTCCCCAGCACATTTGTTGTAGAGATGCCTTTTCTTGTCTAATGTTTGGCTTTTATGCCCTAGTAAGGGATAGCTGGCAATGGTTCTGGGATTTATTGCTGGGGCCCCTATTCTATTTCATTGATATGGATGACTGTTTTTCTATTAGGGCCATGGTGGTTTGGTTAGTCTTGTAGGATAATTTGAGAGCAGGTACTGCAATGTTTATGACATTTTTCTTGATGTTTAATATTGCAGTGCTGTTGGTGATCTGTGTGCTTATAGGAACCTTAAGTTTGCTTTTTCTTCTAGTCTTTTGAAGAATTCATTGGAATTTCTGTGCTGATTGCCTGGAATCTGTAGCTTGGTTTTTGGTAATGTAGCCATTTTTACAATATCAATCCTGATTATCAATGAGCAGATGTTTAGTGACTTTTTAATTACTTTCTTCCATGTTTTGAAGGTTTATTGTGGCAGTCTTTCACCCTTCTGTTTAAATTAGATTATTATGCATCCTCTCTCCTAAAGTTAGTTTACTACTCTTCATTTCCCCGCCTCTCTCTCTCTCTCTCTCTCTCTCTCTCTCCTCTCTCTCTCTCTCTCTGTGTGTGTGTGTGTTGTGTGTGTGTGTGTGTGTGTGTGTGTGTGTGTGTAGGCCAGGGTTTGACATCAGATGTCTTCTTCCTCAATTATTTTCCACCTCATAATCCCTTCACTAACCCTGAAGCTCACCAGTTTGCTAGCCTGGAAGGACAGCTAGCTCCAGAAATCATTGTTTCCTTCTAGCCCTGGAATTACAAGTGTTCATTATCACATGCATCTTTTTACAAGGATATTAGGAATCTAAAGTCAGGGCCTCATGTTTGCAAGGGCAACATTTTACCAACCAAGTAATCTCACTTGTTAAAAGTGTTCTTCAGACCTAAGATTTTCTGGTGTAGATATTAGAGCCTTTGAAGCATCAGATTTTGTCACCAGGAATAGGAATGCTTTTAGTTCTTCCTTTCTTATTTGTTCTGTTTTTATTTTCTGATGTTACTGCTATAATTGACTTTTGAGCATTGCATTCACTGAAACTGGAGGAAATAGACAGTTTTGTGTTCTTTATGATTTTAGTGGAAATGCTTTCAATTTCCCCATTTGGCATAGGGTTGGATATAGTCTTTCATGGGGCCTTTTTATGTTGAAGTACATTCCTTTTATTCCTAGTTTCTTCAGGGATGTTACGTGAAGCAGTTTGCCAAAATTTTGTCAAAGCTTTATCTGCACTATTGGATCATGTGATTTCTGTCTCTAATGTGTTGCATTTCATTTATGTATTAGCATATTGCTGAACTAATATTGAAGCCTTAGAATAAAAGTTACTTGGTCATGGTATATTGTTCTAGTTGTCTGTCTATTGCTGTGATAAAGTGCCATGACATAAAGCAATTGAAGGAAAGAAGGGTTTCATTCTCCTTAAAATTCTAGGTTGCAGTCCTTCATTCAAGGAAGTTAAGAAAAGAACTCAAGGAAGAACTGAAGGCAGGCCTGATTGCTACTCCACACTCCATTGTGCAAGGAAATCACTTCACAGCCAAAGTGAGGGAGGACCATCTAGGATGCAGCTTGCTGGCTCGAAGGCAGATTTATGTTCAGCTAGATTTTATGTACATAGTACATGACCACCTGCCTATGGAATGGAATTCTCAGAGTAGCTTGCAACCATCTACATATCATTTAATAATCAAAACAGTCTCCTGTAGCCTGGCCCACATACCAGCCTGATCTAAGTAATTCCTCACTCCAGGCTTGCCTTACAGCTGTTTCTACGTTATGAATGTTGAAACTTAAACCTAACAAGGACATTTGTGGTCTTTCTATTGTATTTGTGAATTTGTTTCACAAAAGTTTTATTGGAAAAATTTCACCTGTATTTATCTGGTTGATTGTACTATATACTTTCTATGTTGAATCTTATCTAGTTTGGTGTAATATTGTCTTTATAGGAAGAATTTGGTGATATTTTGTCTCTTTGTGTTTTACAATACAACATTTCAGTGTTAAGTCTTAATGCTTTGTTAAGATTCGGCAGTGAACTCTCTTGTTCCAGGGTTTTTCTTTGCTGCAAGGCAATTATTTATGCTTGAATCTCATTGATTGCTGTGAATATGTTTATAATTGTTGGTGTTTATGCTGGTTAGTTTCATTTTCTTGATACATCCTAGAGTCACTGTGCAAGAGAAAACCTCAAGTGAAGTATTGTCACTAGCAGATTGGCCTGTGGGCTTGTCTCTGGGGCATTTTCTTGATTGATATTTGATGTGGGCACGGCCATACATTATGGGTGTGTCTTAGTTGGGGTTTCTGTAGCTGTGAAGAGACACCATGACTCTGGCAATTTTTATAAAGGAAAACATTTAACTGAGGTGGCAGCTTATAGTTGCAGTAATTTAGTCCATTACCATCAAGGTGGGGTGCATGGCATCCTGCAGGCAGACATAGTGCTGACTACACCTTGATCAGAAGGCAACAGAAAGTGGATTGAAACACTGTGTAGTATCTTGAGCATAAATGAGACCTCAAAACTTGCCTCCACAGTGGCACACTTCTTCCAATAAGACCACAAATACTCTAATAAGTCCACCCCTCCTAATATTGTCATTCCCTACAAGATTATGGGGGCCAATCAAATTCAAACTATCACATTCCACTCCATGGTCACCATAAGCTGGTAACAATATCATAATGAAGAATGCATTTAGTCCAACTTCAAGAGTTCCCATACACTATCACAGTCTCGACAATGTTTAAAAGCCCAAAGTCTGAAGTCTTTTCTAAGATTCATACAACATTTTAACTGTATTCACCTATAAAATCAAAATTAAAATAAAATCAGAATACATACTTCCAACATTTAAAGGCACAGACTATACATTACCACCCAAAATCGTAGGAAGTGAGCACAGTGAGTAAATCCTGGACCAAACCAAAATAAAAATCCAGCTGGGAAAACTCTAAAGTCTGCACCTCCATGTCTGATATTAAATTACTCTTCATATCTCCAACTCCATTCCCTTTTGTTGACTGCAAAATACTTCTTTCTCTTGGGCTAGTTTCACTCCCAGTTATCAGCTCTCCTTGGCTTGTATCCCACTATCCTGGTATTGCTAACATATTGGATTTTCCAAAGCAATCTAGGTTTCTCCTTACTGTTTCAGGCAATGGGCCCTCTAGCCATTCATTCAGGAATACCCCTGACACATGCCTTGCTTCAACAGTTTTCCTTGGGTATAGAGGCAAATTCTATAACCTGTTTCTTCTATCCTTAACTATAAAGCCACAATCACATGTTCAAAGCTTGAACTTGGTCCCCTCATTCAAATATATCTTCACCAGCTTTCTGGTTTGATTGTTACCCTTGCTTCCTAAGCTTGGTTTTCCTTGATCATGCTATGTAGACCAGGCAGGCCTCCGACTTAGAGATACATCAGACTCTGAGTTTCAAATGATGGGAATAAATGTGTGTACCACCACACCTGGCTCTAAGGTTTTCTTCAATTCCTTTTCACAAGTTGAAAAATTAGCTGGGTGGGATCTTACCCAGAGGTCATCCCTCCAGTGATTCCATTTCTTAATCTGTTTATCTCCTTGAACACAAGATTTAGCTCCATTCTACTTCCTGGTTCCCTTTTTACAATCTGTACATTTTTTTAAAATCTTTTTTATTTTTATTTTTGGTTGTTCATGACAGGGTTTCTCTGCGTAACTTTGGAGCCTGTCTTGGCACTCACTCTGTATACGAGGCCTGGCCTTGAACTCATAGAGATTCACCTACCTCTGCCTCCCGAGTGCTGGGATTAAAGGCATGCACAACCATTGACCAACTCTCATTCTAAATCTTTATCAGAGTTAACAATAACAGCTACAGGACAAAGTCTATCCTAGACTGTTTTGAGATTTCTTCTGCCAATGGAATTAATCCAAAACTATTCACTTTAGCCTCAGACAGTCTCTCTTGCTTTGGACATGGGCAAAAAGCAGTCACGTTCTTCACCAAAATACCACATTTGCATCTTTAATATCTTGGATTTTGCAAGACAATCTAGGCAGCATACTAAAATTCCTCTCCTCCGAAACATCTTGATCCAACCCCCTCACAGTTCAAATAACTCTTAGCACCACTGTTCTTCCATGCTCTTACTAGTATGACACATTAAGCAGTGCTTAAAGCATTCCACTGCTTTTCTAACCCAAAGTGCTAAAGTCCAAATTCCTCTAAACAAATACATGCCCAGACCAGTCATAGCAATACCCCTGTCTTTGGTACCAACTTCTGTCTTAATTAGGGTTTCTATTGCTGTGAAGAGTTACCACAACCATAGCAACACTTATTAAGAGAACATTTAACCAAGGTGGAAGATTACAGTTACAGAAATTTAGTTCATTTTCATCATGGTGGGGAGCATGGCAGCAGGCAGGCACTCCTGGTGCTGGCTGCATCTTGGTCGGGTAGCAACAGAAAGTGGACTGACACACTGGATGATATCTCAAGCATAAAGATACCTCAAAGCTCACCTCCACAGTGACACACTTCCTCAAACAAGACCATATGTACTTCAACAAGGCCATGCCTCCTAATAGTGCCACTCACTATGAGATTATCGGGGTCGATTATATTCAAACTACTACAGGGTTGTACTGGATTATATACTAAGGAAGGTACAGTGGTTAAGAGCATTGGATGCTATTCCTGAGGAATTGGGTTTGATTTCAGTCATCTATGTGGTGGCTCCAATCTATTTAATTCCAGTTCCAGGGGATCTGATGTCCTCTTCTCACCTCAGCATGTACCATGCGTGTATTTGATTCTTGGGCGTACATGAATATAGATAAAATATCTACATATAAAATAAACCTTTTTTAAAGGAAAGAAAGCTGAACAAGCCATGGAGAGAAACCCACTAAGTAACCAACAATTTTAAGTGTGTGTGTGTGTGTGTGTGTGTGTGTGTGTGTGTGTGTGTGTGTGTAAATAACTGAGACATTAGGAACATCAAGATAGATTGGTAACATGCCCAGTTCATGAAGACCCATGTTTCATCCCCACTGGGACCTACATAATGGTAGGAGAGAACTTACTCATGCAAGTTTTCTTCTGACCTCCAGGTATCTGACATCCACACACATATGAACATTCACAAACATACACACAAAAATAATAAAAATACAATAAAAGTTGAGTTAGTAAATAAGAGAATAAAGACATTTTGTTTTAATGATAATAAATCAGTTCATACTTATCTAGGAATAATTGTTGCAGATCCCACACTTCCTAGTATTTAAGTGAGAGAAAAATTATATAAGACTGCCTACTCTCTAAGAGAATGCACCTTGTTTGGGAAAATAGTGTAAACCTTCATGAAAGGTTGTAAAAAGCAACATAGGACAGCCATTAGTATTTCTTTCTTCACTAGATGAAGGACCACTGCTCTGCAGAGACATGAAAGAAGGTACAACAACCATTGAGAGATGGTATCATAGTGGAAAAGAAGGTCTCCATAGTGCACGACAGTGAGGAGGAAGAGGAGGTTGGGCAGGGTAAGGGTATGACCATGACATCCTATATGAAATGACTGGGGTTGATTTTCTTCAGCATTCCTTTAGGGAGCAAGGATCATACACATTTTCATTGCTTTCTTCCCTATCTATAACCTTTGTAAGAAGCTTGTTGTCACAATCAAATCTGTGAGATTAGGTATAGAGCTTCAGTGAGGGAATATTCTTGTGTGTGACTGATTCCTGCTACTCATGTGACCTAGTTTAGATGAATGAAATACTTGTTTTGATCACAAATTGTTTTTATTCCTTTAGAATTTATTAGTTAATTTTAGTGCTCTTAACACCTCAAGAAAATAACTGTTTATCATTATACTATACCAATTTTTATGTTGTCAGTACATAGTCTTCCATCTCACCTCATTAATATATAGTCTATGTGAGAATTAATTAGTGAATAGTATTCCACCTCATCTCATTAATATAATCTCCAAGTAATAACTAATTAGTGCATGGTATTCCATCTCTTCATATTAATATATCTCCCATTTGATAACTAATTAGCTTGTAGTTTTCTATCTCTCCTAGTTAATATATAACCTCCTTGTGCTAGTAAATTAGTGCATAGTATTCCATCTCATTAATATATCCTCTATGTGATAATTAATGCAATTTATCTATGCTTGTGTATTTATTCTTTTAAAATTCCTTTTATGTGTGTTTGTATTCTCCTCTTTGTTACCTGTAACTCATTTTTTGTTTTGTTTTATTTTTATTTAAATTAGGAACAAGCTTGTTTTACATGTCAATCCCAGTTTCTTATCCCTCCTCTCCTCCCCTCCCCTGCCCTGACTATCACAACTGCTTTCTGCTCCCCAGGGAGGGTGAAGCCTTCCATGGGGATCTTCAATTCTGTCATATCATTTGCAGCAGGGCCTAAGCCCTCTACCATATGTCTAGGCTGAAAGAGTATCCCTCTATAGGGAGTGGGCTTCCACTGTCCATTCATATACTAGCGATAAGTACTGATCCACTACCAGAGGCCCCATAGATTTCCCAGGCCTCCTAACTGACACACACTTTCAGGGGGTCTGGAACAGTCCTATGCTGGTTTCCCAGCTATCAGTCTGGAGTCCATCAGCTCCCCCTTGTTCACATTGACTGTTTCTGTGGGTTTCTCCAGCCTGGTCGTGATGCCTTTGCTAATCACTCCTCCCTCTCTGCAACTGGATTCCAGGAGTTCAACTCAGTGTTTAGTTGTGGGTGTCTGCCTCTGCTTCCATCAGCCACTGGATGAAGGCTCTAGGATGGCATCTAAGGTAGTCATCAATCTCGTTATTGGTGAAGAGCATTTAAGGGAGCCTCTCCACTGTTGCCTAGATTGTTAGTTGGGATCATCTTTTTAGATCTATGGACATTTCCCTAGTGCCAGGTTTTTCTTTAAACCCATAATGGCTCCCTCTGTTATGGTATCTCTTTTCTTGCTCTCCTCTATTCTTCCCCTGACTCAATCTTTCTCTCCTCTCCTCTTCTCCCCTTCTCTTTCTTTGAACTCTCTTTCCCCTGCCCCCATAATTCTTAACACAGCCACCTTATCAAATGTTTCAATTATTATTCTTATATGATGCATAGGCTCCTTAAATTCATATGTGACACAATGAGTTAAACAGTTGATGAGTCCCAAGGGAGGTTAGAATGCAATGAAGAGAAGGGAGAAAAGTAGAGGGTAGGAGAAAAGAAGATGGTGTTTAGCTGCAACTAGTTAACCTAAACGAGAGAGAGAGAGAGAGAGAGAGAGAGAGAGAGAGAGAGAGAGAGAAAGAGAATAAAGATATGATTTCAAAAAAGTTTTTTTTTTTAAAAAAAAAACATTTCTTTCCAGCTCTAAGATAGTATTGTTAAGGGCAATTATGTTTTGAAAGTTCATATTAGGTTAATATTTTGATTTATCATCTTCCCTAAGTAAATGGATTACAAAGAATTTATCAGAATTAAGACGTAATTTCTTTGTATAATGAGAAGTATTTTACTTATAGTCACAATTAATCCTGATACTAATGGTATCTGAAAGGATTCTAATAAAATAATAGCAAATCAATAATTGAGAAAACTTGCTGATAAATATTGTTTTCCAGTTTATTGCAGAATAGTCTGGTATTTAAAAGACATGTTACACTGACATATGGCAATTTATCTATTTAAAAATATTTTCTTTAATTTTATTCCTGTTTCTATGTGTATGCCATTAATATTCATTGCTCACAGAGTGCAGAAGAGAGCATTAGATCCGTGGAGGTGGAGTTATCGGTAGCTGTGAGCTGCCTGATGTGGTTGTTGGAACCAAACTTGCGTCCTTTACAAGAGTAGGAAGTGTATGTTACAGACATGTCGTATCTAGCTCCTGATTTCCTTTTTAAATTAAGATAATTTGATACCATCTTTCTTCCATATTTTAAATGTATCTTGAATATTATTACTGCTTATTTTAAAGTTATATAATGGTGGGTTGAATAATCTGAATCAGAATTATATTTTACATAGCTGTCAAAAACATATAAATGTCATGAAACAAATGGCCCCACAGCGTTCTTTGTGATTTGAGGTAGGTGAGCTTCTAAGGAACAAGAGTTCTGAAAAGCCTTCCTCTCCGTAAATGTGAAGATGGAAAAGCGTTTTATCTCCAAAATTGTTACTACCAGTCTAATCATTTAGAAATGTTATTTCTGGAGCCAGAAGTAATTCATACAAAAGATCATACAGATCAACATCACAAACATCACCTAAGTGCCAGCTATGATTCTTTTTATTATTGATAATGTGAACATTGGCAGTGGTCTTAGACAAACAAACAAACAAAAGCCACATGTCATTCTGTTCAATCACTTTCTGAAATTAAAAAGGGCTTGGAAATATATATCTAAGTCATGTACCTAAGTATTAAGAGGGTTACTACTATGGAAAGTAATAGCCAAGATGATAATGTGTACATTTTAATCTTTTAAAATACATATTTAAGGGACTAGAGAGACAGGTTAGTGATTTAGAGCTCTTGCTGCTCTTCCAGAGGATGCAGGTTTGTTTCCCAGAACTCATATCTGGTGGCTCACAACCTTCTGTAACTCCAGCCTCAGGGAATGCAATGCCTCTGGCCTTTGTGAATATCAGTGTTTGTGTGTAAATACTCACATATAGACACACATATCAATCACATTCCAATATATAAACCAATGAAAATAAATCTTAAAAATACATGTTTAAATAAAGTCTTTAAAACTAATCTGAATCAGAAATAAAATCATATATTGAAAGAGAATGAATTCCAAGAAAAATTATAGCTAGACAGACTTGGTCCAAATGTCTATTGACTATTACAAAAACAGTAACACCACCTAAATCTAGTGAGTGTATATCTTTGTGGTATGTATAAACAGCATCATTCTACATTAAGACCCTCGGCTTATGACTTTCATAATGGTTATGATTTTCTTCATTATTTTCTTTGTTGCGCCATTGTGAATATAAAATGATTATGATCCTGTTTTTAGAATTATGAACATAAAAGCAGGAAAATCAGTAGTGGAGGTTTTGCTCTCCTAACACATCTTGAACACACACTAATTTTAAAATTTAAAAATGTGAGAAGACATTTCAGTTGTCTCCATGTGTTTCAAGGACAGTGTTATAGCCTTGTCTGAGTTATGCATAGAGGTCTCCCTTTGAGGAACATGGGCTAAAATATCTCCAATTATTCCACCCTAAATTATCATTGAGAATAACCTGGAGGCTAGATTTTATCTACTGAGGTATCATTCACAGGGACAATGCAGTTGGAGTTATTCTTAAAGGCAGGTAACATGAGTCTGGTAAAGAGGTTTGCATGAAAGCCTGTAAACCTGAGTTCTCTCCTTAGGACCCATGTAAAATGCAAAGAAGAAAGGACTCCACAGGGCTATCTAATGTCCTCCACACAGATGCTATGGCATAGCCACCCAGATGTACCTCTCACTCTCTCTCTCTCTCTCTCTCTCTCTCTCTCTCTCTCTCTCTCTCACTCACTCAGTACTAATAAATACATTTTAAATGAAAACATTATCAGTAGCTGTTTCTGGATCCTAACATCTCCCTTAACTTCCTCCAAATAGTGTCCATTATTGCTAATAAACACAGAAAATAGGTACATTTGAACATCTTCCTTTGATCAAAACAAGAGGTTGGAATTAACATCATTTTCCTTTATTAGACATGGAGTGCTTAATCATTTAAATGAGAGTTTAGGACGCCTCCTTCCCAGTGTTATCCTGGAGACATCCTCACATTTCCATCAATTGCCTTGGCATAGGTCTCCCTTTGATCCATTTGAGGTTGAAAGTGTGCATCCGGTCAGAGCTGGAAGATAACATGAGTCAGAATCTGACATTGTTTTTATGTTAACCTCCTGAGAGGCCTGCATGCTGCTGTGTAGCCATAGCCAGTCAGTCTATTTAGAGCAATTTGATGTTGAAGTTACACACCTTTGGGCATCTGATGGCTGGTTCTGCCTTTCATTTCACTTCTGAATAATTTCACATATGGCTAACTCCTAGTCATGGAAAGCTAATTAAAACTTTTAAAGAATGTTCACCAGAGGAAGTTTTAGTTAGACAGGAAAGTAAGTTCTTAGATTTATTGCACAGTTGGATGATCACAGTTAATGATAATAGTATTTCGGAATTATGGAGGATTTATTTCTAATGTCTTACCACTAAGACTAAGAGATAAGTTGGCAGAAAATTATGTTAACTATCTTGATTTAGTCTTTGCAAAATATACATTTGTAACAAAACACTGCATTCAACACTGTAAGTACTTGTGTACTTACAGTGTGTACATATGTGTAGTCGCTGAACTATGATAATGACAATATCTGGACATGATAACATGCACCTGTAATCCAGGACTCAAGACCCTGAGAAAGGGAAATTAGAATAAATTGCAGGTCAGCTTGAGATACAGAGTGAGACACTGTCTTACAAAGAAAAATGAAAAATGATAATTAAGACAATGAAATTAAAAGCTAATATTAAGTATGCAGTCACATATCAAATTTTATATTCATTTATGGTGATTTAAGCAAACAACATACATTTTAAAGAGACGATTGTGAGTTCTGAAGCTGGTAATGCGACTTCTCCCTCCCTTTTGGCCTTTGGGGATGTTCAGCCTCTGCAGCTAAGTGATGCAGAACTCTGTGTGGGGGTCAGGGAGGGTGGATTCTGAAACTTCCTAGTACAAAAATGCAGACATTTTGATAGCACAGTGGAAGCATAGTAAATTAATATTGAATCTTCTTGTGAGACACATGAGTTCAAGGAGGCTCTGTTTTTTAGCAAGCACAGATTGATAATAGCAGTCCATCATACTGTCACAAAGCTTTCTCAGCTCCCACTGCTGTTTATCAAGAAATTGAGGCTCAGAAAAACAGACATCTAGAGCAGTCTTGAGAAGAAGGGGAAAAAAATGCCTTGACTCCTGATCCACTGTTACTTCTAACACACACAAACCTTACAAAGTCTTTTTGTTTTTGCTTTTGGAGACAGGGTTTCTTTGTGTAGCACTGGCTGTCCTTTGTAAACTCACCGTGTAGACCAGGCTAGACTCATTCCCTGGCCTCTGCCTCCCAAGTGCTGGAATTAAATGTGTGTGTGTGTGTGTGTGTGTGTGTGTGTGTGTGTGTGTGTGTGTGTGTGTGTGTCCAATTCCAGGCTTTCAAAGTCATTTTTTAAAAAATATAAAATTAATGTTTTTGTTTTTGGTATTTTAATTTTTCTTATTATTGTATTTGATCTTTATAATGCACAATTACATGAGTGAAGCCCTTTATATACCTGGCACTGAGCTCTGACATTCAACAGCTCCTAGGTAACTGCTACACAGTCTCTACTTTCAAGAGTTTGTAACATAAGAAAAGAAATTGCTTTTTAAGATTTAATTTGTCTTTCATGTATATGGGTGATTTGCCAGAATGCATGTTTCTGCACTGTGTGCATGTATTATGAAAGGAAGGCAGAATCCCTGAAACTAGAGTTATAGATGATTTTTAGCCAGCATATAGGTAGTGGGAATTGAACTCAGGACCTGTGGAGTAGCAGCCAGTGCTCTTAGTCACTGAGCCATCTATCCAGCCAAGGAAAAGTTGTGTTGTGTTTGTTTGTTTGTTGTTGTTGTTTGAAAAAATAAATTGCCACAATACTTTTTGTGAAAATCAGAAAGTGTCTTTGAATTAAATACATTTGCACACACACACACACACACACACACACACACACACACACACACACAGAGAGAGAAGAGAGAGAGAGAGAGAGAGAGAGAGAGAGAGAGAGGTTAGGAGGACCAACATTAGCTACCAAGATAATCAATAGATAACAGACAGATGATAGACAGATAGTCCACTTAGAGGTATATAATAATAGAACTATGTGTTTTATCACCATCTAATTAGCAAAATATGACCACACACATTTAAGAGAGAGAAAGGTAAAAGCATGATTTTAATGACCTCAGTTGCCTTAATTTGACCAAACTGCATTTTTCTCATAATTTAAATTTCTCAGTCTCTACTACCCATGTCATGATTTTTTCTTTCAAATAGCTTTGAGTTTTTTGTGTGGTCATTTTCTATATTTCTCTTTTTTTTCTTTGTCTCATTTTGTCTGTCTCTGTGTGTCTCACTCTGTCTCTTTTTCTCTCTGTCTCTGTTTCTCTCTTTATTTATCTTTCTTTCTCACATAAACAGGCATACTCAAACACACACTCATGAACACTACACCCCTACCACCACTCTGAATATCGATTACTGCTCATCTTCACTCGTGTATCTTTTTCATTCCCCTGTGTAGATCTGAAAGAAATAACCTAGTTTTAATATGAGGTTTAGCTTGGTATAGATGCCCTTTCCTGTCATCCAGCATTCAGTCTTGGCTACTTGGTGTATTCTGGGCCAGTACAGACTACAGACTTTTCTCTGCTTTGCAGTAATGGAGGGCACATTCAGTTCACATCTTCTGACCACAAATGCTATGCATTTGCCCGACTCTACCCATAACTTCTGCTGTGTAGGGTATGCATGCATATAGAAAGTTGATTCTTCCTTTAGTTCTAAGCAACTCAACTTGTGCATATTTTCCTTGTTGAACTGAAAATTTCCCCATTTTCTCCAAAAGTAACACTATTATAGCTACATTCACATATATTCAGTGGCTTGCTTCACTGCTGTTGAACAATGAGTTCTTTCTTAAATAAAACCAGGGTGACCTGAACCCAAGTGTAATAGTTACTTTGCTATTGTTGTCATAAAAAACCTTGGCAAAAACAGCTTCAGTAAGAAAAAGGTTTATTTTGGTTTTTGGTTCCAAAGGCATAGAGTCACAGAAGCATGGAAACAGTAATAATGTGGCTGGTAACATTTTATCCTCATGTAGTGTTTTTGTTAGCGTTTCTATTGCTGTGAAGAAACACCATGACCACGGAAACTCTTATAAAGGAAAATATTTAATTGTGGTGGCTTTCTTGCACTTCAGAGGTTTAGTCCATTATTGTCATGGGTAAGCAAGGCAGTGTGCAGGCAGACATGGTACTAGAGAGGTAGCTGAGTGTTCTACATCTTGACTCACAGGCTACAGGAAGTAGTCTGTCTAAGTGGCCATGACTAGAAAATATATGAGACCTAAAAGTCCAGCTGCATAGTGATCCACTTCCTCCAACAAGACAACCCCTACTCTAACAAAGCCACTATTCGTAATAGTGCCACTTCATTTGGGGACTATTTTCTTTCAAACCACCACATATAGGAAATAGGAGAACATAAAATGTGGTTACTATCTAAAAATAACAAATCATGAGTTCAAAGGTACTTATTCTATTTTTAGTTACCTTATTATTTATGCATATTATAATTTTAGTCATATTCTTTGATTTATTTTGAGCTCACTCTTGTACATGATGAATGGGAAATAAAATCATTATTATGTGTTTAAGACACAGTATTATTTGAAAAGAATATTCTTTGCCACTGAATATTTTTACAGCTAAGTCATACACGAATCATTCAGAAACGTATGGATTTAACTCTGGACTCTCTTATGTTCTTATATTTCTACACATGTATATGAATTTACAGCCAGATATTTTCCCCACCCCATCTTTATTTAGCTATACCCTCTCAAGATTAGTATGTTGACTTTTAACTTTTTATGCTTGTCAGTGTATTTTCTTTTTCTTTTTAAACTATACTTTGTCTTCATTTTTAACAATTTTATACAGTGTACAGTGAAAAATAATTATATCCACTTGCCACCTCCCCAACTACTGCATCATCCCCTATCATGCCCCTTTTCCAAATTTGTTTTTTATAACACACTCACAAACAGCAATTAATTCAGCCCATATGTGTATGGATGTAATGCCACCCACTGGGTCATTAGAAACCTATCAGTGGCCACCCATTTTGACCAAGTGTGATTCTCTCTCCTCTTACAGCTATCAGCTGGCAGGAGCTGCTCAGTATGGGGTGTGTATTGGAGAGCATCTCTGATCTTGTGTAGGTAAACACAGCTGCAGTGAGTTTATGAGTGCCATGGATATGTCATATCCACAAGACACAATTTCACAGCACTACTCTTCCCCTGGCTCTTATATTCTTTTTTTATCACCATATCTGCAATGTTCCCTGAGCTTTGAGGAGCAGGGCAGGAGAGTTGATATAGATGTTCCCTTTAGGGTGGAGGACTCCCTCTCCTATTCTAAGCATTTTGACAAGGTCTGATCTGTCCACTTTGCCCACTGCAAACAAAAGCTTCTCTGACCAAATCTGGGAGAAACCCAGACCTATAAACATAAACTCAGAAAGCAATTTGATAATGTTTGTGATGTTTTCCTTGACAGTGATTATATTGGTGAGTGTTAGTATCTACATCATCGTGGAATTTCCAAATTCCTTTCTCTTTTTCATTTTCCAATGTAATTCCACTATTGTCAGAAGATATATTTTCATGCTTTTAAGACAAATGCTTATGTGTTTTTTAAGACCTGTTTGGGTGTTTGTCTTTACTATAATTAGTGAAGAAGACCTTATACTGTACCTTATACTGTCATTTTAGATTTGTTTATATCATTTATATCTCACTTCTTTCCTGTTCTTTTGAAAGTGACATTTTCTACTAAATCTTTTAATTATTTTCAGTTTCTATTTAGTCATTACTTTTGGAGTTTCAAAATGAGTTAATTATTATATGAGAGGGTAGGGTATCACATTCAGTATCCCAGGCTACTCAGACATTCACTGTGTATCCCTCAAATTCACGACAATTCTCCTGCTTCAGTCTTCCAAGTGCTGGGGTAATAGACATGAATTACAACATCTGGCTCCACAAGCAGCATCTTTCTTTTACATTTATTTATTTGTATATATGAATGCATGCATTTGTGTGTGTGTGTGTGCGTGCGTGTGTGCGTGCGTGCGTGCGTGCGTGCGTGCGTGCGTGCGTGCGTGCGTGTGTGTGTGTGTGTGTGTGTGTGTGTGTGTGTATACTGGTGTATGATCATGACACAGCGTATGTGTGGAGGTCAGAAGATGAAGATGATATGTGGGAATTGTTTCTTTGCTTCCATCATGCAGGTCCTATAGATCAATCTTGGGTAGTCAGAATTAACAACTTTTCCTATTAGAATCCACAAGTAACATCTGAAATTAGACTAATTTAAATCCAATTAAATATCTGCTTCAGTAGTACACAAAATATCCCTCAATCCCTCCATTCCATCTCTCTTCTCTGTATTAATACTTCTATCTTTGTTGTGTATGTATGCAATACAATAGAAAACCAATACTACCTTGTAATTAGTGATTATGCAGCTATTGCCTATCAATAGAAGAAGGCAATTATACCAAAGTGTTTTCTGCCTTCCATAAATGCATGTAATTTAGTTTGCATCTTCTTGTTACTGAAGCTGCTGTCCTGTGTCCCCTCCCACTTCCTCTGGGAGTCACTCACTGGATAGGTCTGATGGTCATGAGTACTCTAAAGCTTTGTATATCTATAAAGCACCTACTTTCCCATTTTGAATTCTGCTTTTTTCAGTGTCAATTTCAGTGTAAATAATATTTTTCATTGAATACTTAAGAAATGTATTGCATTTCCCTTAGGACCTAGATGGCTTCTTACTCGAGTCCTCATCTGTTAATCTTACAGGGATTTCATATATGTGTTGTCATTTTCTCTTCCTCTTTTCCTGATTATTTTTTGTTCAAATTTTTTTCCTTTTGACTCTCACAGGTTTATTTCAGGATGTTTTTAAATTTTGATCAATTTTGAATTTGTTGACCCTCTTGATTAGGACAACAAGCAGTCATTAAAAGGGAAATATTTGTCACAAGTTTTTGAAATTTCTTTTTGCTCCTTTTTCTTTCTCATCTCTTGTCTCTGGACTTTTTGTTCATTTTTACTCTATAATATTCTTTAATGAAACAGAAATTTAATTTTTCAGCTCTATAACTCAATACAATAATCTTTTTGATATTTGATGTTTTCTGCATAATAACTGCAACAGCAATTCCATTCTGTTTCAGGCATTCTGAAATAAAATGCTTTAGATGTAGCTAAATTGAGTGCTGTGTGTCGTCATCATCATCATCATCATCATCACCACCATAGTCTTAGGGTTTCTGTTGCTATGAAGAGATACAACAACCATGACAACTCTTAATTGAAGTACTAGCTTACAGTTCAGAGCGTTAGTCCATTATCGTCATGGTGGGGAGCATAGCAATGCTCAGGCAGACATGGTGCTGGAGAAGGAACTACTACATGTTGATATGTAGGCAACAGGAAGTAGATTGTTTTTCTGAGTGTGGCTTGAGCATATCTGAGATCTCAAAGCCCACCTCTATGGTCTCATACTTCCTCCAACAAGACCATATATACTCCAACAAGGTCATATCTCCTAATAGTGCTACTCCCTTTGAGGCCAATTTTCTTTTAAACCACCACAGCCATCATTATCATCATCATCACTTAGTTCTGTCACCATCATCATCATCAATCATCATTATTGTTGAATCTGTTCAAGTTAGTTTTGTCAGCTTTACCAAGCCTAAAGTTATCTAAGAAGAAAATCTTGTTTGAGGAATTTCATGACTCAGATTGAAATGTGGACATAACTGAGCAGACTTGTCTTGATTATTAATTGATGCAGGAGATCCCAGCCCAATGTGAGGGAAAGCATTCCTAAGCAAGTGATCCCAAGCTGTAAAAGAAAGCAAATTACATGCAAGCCTGTGTGTGAGCCAGAAACATCATTCTTTTTCCACAGTTTCTGCTTTATTTCCTTGCATGCGAGTGAGTTTTGTCACATGTAGCCCTGAATATAATAACAGGCAGACCTCCTTTTGAGTTCCTGATTTAAATTCCTTCACTGACTTTGTTCAGTGATGGACTATGACCTAGAAGGATAAGATCAAATAAAACTGTTCCTCCTCTAAGTTGCTTTTGGTCTGAGTGTTTTATCACAGCAACAGAGAGGAAATTAGAGTTGATGCCTTTGAGTTAACTGACTCATTGCAACCTCCTCAACCATTGTAACAGAAAATCAAAAGACAGCAACATGACTTAGGAGAGACTAAGGAAAATCCCACCTAATATCAGCTCCACAGTGTGACTTTATGAACCTTTCATAGCCTCTGTAAAATTCCTGGAGAATCCTCACATTATTTTTCTAAATTTGTATTACTATTTCAATATGCCCTTTAGAACATATGTGTTGTAAATCTGTTTTATCTTGGCAGTACAGGGGATTGAACCCATGGCCTCAGGTATGCTAGGTAAATGTTCTAGCACTGTTATGAGCCACAGCCTAAAACTATTTGTGTTAGTGCACTGGGTGATTGCATTTTTTCCTTTAAGGAGTATAAAAGGAAAACAAAAGTATCTAGGGGAAAAAGTACCTCTGGTATGTACCACTGACTTAAGCAAAATGTCAAGGAAGAAAAATGCCCAAGTTAAATAAATCATTGCATTATGTTTTAAGAAATTATGGAAAGCATTTTTACCTAAAGATGTATAATTATAAGCAGTGGAGAGTGAGGAAGGAGTGACTTGATTATGAGCAAAGATGCCAGGATTGTGTCAATTATAAAAAATAAAGTTCTCTTGTGCATGCCTAGATAACCATACATTTGCATACCCCCTTTTATGGTATTTTCCAAATCTACCCAAATAAAACAGATAATATGCACTATAAGCCCACATTTTCAGAAAATAAAGGACCCATTTGTATAAGCCACAAACAAACCTAGGGTCTATATTTCATTTGTATTTCTTTCTTTCTTTTTGGTGTTTGATAATGCACAATTTCACCCATAATTAAGTGTTGGCAGTGAAGATGGTATCTGGGATTTGCCTCAGCTGGTAGAGTGCTTGCTTAGCATGCATGAAGCTCTAGTTTCATGTACAGCATCATATAAACCAGACATGGGGGCACCTGCATACAATCCCAGTCACTGAGAGGTAGAGGCAATAGGATCTGAAATTCAAGTCATCCTCAGATACCTAGTAAGTTTGAAGCTAACCGAGGAGCATAAGAATCTGTCTTTAACAATTCAGAATGAAGAACTGGTAGAAGTTTCCAGTTCAGAGATCCAAAATACTAGTTTTATAAGTTTGGTTTTCATCTCCAGAACATTTCAGACTTCACAAGAAGTCTGTTAAACACAATTGGTCAAACGCATATATAACAAAAATATTTTCCTTGTGGTCTCTTAGTACACATTTTTGAAGGTAATTTTTGTGAATATCTGTACCTCTCTACAATACTTGTACATAAATTTGTCTGAATATGTCTTCATAGGTTTAAATATGTACAGTATATCAAGATCTATATGCTCATATGTGGACATGCACATTTTGTTGTGTATTTGGATTTGGTGGTATTACTGATGTCTGTAATGATAAGTCTTTATGCCAGTGCCCAAAATAACACACAGAGATTAATATTAGGTACATTGCCGCTGGCCAATGACTAGGATTTCTTATCTGCTGTCTATGTCTCAAGTATCAACCATAATTATAAATCTATACATTTTATAAGACTTATCTTATTGAGGACACCAGCAGCATGCATCCTCTCTTGCCGGGCTCACATGGCAGCTCCTAAGAAGAGAGGATGAGGAAGTGGAAGAGGAAGAGAAAGAGAGCAATTTCCTGATTCTCCCTGCTTATATTCAGAGTCTCCCTGCTATGTCACTTCCTGCCTAGATCACAAGAATTCTCTTACTACATTTTCCAGAATCCTTCTAGACTCCTAGTCCTCTCACTTTCTCCATATACCCCCTCTCTTTTTCAGGGTCTCATCTATTGTAGGCTTGCCTTAAACTCATTGTGTAGCCAAGGATGACTTTGAACACTTGATCTTGCTTTCACCTTCTGAGTTCTGGGATTACAAGTGTGTATCACTGTAGTCAATTTATGACATGTTGGAATGTAAACCAGGGCTTTATGAATAATAATCAAGCACTCTACCACCTATCTTGATTCCCTCAGTTCCTTCTATTCATTTACACTTAGTACTATATGTTACATGTATACATTTAAAATATTTAAAAATATTTTTCCTTTCAGTAGCATTTCATAACTGAGTAGAATTTCCTTACATGATGTATTATCATTACTTTACTTACTTATGACACAGCTTTTTCACACACAAGAGATTGTGGATACTATTTTTAAAATATGTTTGTAAGTTCCATTCATAGCAGAGTTATTGTTAAACAAAAGGAAAGATGAACCAGAAATTCAGTGTACAGTATCAAGATGCATTGACCACACCTAAGAATAGCATTTCCTATTTCCTGTTACTAGTGTCCCAGAAGTAACATAAATTCCCACAGTCATTCATTTCACTGAAGGCATATGATTTCACTCTGGCAGTGAAATAAATTCATTTAATTGTGAGATTTATCACAATTTCTACATGCTGTGGTGACTTCACTAAATTCTCAGGGGTAACTCTTTCATATTGGATTCTATGTTCTATACTTTTTTAGGATGTTTTCATTTATTCTGAAACTCATTAAAATCCTTCATTCACTAACAAGTTAAAAATCTCTGTGAGCTAGGGTTATGGTTCAATAGTTAAGAGTCTTTATTGCTCTTACAAAGGACATGGGTTTGTTTCCCAGCACTCACACTGGGCTGGTCACAACTATCTGTAACTCCTAGAGATCCAACCTACTTGTCTGAAGTTTGTGGGCACAATACACTATGGTATGTTCACACACAGGTACACATACATAAAATTATTTTTAAACCAATGAAATAATTGCCTGTGTTTTAATTCTCATAGTAGACCAATAACTGACATTCATTAGTATAAAATAAGAAGTTAGTGAAAAAAATGGAAAGAAGAATGGTGGAAGGGATTGTGTCCATAATAAACTAATTCAACTATCTGTCTGTGGTGGTTTGAATGTAATCGGCTCCCATAATTTCATAGGGATTGTCATTATTAGAAGGTGTGACTTTGTTGGAGTGGACATGGCTTTTTTGGAGGAAGCATGCCACTATGGGAAGCAGGCTTTGAGGATTTCCTTGCTCAGGATACTTCCCAGTGTTACAGCTGACTTCCTATTGCATGCAAGACAAGATATAGCTAACATCACATCTGCCTGCATGCTGCCATGCTCCCTGACATGATGATAAGAGGCTGAACATCTGAAACTATAAGGAAGCACCCTCAATTAAATGTTTTCTTCATAAAAGTTGCCATGGTCATGGTGTCTCTTCACAGCAATATAAAACCCTAAGACAGGTACCATGAGTTGGATATTGCTGTGATAGATCAGACCATGTGCTTTTTTTGAGGAATCTGGACTTTAGTACTTTTCATTGAGAAAGCAGTGGAATACTTTAAGTATTGCTTAATGGGCCATTAAGGAGTTTGAAGGACAGTGAGGCTGAGTGTGATTTAAAGAATTTTGGGGGACCACCTCAAGATGTTTCAGAGGAGAAGACTTTTAGTATATTGCCTAGAGAAAGTTCTTGTGATATTTTGGTAAAGACTGTGACTGCCTTTTGCCCCTGTCCAAAGAGTCTACCTGAAGCTAAAGTGAACAGTTTTGGATTAATTTCATTGGCAGAAGAAATCTCAAAACAGTCTATTAGAGACTCTGTCATGTGATTTTATTGGTAACTATAATGAAGATTTATAAAAAGAAGGTAATATATAAAAATTATGTGTTCAAGGAGATAAACAGATTAAGAAATGGAATAAAGGGAGTGGCAATCCATGGGCAAGCTCCCAGTGAGCTACCTTTCAAAATTGTGGAAAGAAACTAAAGAAAAGCTAAGAGTAGGGTATTTTGGGGCACACCTTGAATCACAGCACTGGGAAGGTAGTGGCTGGAAGATCTCTGAGTTTGATGCCAACTTGATTTACAGGGCAAGTTTCAGGACATCCAAGCTTAGGAGGTGAAAGTCAGAAAACTGGGGAAGATGTAATTGAACTAGGGAGGCATATTCCAGCCCCAGTAAGCAGCAGAACTTGGTAGCTTTGGTCACGTGATTCTGAATTGAGGTAAGGATAGAATAAATGGGTTATGGAATTTACCTTCAGTCCTAAAGAAAGCTGTTGAGGCCGGGAATGTGTCAGGGGTATCCCTGAATGGAGTCCTAATAGAAAGGCCAATGCATGAAACTGTGAAGTTGAGGCCTGGAGAACCTAAGATGCTAGAGATGCTAGAGTTGTGGGATACCTGCCAAGGAGAGTTGCCAGTAGGGAATAGAACCAGTCGAAGAGAAAGAAATGGGTTGTAATCAATGAATCTGAATGGCTTTAGAAATCTGAAAAACATTTTAACATCAGACATTGAGATGAGGATTTTGGGATTTACCCAGATGGATTTGGTCTTGCATTGGTCCAATATATCCTCACTGTGTCCTCCTTCCTATGATTTGGTGACTGTAATGCATACCCTGTGACATTATATGTTGGTTTTATTTTATTTTTTTATTTTATTTTATAGGTAATTTCAGTTAAAAGATTATATGGATCTCAGACTTTAAGTTTTGGACTTTTAAACATTGTTTAGACTGTGATAGATTATAGGAACTTTTAAAGTTAGACTAAATTAATTTTGTATTATAATATTATTCCATGCTTATGGGGACCAGGGCATGAAATATGGTAGTTTGAATGTAAGTGGCCCCTGTAATCTCATAAGGAGTGTCACTATCAGGAGGTGTGACTTTGTTGGAGTAGGTATGACCTTTTTGGAGGAAGTGTGTCACTGTGGAGCTGGGCTTTGAGGTCTCCTGTGCTCAACATACAGTTGACTTTCTGTTGCCTGCAAGCCAAGATGTAGCAAGTGCTATGTCTGCATGCAGGCTACCATAATCCCCATCATGATGATAATGGAGTGAACCTCTAAAACTTTAAGTGAGCCACACAATAAAATGTTTTCTTTATAAGAGTTGTTGTGGTCATGGTGTCTCTTCTCAGCAATGGAAACCCTAAGTCATTATCTGACTCAAGTACATCTGTGATAAGTACTTGGCAATGCAATATTTAAATGTTTCCTCAGCTTTGCTAATGAAATAAATTTTAAAACAGTAGAATTAAAAATCATATAAGCTAAGTAACTTATGCAAACCTTGTACTTCATTTGAGTTTATATATTTAAACAGAGGGAGACAGAAATTAAACTTACCATCTGTCTATCTCAGTGTCTGTGCTACTGGAGTTACTTTCATGAAGTGATCTGCTGTACCAATTCAAGGGTAACTACCACTTTCTATTCTAAGATTTTCAATGTGGCTGGATTTATGTTGAGGCCTTTGATTCATTTGGACTTATGTTTTGTGCATGGAGACAGATAAGGATCTATCTGCAGTCTTCTGCATGTCAGCATCCAGTTATGCCAGCACCATTTGTTGAAGATATTTTCTTTTCTTTTTTTAAATTTTATTTTAGAGGCACTCATATTTGCACATCTATCCCCCAGTCCCTCAACCTCCCATCCCCCCTACCAACCCGCCCTCACCTCCTCCCCAGAGATAGTGAGGCCCCCCACATCAAAGTCCATCATAGCATTTGGGGGAGGACATAGGCCCTCCTTCCTGTAAATGGGCTACAATAGTATCCATTCATAAGGAATGGCTCCCAAAGTCCATTTTTGCTCTAGGCATAAACACTGGCTCCACTGTTAGAGGTCCCATATACTATCTTGGCCTCCTCGCTGGCATCTACCTTTAGAGCGCTTGGTTCGGTCCAATGCTGGTTCCCCAGCTTTATGACTAGGATCTTGTGCTCTCACTGGGCCAGGTCAACTGGCCTGGTCTCCAGCATGGTCTCGGTTCCTTTGCTCATCTCTCTTCCCTCTCTGCAACTGGATTCCAGGAATCTGGCTCAGTGTTTAGCTGTAGGTGCATGTTTTTTTTTTTCCTTCATTTTATAAGTTTAGCTTCTTTGTCAAAATTTAGGTGTTAATAGATGTGTGGATTAATATCAGAGTTTTAAATTTGATTTCATTGGTCTACCTGTCTGTTTTTGTGGTAGTACCAAGCTGTTTTCATTACCTTAGCTCTATAGTAGAGCTTGAAGTCAGGGATAGTGATGCCTTTGGAAGATCCTTTATTGTACAGGGTTGTGGGATTCTGGCAAATCTAGACCATGATGTGGAAATAAATGGTGTACTGGTTATTCCTTTGTGTATACATTTGGAAGAATTTTTGCTTTAGGCTAACATCTTGGGGAGACCTCTCAAAGGAATACTTTGGAGAGTGAT